>NC_039485.1:6069084-7269084 GCF_003590095.1 Trichoplusia ni
TTACAGCGTACAAAAACCATACTGTTTTTATTTGATATAAACAACAAATCGTGGGTTAAAGTCCAAAAGATAATTAACAAGTGCTTAAGTTTTGTGCAAATCATTGGTCAACGAGGCGTGTTTATCTATATCTATACTAGTATATAAAGCTGAAGAGTTTGTTTGTTTGTTTGAACGCGCTAATCTCAAGAACTACTAGTTCAAATTGAAAAAATATTTTTGTGTTGTATAGACCCTTCACTGAGGAAGGTTTTAGGCTATATACCATCACGCTGCGACTAATAGGAGCGAAGATACAATCGAAAATGTGGAAAAATCATGGAAAATTATTCATCTTCGAGGTCTTCCGTTCAAAAATTCCTAACTTATATCTTTTAACCACGCCGACGAAGTCGTGGGCAACAGCTAGATTTTAAAATAATATAATAACAGATCTTTGATGACCCATTCCCTATCATAAAGACACTACTATAATTAAGTAATTTACCACTTGCTAAAGAAAGTGAATTCAGAGGCGTATATGGACGGATATAACACACCGTCGCACTCCGCCTGGTTGCCAAACATCAACCCGTTTTCAACATTCAACCTTTGGTGCTGATCAAATCCAGTATTCAAATGAAATAATTTAAAAAACTGTTTTTTTAACCAATTGAACATATGTTACATTATCATTTTCGATAAGAACAAACATGTGAAAATCTCTGATTAGCTCAAATCGGTATTAAATTTAACTTCTTATCACTTACGGGATTATACATAGTTAGGTACCTACAACCGCATACGTAATTATTGACACATACAATACAACGTATGAAAATAAACTATTGATTATAGTATTAACAGTATTCTGTAATACAATAGAGTAATCGAATGTTATAATATATTAAATTTTAATTATGAACTGGAACTTCTATTTAAATATGAAGTGGAACTGACCGTTTTTGCACGTCTCGTTGATAAGTTGTCTCGTGACGCTCATGTACCGCTCCAGCGTCTTGTTGAAGGACGGCTTCAGGCAGAGGTAGTCGTCCTCGGTGTACACCAGCCTTCTAGTGGTTGGCACCACTTCGTATTTGATCACAGAGTTGAATACGCAAGGGTCTTGGACAGTGGATACCTGGAAATTAACGTAGGGACGATATGGGTAATTTTCAATTGTTATTTGTGGTCGTGTGTACTAAGCATGTACAATGTAGGTAACCCATCTTCCAAGCTCTGGAATAACATTAATTCTCGGCTATCCGGTTAGTCAGACCTACTTGGTTAGCAAATGGCAAAATGAACATATTTTTCTGGGAATTTCTAAGCCTACGGCAGAAAACCGAGTATTTTGGAGCAGCTAGGAAACGTCATATTTCTAAGATCTTAAGTTTCGTCGAAGTTAAAATTGGTAAAATAGAATTTCTTTCCTTGCCTACAATGACTAAAGAAATACTGATAAAAAATAAGGAAAGTGATATTCAGAAGCTAGTGTAATCATTTTGCCATTTCCTCATAAAGATACAATAACATTAGTCTTGAAAGCTGACAAATCCAAAAGTCATATTTGAACTGTCAGGGTGACTCTGCGATGCACCCTCGACATAACAATAAAAGCGTAGGTATATGAATAAGGGGTTATGATAAAGCAAACTATTTGCAATCATGATCACCTCAGCAGGTATTGCTGGTCATATGCCAATATGTGTTTGTGATGTCTATTTACTATGTAAACTAATTTAAGACCGGGTAAAGATTACTGCGAACCCTTCTGGCTAGTCTTGCACAAATCGTTTACCAACTGCAAGGCAATGTTTAAAGATAAGGATGTTTTTAATTGCTAATTGTAAGCCTTCTAGAAGCCGATACATGTACTAAGTCATTAAGAATGAAACTATGTTTTATCTTACTTTTACGATGGATTTTAAAACAAACATATGATAATATTGCTTAATATTTTGGACATATCGGGTCCGCTTTCATTGGACTTTGATACTTAAAACTTTGGATGGTAGGCATCGATAGCAGATTTTTTGTTTTTAAACGTGTTATGAGTGAAAAGTGGGAGATAAGTAGTGATTACCACATAATTATTTTATTAAAAAAAAAAAACAGAAAATATAGGTCTTTTCTATGAATTTTGTTTGCGGAAAATATGATGTTGTATATCTCCTTAAAGACAGTTGAGTAGAGTAGGTACTCAGACGAATATGGGGTAATCTATTAAAAGTACTAAATTCTTTCCGCGGGACACTCATAATAGAATATTTGATTAAACATCATCCCGCCAACTTGAGGTCGTTTGGCAACGCACAAGCCAGGTGTTTTCAAACTATCAAACTATTATATGGCCGTAGCATAATTCTGTATGCTTACTCTGTCTACTAAGTGTAGTGCACTTAGTATTAGACAATCGCATGGTATGATAATTTGATCTTCTAGATGTGTTTTTAAATTATAGTTTTGACGTTTTGTATATTAACCTGCTTGGTACGAGTTACCTATACTTAGATACGAATTAAGCAATGAATAAGTACTTCATTTATTTTGCTGTATCTGTGGTTTATATGTACATCTATCTAAACGAGCAGTGTATGTAAACTAGGCTATTGCTAAAAAGCTACAATAATATAGTAAGAAATACCCGAAATACCAATAAAATATACAATTAAGGACATTTATATTGTTAAAGTCCAAACTTTATTTTAAGGTGCGCCCGTTTTGGGTCTAACAAATGGGTATAATGTTTTAAATCGAAGGAACATGCATCATAATTCATAATATTTAAGTTGCGTATAAATTGGCCTAGTGTATTTATGTCAGCAAACCCATTTATATTTGTGTAGAATCTGAAGGTTAAACCAACTGGTTTTTATACTTTTTATACGCATCAGGTAGTAGTAGACACTTAGTTAATTGTGGGTATACTATATACTATAGGTGTTATTAGGTACTGCAAACCCCTGTGATTGACATGGCACTGTCCGTGACCGGATAAAAATAGAATCAGTATGATAACTGAGTAAGTACTCGTTAGGTATTTACATAGTATATGGATTAAAATAGAGACTGAACCAAAATATTCAGTAGATTTATCAATGTTTGTTCTTTTGTAAAAAGCGGAAATGACGATTCGTTTTGTAACAATAAATACATGCCACTTTTTGACAGAATAGTATGTTGGATGTTAATGCGATGTATGAACTAAAAAAAAATATTAGAACCTTCGGGAAATTTTTGGCAATATGAACAGGTAGTTTGTTGTCCAAAACTTGTTAGACCGAATACGCCAGACTTGACAACTATTATGATAATTGAGGTCATTGACTCGCTTGCTGAGCCAGATTACATTTTACCGTGGTCCACTACGTACGACACACTTCTGAATAAAATTCGACGGTATTCCACATTTAAAAATTAGTCCATATCGTATGTACCTACCTGGATCTTAAACTTGCGACTGGCTAAACCTGTTTTTTTTTTATAACAAATAAAAATCAGGCAGTTAGTGATTCAGCATATTAACATATTAATATTAACACAGGTACTCGCTTTGTAAAGTTTAAAATCTGAGAAAATATTTGATACGAGGGTGAAATTACTTTAGCCAAACACTTTTCTACTCTACATTAGATTTTACTGAGGTTAACCTTTGATCGGTTTAGTTCCCTTAGATTGGTATTTCAGCAAACTGATCGCTGTTGCTGTCGAAGGAAAGTGATACCGCTATTCGCATGTTGTCACTATCTTTGACAATAACAGCTGTTGTTGAGAGACTATTGAGAGTCAAGTTGAGAGACTTCAGACTTGATCTGGGGGTCTACTACCCCCAGTTTGAATAATAAATACCTCTCTCCCGATACATCTGGGCTCAGTAAATAGGCCGTTGAAGAGGTTCGTTGATGAAGTCTGGCTCTGCACCGGGAACTGAATCATTCCGTTGCAGAGCATCCAGCGCCCGTCGCGGATGATGTATGAGCGTGGCACTTGGCTCATTGTGGACACCGTCAGCGTAGAAACCCCGGGCCTGGTCATAAACATACAAACAGTCAAATATAGACCACCTACCAATAAGTTAAAAAATAAACATAGTACACGGGTACACAGTCTTTAATAACCGGTAATTGGACTTTGTTCAACACATGCTTAAGCAGAGAATGGTCATAAAGAAAACTAAAATTATTAAATGTATGATTTAATTAACCATTGTTCAAGTTTGTCTGCCAGGTGTATTAAATAAATAAATGCGGACAACTATTATTTGTTTCATAAAACTAGATGCTTAGTAATAAAAAGCAAAATTATGTATTACGTAGGTGATATTGATTAGAAAACACGCGTGACGTCAGAAATGGGTATCAGGCTGCTTGTTCTTTTAAGTTTAGACAAGAATGTATTTTTTTAAATTGATATTGCCCAAAAAGGCTGGAAACTGCGCAAAGCGTTCGTCTGCGCGGGTTCATACATAATAGCTCTGCGCGGCCTCCGTGACGGAACAATTTTGTATGAAACCGTTCGAAAGCAATTTCATGCAGCTTCGTTAGCAAATAGCAAAGCTTGAAACTGCGTCCGTTGACTGAAGTGTTTTTTCTCTCCATTCCCCATCTTCCTATTACCAAGTAGGATATTAGTTAACAGGGTTTATCCAACTATGTCATTAGTAGGTGTTGTGATAGCGATAACTAACATTATACTAATCAACGTTGATAACAAAAATACTGTTAATCTTTTATGTAGGTCTGATAATGTTAAAAGCTTGTCTTCCTTAAAGTGGCCTGTGGCGGTTTTACATAGAAACCAGGTAGTACTTTTTTGCCATTGTTACAATGGTAAATAAATGGAGGTTTCCTGCCATGTTCCTAAATTCAGTGAGAATCAATTCTGGTAAAAATCTTCTAGAACTGCTTTCTTTACCTACCATGGAGTAAGCAGACATGTATTATTGTCTAGATCTTACTCGGAAATGTTATTGCAGCTCTGAATAAGAGATTCTGCATTCTTCACGCCATATAATGTTACTGAAAGAGGTGACGGTAAGCAGGCTGCTATGGCTTGGCTATTGCTCTCCTCAGGGGTCCCTACCGGAATCTTTGTAAAATAATAATTGAAAATAATCTTGACTTTTCACTAAGCGGACAATAAAAAGTCGTATTGGTACCATCAATACCATATCGTAAGGACGAACACATCTTTTCCCATTTACCTGCAAAGAAGACTGTGTAAATTATTATGCCTAAGCAGAGTGTAAAGTAAAAACCACTTTACCTGCCGTTCACAATAGCTTCCTTGAGCAAGTTCTCTCTTGCGACCAACTCGATAATCTGCACTTTCAGAGTCTCGGCTAAGGATTTTGCAGTCCGCAGTGTATCCTCTAGCTTGATCTTAAGGTTCACCGTGTTCATCTCGTTGTTACTCATGTGGTATTCCGCCTCTTTTGGGCTATCCTGGTACTGGCTCATTTGCACCATCTTCAGGTCATCGTCGAACCTCCTTTGTGAATCTCCCTGGCTAGAATTGGGAATTGATAAAAAATAGTTGTAATATCTCTCTAAATCTGAAAGCCCTCGAATTATCAGTACTTATGATTTAAAATCAGGAGCCTTCTTACTACGCTCTTTCAATATCTTAAAGTACCTACACAGTATAGTGTCACTGCTCTAAGTTGTTCGTTCGATGTAATTATGGAGGCCAGACCCTTCTCGCCTCCATAACTACATCAATGATTGACCGTGGGAGGCCTCCGCTTTAAAAATTAAGAGTTTGTATGACGCTTTAATTCGAATAAATGACTTACAACTGTCCTTGAACTGGGCCCATCCATTCTGAAACCTGTAAAAAAATTGTTTAGGTTATTCCGATAAGTATAGCAGATTGAAAAACTGAAATAATTTGGTTACCTAAACCATATTAACTTTGAAGTAACTATCTATTTAAAAAGAGGGAAGGCAGCTATTTCTGTATTAAATGGCTAAAGCTATAGCCACGATAAAGGAAGCTATATAAAATTTAATTACTACAAATATTTCTTAAAACAGCCAAATGTGCTATGAGGCCATCGACGTTTATTCCAAACTTTGACATTGACAAAGACATCACAATACGTGGATACCACATTACACAGGTAACACAGGTATAAAGTTACCTGATGGTGTTAGTCATCTTTTATTTTAATAAACATTTTACATTTAAAATAAACGATTTACTACTAATTTAATGTTAAGATAAACACATAAGCATTTAAATCTGTAGGAATACAGTAAAACGTATAGCTCTTACCTAAAAACACTCTTCTTGCCACATTTTCTGTGTGCTCAGCCTTTTCTATAGTCAATAAGCCTTTTGGACTATGTCCGCCTTTCTAGTGGGAATCGTAATAACTAATATTTATATTCTTACCCAGTCTGAAGAGCACGTACACGAAGTCAACAAAAATAATAATAACTCAACGAGAATAAATTCCATGTTAGAATCGTTGGGCTGTGCCTTTGCTCTGAATGTAGACATCAAAATGCATATTGTTCGCAGTAATGTTTACAAACTCACTGATAAGTACCCACCAATTGTGATTGTTCCGAACCATTGTTAACGAGCTGAATCGAGAAACTTGCAAAAAAAGGATTTGGGCCCACTACAGGTGGAGGATATTACAATGATAAAAATAAGGCAGATTATATAATTGAAAAATACATTTTGCAGGATATGAAGACAAAAATATTTATAACAAAAGTTTAAAGATTTAAAAATGATAAAGATATTTTGCATCCCTTGCTTTATATTTAGCATTTTTAATTACCGAGTCATCTATACTTTGTTTCCATTATTATCATATTACAGCGTCTGACATTCACGTTCCGTACATTGTTACAGCGGAGGCATTTGTGGATGCTCTCCTGACGAAGGAGGCTGCGGAACAGCCTTCCGACACAGTGAAGCATGCAGACCTGGTCATGGAGCTACCAGAGTGGTTCGACGAGAAGAAGTTTAACAGGTAAGTTAACGAGAATCAATAATATGTTGTGATGTCAAGAAAATGGGTAAATCTTGGTACCCTCAGAAAACGCACTTGAGCTAGTTATCAGTAAAGAATTATCAGAAAATATGATCTTTTAGTAAATATTTTTGGCCTGAATTATTACCAAATTTAACCACCTGAACCAGCAGTTAAAAAAAACCATTACATAAGTAGGTATGTGTACTAGAAAATTTAATATAAACGTTTTTTAACATAACGAGAAAAAAATGGATCCTGAGCGGCTGTTTTAAGTCAATAGCAGCAAGTTCGAGTACTGTCATAAATATCTCATATGTATTACAGCTGCATATGGTTAGACTTTCAGCCGCCTTCCTTATAATTGGGAAAAGGCTAGGACAATGATGACGTATTTACTTCTCGTGCATCAGTTTCCAACGAATATTTTGTATGTACTTATGTATTTTGCATGCATTTAACCCAGGGGCCGTAGTTTCTACCACGACAACTGCTTCGCGCTGTCCTCCGCCATGCTGATGGGGCTGGTGGCGGTGTTCTCGATTCCGTCCATCCTGCGCGTGCTCATGGGCTCGCGCCGCTCCAACTCCGTGTACACGGCGTACAAGCGTTACTTGTCGACGTTGCTGCACACCATCACCTGGTTCGAGCATGAACTGAAGCCAGGGAGTTTGTAAGTATTTTTTTATAAATGTAGGTACTAGCTGTTGCCCGCGACTTCGTCCGCGTGGACTTCGCGCGGTGGTTCCCGGTTCCGTTGGAATAGGATATAATGTAATGTTGTATTATGCCTTGAAACACCTCCCCCCCATTACAGTCCCTTAACATATTTTTTTTATCAACTAGGTTCTAAAACCTTCCGTGGACCTTATAATCTTATTTAATAAGTATATTGTATAATCTTAAAAACTACGTAACAAATTCTGATGCGATTTTAATAGAGTATCTCATTTGTACACTATCGTACAATTTTGATACTCTTAAACAAAATCTATGCTTATATTATAAATCAGAAGAGCTTGTTATTTCGAATGCGTCATCTCAAAAACTGGTCCGACGAAGATTTTTTTTCTGTGTAAGAAAAAAAGCCCATTTATTGAGGAAGGCCATAGGATATTTTCCTTCGCGCTGTGATTACTAGGAGCTGACTCAACTGAGCAGTAATGAAATATGTTAAAAGGGGAAAAATGGCGTTGTGCACGCAATTGTTATCCGATTGAAAAAAAATGACTTATATTTACATATTTATTGTATTCATCGATGTACAATGACGGACTACTTCACCACGCGGATGAAGTCGTACGCAAGATCTAGTATAAAAATAAAGTGGTTGAATGTTGTCTGGCATGATACCTACCTACACATAAGTACCTACTTTAGCATATTATGTTCCTGATATTTATATTCCTACTCCTAAATACAAGGCGTAACGTCAAAAATAGATAAATATAACATGAACAGAGCA
This sequence comes from Trichoplusia ni, assembly GCF_003590095.1. Lineage (NCBI taxonomy): Eukaryota > Metazoa > Arthropoda > Insecta > Lepidoptera > Noctuidae > Trichoplusia > Trichoplusia ni. The sequence goes on from NC_039485.1 coordinate 6,077,520, forward strand.
AGAATTTATGCATCCATTGTTTCCACTATTTCAGTCAGAATTTTTATTCATTTTAAACTCTAAAAAGTTAATACCTTAAACACAAACAACATTTTGTAAAATTTGGTGATTTACCCTTTTTTAAATCGTATCATATTTTTGCGCATGCTTTTACAAAAAAAAAAGGGACACATCCCAGCTCAAAAAATGTTCTACTGCATTTCACTGCGAAATATTTTTTCACTCAAACATTATAAAGGAGAAACTTTGCTGGTGTATTTTGAGTATGTTTGTTACCTCTCCTCGCCCTAACGGATGGACTAATTTCAATGCAATTTGGGATGTTGGTATCTGATCTTGGATTTACGCAGAGGCTACTTTCATCCATCAGTGTTGTAGAAGAGTAATGTAATCAACAGCTAGTAATAAACTAATAATTGTTTCTTGTTTGACAGGTCATGGCAATCTCTTTACACGGTGCGGAGTCGACATCTACGCGCGAGTATGTCATCCAAGTTAAAGGGGACAGGACCAGTGTCGCAGAGAGACTTGGCCCTCACGTTGTTCGGCTTCGTTGGCTTTACCACGTTGAAGCCGGACATGTACGGCGTGCGACAACTTCAGCCAGGGGACTGGGAGGCTTATAACCATGTCTGGAAGGTCATCGGACATATGATCGGGCTTGAGGACAAGTTAGTATTAGAAACTTTTTGCCATTTAAATCTAGTACTGATCCTGCATTTTTGGATAACAATATAGAGTCAATTGCATCGGTCTATTTACATACAACACCCATCTTGCATTTGATTGCTTTTAATTTTTATCTTTTTTTTTACACGCCATTACCATAACGTACAATTCGAGCGGATTTAGGGTGGTTCTGGATTTAGATGAGGGCTTTTCCTCAGCAATGAGACACATTCCAATAGAGCATGAGAAACTGATGTATTAAGCATCCAGTGTATAGAAAACTTTATAATAATTGTTCAATTCATATAGAACTCCATGATATTCTGAACTTACCAACGGACCGTCGAGATTTTAACGTTTAAGCTCTTTGATTGAACTTTTTATAAATATTTCTTAGTTCAGAGCCATAACTTATATGAAATATTAAACTTCTAGAATGGTTAGCACTTACCGTTGCTTCGCAATAATAAATCAATTTCTAACATGCTATTTTTATACCTCAAGGTCGCTTGCCTACCGTGGTATCCGCACGCAATGACTTATTAATTGAAATGTTATTTACCAAAATAAAGATTCATTAAAATCTTTATTTTATTAACTATTTTAGGCTTATTTAAATGCCTACACAAAAATATGTAACAGAATTAATTAACCATTTTGTTTTATGTTAAGTGTTGAGTGTTTTCATAAAATTTAAGTAAGTGTCTTTAGCATGGACGTATTTCTCTATAAGTCCAGACATGTAAAATAAGATTTTATTATTTCTCGTCTATTTACGTATTTACCAAAAACATGCGTTTCCGATTTTGCTTAAATTCAAAAACTTTATTACCCTACTAAACATTATTATTATTCCTTAAACAGCACTCTATAGTTAACTCTAGTGTTAAGTATTTTTGCTCTTATGTGTCTCTTTAATATAATTCCATGCCATATTCCAGATACAACATCTGTCGGGATACATACGACGAGACTCGCGAAGTGTGCAGGCTACTCCAAGAGCGAGTGTTCACACCGTGTCTAGAGAACGTTCCAGAACATTTCGAACACATGGCGCGGGTCATGTTGGACGGCCTGTGGTCTGTCAACCCGACTGTCGACACTGAAGGGTTCCTATACTCATGCCGCGTACTCGCCGACGTGCCCGGATACATATACACCGAGAAAGACCGTGTGGACTTACAAGCTAGGATCAAGAAACAGCTGAACGGGAAGTCTCTTGATACTGGTGAGTTCTGTTTTAAATTTTTCATAAGCGTAGACTATCGATTCGATCTTAAAACACGATCGAAGTACTTGTTAGTTGTTTTTACGCATGAACGGGTAGACGTATTTTGATAAAAATTGAATAATATATTAGCTGATAACTTAGTTTAAATAAAACGATGACGAGTTTAAATAAGGACCTTTTCAACGCATGTAGGTACTTAGATTTAGTACTTCGAGGCGAGGGTAGGTTGTTAATCCGATAAATGTGTTAGAAGATATAAGGATTAATTTCGTGTTTGTTTGTCAAGTCAAATGATAATACAGAGACATCACCAAAACTCGTGATTAACGACCCAGGTTGGAATAGAATTATAACGCAAAATCAACTAAGACAGTATAACAACAATAGATGAAAAAAAAGTATTTCGTATTAGGTACTTACTCTTATTTTATTTCCCCCAGGTGTGGCCTCAACTGATTTAATATGTCCCGCAGCCATCGAGGGTCTTCCCAAGCGGCCTCCGCGCCTGCTATACTACCATGACTATGACGTCATAGAGACAGTGCCCGAGTACAAGGCCCTCAGCTTCAGGTCCAAGTACAAGATCTTCTTCTACAACATATACATGGCCTTATACTCATCGTATTTAGGTCGACTTTACTTTAACCTCAACTTCAAGTTCAGCGTGTACCTTATGAGGTACTTCCCATACTTGGCCTTCTTCAGATTCGGTATCAAAAAGTCTTTTGTAAATATCTTTGAGGAAGATCCATCGGACAACACGCAACCGAAGCTTAATTCTGAGTACTATAAAGAGTACCAACCAGAGCCGTGGTACAAGGTAGCCTGGAGTATAATCTGGTAGTACATACCTATGTGCGAGCTAAGTGTTCTGATATAATATCAGCCAGTTACGGGAGCAATAATTTGAAGTGATCATAAACATTTATTGACAATATTCCGTTCTGACGTAACTTAACGACGAAATGTTTTAGACAAGTTTTTTAAATGCATTTACTCAGTAAGTTGATTGTTGACATTTTTCTATAGAAAATAGAAATACAATGGTGATGAGCGATACAAATTAAAATAATTTGTATTATAAGCTAGATTAGAATACCTGCATTCCAATAAAATGATATATAAACATATCAATATAATAATAATGTTTGTTATTGTGCAGGGTTTAATATATTTACTTGTAATATAGCTTTTGGGTATTAGTGTAAAAGATTTACAAGTGACTTGTAATACAATTTTGCAATAAGACTATCTTTATCTGACCTCAATACAATACTGAATTATTTTTGAGATTATTTAATAAAACAATGCACATGTTGACGTTATTTATTTTTAAAACATAATGTATAGTATTATTATAAGTATAAATCAGCAACAATTACAATGAGATTGTAAAAATGCAAATTATGTAATCTTTAGTGTACTATTGAAATTATGGTTTATTGTATAACGGTAAATGCTTTTACATAATTCAGTCTCACCAATACTGTTTTTTTTACAAAATTCATTTATCACTATGAAGTGGGGACTTTTACAAGTAAATAATTATTTTATTTATTTTTAATCTCAATCAATGAAAATCAGTCGGTATGGTAAAAAAATGTACAACAGTAATGTGCAATAATCAATGCATTGATATATAATCACCCAAATGATACGGGTTGCTTAAAATCGACAATACATAATAAATATTGACATGTATATTGAATTGTTAATTCTTATTATTCTTTATAAAAATGTTTGATAGAAACAAAAATAAAACATAATTCGAAATCATAATTTGTTTTATTCGAAGAAATCTTTTGCTTTTAACCTGGTTCGTTTGGCGACGTTGATCTGCAGGAGGTTGTCGGTGAGGTTGTCCTCGGTGAGGTTGTCGTTGTTGACGCTGCCGGCGGGCGAGGGCCGCGCGGCCTTCTTACTGCGCGGCGTGGCCACCAGGGGCCGCTGCGGCGTCGGGGTGCGCTTCGGAGTGTTGTGAGACAGAATGCCCATGTCGTTGGGAGTCAATTTGAGACGGGGTGATAGTAGATGCTTAGCAGCCAACTTCCTAGCTGCCGGTGACATGCTCGCCAAGCGCTCGGTGTTTGATCTGAAACTGTTGAAAGCATCTTAAGTATTTTTTTTAAGGTTGAAAACCTTTCTCGCGTTAATGAGAACAACAACGGTGGTTTTCTCATGCAAATACATTCTGACAGCTAGTAGTGACAACTTATTCGCTATTTTACTTTCCCTTTGATTTTTTAAAAAGTAAAACTTATTAAGACTAAATGAGATACCTGGAAGACAATGCAACGGATGTTCGTTATGGCAATATAGCGTCTCATTTCTGTACCATCAGGTTTTTAAATATTTTTGATTCTGTCAATACATAGTTTTTATAAAAAAAAAAAAAAAATTGAGAAATGTTTTACTTCAATCGCGTGAGACGGTTACACTTTTTTTTTTAAACTGGTTACGATTTTTTTTAAACTGGTTACGTTTTGTTTGGTGACTTTCTTAGTCACCGAACTTACACACCACCCATTAGGGTTATGTAGTAACTAGTTAGGGTAGTAATATTTTAGTTAGTTCAGTAATCTGTATGTATGGTAGAGGTGATAGGGTTTTTTTTTACTGAACTTTGATTTTTGTAATTTAAGTATGGTTTCGCATTATAGTTTCGCTTGCGTGAGGGGCATGTCGTACGGCGGGCAGTCGCCAGTGGGGGACTGGATGACATAGACTCCCAGGCCCCCTCCACTCAGGCGAGGTCGGAGTGCCGCTGGGTCTGTTTAGTGGGTATACCGGGAACGTCTTCACCGGGGAGTCCCACTCCCCCCCGACGGGAAGAGGATGCGTAATAGCACTTTTTCCCAGCGACAAAAAAAGAGGTGTTGTTGTTGTTACCTGGGAGTGGCGGGCGTGGCTTGCGGCGTGTTGGGGCGGCGGCGGCGCGCGGCGCGCTCGGCCAGCTGCAGCGCCAGGCGCTCGCGCGAGCCCGACGACAGCATGCGGTACGCCGCGCCCGCGCCCACGCTGCGGACGGACAGTACCACTTGTGATCACACATAACTATAATACTTATATTAATAAAATAGGATCAGGTCGCCAGTAGTGCTAACTATTGTGACAAATGGTAAAGTTGATACTATTTTATTATTTTAATAATCGACTCTCGCTATTTTCATGACACGTGTTTAAATACACTCTGGACTCTGTCTAAAATTGTTGTTTATAATACTTTAACCACGGAAGTTAACATTGATAACAATAGTTTCAAGATCTACATAAAATAATAATAGTAACAAATGTATAAAAAAAAGTTACATTTTAGTGAAAAAGAGTTTATTGGGAAATACTGAAGGCGACTAATATAAAGACCGCAGGAACACAGGAAATCCACCGTATTATCAAGGAGCTATATGCAATAGGACTTACGCAGGCAAGGGCGTGTCCCCGCCGTCGAGCCGGAAGGGCGTGCCCTCGATCTCTCCCCACGTCATGAGCGGGCTCTGGTCGGGGCCGAGCCCGGGCCGCGGCGACGGCGTGCTCACGAACGAGTACTCCGCGCCGCCCTTCTCCGTCGATATGCTCACACCGTCCACACCTATCTTACCCGTCACGCTCGCATCCTGAAAAATATTAATAATACATTCATGAGAATTTTAGCAGGGAAAACCATTCCCCGAAAGGTCGACTCCACTAGGAAGAATATATATTTTTTAAAGTACAAAAGTCGTGTACTATCTGACCTGGCTCCTCGCTATAGCAGTGATGGCCTCCTTGTTCTTGACGTGGTCGAAGGGCTCGACCTTGAGCCGCGTGTTGTGATGCAGCAGCTCGGGCTTGGGCGGCGCGCGCTGCGAGGCCGCGCCCTCCGGCACGTACATTATGTAGTTCTTCGCCTTGTAGCGCCATGTGTCTAGCTGCAAATGATATACATAATATGTTAAGTTTCAAACCAGTGCATCGACTTCCAGGTTAATTGGCAGTATGTAGCTGAATACAAATTTTGAATGGACTGTCTACCACCAGACAAAATAATTTTGTCTTTATAAGCACAGCTTAACAAATTACTACGCTAATAGTTTTTTTTTCTTCTCCTACAGTAGGAATTTATACCTTGTGTCGCGGGGTTTTCGACGAGTATCGAACCCGCGACACGTCGCGCTCAGTGCGTGACCTTGCTTATTATTTATTTATAACCTACCCTACTTCTTACCATGCGGAAAAGTCGCGGGTAACAGCTAGTATTAATATATGAGCTAACATCGCCGATGTACTCAATCTATGTAATTTCAAGCTAGCCTCACCTCATGTGGCCTATTAGTCTGGTCTGCTTGCTGCTCTATGGAGGGCAGCGCGAGCGCGGCGTCGGCTATCGCCTTCGACGTCACTTCCGACTGGAACTGCGACGCTAACTTGTTCGCGCGCTTTTTGTTCTCTAATGCTATGACGCGATCGTAGCTCGCGTTGTCTTCACTTGTGTGACTGGCCAGGTATGAATCTATGGGATGTAATAAAGAAGTATTTAGGACTTGAAACATGATATAACATTAGTTTTTGTGGTACTACTATTTCAGGCTATGATGCAATTTTGTCATAACTTTTGGATAAAGCTGATAACTGCTCTGGTTGATTCAAAACGTCCGACGTTTGTAGCAAAATTTGATATACCGATTTTTTTATGCTTGAAACACTGCTTGTTTTGTGTTTTTGACCATTTTAACAATTGTTTCCTTTCTCTAGCTCTTATCCCTCTTATTGTTGGTACATGTTTTCCAGCAAACATATCAGCCATCAAATATAATAAACATACCTAATGAATGATTATCTGTGCTGTCCTTAGTCCTATCTTTGGTATTGGACTCATTGTCTGAATCTGACTTGTCTTCTCTTACTGTAGGTGCCGCGGGAGAAAATGGTCTGTCTGAATGTGGTGTGTCAAAGGTTGCCGGTGAATTATCTGCAATTCACATGGATAAAAATTAGAAATAACACACATTACAACAGAATACTTGTCTATATAAAAGCAATATGAATAAAAAGTTTTATTACAACAAACATAATAATTTTGCTAGAGTTATTATTCATATACTTGATAAGAAGACTTATCTAGTCAGATAATTAATAAAAGAAACATATACAAATGGTAATCACTCACAAGGTTCTGTGGGAGGTCTGCTCCCACTGTACTTCCTGGTCAGCTCTCTCAGCCTAGCATAGTCTTTGTTCTCCGTGGCCTCCAAAAATTCATTCTGAGCTCGAAGTTTCTCCAAATCAGGAAAAAAGTCTCTTTGTATAATTTTTGCAATACCCTGCAATAAATATTAAATATTTATATTTATAATATAACATTAAAGAATACTATTCATGAAACAAGTCATTGTGAGGAGGGTTAGGTATAAGCCTGATGTTTCATTACAGAACCTACTTACTTATCTGTGGAATATTTTATATTGATCTGTATACTCATCTAACACTTTTGATTGCACAGTAATCTATGTTAAGACAGGACTGTCGTGCTGACGGCTGAATAGTATACAAAACTCTCAATTGTACTGTTTTATGTTACATAAATTTGAGCAAACAGTAAACTGTACACAATTTGGATGCACAACTTTATTCTAAATCTTTATGTTATTATTATATCTGTATATTCGTAAAACTCACTTCAACGTAAACATCTTCGTCTAGCACTTGAGTTTTCTTCTTGTCCCTTTTTTGAGGCACTTTTGGTACTTTAAATATGTTACTCTCGTGTTTCAAGAGCTTCATATTTTCTAACGCTGCTGCCCCAGGTTTAGAGATTTTGTTTTCGTTAGCCATTGTAGAAGTTCACTAATTATACTTTGTCCACATTACAGTTTAAAGAGCTAATTTTAATAAATAATAAAAGTTACACAAAAATCATAATAACACGAAAGCAATGCTCGCTCTATTGACATTTGGCCACAGAATAGAAAAGAGCCTACATGACAGCTGATTTTTTGACAGTGACATTTCCGAAATCGATTTTCCATGTCCATTATATTATACTATATGACCAAAGACATTATATCATACTATAATGTCCACGGCTTCGCTAATGTGTCATAGTGTATACTCTATGATACTGAACGATGGACACGATTCTTCGCCATTCTTCGGTGGTTCAAAATTAGTACAGTGGTAGCTAAGGCTCCGCTCTCTCTCTGTTCGTAACTGGGATGTAAATCATGTACCGATAGCTAGATGATTGAAATGTTCAATGATGATGTGTTTCTGATGTCGCTGTTGCGGCGAAACAAATAAGAATTATTAAAATTTGCAGTTTTGTACGGTCATAGACTTAATAGATGACCATTTCATTATGCAAATGTTTTTTTTCCTGCTTTGTGCAGAATCCAGTGTCTTTAGTTTAAACTTCTGAGCAGGCTACTGAGGCTACCATACTGGACACAAGACATTATAAAATGTAGCCTACACATGTGATAGATATGTGTAGGTTACTTATAGAAGAATTAAACACATATAATAGTTCAGTAGAAATATAAGGAAAAAGACAATGAAAAAAAACAACGTTTTCATATTCACAAAGCTATAATTAGTCATATTTAAATATAATTAAGTATATTTATAAGTATTATAATAATAGTAATAATATGTTGTCTACTGCTATGCCTTAAACTACTTAGATTTATTTTTGTTTTTCTTAAGAATGTATTCTTTGATATAGAAGTCACAGAACAAAAATAAAATAAATATGTTATGTGGCAGGAACACGAAGGAGACCCACTTGGGGTATTCACAGGAGGGCTCGAACAGCACGTGACCGAAGTGGAGAATCAACAACAGGAACTGCAACTGAAAGTATTAAAAATAAGATACAAATAACTTGAAGTAAGCATTGTCTTTTAATTCCAAATAAAAACTGCTTAACTCGGTAATCACAGAAGTATTGCATAGGATGGAATATATTTCTGCCTTAAGCACTGTGTAGTGCATTAGTGTGTGCAATATTAAAAAAAAAACTAGACAACTGCCTTAGCTTTAATAAAATAAATACAAGATAATATTTGATTTTACAAACAGTTTACTTAACCAAGGTTTGCGAGTTTGGTGATTCTATCACGTTTTGCCATCCTATCCTAAAATGTAAATATGTTTAAAACGAATGCAATAAGCACTTACGATTTGCAATTGCGTGATGTACTTCTTCCACCACTGCCTGACCCACTGTGGCCTCACTATTGAAATGAGGTAGTAACTGTACATGACAGCATGAACTATGGAGTTGATGAAGCCGAGCATAATACCATGACCACCTGAGAAAGAAAACAAAAACTTTTCAATATTGCTCCTAATGCTTGAACGTTTTAGGTTCAACTGGAAATGCCTAAATTAAAAGATATCATTAAGAAAAAGAGAGTTGGTTCTCAATCCAGACAGGTTTTTCTCGTCTGAAATTTAAGGTTATAAATGCTGCCAGGCAGAGCAGCACAAGTCGATAAAAATTCATGAGTCATCTGTGTGTTTAGTCAGGATGAGTTGTCGATGTCAGATTGCAATTTTAAATGCAGTCATTTTAAATATCACATTAAGTAGACATTTACTTCTGTAACTAAGTAACTATGTGTAAGTACTGTGATGTTTTAAATTAACAAATCCTTCCGACGTTTTCAAGTCGTTTCCTCCGGCGGGCGTTATGCCACTCGACCTATTTCGTGCACGCGATGCTACCATTGCTGCAACTCTGGCGCAACCGAAGTAAACAAACACAATATTTTTAATTTATAGTTACTTTTTATGACCAAAATGGATGTCGGAATGAGCTACGTAGATGTAATGATAAGTTGCTCATTTTTATTTTTTAATACATTTGATCGCATCCTTGTTGGGCTTATTTCTTCTCTTGCTTCTTTAATAATCATTAAACGATTGTTGAACAAGTGCTTTAGAGTTATTATTTTTTTCGTTTAATGCAAAATTAACTATCGTTCAGAAAAATAGATTTTATTAAAACTATTTAGATGAGTAAATAATGTAAGTACGCTGCTACCCAAGTTACCTCATTAGGCAGAAACATAATTATTTCGTAATTATCTGATGGATATATCACCCCAGTATCAAATCTTACCTGGTACATATTTAGTGCCGAAGAATCCGAGTGCGCACATTCCTAGATGGTGATACACGTGAAGGAACGACACTTGGTTAAACTTTTTCCGTAACACGAAGAATATCTGTAAACATAATAAAAAGGTTAGTAAGTTAGTTCCTACCTAATAACTATTATTAAATTAAAATAGTTTGGATTTCTATGAGACTTTTAAAAATCAGGGTCTTGTTTATGTATCATTTTAGCATCTAGCATTTAATAATGATGATTTTGATGTATATAATAATATATCAATATTAATTGATTCAAACAATATTGCAAAAAATAATAGATATAACCCACAGCTGGGCAAAAGCCTCTATCTACAGTATCTATGCATATGTAGGTATAGTTAAGCATTGAGCATTGACCACCACTCTTGCTTATTGCAGGGTGGCGATTGCAGATTACAATTTTGGGAATTCAGGTTTCCTCGCGGATTTTTCCATTCCCTCAAAAATAATACTAAAACAGCCAAAATAGATTAGGTTCTATCTTAAATCTCAATTCCCAAGATTTCCATTCAATGTCCTATCCTAGACTGCAAGATAAGACTTGGCGCAAGTAAGTTGAATAATAAACTTCATAATTATTTACCGTGTCTAATAAATCTAGCAACTTGATCATGTAGTAGAGCCAGACTCGGCTGACGACATCGCGCTCCAGCGGCGTGTCTTCGTAATTAATCTTCTGACACCAAGGACTGTAGTATCCAGATAGGTACAGCCTGGTTAAACACTGGAAAGAAAAGTATATTTCAATTGATATTCTAATTAACAAAACTTTTTTTTCCTTGGGGAAATCCTCATGGACTTTCTCCGCCCTGGGGAAGGCGGAGAGGTGTGCTGGATTCCTTCCGGCTAAAACCACCGGAGTGCTTCACCCTTCCCTTGTAACTAAGACCACGGGAACGCACTGCAAACTACAGCGATCCCAGGCAGGGCACGCAACTTTAAATAAGAGTTGGTTCCTTCCACCAATACTATTCAAGGGGCCTACCGCAACTGACAGAGACTTGTTTGTTTTTTACCGTCTTACTTCCATAAAAACAACACTCTTACTGTAAGAGATAATGTTCTGCTCTCAACATAAATCAAGATTAGTACCAATCTAATTAACTTGAAATCGAAATGCACAACATATAAAGGGGGGCTGTGAAAATATCACTTGCGGCCAGTAGGGATGACAACATTTTTTTTATTAACACCCGTTCTTTCCCTTTCTCCCTCTTTTGTCCCGCAAAATAAATTGATTTGTATGAATACGCGTGACGTCACTTTTACCAATGTATTTTTGTTTTTTTGTGAAGATGCACGAGATGGTCTTAAGCCCCTCTACTAAACTTTAAAAAAGTTTCTTATTGTCATTATTTTATCCCTTCTATTTGTCGCTTCAAATATTTTTACTTTTCATACCCGAACAAATGAACGTACGACATGTATCCCTGTTCAAAGGGCGGTGCCAATACAAGGAAAAACTAACTTAATTTTACATGAATATCGACATCTAAATGTAGATTGTCAACGCATCCTTTGTTGGAGTCTGAATAATCTTTACTGGGTACCTAAGTAATTACGTAAGTATGTAAGTAGTTTTCAAAATTTAGCCAACAAAATAATAAGCCAACCGTGACGTTTCTAACCTTAACTTTTTAAGAAACAGAATAACAGATAGGTTAACATAAAATAATTTAGATTCCTACATCATGACAGAAATATAGATTTTATTGAGCTATTTACATATTTATCATCTAGGTACTCGAATTTTAAAAATTGTTATGTGAAATCATTATAATTGTAAATTGTAACATGATGACTTGGTTTTCGAATAAGTATCGTGATTTTTTTGCTGGCACGGATGCCCAGTGCCTACCCACCAAGATCGCACCTTTTATGACGTAAGCCTAGTCGTTAAAAACCTTTTGAACCTTATAATATGTATCTATACGACACGGAAAAGGAAAAAGCTGTGAAAACGCAGACATCTTGTCATTGATAACCAAGGCGTTCTACTTAATTAGCAAGTACTTGCAATTACACATCATTGATAAATTGTAATGTGAAGATAATGTTATGTCAATGCTAAATACATACAAACTTGCTTTGTGAGCTTCAGACATTTTCTCCAGTCTTCGGACACAGTGCGAAATTTGCAACACAATGATTAAACTCCTTAGTCCTTATTCCAAATGCCTGAATAAGAACTTGCACTTTATTATGACATTTCTGGCAAATCGATAACTAAAATCACAAATTCATGGAAAAAAATCTAAGTGCGCGAATATTTGTGCAATATACATAAGCAGTATGATAGATGTACCTAATTGGCAAATCATGTAATCGCTGACACAGCCATAATAACGTCAATTTATAAATTGTAAGACTTATTTCTTTATTGCGTTGTACGATACCAACGACACCTATTATATTCTAAAATAGGCAATTAAATACTTTATTAAGATTTGCTTCCGGGTTCAGGGAAAAGGCTCTGATCGTAAAAAAAAAGTGACATATTTAGATGGGATACATGCTACACTATACGCAACTGACTACACAATATAAAAATGCTGGCAGGATAGCAGCGATGCTAGTAGATATAAGAAGAGAGTACAATAATTTGTATTTATGTTTCTTCAACATACACAACTTGGTACTTATTTCTTTTTTTTATAGCCTGTTTTTGATCCCAGTGCTGGTCAAACGCCACCTATCTATTCTTTGCAAGTTCCGGCCACCTACGCCCCGCGTTGGTACTTATACGCATGAAATTTAATATTTCGAGTCTTTGTTTTAATATTACGCGATTAAACCTCAAAAATCTCCTTGACTGAAAATTAAACTTACTTATTTAATATTTTATCTTATAAATAACTCGCATAATTATTTTACAAACACTGCATAAATTAGCAATAGAAAATAAAAGTTAAGCAGCTAATATTTCTTGGAAGTGGTTTTGGAACTCAAAATAAAAAAATCCGGAATTAAGAATTAAAGTTTTATGTTAATATGACTTTTTGAAATGTAATAATTTGAATTATATTGTCAAATAATATTTAAATCTTTTTTATAAGCTACATAGTGGACTTTTTTCCTTTGGGAACAATTAACAACCAACCTGTTTACTTTTTTTATTTCGTTTCCATTTTTAGTCTTGTGTCCACGCCAGATTCATGAAACTAATTAATTACCTAGCTTATAAAAATAAATAATTATTACAAAAATGCATAACTTTTTTTTTCTTTTTAAATATGGAAGTGAAATGGAGAAAATTCTAAAATTTTATTATTGTTTTATAATATGCTATTGTGAAAAAGGGACGCCACACTACGTGACGTAGAGCGGTGTCTCGCTTCCACAACTGTCACAGTCTTGGTAGACCTCGGCTTTTAAAAGAACTATCTGGCTTGCAAAGTTGACCAGTTCAACGTCCTATAGCTGCAATAATATTACCCTGCCTTTAACAAAGTCGGATGAAAGCCTATTTGTTAATGCAGAGTGTCAGCTACTTCCAAACGAAATTTCATTGATGTTGTTCCGTCCGTTTGGGCGTGAAAAGATAACAAGCAATCACAGAAAAACACACTCACGTACCTACTTTCGCAATAATAATAAAACTGACAAGTTACTGTTGGTTCGATTTCACAAGACTATGAGAAAATACATCCACTGTTAAGGCAGCCCAACGCATCCTTTGCCTTGACTCAGTAATTTAATTGTCATTTCCTACGCGCTTTTCACGATGCAATTTATGCTTTCGTAACAATTAAGGAATTCCAACGCAACTCGGTGCGCCACAAATGCTAGGTAAAATACCAATGACTGCGCGAAACATGATTTACTTTATTATAATGACTTTCGTGAGACGGATTCGTAATTAATTTCCACTGCCGCGTCAGCTCATGATTAAGGAGTCCGTTTAGTTCCGAAACTAATCGGGCGATCACGATAGATACGCTTAAGTCAGCCATTCTTAAAACATATGTGATTTAATTTATCAACGTTACTGTAATTGTTTGGACCCGTTGACGTTACAGGTTTCAGGCTAACTCCATAGTGCACAGTTCTGAAACTATTTTTGCCTATTGTTGTATTAAAATAATGGTTGTTTACATAAACATAAAGTTTGTTCTTCACGGTTTGTATATTTTAAACTACGTAAGTGAGGTCACATCCAAGAGACTCAAGATTTACAAATCTCACGGTTTCCGCACTGGTTCCGCACGGATAGGTAGGTACCTACGTCTTAACCAAAACTTGTATACATAACTATCATAAGAGTTCGAAAAATAGACAAAAATAAACCAACTATTTCAATTAAATACAAAAGTTTGTGTGAATCAAGGGTTAGCTTAGTCGCAAAAAATAGGATTTGGACAAACACTGGAAAATGTATAAGACCTAGGTAACTGGAATAAAACAAGTTAACTAACTAACTAACAAGCAAAATAAGTTAGAGCAAGATAGAAATATTGTGACTTACCTGCGTCGTAAGGAAAATAGACAATGCAATCTGTATGATATTGTATACAATTATGAGGTTCTTAACGTTGTAGGGCTGCCGGTTGGCCATGAAGGCTGGCCCCCAGGACTGAACGAACCGGTGGTAGACAAACATGATCACCAGCAGCGGTACGGGGCTCGACACGAACAGGAAGTCCTTAGTCCGGGGATCTGGAACCAAGGAGGCTGCATTACAAACAGTATTATGCAGCATGTATATGGGTCACGTGTTTTTCGTTACGTTCATTTCTCAAGCCATATTTGTCTGGAACCGCCAAAACTGATTGCAACTGGTATGTGAAGAGAGCTGATCAAATGATGTTCAATCCCATGTTTAAGTTTTACATATTCGTTTTATCTATTCTTAGTTCATAACTTCATCTCGTTCGATCTCAGTATTAGAAACTATATATTAATGTAGGAAACCGCGATTTTAAGATCTTCCTCAAAACATTTTAATTTGAAGGGATTTTCTTTCGTAGAAGAAGGATCAATTAAGGCACTTACCCGCTAAGTCATCGTTCAGGTAGTGGTAGAAGTTTGTTATGTTCCCTATTAACGTGCCCATTTTGACAGCGACCACTGAAAAAAAAGGAAAATTTAATATTCGATGCACAAGATTCACACGAAAATACACTAGCGGCTAATTGAAGATCTAAAGGGGTTAGAATATAAATTTATTTACAGTTATCTTCGGCACGCGTACAAATAAGGTCTAAGCATGTCCCCTTTCACGGTTTTTTAGTAGATGTCCTATAATAGCCTCTACCACAAAGCCGAGTTGTAAAATTGACTTGTAAATGACTAGTGATTTATTCCATTCAGTTCGATACACAAATCCACATTTAAATATTCATGAAATTAACGGTAAAGGTTGTTGATCTTTCTACGAGTGCAGATATTTTAAACTATTCCGATTATTGCTTAAATGAAGTAGGTATTGATTAAAGAAACAAGTAAGCAAAAACAATTGCAAGTTATTTTAGCAAGTCTTACAAAATATGTTTACATTCGATTACGATCAGTGTCTACGCAGTTTATACACAAACAAAAGGTCAATAATTTAGGGATTTGTTTACAGCTAACCAATATTCCTGTTAGCTTTTAGTGTTATTTTAAATCCTATTTTTGTTATTAAACGGATGTTATTTATAATTCATTTCTAGACACGAATTTCGTTTCAAAACAAGAGTCGGCTAGGAGGTCCTCAATAAATGCCTCTAAATTAGGTACTTCAGATTTTGGAAGGCAAGATCACATTAGTGATTCACGCTTGTTTTAGTATTTTTTTGTTTACTGTGTTTTTATGTAAAAACAGCGGCGTCAAGCCCAGAAATAAAATATTTTAATTCTTCAAAATATGTTATTCTGTGCTTATGTCACTGGCTCTCACAAGACATTTCATCCGCGTTTGATAGGTACGAAATACAATAACGCGTGCATCGAGTTACAATGTTCACATAACTCCGTTCCAGGTTTTACGCATTTATATAATCAATGCTATGTCTTCGCCTAAGGCATGCATAATAAATTAAATTAAAAATCATTAAATTTAATTAGCTTGATAATTTAATTCATTATAAATTAATACTTAACAATGCAATGCAAAAATGCGCGAAAACAAAGGTTTTCCTGAATTAATTTGGCCGGCTCCAAAATATTTATTACATGAGACAACAACATCTTCACCATACTGTTCTGAACCATTTATGCATTTATTATATTGTAAAGTGCTAAAGTTTTTGGCTGGAGTCAAATTTGTTACCTCGAAATACGGAAGTTCGTAAGCTTTTAAAAGAAAAGAAAAGATCTACAAATGAAGAACAACTTAGTAGGTGCCTTAGGTAATAAGCAAATACCTAAATGAATTATTTTTAGATAGGCAAGACTTTACTTAATTAAATTACCGCGAAAATTAACTAATAATCTTGTAAGTGCATACAAAATATAATTTATTCTTAGCGCTCATCCTTTTTCCGATTGAGAATCGGGGAAGGGGTATAGCGCAGCGCTACCACGACTTACGATAAGGAATATCAAAAAAATTTATAATTAATTATGTATCATTTTTACCGGAAACAAACTAAAGTTTTTATTAAAACAACCGTATTTGTAAATATAATTTTAAAATGTACCTATTTTGCGCAACATTCACTACACTAGAAATTTATACTTTCTTCGACCAAACAAACAAAGCTTTAAGAAATTATTAGTTTTCACATAAAAAAAGAAATATTAATAAATACCTGGAGAAGTACGAGTATCCAGAGACAAGTGTTCGGCTAGAGTGACCCGCGGCAATAAACCGCCTGCGCTGACGACCGCCGCCGATGAATTAAATCAAGCGAATTAATTAAATACCCTTACTTAGTTACTCACTTGACTCACCTCCACCTGAACGAAGCTGTCTTCGAGTTCTTATGCGACAGGTATCCTGGTCTCCGAATTTTGTGAAAGTAAGAACTTTACGAGATCCTCCTTTTGAAGCCGCTTAAAAATTTTCACCTTAATAAAGTATCTAAATTCTAAAATAGTAGATGCCACAGTTATGTAATTTAATTTAATTTTAATCAACAATTTATAAGGTATATAAAATAGAATCAGTCGTATACTACAGGTCAACGATGAACCTGAAAAAGAAAACGTCACCACGTTAATGGACTCAGAATTGACAACAGACTGGGAGTGATACTAATTTATTGTAAACATAAGCAGGTATTCCAGGGAACCACAACACAGTTGATTAACCCACATTGTTTGTGTTTGACCTAGAATTAGCTCGGAATTCGAATATTTTTTTGACACCGCTTATTCGATTGGTTTTTAATAAACATAGCAATTGTCTGGGTTTTATTTCCGCATGTAAGTAAATTAAGAACATTATCTTCTTACTGATAATGAACTTGTAAATTCATAACTTTCTTACAATGATTAGCATGTCAGTTTCAGTTAAAGTTTTTAAGTAAATTTAGTGATGTAAAATATTTTATTTTATAATATTTTATGGATTGTCGACTAGGCTTGTAAATCACTATAAGGTAAACTCATAGAAAATGTTATTTTGAAGTGCATTTGGTGTTTACCAACTAAACATGTTTGTGTGTATGCATTTAAGGGTACAAGATAACACTGGAATCCATGAATAGTAATGAAGACCTCGGTGACACTTTATTGTGCCGCCTCATCGTAGCACGGCAACACAGAGAATATTTCGTCACCCTCTATAAATATCTTAGACAAATCTATTGGATGCAGCTTAGAAATGGCAGTTAAAATATTCATAAATATTTCATGCATGCCTATTGTGCTACTAACCACTTATGAGTTATTTTCATATCTGACCACGAGCGGTGGCTTGAGCCTAGTGCTAGTATAATAATACATAAGTGCATATTTCCAATAAACCTAATAGGGATGATGACAATTTTTTTTTTGCAGTGTCCGTCTTGTAGTTTTTTTGTATAATAATGGATACGTATTTTTTTATTTGTCCCGCAAACATAAATTGACCAAATTACAGTGAATGAAACTTACGCGTGACGTCACGATTGAGTATAAATTTTACCATATCGTTACGTCACAAGCCCCCTCTCCTAAACTTTAAAGCAGTTAACCTTTGTCAATTCTAGTTTTTCTGAAAAAGGAACAAATACGTGTCTCATACTTTCAATTATCTCACTGAGGGACTAATGAGATTTTTTCTTTTTATACCCAGTCATCATCCCTATTATCTTGGGCCTACGGTAACACTTCTGCAAGTAAATAAGTTGTAAAAGAGAGACTGCTCTACACAGTGTCTGTAGCTGTAGCATAAACTGTCTTATTTAAAGAGGTCTTGGGAGAACCTTGCATTGTTCACGTATCACAGTTAGAGAAACTAGAGAAACATTATGTACTTACAAGTGTAAAATGGCAGTTGCTAAAGTTTTCCGGCACATCTCTGGTACTAGCCTACAAAGTACAACAGTCGTTTAGGTGCAAAGTACATCGAGTTCGTGAAATAAAAGGTTTTATTGCTTTATCGGACTTTTAGTGAAAACGGAGAACCCCACAGCCCAATGACTGAGCTATGTAATTTTTTTCTATTACTTCTACAGATATTTTCACTTTTTACCACCATGATAAAACGACTCGCGACTCAGGGAATCGAACCTTTATAATGTACAAAGGCTTAGCATTGTTAGTAACAATAACATTACTAGGAGTTCTTCTATAAGATGGGAAAATTATATTTTTATTTCAAGAAAGGGAAAGCAACAAATGCTAATGTGCTCCGATGGTAACAAGGTTCCCAATTGTAAACAACACTGGTAACAGGATATCTAATAAGGATTTACGTTCGTCCTGTCCACAGACACTCTCCCATAGAATATAACAGGCTAAGTATGATATCCAGTATGTTCATATTCACCATTTTGCTGATTTGCCGAAACATAATAGTGAAAATACACAAGCACAAGGTGAAAATAATGTGCTGTTGAAGTGATGGTAACTCTAAAAGCGAATTATCTTTGTTCCAACTCCCAACCGGCTACCCATACAGTCAAATTGAACATAATTTTTAAAATATAATTAAAATAAGAAACCAAATAGGTACCTTCCATTCAAGTCAACGAGACTTAATAAAAGAATGCGTATTAACTTATTAAGTCGATACCAGCAAAACTGTTATTTCTCTATATTATGACCTATTTTTATAACATCTCTACTTACCTACATACACATAGGAATAGCACAATCACACAGCACAGTGACCAAAATAATAATTTTGAGAGTTGACTAGCAATTTTAAGGTCACTGTGTTACATTACACTCGTTTTAAAACCTATTTCGTCTCAACCTCTATAACTTCAAAAGTCTGGTATAGACTGCAAAAAATCCTGGGTTTTGTCAGGGACAACACAATGTCAAATTCGTGTTTATTTGTGAAATTGAAACTTAACTAGAAATAATTTGTATATAAGTATGAAAATAGGCCGTAAATAAATCAGTATCCCAGGAAATGGAATGTAAACTACTATTATACTCACTTAAATATCCGTACAGTATCCTGTTCAAACAAATCGTCCCCAGTTCACTAGTTTCAAGTAGATCCTTTGTTTTGTCTTATAAAATTATTGGTGAGGGTGTGACGGAACCGGAGGAACCTCCCATTTTCATTTTTCATGGCCTTCTGGGCAATAAGAGGCATTGGGAGGGCATCGGCAAAACAATACTGAACATGACCAAAAGGTGTGTGGTAGCCGTCGACCTCAGGAACCACGGCGACAGCCCACATTTGAACACTCATAAATACGAAGAACAGGCAGCTGATATTCTTCATCTGTTTGATAAACTGGGTGTGACACAAGCTAGCCTCATCGGGCACAGCATAGGTGGGAAAGCAGCGATGTGTGTAGCCTTGACACAGGTAATAGCCATGGCTAATTGAATATTACACCTTGAATTGCGTCTCCAACATGCGTACACATCGTAAATCTCTTGTGTATAGACTTGTGGGGCAATATAGTTAAACCATAAGCATAGATACTCATAAGAACGCAAAAACGACCTAAACAAAAACAACTTGTTACTAACAACTTACATGTTATCGTACCAAAAATTGTATTATTTCTTTCAGCCTATAAGAGTGGCTGGTGTTCTTGTCGTTGACATTTCACCGGCATCGATTTCAAAACATTATAACGACCATTTTCAAAGGATACTAGCTGCTATGAAAGCCGTGACTTTTAAAAAGCCTGTGTCCGTGAACGAAGCAAGAAAAGAAGCTATGAACCAGCTAAAAGATGTGGTCACTGACGATTTTCTATTAAAAACTATATTAAGCAATATCAAAGAAAGATCAGACCACACGATCGGGTGGACTCTGAATATAGATACGTTAATGAGACAATTCAAACATATTGTAACGTTTCCTAAGAGCATGAAGATGAAAAAATACTATGGTCCAACATTATTTATTGGAGGACAACTATCCGACTTCATTCCGTAAGTTTTACCTTTCGGTGCCTGTCAAATGGCTTTGATTGTGAACTTTATTCACATTGACGGATACCTAAGAATTTTCCGTTTGTTTCAGGCCCGACGATTTGACAGACATAAGGGCCATGTTCCCGAAAGCCGTCATTACATACATCCCTAAAACTGGGCACAACTTACACCACGACGATCCCAGATCATTTCTAGAGATCACGATTGCTTTCATCAGAACCCATCACTTCAAACGTACCTTTAAACACCATCCTGCAATGTAAATGTGTATTAGCGATTAAATATCTACTATTTCAATGATTAAGTATTTCTATGTTGTGACTTGTGGTCGCAGCAGTCTTCAAAACTTTACTTGCATAGAAAATTCGAAAGCATTTTACTACGTAATACTGAATCTATAAAAAAAAAATAGTATAGAAAACATGCAATAGGATTTTGGTATCTATTATACCACCTCATTCTTATACCTATATTTTTATAGCGTTGGATGATAGACGTCAAATTGACACCAGCAAGGTAAATAAACTTAGTACGTAAATAAACCAACTTCTGGCATGGAATGGGTGTATTATGGTCAAATAAATTGAAAAATTACTCATTTATTAAAAGGTTATGGAACATAAACGTCGTAATAACAAGATCAGCATTAGATTTGGCGCACAAAGTCTACGGGCCTAGCCCTCCAAGTGGTACACCAATATTTGTCCTCCATGGTTTACTTGGATCGAAAAGGAACTGGGTCAGTGTGTGTAATTACCTGAGGGACTCCACAAACAATTCTGTGATAGGAGTAGATGCTCGTAACCATGGTGACAGCCCCCATGATAGCTCCCACACCTATCTAGAGCTGGCTTCCGACGTGTCAAGATTAATAACATCATTATCACTGAGCCAGGCTGTGGTTATAGGACACAGTATGGGCGGCAGGACAGGAATGACTTTGGCTCTTACAGAGGTTCGAACATTCTATGCTTTGGGTAGATAGGATGAAGTTCAGATTTTTTGTTTTAATTTAAATTCCAACGAATTTCCTATTTAAAAAAAATGCTTTGTATTTTTTGGTTATTGATTTGAAATTCATACGTTTTGACTTCTTTACAACACGTTGCAAATTTATAGGATGGAGTAAATTTAAACAGGATACTTAGTGTACCTAATCTTTCAATGGCTATTCTATAAAATTGTGGTATATGATTATAAAACGTAGCTCACGGATTAACTATAGTAAGTAAGATTAAACCATGCTTCCCGACTTATAATACGCTGTTTTTAATTTGATGGCAATAAATGCTTGTGGCATCGTAGCTCATGGACTAGTGAACTCATTGGGTGAAACTCAGCGATATCGACAACATGGTACTGAACTATTTTGATGATTCTAAGAATAAGAGAGATGTGGATTCATATAATCCAATGGGATTTTCCTTTTTCTTAATAAACAATTTATGCTTTTGTGGGGCAAGTCTTTTTTATTATATCAGACTATACAAGTCCAGTACTAGACATAGGCGTCGTCCAAGCATAGCTTTCAGCTGGACAAAACCGGAATAGCATCAGCCGAAGATTGCATCTTTATATTTGCTTTTTAGGTTATTATCTAGTATAGTTTTAAAAAGCTTAATTCCTTAGGTATAATTAACAATAAACTATTTAAGTAATGACATTTTACAAACCAAGAGCAACGTGTGGAAAATTTTTAATGTAATCAACTATTAAACTGGCCAAATTGAAACTTATTGTAGGATTTTTGTTAAATGTATCTTATTGCCCACAGCCGTCAAAAGTAGCGAAGCTAGTCGTAGTAGACATATCACCAGTACCATCGATACCATCTGGAGACTTCTTTCCAAAGCTATTATCTGTTATGAAATCTGTAAGCTTCGAAGGCTTGGATAGCGCACAAAAAGCAAAGAACGCAGTTAAAGCAAAAATAGAAGAGTCTGGATTAGTTAAGAATGCGGATCATATGTATTTTATTTTTATGAATATTGGTCAAGGAACAGACGGTTCATTCAGATGGAAATATAATATCGATGCCTTAATAAAATATTTTCATGAAATTGCCTCTTTTCCGGATTTGAGTGGCAAAACTTACGAAGGCCCTACTCTGTTTATAGGTGGCCAGGAATCTGATTATTTACCGTAAGGAAATAAAGTATTTTGTATCTTTAAAAGGATCTTGTTTGTGTCGTAATTTAGGAAACTACAAATTAAAAGCTCTAATTAATATTGCAGACGAGATGACTTAGTAGCAATAAAGCAACTTTTTCCGAAGGCCCAACTGAAATATGTGAGTGGTGCTGGACATAACGTACATGCAGAAAAGCCGGAAGAATTTCTTAAAGTAGTCATCAATTTTCTATCAGAAAAGTGAATTCTGATTTTTTGATATATGTATTTGCTTTTTGTTAAGTCTTTTAACTAGTTTTTTCTTAGTGAAAACAAAGGTATTTTATATTATGAAATGTCATTTTACTACATTCTGATAAATAAAGTATTTTTTTTTTAGCCTTACTTAATCAAGCGTGAATTTGACTTTTGCCATATTATGATTGTTTTTAGTTTAGCTTGTTATAGGTCAGAGCCAGGGTGGGGTAAGTTCCCTAGCTTGTTCCAGTGTGGCTACGTCCATGGAGGCTAGCTAGAGAGGGATCACTAGAGCTATATGCTCTAGAGTGGATGAGTCTAATGGTGTAATAACAAGGAAAAATACTGCAGGTCTGTTTTTAAACAGGCAAAATACCACTTACGTACTAATTTTATTCATTTATTTGTGTAGAAAGGCAGGTGCCCAAATTAGTTTTATTTGGGGAGTGCAAACGGGACGAAAGCCCGGGCCTCAACAAGCGGGGGGCCTCCACAAGGGGCCCCACAATAAAGACATTGGGAAAAGAAATGTCAAAAATTTCAACTAGTAAACCCAGTAAACATGTTTTCCTTCGATCGGTTTTACGTTTACCTCATTGGCCTGGGACACCGTCGCGAGCGCCCAAAGTAGGCATCTAAACAAAAGCTCGAAAATAATTTGCGGTGGCTTTCACTCCTTTGTTGCCCCGAGGCCCCTGGGCCCATCCCATCAAATTTTAGATTAAAGATCTCAACACCACCTCTGGATGTTGGACCTGTGTACTGGAGTACGCCTTTAAAATAAAAGACCAGGTGGCAGGTGTCTCCCCGTGAAGTTATTGTGTGAATGAAAATAACTAAAAATAATAATAAATGTCTATGATATTCTCGATTTTCTGACGTCTTCGTTACTGTCAAAATGTCAGGTCACTCGAGAGAATGTTACGTCAAATATAACCTTCAAAATTTTATTTAAACAAAATTTTATAAAATAAAAATGTTACTAAACCAAGTAACACCAAAAAACATATTTAGCACCTTCAAATTGCGCCCTAAAATATTCCCTGGTGCCGTACAATGTACCAACAAGCATCTTACCTCAACATCGGATAATGCAGAAGCTGTAGACTTGGCTTACGCTTCTTACGAAAGTACAACTAATGAAAGTAGTGGCAGGCCACCTCTAGTCATATTACATGGATTATTAGGATCAAAAAACAATTGGAACAGTATGAGTAAAGCCATTCATAGAACGACGGGGAGGAAGGTCATTAGTGTAGACGCCAGGAATCATGGGGATAGTAGACATGCTTCTCAACACACGTATGTTCACATGGCACACGACGTTATGAAGCTGCTAAAAAAGCTAGAGCTGACGAAAGTGTCGATCCTCGGCCACAGCATGGGCGGCCGCACGGCTATGGTGCTGTCTCTGCTCTGTGTAAGTTGTACGTAGTTCTCACACACCATTATAAGTATATCTTTGTTACCTTCTAAATAGATTACTAGCCTCATGCTCATTTAGGCCTCTGTTATTAGTTGAATGTTATTTGAATTACTAATTATACTCAATTTTTCAGTCGGACATGGTATCAAGCCTATTAGTGGTTGATATTTCACCAGTTAAAACAAGTCCACAAATATATTCAATGGCTAATTTATTTGACGCAATGACTTCAGTATCTATCAGACCTGGCATTGCTATGTCTAAAGCTCGCAAGCTGGCTGATGAGCAGTTAAAAAATATCACTCCAGATGTGAATTTGAGGAATTTCTTGATAACAAATCTGGTACAAACCAACACTGGCTCATACACTTGGAGAGTGAATATAGCTGCTTTGAAAGATAACTTCCAGTCTCACATATCTTGCTTTCCCAGTAATCTAAGAGGACTGCAGTACTGTGGGCCAACACTGTTTATTGGTGGAACATTATCTGATTACATAGGGTAAGTATCTAGTAGAGATACCATGACACTTGTTTTCACATACTGTTATTTAAAAATAATTGATTTTATGTTTTGCAGTAAAAATGATTTGAAGGAGATACAGGAATACTTCCCACTGGCAGAACTAACATTCATAGAGGGTGCCGGGCATTGGGTGCATAGTCAAAAACCTGATAAATTTCTAGAAATAGCATGTAAATTCTTAAAAGAGAAATAGATTCAAATTACTGTGATCTTATTTGACTAGTTGTGATTTTCGAATAATTATATTATTAGTGTGTATTTATTGTTACATTCATAGTGGATAAATATAATGTGATAAATCATTAGGATATTTGAATTGAATAAAGAATGACACAGATAACCAACTTTTATTGAGTTAACAAACAAGGATGTGGTAAACTATCATACCAAACAGTCCTTGATTGCAAAAATGCACTTTGTTGTTGTAAAATAAAAAAAAGCTTATTTCCTTGAACTGGGTTCGAATCCCCCACTACAGCATGGCTTTAGACGAACACACCAAGGTGAGATGGTAGATACAACAGTCAAGGGTCAAAAGGTTACAGCCAGATCCTAAGGTCAACTTGCTGACTAGCCGAAATAAATTTTAGCGAAGCGTTGCAGGTTCGTTTCCCGCGTTTGCGCGATCCACGAATGTATGGATATATTTCTTAACACGAGATTCAGATTCCAAAATAAACAAAAAAGAACCAGCTTCTGCCTGCGCCTTGACTCGCGTAGATTCTAGTTGTTGCTGAAAAGGAGTAGTCTACGTATTATTCCAGCACGCTTTTGACAAATTTGATCCAATTAAAGGTGAACGTAGAACCCTGAAAAAGAATTATTTTGAGGTTCCCAAAACCAACTGCCATCTTGCAAAAATCATTTTGCAATACAATATCTCCCATAAAAGATCGACATTATATAATTCATTCAGACATTATCGCGGACCTTTTGTATTCAGACCTTTATTAGGTGTACAATATCGTTGTACAGTATATTGATCTATCTCGTAGAATTCAGCTAGTGTTTACAAGAAAAGCGTGAAAAATGGTCTTTACATAAAAACGTTTAAAATTATTGTGTTTGTCAACTATATTATGCCTACTATGCATACATAAAAATCTTGCTTTGGAATCACTCTATCTATTACAGAAAACCGAATCATAATCTGTAGCGTAGTTTTAAGGATTTAACTTCAATAATATAGGGACAGACAGAACACGGGAGTCATAAATAAAGTCGAACCCTATTTAGAAAAATCATTTTAAAAACTTACCTATACCTAATATTTATCTATAACTCTACAATTGATAAGTAGCCGAGGCGTAACAAAACCACAGCCTTTTGATAACTGACTATTTCCCACCCTTCTTTATCAATTCCTGTGGTGTGGTTTTGCACTCCACCCTTCAC
Source organism: Trichoplusia ni (assembly GCF_003590095.1). Taxonomy (NCBI): domain Eukaryota; kingdom Metazoa; phylum Arthropoda; class Insecta; order Lepidoptera; family Noctuidae; genus Trichoplusia; species Trichoplusia ni. The sequence continues at coordinate 6,103,745 of NC_039485.1, forward strand.
GAACTTGGTATAAAACAACCAGCAGCGTTTCAACAAATCATTCCACTTCACAGTTTCTGTGAAGTGCGTTTATTATATTCTTCTATACAGCGTTTTATTTTGTAAAATGGCTGACGTCGTGGAAAGTTTGAAGTTGCTGTTCGATAGGCCGAACGAGCCTTTGATTACACCGAAGGGCGACAAAAAGGCTGTCTTTCAGCTAACCGAGTCGTTCGTGGTAAGTGATTCAAATATTATAATAAAAAGTTACTTAGTAGTAGTATCTATCTGAAAATGTTTTAGTTTTTAATTCACGTGATTTATTAAGTGTCAAAATGGTAAATCCTGGATCCCAAATTGATTGAACCTGAATTCATCAACCCGCAGAGAGTTACTTTCTAATACGCAGAGGCCCCCGCTCGCCAGTGGGCACGTATACAGGCTCGTATTATTATTATTTTTCTATATAAATATTAAAGTGCTCGAACTTAATTCAGTTTCAAAAGGTATATATCCTGTCTTTTCGTGAAATTCAAGCTATATCCATACCTAATTTCAACAAAATCGGTATAGCGGTTTAGCCGTAAAAACGAAACCGTGAAACAATATCATTTTCATTATAATAATAATATCGATTCAACAATTTACATGTACCAAGAAGTTTCATAACAGACACGGGTGGAAATAACTTTAAGTACAGGAATGCTACAATACCCCAAAAATAACTTGCATAGGTAAAGTTACAAATAGGTTTGGTGTCCTAACAGCCCCCGGAGTATGCGAACAACGGTGTCGAGTTGAACAACCGTTTCGGAGACGATGCCTCTGAGAAGATTCCTCTAAAGCACCTGAGCGTATATCCTTCATTCCCAAAAGCATCGCAACTGCCCGCCGATGCTGACTTCTCGCTGTTCTTGCCGAAACACCAGGACATGGCCACCGAAGTCATTGACGCCTTTATGAGTAAGTTATTAAATTAACAATGTATAAGTAGAATGAATATCCAGGGTTGTATTGCGGGTCAAGCATAGAACTTTAGTTCACGGGCTTAGACTAATATTATAAATCTGAACAGTTTGTTGAAACGCGTTTAGGAACTAGTGATTTTAATCAAAAATAAAAAGCAGTTTTTAGATAAAACCTTTTATTCTTACTATATAATATTTTTACATTTTAACAAAACTTTCGTATTTCAGATGTTCCTCAAAATGAGCTGCAGGACTTCCTTTCAACATGTGTATATGCTAGAGCCAACCTGAACCCACAGCTGTTCAACTACTGCTACTCAGTAGCTCTGATGCATCGGTAAGTGCAGCATAAAGTTAAATTAACGTCATTCGCCTTCTTCCCTTTTTATAAGCTTTACAAAATACATTTTTTTACCCATGATTATATTTGTCAATTTATATAATAATATTGATCCAGATGAACACTAGTTTTTACACCATTTTATAATTAGATACATGCATTGTTTGTATCTCAAAATAAATTTTAAAGCTGAACTTAAGAGAAGCTGCATGGTATAAAATAATTACATATGAAACAAAGTTCATTACACTATTTATATAATACATCATAAAAAATTATTATGATAATTGTAATTCAACTAATTGTTTTATTTAAAAACACAACAGACAAATCTATTATAAGTACTGAAGTACTAGACTTGGCTCATTTCTTTTTTATTATTACAGTGATGACACCAAGAATGTTCCTATACAAAACTTTGCCGAGACTTTCCCTTCAAAGTTCATGGATTCACGAGTGTTCCAGCGTGCTCGTGAGGTCTCTGCTGTGGTACCTCAGAATGTCCCGGTGAGTAACATTATTTATCTTTGCCCCCACAACAATTATCACATTTCTTGTCAGTTCCTGAACATATCACAGGCTTATAATTAGGAGTCCAAGGCCCTAAACTGTCATTCGAATAAAAATCCATTGGGTATGTTCCATCATCTTTCAACCATTTGCTATTACCTAATGATACAGAAAATTCATAAGGTGTTAAGAGTGGCTTAGGGAAAGCTGTTCCCCAGTCAATGGATAGCCTGGGGCATGCTACTTGAACATACGCATCAAGACCAAACAAAGCTAATTTGCTAGGAAAAATCTCAGACAGAAGAATCTTAACAAATTTTCTGTCCGAGTTACTAATTTGTTTTTCTAAATTACCTAACACTTTCGTACTTCCTTGTCTACCTAAGGTGCCGAGTATAAGCCCAAAGCTGCCTGCTCCCTCTGCCACATTTATATGACTTTGTCTATTAGTTCTCATTAAGTCATGTTCATACAACTCTGAAGTAAACTTTTTCTCGTAAGGGTCATACTTGTATGCAGGTATGTCAGGGTTGGCTATCATAATTGCTTCTAAGTGAAACCTCCCATCGCCTAGATATATAGCAACATCCGAATTTAGTTTAGGAGCAGTACAACCTAGGATCTCCCCAGGAGACAGTGGTTTACATTGTGGCACTGTCACTATGTAGTCTTCTGTTCTAAGGGTCTTAGCAACAGAATGTAAAGTCGTAACAAATTGAATTGTGCTAACTAAAGCTAAGTGAGTTTGTTTAGGAAAGTTCAATTTAACAGTTTCAACAAAATGTGATGGATCTATCTTAATATCTACAAATATGTAAAGTACCTTAATTTCACTAGTTTGGTCTATTGGGATAAGACACGAATGACCATAATGTACAAGTAGGTCGACACCCAGCGCCACTGCCGTGAAGTCGTCGATGCAGCAAGCACCATAAGTCACGTCGCCCATAATCACAGTATCCGCATCCGTAAATGTTTCCAAAATATCACATAGCGTAGTTGCAAACATCGTCAGACCTGGAACGATGACATTTACAAATATAATACAAAATAACAATATTACGGAAGAGCGACTAAACATTTATACTTTAACAATACCTTCGGGCATTTGTAGAGCCACACGTTTTGCGCCTAAAGACCGTATTCTCCATATAGTCTTATGTATTTCAAAGTTGTAGTTTTGTGGTAGAGCTTCACAAGCTCTATTTAATAAAGGGTCATTTAACAATTCATTTGGAATTTTGTTTACAGCACGTATATTGGGTTTAAAAGTCTTCCTTTGACCTTCTGGTTTTGCACGAACCACAACTACACCTGGGTTATAACCAAAATCTTCCATCTTAGTAACAATATTTACACATAACTCAAAGTAATTCAGACTGGTCTCTTTATTATATTTTCTCAGGTTATTATTTTCAATATTTCATCAAAATATAAACACGCGCGCTGGCCTACGTGACTTTTGCCAGAATTAACGTTCCGTTTTATGAACTCCTATTATGTCTTTTAAATCAACGTCAATTTCGTTTTGATAAAATCTAAGTAAATGAGTGATCGTAATAAGTGTAAGCAGCTTCAAAATTCAATAACAAAATATGGCATATCTCTGAGAATTTTGAAAGGATAAAAGATAACACATTTCATTTTATCACCGTCAATATAGCGAGTAATGAAGTACTGAAAAAATAACGTAATTTCGCCGGTGGTCTACAGTTACTATAATCACAGATTCACAGTAGAGTAATATAAGTACAGGTACTACTACTGTGCTATAATATAAAATCGAATACATTATAGTAAGATATTACAAAAACATAAGCCCATTTCGTCATGATTAAGAGTTTTTACTTGCCACAGATGCTGAGTAATTGTGATACCTTTTCACTGCATCTTCCTTTACGCATTTTAGATTTAGATTTTATAATTTATTATGATAATGAGTACCTATGAGTTTAACTAATCAAAGTATGTATATCTCCCCGTCGTTTTTGCGTCGGAAGTTAACCGCCTACAAGTCGTTTCGTGTCTGAACACCAAGTCTCTCGACCTCTCATAAAGAGTTCCATATAACGAGCAAAGTACCTATAGGTATTAGGTACTTACTTGTATAATATTTCAAATAAAAAACTACTGAGAAGAACATGAAATTAGACAGTAGCAGCTTTTTCGAATCAACAAAATCGGTTCATAATACATACACCTAATAACCAAAATAAAAATCCCGACGAATTGAGAACCAATCACCTATGCTTTTTGAAGTCAAATTATGATTATTGATTTTGTTCCAGCGTATACCAATCATAATTCCCCGTGACTACACTGCCACTGATTTGGAAGAAGAACATCGCCTGGCTTACTGGCGTGAGGACATCGGTGTCAACTTACATCACTGGCATTGGCACCTTGTCTATCCTTTCACTGCATCCCAGAGATCCATTGTTGCCAAAGATCGTCGTGGCGAACTTTTCTTCTACATGCATCAACAACTTATTGCACGGTAAATTTAAAAACAATAAAAAAATAAGAAGACGAATCTGCACAAAGAGTACATCAGTTTGACCCCGTGGATCATTGCAGTAGTACCTAAGTAAACTTAAATATATTATATTTGGCAGATTAAAAATCCGGTTACCGTTATAGCTTAGATAAGTAGCTATAGCCACAAGGCTATAGCTAAGCTAAAGCAGTCGCAGTTGTCTGCGAATTAAAGTTTTTATTTTTTTTAAATGGGCCCAGGTATGCACGCAATGCACGATTTTGGATGACAACACCATTAATAGGTTGATACTAAAAGCATATTATTTATGTTCTGCAGTTACAATTGTGAGCGTCTTAACAATTCTTTGAAGAGAGTAAAGAAGTTCAGCAACTGGAGGGATCCTATTCCCGAGGCGTACTTTCCGAAGCTGGACAGTCTGACGTCATCCCGTGGTTGGCCACCGCGTCAGGCGAACATGCGCTGGCAAGACCTGGACCGCCCCGTGGACGGCCTCGCGGTAACCATCAGTGATATGGAACGGTGGAGGAGAAACATCGAGGAAGCTATTTCCACCGGCAGAGTTATCAATGTATGTTCGAATTGTTAGGAATTTGTTATGTGCCTCTGAGTAAAATAATCTTAGTTGAGTTCAGTTCCACAACTTTGTTACGCCATTTTAATTTTGCAGGAGGATGGTTCAACGAAAATGCTAGATATAGACACGCTCGGCAACATGTTAGAATCCAGCATCCTTTCGCCGAACAGAGAACTCTACGGCAGTATACACAACAATGGCCATAGCTTCTCTGCTTACATGCATGACCCGACTCATCGCTATCTGGTAAGCGTCTTTCAAATATTCTTGATGCATTTGAAAAAAGGTGCCTGTTGCGTAATTATTATGCCTCACCTCGAACATATACTGCCAATATCATATAGTTTATGTAAGACAAATCTGTTTCATAAATGTAAACAGGAATCGTTCGGTGTTATCGCTGATGAAGCTACAACGATGCGTGATCCGTTCTTCTTCCGCTGGCATGCATGGATTGATGACACATGCCAGAAGCACAAGGAGTCCACTCACGTGCGCCCCTACACTCGATCTGAGGTACCTACCCCATTTTAAAAGTATATCAAAAACACAAGTTATCATTTAAAACCAACTTAAAGCCGTTTATGTTTATGTTATTTAGAAACCCACATTTAATTGAATATTAACTGGTTTTTAGCTCGAAAACCCTGGCGTTCAAGTGCAGTCCGTTGCTATCGAGAGCGATGGTAGCGAGCCAAACACCCTCAACACGTTCTGGATGAGCAGCGATGTGGATCTGTCTCGTGGTTTGGACTTCTCCGACCGTGGACCCGTTTACGCCAGATTTACCCATCTAAACCACAGGCCTTTCCGTTACACGTGAGTCTTTGTACCAAGACGTTGAATCGATTGATTGCAGTGTTTTGACTGTCTGGATAGCAGAGTAGTTGAGGTCACTACGCCAAACCCACTAACTTGAACCTGCGATTTTTTATTATTATTTCAGTATAAATGTGAACAACACCGGTAACGCTCGTCGTACAACCGTGCGCATCTTCATTGCTCCCAAGTTTGATGAACGTAACTTGGTATGGGCGCTTTCAGACCACCGCAAGATGTTCATTGAAATGGACCGTTTCGTACAGCCATGTGAGTGCAAAAGATTAGATTTCAGTTTGCGGTACTATTTTGATGGTACCTAGTCAGTTTGCAGTTTCATTAAGCCCAGATAAAATGTTTTTTTTTTGTTCTAGTGAACTCCGGACAAAACACAATTACACGCATGTCAACAGAGTCCTCTGTTACGATTCCATTTGAGCAAACCTTCCGCGACCTGTCTGTGCAGAGCAACGACCCCAGGCGCCCTAACCTGGCCGAGTTCAACTTCTGTGGATGTGGCTGGCCTCAGCATATGCTGGTTCCAAAGGGCACTGAAGCAGGCGCCACTTATCAGTTATTCGTTATGCTCTCCAACTACGATCTTGATAGCGTGAGTCAATTAATAAATGTATACTTAACTTGAAAATAGGTACTTTAAAAATTTAGGTTACCTGAATCTACAACCGAAGCTAAAGATGGACAGAATAATGATGTTAATTAATATTCCTTTATTGCTTGTTATCAGGTGGAACAACCTGACGGCTCTCAACTTAGCTGTGTTGAAGCTTCAAGCTTCTGTGGACTAAAGGATAAGAAGTACCCAGACCGCCGCTCAATGGGCTTCCCCTTCGACAGACCTTCAAGCACTGCCACCAACATCGAAGACTTTATCCTGAGCAACATGGGACTGCAGGACATAACCATACGCCTGTCAAACGAGACTGTGCCAAACCCCAGAAACCCCAAAAACTAGGTGCAAACTAAACAATATAACCACATAACTTAGTTTTGTAATTTTTAAATAGCATCATAAAATAGAAGGCTGATATTTAAGTTAAGATAACAAAGTGTAAATATTGTAAATAATACTTAAGAATTATTTAAATTATGTAAGGACCCGTTTACACATAATTAATAAAATAGATATACCATGAACAATTTTTTGTTTGCTTTCTTAACATCGAGTCCTTGTTGTGGTGTTTAGCAGATCACTACGTACTTCCACAACAATGAAGTCTTTATAGCTGGGGGCGTACCAATTGGGACGGGGAAAAATTAAATTATAACTTGAACAAATATAAAGTCATAAACTTATATCTAGGAGAATAATAAAAACAAGTATATTTAAGTATTAAATTAAAGTTTATTATTCAAACAAAACTACAAGATATTGTATAAAACAACCCTGATGCCATCAACTGGCCTACTTTACAAATGTAACAATTTATCACTTACAAGACATTTACAATCTTTGGTCTGCACTGATAAGCAGTTGCAACCAACACATAACTTCAGTAAATAATTATCCGGCAACTGGATAGCCCTCTTACCATATAGAATTTCAACTCACCTGCATACCTGCAAATAAAAACAAAGTTAATTTTCTGCTACTTAAAGCTCTGTTCGAAGTTAAGATGTACATAAATCAGACCTATCATTTAATATCATGTTGTAGTCATAACAACATATTTTTGGCTCATGTTGATTTACATCACATAATAATAATTAAGAAGCAAAAGAAAAGTAATCAATGAATAAGATAGAAAGTCATAGAAAGTAAGTGAGGCATTCTCTCACATCTCTTAAAGATGATTATTTATAGTAGTTGTTATAATTTTATTTCATCGTACCTGTACTAAACATTTCCGCACAGCTCTGGACCTGCAACGTAATATTAAAATCATAAGTACTTGTATCTAAACCTAAGATTAGCTATGGCTCTTGAGAGTAAATCAGTCCTATCATTCAATTTCACGTGTTAGTCATATAAACACATTTTCGGCTCGTGTCGTTGTCATCATGTTATCAAGATAAATAGTAGATATCGGATGCTCAATAACCGATAATATTTGCTTAGGTACTTTTAACAAGGAGCACACATGCCGCATTGGCTTAACCAAATAATCTTATCGGCTTGAATTGTAAACACAGCTAAATCGAAACTATCAAAATAATCTTAACCGGTGCTATTATAAAATTAGAGATTAATCTTAACTAATCCTTTTCAAATTAAGATGAAAAAATAAAATTTCAGTATGTATTGAAGATAAAAAAGACGTGCACGTGGTGCAACACAATCATCTATTGGAATTAAAAAATTTGATCGTAATAGAGGTACCTTGAGGATGATTGAAGTATAACTCAAAAACTTACATGTATTAGTGGACTGCTTCGAAAATTAAGATGAAGACAACCTCGCAGCAGCAGTCGCAGCGCCATAACCAACAAATTACAATAAATTGAATTGACGGCAAGGCGCTCAGCCAGCAGGAAGGAAACAGATCAGAACAGAGATGCGAAAGCACAGATCCGAAAAATACGCAGTGTTGAGAGTTAAAATAAAAAAATACAAACTATTTAATATATATAAAGTTATTACGGCAAAAAAATATATAATTATATTATACAAAAATAATTACAATAATTTACCTCGTAATATATTATTATAATAATGTGATGGGCTTAGGCTAAAAAAAGCAAATATTGAAATGAAACTACTTTTACGGATATCATGGTCACGGGCAGATACCTGCAAAGGTTTCGAAACGTCGGGCACTAAAATCTAAAATTAAACCACGGTAAAATCCGTAAAAGTAGTTTCATTTCAATGTCTAGCATTCGCGTAAACCTAAGAAACCACTAAACAGCAAATATATTTGCCAAGAATAGTTACTACAGGGATGGCAAAACCATGGATTTGTCCGATTTGTTGAGTCCTTACTACCCTTCAACCGGAGCAAAAGTAAAAAAAACATACAGTATGAAGAAAAATCACTAAGGGCACCCCCTGCAAGGTTCGGCCTCGATTTAAGGTGTTTCTAACAATCCCATTAAGGCAAATTAAGAAAATAGGGCTAGATTTTTTAGAAGTTCCATTATTTTAAGTTAACCGGCTTTCGTAATTCAATTCTCAACATCTTTCTACAACTAGCTATTTCCTTTTTTGCCTGCTTGCTGTGGAGGGAAGAGGAACATTTATTTTTTTCTTTCTCCTCCTTTTCGTTATAATAATTAATTCTTTTGCGGGTTCCAATTCTGTTAATTGTTTTCCTGGGACATACCGAGCTTATCTATTTTTATGGTTTCAGTTGTGTGGCAGTCAAGTCTTTATAAAAAACCAGACTGGGGTCCGATTAGCTTGAACAACGGACAAGCAAACGGTTTAATGACTCTTTGATACTTTTATATTTCGCCCAAAACATACAAAAATATATAGATTAAACCACAAGTAGGTCTAGCACGTAAGAATTAGTTGTGTATGTATTTTGTAAACTGCAGGTAAGTATTGTGTCTAAACTGTAAACTAATTAGGATATTCCTATATTTATGCACGTGTAAACTGTTCTCATAACATCAAAAAATGTAAAAGTGGCTCTGTCGTATTTTACGTCCTCATACCTAAACTTTGAACTTTAAGAAAACTTTGTACTGATAATCTAAAGTTAAACCGCAAATCATCATAAACCTAGGCTTTTTTTCAACTATGTTGGGGTCCGCTTCCAGTCTAACCGGATGCTGCTAAGTACCGGCCGCACACAAAAGCAAATAAGGCCGTGTCCCCCGAGTAGGCAAACTACGAACGAAAATTGATCTGAGTTGCATTTAACACAAATTTCCAGCTCACCCAGTCGGCAGCTACAGGGGACACGGCATTAGGCTTTTAAAAAAATATTTTATGATTGGATTAAAAATTACTGAACAAAGTTATCACCTTCGCAATTTTTTAACACACTCATTCGGAGTCATTCGCTATCAAAGCAAATTGGAAGAATATCACTACCTAATATTGGAAAAATGACTACAATATTGGTACCCAATCATAATTAATACTTAATAATAAAAATATAATAAATTTATTTATTTTCAGGCAACATGGCCCATAGATATATACCTTAGAGACTAACTATAATTATACCTACATTATACAGTTTTTGTTAGTAAATAAGAGTCTTAATACTATATTAGTAACACTTCCTAGCACTACGTGTTTGTGCGTTCGGTCGGAATTTGTCCGCGGAAGCGACGGAATACCATTCCTTGCGGCCAAAAGTTATCGTCCATGACGAGGTGCAGGTAGCAATTAGGGACGCGCACCACAAACGCCTTGAAATTGACGTTCCGGCGCGACTCCAGCAGCTGCACTCTCAGCGCGTACTGCAACTTTTGGCGCACGTAGTCGGCGATGTCCTCCGCCCGGATGCTATAGTGTAGGCGGAGGTACATACACTGGAGTATTTGGCTGCGCAGCTCGCTCCTTCGTTTGGGGCTCCACAGGAGCTTTGCCGCAGCAGTTCTGGTTAGTTCGTTACCGGTGCTTTCTCTTCAGCACCGTTACGAAACCGTCTTCGTCCGCCTGGTTCCTCGGTAATTGCTAGTGTTTCCCGAGGGTAACAACGGAGGCACAAAATGGAGTAGTTATAAGTTAGATTTAAATTTTCCGTAAAATTTAAGTTTTTCTGCGGAATATAAGCTATAAAAATTAGACATGCCTACCAATGAGTACAAAATTTTCTTACGCAAAATGTAGCTACAATAAGTTATTTAAAGTATGACCGTTACGTCGTGCTTTGTCAAACTTTCATAATAAGTATGCTAGGCACCTGCTTTAATTTCTTATTTAATATGAAATGGGAATCTATAAGCTCACTTATCTTTGGGCGCTTTCCGAGTATTGATATTAATAAGTTTGATAGTTACGGGTACGTTTTGTGTCTTGGAGGGAACTCTGAAGTATATTAATAAGACGAAGGCGGAAGTTCATTATTTAATTACAGGTATCATTAAAACCTATCCAATCCGGTGCTGCGTATAAAGGTTTCTAAAAGGGCCTAACCTTTAACGTGGGTTTTTACAAGGCCTACGCAGCCACTGCGCAGCGATAAATTTAATTATTTGGCACCGGCCGCTAGATGGCGTGCCACACTACAACCCGATGACGTCATACTGTTTCCAATGTGGCATGATGATCTCGCAATATCGTAGCTCGTAGCTAGCGACACCTGACGGCGTGGCACTCCAATTTCATTTGTGTGTTATATAATGGCGTATAACAAAATGTGCCAGCTTCGTCGTATTCAAGAGACTAGTCCAAAGATATACCTACCCTTTCGAATAACTTACCAAACGGCATACTAAATTTAAAATTTTAACGATATTTTGGTATCTAGCAATAATATTCTACGAAATATCCCCAACCCACGTATTTACACCAGACTAACACGTGTATTGGATTTCGGAATCGAATTAATTTTCTAATTAAAATAATATATTTCAATTACAGTGGTCTTTTTTATTAAATAAAAAAAATACATCATTTTCAGTTCTATAAGTACATTAACATTTCAGTAAACTTTTACCAAATCAACACTTCATCCTGTTGACCTGAGATCAGAAATAAATAAGACCGACGTTAGCATTGGTTCTGCCAGTACCCAATAGCAGTGGTTGTGGTAGATATTGAATGTGAAGGATGATTTAGACTCAATATTTCACTTACATTTAATGTCTACAGTTTGTAATCTATGCTTATCTAAACTGTTATAATCATAAAGTGATTTAATAATATACACTCATAATGGAAAGTCTACCTAAAGTATTTTTACAATAATTTCGTAAACTTAAATCATCTAGGAATTAACTAGAACAGGTAGATATACTACATTCAGATTTACACTTGAGAATGAAATAAATAAATACTCACAGGGAGAATTAGAATTAGACAAATATTTAATTGTTGCATTCATTTCACATTTACTCTAACAAATAGTTACCTATACAGCAATGGGATACAGATCAAAATATATTCAAAACATGTCAGGTTTCAATTTGTGACAAACAAACAGTCGCTTTGCACTCAAACCACTAACAATATACAAATAGTGGTGAATTAAGCCCTTAACATTAAGTTGCTCAACACCGTTTGTTGCTTGATAATGATAAGGTATACATATTCACGAAATAGTTTAAATACACTTTACAAGTCGACACTTCCTTGTTAAAAATACCATCTTTAGAGATTTACTTAATGAATTATCTCAATGCTTCAGGTTTCCGTTAATATTTTTAAATAAGTTTGATATAGCTTAAGGTTATTTACACAATACTGCTTGATACCACAGATGTGCATCACTGATAAAGCAGGCTTGTCGGTCTACTGGTGCTAATACAGTCTGCACACTCCCTTCCACTTTATTGTTATTTGCCTTTTGCTGTAATAGTAACAGTTGATTTTGCTGGTTGTGGTATGATTGTAATCTCATCACTTATTTTGAGGGGTTTTAGGATAGGATCAGTTTCTGCAATCTTGGTGGATGATGCAGGAGTCTTACTTTTATCCATAACACGCTTGGCTACAACACTGTGAGCTGAGTAAACATGGTTCTCAAACTGTTTGTACATTCCAAATGTGGCAGTGCATACTGTACATTTGTATGACAGGTGTGCAGGCTTCAATGTCATATTGTGGTCCCTTGAAACATGGTTCAGTAGCTTCCATTGGTACACTCTTCCACACACGGGACATCGACCAGCATCCTTGCCTTTATTAGCAGCTTCTTGCATAGAACTCGTAACTAAACCATGGGAACCAAGAAGGTGGCGTTCCAATCCCTGGTCTGTAAAAAATCTAAATTGACATTTTTGGCAATTCAATGGTGGCCTGTTATAAATCATTTTTGGATGAATTTTAACTTTATGTATCCACTGCATATGGTTTCTCAATTGTTCTAAGTCTTTTATGTAACCATCACAGATTTCACAGATGACAAAGGTAGCTTTGGAGTTTTGGGATGATTGTGAGGACGAAGGTTGCGGTGCGCGTGGAAGTGGAGTGATGGAGATCTTAGGTGTAGCATTATTACTCTGGTTATGCATCATAGGGTAATTGGCAATAGTGGTCCCGACAGCAGGTGAATTATGCATTATCATAACGCCGCTGCGTAGGATCGGCACGCCCGCCACGGGAGTGGGGCGGGGCGGGCCTGAGATGGGCGGCCGTCCACGAGGTCTGCCAAGCACAGGCATGCTCGAAATCACATTTGGCATGTTTATTTGGGGCCGACTCAAATTATTCATATTGATTTGTGTCTTATTGAAGTTAGACGGGTAAGTGCCAACCACGTTATTACGTGCTCTTGTTAGTTTAGGTATTTTCGCGGGTGGTTCCCACTCTATTGGCGGTCCTAGGTTAAGCTCTGGTTTAAATTTCTTGGCGCACGCAATCAAATGGCGCGCTAATTTAGTTTTGCTGTTATCCTCGAAATGACAGTTAGCACATTGTTGATATGCAGGAGCTCTTTCCAATCTACCCCTAATGTTGTGTTCCGCTTCCATATGAAACAATATGTCATGCGGGCTACGAATTTCAAACTCGCAAGAGTTGCATTTGTAGATGTTATTTCGCATGTGTGGTGCCTCTAAGTGATGGGCCATGACCAACATGGATTCAGTCTTAAAGCTACAAAACTCACACTTTTTCTGCACAAGAGCATACGGAGCATTTGTTTTCTTACTGAACTCCAAGTTTTGTGTTAAAGAAGAAATAGCTGCCTCTGTGGCTTTAGTGTTTTTACCAGTTTTCTTTTCCTTGTATAGTTTTCGATTCTGATGCTTGAGTAAATCACTTTGCACATATTCCTGAACTAAATTAAGTCCAACATTTATAAAAAATTGTCCAAGCGAACAATCAAAATAGCTATCAGGTTTACCCCCACTTAAACCTTTGGCAATCAGGCTAATGGGGTCTTTCAGGTCATCAATAGTGTCATCACGATCTTTAATCACCACAGCATCATCATCTGATATGACTTCATCTTCTGAATCAGAAGAAGACTCTCCATCCCATGAGTCATCATCCTCATCATGTCCACGCTTCTTCTTCTTTTTCTCTGATTTTCTGTCTTTAGCTTCTGCACTTTTACCTTCTTCACTACCTTCATCATCAGCCAGGATCTCTCCTTTACTGATACGCTCCTGCCTTTCCTTTTCTTTCTTCTCATTTTCTAATCTTTCTCTCTCCAATTTCTCGTGATCTTCTTTAATTTTAAGCTCTTCTAGTTCTTTTCCTAGCTTATCCACAAATTCCCTAAAGGGCTTAATAGAAGGCTTCTCATACACGTAAGGTACTATGAATGAGGGTGCCTCCACAACAAACATGTCATCAGTAAGCGAGGGCAGAATGTTAGGTTGTGGGGCAGGGGTGCTGTTACTGTTTGAGGATGCATTTTTAACACTCACTGGAGTAATAGTTGTGCCCCGAGCTGCAATACTCTGGCACAGGTTGTGTGCATCTAAGGCACTTGTAGACATGGGCTTGCTAGGTGCTGAGACTGGGGCCTTGCTAGACAAAATTGAATTTGTGTCGATAATCACTACAGTCGGCTCACTGTTTTGATCCCCATTTGACTTTGATTGTTTTGTTGCTAAATCTGCCAAACTTTTGGTATCACTGACAACTATTGGTTTGTTCTTAACAACTGGGGCTTCATTGAGAGGGTCCTCCATAGAAACTTCTTCAACATCAGACTCTTCACCACCATTTTCCAGTTGCTGCTCCTCCATTTTCTTCTCTTCAATGGCTTTACTTTCATTTTGTGATTCATCAGAACTATCATTACTATCTGTACTAGAGTTTGAACTGTCGTCATCATTAGTCACTACACAATCTTCCTCATCATCACTTGTGATTTCATGTACCTCAGGTCCTGGAGAGCCTCCATTTTGACTCTGGGGCTCATGCTCATGCTCATTTTCATGTTCATGCTCATGTTCATTCTCATTTTCGTTTTCATTCTCAGAGTCACTGCTATCATCTTTTGGCTGACTTCCTTGTGATGTATCATCATCGCCCTCGGTTCGTTCGTCTGAAAACGAAAGTCAAATACGTTTACAAATATAATATATAAACAAATTACTATGTCCATAAATCATAGCAGAGCTTTTTAAACTGTAAAGTAATTCGCATTTGAAAATCTTTTCTAAAAGTTATTCAACAAAACTTTAACTAGTAAAGTCACCCGGGAGCGTCCAGCAATTACGAAGACGTTAAGAAGACCAGTAAAATCTAGATATCGTAGTAACCTTATCGTAAACGATTACAACTATAACCTGCCAAACATAGTCTCAAATTAAACACTTGGGTAATGTATATTTAAAAAACATAATTTCATTTATCATGTAGCGTCATTAAATCATGTGGAGTATGGACCGCCATATGGGATTCCATGGCATTTCTCCGAAAAAACAACTCTATCAGGTTTGATGGTAAACACGTAAGAATAACTAATAATTTGGTAAAATAAGGATACCCAGCGTCGGGATATATACCTGTAGCAGTAGAAATTGACATTTTCTAATGATTTTCGTATTATAAACCAAAAAATAGCACAATAGCACAGTAGCGGAAACCAAACCAAATCAAGCTGTCATTTTAAAAGATTTTAAGCGTGTCAAGTTCCGACACAAACGCTTTTGGGAAAGCACCGTTACAATAAGATTTACTGAAATAGTAAATTGTAGCGTGTTTTTATTTTTGGTTACTGCAAAAATAAAAATGATCGACTTTTAAACTATCTTTATTGGTATTGACTATTTGAATATAATAAATAGTTAATAGCAAGTGGCGGCTGACATCACGACACTACAAAAAACCTTTATTAAAAAATGGTGGGAAAGGGAGGGCTTTCGGTGGGGGAAGGACGCGGTATTCCACTATAGAAATATTGAAATAAAAATGCGGTAAATTTAAATGAAATCGTTATTGAAAATATATTACTCACTTAATATTACAAATTTGTTATTAATGATGCGTTATTCAAAAGGTGTATTTTAAGTAATTTCATAATAGATTTTTATGCTTTGCAGCATCATATAAAAGAAATGTATGATTTCTTCCGTAAATAACAATGATAAACTGTTGTACTTTCAAATTTCATCAAAATAAAGTATGCCGATATTTGTTGACTTTCCTATTACAATCCCTTACAAAATATTTCGGTGATTATTAATGTTCTTTTATCGATTAAGTCTGAGATCCCTTTTTACCCTATATACAATAAATTCTCTACTATGTTGCCACATTTGAAAACCTTCAATACTTTGAAAATTATCCATAATTTAAGAAATCATTTCATTTCTGAGAATAACAAATGGCTTTATAGCGTATGAAAATACATCGAAATTAAACAAATAACTCCAAATTTACTTATTCTGATAAGAACTAGGCTTAAGAAATTTTTAACTACTAGTTCCTGCATAGAAAATAATATTGAGAAAGAATAAAATGCCTTTGGTTCATATATGGGTGGATGGATATAATGGATTAGGAGTCTAATATATTACTAAAAGCATGGTCAATTAAATGATACTTATATTCATTTATACGAGAAGGTAAATGATAAAACTCTCAGCTACATAGCTGAGAGTTTTATCATACTTAATAGTGTGTATTTATTATTTTGGAGGATTTGTAAATAAAAAGGAAACATTTAAAATTGCACATAAAAACTTTATTAAATAATAATATAGTTCAAACAATACATTAAAATACTTGTTATTCATTAGTTCAAAGATGTAATTTAGATCCTATAAACAGTTCATTACTCTAAGAATAGTTAGTTTTCTTCTTCATTAATCTCTTCTGCCTCCAAAAATGGGTCTGTAATAGGGGCTTCCTGGGTCTGGCTGCCTGGGTCAGGCTTTCTAATAACTCCCATTTCCTCTGCTGCATTAAGACATTTTTGTGCATTTTCTTTGGTCCTTCCCTGCTCTGGATCGTCCAATCTCGTTAGTGCCATTAATATTTCCATGATATCAGTTTCAAATATTTTAGCAGCTATATCTTTGTCTCCAGAAATTATGTTGTGTACTATATATGTGCCTCTATATTGCACTTCTTTGTTGGGATTAGCTAATAAACACCTTAATGTTTCTGGCCATACTTGGACATCTAATAGTTTTCGGCAACAAATTTTACTTGCTGATGTCAGTATGCACAATGCACCTGCAGCTGCCATGACTGTGTCCATGTCTTCTTCTTGACACAAGAGATACAAAAACTTCGTTTTGTCGTTATTACTCTCATAAGTTTTAATAACTTCCTCAGATTGTAATAAATTACAAATACATTGTGTGGCAGCTCTTAATAACATCTCATGATCTTCATATAAGTAATGTTCAATTTTTGCCAAACCTCCTTCTTTTAAAATTCTATTTCTGGTAGTTTCATTCATTCCAGCTAAATTACAAAGAGCCATAAGAGCTTCGAAATTCTCCAAGGCACTGCAATCTGGATGTAATAAAGCTACAAGTGGTCTTACCACTTCCAAGTTTCTTTGACCAGGGAAAGCTACTTCTGGGTTTATTGTTATGCCAATTCGAGCCAAAGCTTGGGCAGCTTGTTTTTTACCTTTCTCTGTACCTTCTAATGACATGGGTATTAATACTTTGGCTCCACCTTGTTGTACAACTATGCCCCTCAGCTCTGGTAATCCACAAATTGCATTGAATACTCTAGCAATTAACTCTCTTGAGTTGTGACTTTCTGTCTTGGCAAAAGCTACTAAACCAGTAGTTACACCTGCTTTAGCGAGCACTGTAATTCTTTTGTTTATAAAGTCAACATCATCTAGTTCATGCTGCTCTGGTATGTGGTGCTTAGCAAACTTGGCTAGTTCCATCATTTCAGGCATGAGCTCCTGTTTATCATAGGCATTGCACAAATTCACCAAAGTAGTAACCACACCATAGAGGCAGGACTGGTCACCAGTCTTGGCTAATTCAATAAGGGCATGGAGAGCAGCTTTATCTTCTACTAACTTTTCTTTCACATCAGCATCTAAAGTCAAATAAGAAAGTCCTTCAGCAGCCCATTTTCTCACATCATTTTCTTTAGCTGGATTAACAAGGAACTTTCTGCAAGCTTCTGCAAGTTTTTTGGTGGAGCCATCAGCAAATGGGCGCACCGAGGCATCATCACCTCCAAAGCTGCCAACCTTACAAAGACCAACTAATGCTCTGACTCTCACAGCATCATCTTTGCATTGATACAATTTTTTCAAGATATCAACTCCTTTGTTTATTATAGTTCTGGCCTTATCTTTTTTAGAAGCAGCAGCTACTAAGCATTCACAAGCAACCTTTTGCTGCAGTGGATCTTCTGTCTGAGCCATAACTAGTATCATCTCAAGAATACCTTCCTTTGATATGACATAATTTCCCACATCAAGAGGCCCCCTAAGTAAAGAGGTTATAGCCACAGTTATTCTTACTTTAGATTCTAGGTCAGGAGAAAGGAGCTTGTCTTTCACAAAATCATCAACCTCATTATTAAACTTTTCTCTTGCTTCATCATAGTACATATTTTCATAAATCTTAGCAAGACAGGCAGCAGCTATAGTTCTTGATGAAGGTGTGATATTCAAAGATGATTCATATTTGTATTCCTCTAGTTCACTACAGACTTCAAGCAACCGCTGGAGTCCTTTGATTTCCACAAACCTGTCAGCCCAATTTATAGCAGTGTAGTGGCAATTTCTCATAATAAGCTCTATAATTGCTTCTCTACCTAGCCCAGAGATGACCCTGTTGGTTATGGAGTAAGTTAAGCATGTGAGTAGTGTGTCTAGTTCACTTTTGTTCTCCTCACACAGTCTGGCATCAGGCTTTGAGTCTTTCTTGTTATCCATACCTGAGAAGGTGTTTAATATAACTTGTAGACAGTACTGGGCTGCATTAACTCTTTCTTCATTCTCACTATCAATGATTTCTAGGACCCAGGGAATGCCAAGTATCTTTATTACTGCTTTTGTCCTTTCAACATTCCTCTTGCAAAGCTGGCTTATAACTCTCACTGCATTTACATAAATATCATGATGTTTCTCTACTTTCAGTAATCGCTGAATTTTAGTAACAACACCATTTTTTATCATAATATCTGCACCTGCTGCTTCCTTTGCAAGCACCAATAGATTAGACATGGCCTTATCACGTTTTTCAATATCTTCACCTAATTCAAAGGCAATTTTAAACATCTGTTCGACTTTACTGCTGGTTTGTGCATTTTGCCTTGCTCTTTCCTGGACAACAGCGTGTAAACGCGCTAACACCGGTTGGACAGCCTTGTTTGTAGGATCCACAGTAAAAATTGTTTTAGCATCCCTATAAGCTTCTTCATACCTTTGTAAGGATTCTAATGCCTGTGACCGCCTGAACAACGCTTTCGGATCTTCCGGAACGATTCGTATGGCTTCATCGCAGTCCTTTATTACTTTCTCGTAGTCTTTCGTTTTGAGATACGCTGCTGCACGATTTTTAAGGTATGTAGCTAAGTCGCGGCTCTCTTTTTCAGCGAGATCGATTGCCTTGCTGTACAGTGATATTGCTTCTTCATAATTTTCATTCTTAAAGGCTTCATTGCCTTTATTTTTGTAAGTTTCTGCTTCATCAATATGAACACCCATTATGCGGTTCGGTTGCACTTTACAATATAAGTTGATATTACACCGGCGACACTTTTATACTCAGATTTAAAGATCGTTCTAGTAAAATCTGGTAAGTTCATCTCAAATACCAATAGTACGTACGTACTAAAATAGAACTTTATTTTTGTACCCCATATGTGGAAACACGACACAGATAACAGAAACAAGTATGTGATCCCCTGACGGCTGACAATGTTGACTTGACAGATTATCATTATGAAATTATTTTTACAGATAATAATTTTAATAAAAAAAATCTATTTACTCTACAGATTTGGAAATAAATCACTTAAAGAGGAAAAATCATTTCTTAGGTGAGACTTAAATGTTCATTCGTGTAAATAAATACTAAATAAATTGCATGCGCGTAAACCGACGCTGCAGGATAACGACTCCACAGACTGTGTACCTCCAAATATTTTCTTTTACCTAATTTCTGATAAGTCTGATGTAAATCACCAATCAGTTCTAAATGGCGAATTAATTAGTCATTACTTAATCATATTTTTTAGAGCATAAATATGTTTTGTACCTACTGGTAACTTAGAAATACAATGCCAAAGTCAGGAAGACTGACATGAGGACATGAGACATCGAATATTCCATTCATTCGGATGATCTTGTAGTTCGGTCGTTCGGTCCGTCACATTGCTCCAAGCTTATTTGATTTTCCTCGTGTTTTAAAGTATTTTAAGTTTTCTGAAAATAACTCGTTATAATGGCCGCAATTAGTTTACTTAATCCCAAAGCTGAATTAGCTAGGGCGTCGCAAGCTTTGGCAGTGAATATTTCGGCCGCAAAAGGAATTCAAGATGTCATGAGGACTAACCTCGGTCCTAAGGGAACAATGAAAATGTAATATTTTTGAATTAATTCAGAGATATTTACTTACAAAACGTTGTAGAGACACTATTTTCAACTTTGCGTATCATTTTCCACCAACACTTAAAGTAAATTTAAATTATTACCAATTTTATATCCATTTCAAAAGTCATATGATCTTGATTTATCTTTTTGGTTCCGCGGCTTGTTTCAATTGTTTAAAAAAATAATACATTTTGAATGGGATACATTTATGGATTAACTGGTGTTGTATTACAGGTTGGTTTCTGGTGCTGGAGATATTAAAATCACTAAGGATGGCAATGTACTCCTACACGAAATGCAAATTCAACATCCGACCGCCTCCCTGATTGCACGCGCCTCGACCGCTCAGGATGACGCGACTGGTGACGGTACCACATCTACTGTGCTCCTCATTGGAGAGCTTCTCAAACAAGCTGATATTTACATCAGTGAAGGTATATTCAATTGCTTTTGTCTGACTGATAATATTATACTCTATTTCTTACGAGTCTCACCATTTTATCCTTCGGGATTTTTGGTCACAGTTTTGATTCCTCCCTTTATACTGGTTAATGGAATAATTGTAATGCTTTAAATCAAGGCAGTCCAATCCAACGGTGCAGGTTCATGACTCACCAAATAAGTAAGAATTTACTTGCCAAGAGTATCGCACTGATTTATTTTAAATTTATCTGGGCCTATGGTAAAAGATTAACTCATGACTGACCTTAAGACTTTGATGGAAAATTTAGTATGTGCTGAAACTTACAGATAAGCCTTTAACACTGATGGAGGTTAAACTGTGATTTCTGAGGAACTTGATAGGGATGATAAAAAACATCCCCACTTTGGCAAGCTGTAATCAATTATCTCTTTTTTACTTTTCCAGGTCTTCACCCTAGAATTCTAACAGAAGGCTTTGATGTTGCCCGCAACAAAGTGTTGGAAGTTCTTGAATCAATCAAAATCCCTATTGAAGCTAAGAGGGAGGACTTACTTGATGTTACCCGCACTGCACTCAAGACTAAGGTATGTTTTGTAGTGTGCTTTCACTGTTACTCAATTGTAAGCAATTATGCACTGAATCTAGACCACTCAAAATTGACTGTCTTCAATAAAACTAATCAATGTTATGTTGGTTAACAGTAACCAGTATATTATATTATATTGTTCTGAGGTGACCATTTAGTCAAGTGGTTAACCTTTTATTAGAAACTAGCTGTTGCTAGCCACTTTGCCTATTAAATGTTGAAAACCATGTCACTGTAGCATAACATGAGGAAAAAGAACTATCTTAAGTTAATCCAAGTTAAAACTAAATGTGTACCAAATTTTTTCAGTGGTTTGTCCATGAAAAAGTAATAAACATCTATCTAAACAAACTTTCACCTTGATAATATTAGTCAGACTTAAAACTGTATTACATCTGCTTAGGTACATCCTAGTCTAGCAGAGGTACTCACCAACGCCTGTGTGGACGCAGTGCTGACCATCCGCAGCCCCGACAAGCCTGCTGACCTGCACATGGTGGAGATCATGGAGATGCAGCACAAGACTTCCACTGAAACCGCTCTCATCAAAGGTAACATATTATTATAATAAACATGATGAAAGGCTTCTATTGGGAAAGCTCGGCTCTCATTTTATTGCCATACCTAGGTAGATGGCATTCGACATGCCATCTGAGACAGCATCAAAGGCGCCAAATAGCCTACTGATTTTTATAATTTTATTTTATATAGGTTTGGTAATGGACCACGGCACACGCCACCCTGACATGCCAAAGCGTGTGGAGAATGCCTACATCCTGACATGCAACATTTCTTTGGAGTATGAGAAGACTGAAGTCAACTCTGGATTCTTCTACAAATCTGCTGAAGACAGGGAGAAGCTAATTTCTGCTGAGCGTGATTTTATTGACCAGAGAGTCAAGAAGGTAATTGTCATTTTTTTCCAACTGCAGTCTCAGTAATGATTAAAGACAGTTTACAGTCTTTTCTTGAAAAAGACATGGAAGGTTTCCAAAAAAAAAAATTGTATCTTATACTAGTGATTTCAATAATAATTTTTAATTTTTCCAGATTGTTGCTTTGAAAAAGAAGCTGTGTGATGGCACAGACAAGAACTTCGTCGTCATTAACCAGAAAGGCATTGACCCTCTCTCACTGGATGCGTTCGCCAAAGAAGGTATCATGGGTTTGCGTAGGGCCAAGAGACGTAACATGGAGCGTCTTGCATTAGCTTGCGGCGGTATCGCTATGAATTCCGTCGACGACCTTACCGAGGAGTGCCTTGGATATGCTGGTCTTGTTTACGAACATATCCTTGGCGAGGAAAAATATACTTTTGTAGAACAGTGCAAGAACCCTCAGTCTGTAACTATTCTTATTAAGGGACCAAACAAGCACACACTGGCGCAAATCAAGGACGCTGTCCGCGATGGTCTGAGGGCTATCAACAATGCTATTGAAGATAAATGTGTTATTCCTGGCGCTGGTGCCTTTGAGATTAAAGCTAACTTAGAACTGTTGAAATATAAGGACACCGTCAAGGGAAAGTCTCGCCTCGGTATCCAGGCGTATGCTGAAGCTTTACTAGTGATTCCAAAAACCCTTGCTATCAACTCGGGTTATGACGCGCAGGATACTATAGTCAAGCTGCAGGAAGAGTCCCGTCTGAGCCCCGATCCGATTGGTCTCGACCTGAGCACAGGTGAAGCCATCAAGCCCACTGATTTGGGAATCATTGACAACTATGTTGTTAAAAAGCAAATCCTTAACTCCTGCTCTGTTATTGCTAGCAACCTCCTCCTTGTTGACGAAATTATGAGAGCAGGTATGAGCAGTCTGAAAGGATAATTGAAATTACTATAAAGTATCATTTTTGGGATCAGCTGTCCTCTTATTTTCATGTATAACATTGTTATTAATAATTTACGCTAAGGTATTAATTTCACTTTATACACAACAGCATTTGTTTTAATTCATTGCATTTTATTTTCGTTTTGAAACGAATGAGCTTTAGCTTTATCTAATGTTTCACTACTACAAACTTAATAAATAAATATTTACTAATAAATTACAGATGTTTAAATTATTAAAATACATCAATGCTTTTTAAATCTTTATTGGGGTCAACATCAATACATTTAAATGCCAAATATCTTATACATAGTGTACTCTGCAAGTTCGAATCAAATGGTCAATATAAATGCTGGTAAATATATATGGTCAAAATAATAAAATATATGATTGTATCAGTGCTGCCCTGCTGAGATGCTGTCACTGTATAATCCTTAGCAACTGATTAAGTGGTCTTGTTGATTACTAGTACATTCTTATTTTACACTTACATTCGAGAAGATAATTGAGTGATGTCCTAACAATTAAGATTTCCAATTCTGTATAAATAATATGGTTCAAATTTATCTGCCTAAGGGTTGGAATGTATAGTCTAACTGAGAGCTTGAAACAATAAATTGTTAAAATGCATATTTCAGGCAGACACTAGATTTTCTTGGAAAGCTAACACAACACTACGAAGTTAATATACAATAACTAGCAGACATACAACTAATATGTTCCCACCACCCCTCCCTCAAATCTTAATACCTCTTCTTATTTTATTTAACCTTTATTTAAATGTTCATATTTTATGAACATTGACATTGTATGACTGTCAGGTCATTGAAGTTATCAATTATATCTTCAGAAGGTTAATACAGGGCAAAGTACTAAGATTTGACTAAAGGTACACTTAAACACTCGATAATTTAAAAAAAAACCATAGCCGTGGGTTTATAAATAATCAAATGTATATACTTAACAACAATTATGTTTAAAATGAACATGAGTTTTCTTCTTCCGTTCTGTTAAAGTTGTCTACTATCAAGCCAATAGATAGTAATATACACTTTTCAAACAACATTTATAATATTCGAAAGGTAATTTAAGATTCGAAAACTGGAAGCCTATTGCGCAAAATGTCATACAAAATAAAAATAAAAAGTACTTTTGTAAATATATAACAAAACCTTAACTTAAACACTTGCTCTATATAAAAAGCAAATTAGTAACAATATAAATTTATTTTGACTAGTTACTTTTGTTAATAATAAAATTATGCTTTACGATTACTTGATTTATAAAGGATGAGGTCAAAATTTTTAAAATATTATTTAGTCAGAAAACTAAGTTTCAATTAGAAATTATTTGTTCAAAAAGAATGGAGTGTTTAATTCTTTTGTTTCTCAGCAAGTTTAGCTCGTTCATTGATGTCAATGGTAGAGAGGTTTAAAGCTCCTACCACACCTTGAAGCACTGATATGCCTGCCTTGACTATGGCCACTGGTGCTGAGATAATAGCAATCAATTTAAAAAGTCCAACTCCAAGTACTGAAACAAAACAACATATTATATTTTAGATCAAGTTTTACTATTAAATGTAACTTCTTTGACCAAATTATTCAATTACCTGTAGGTCCAGTATAGAAATACATCACATAGAGGGCTGCATAAAAAGCTTCATTGCCGGCACACATACAGAACAATACAGTCTTATTGGTATAGTAGATGCGCATGATGGGATTTTCCGACATGTCTATGAACTTGTGGGAAGCTTTGCCTTGCAGGGTAACAGTGTGGAGGTATAACCAGTGGCATGTTATATCTATGGCCATGGATATTTGGAACCAGAATGTGTATTGAGGGTAGAATGTTGCCAGCGTCATCATAAGGCAAGCAGTGCCTGCACGGTCTGTAAGTTGGTCCAGTATAGCACCAAACTTTGTACCTGAAACAATGTATCACTCTGCATTATTATGTACTATAGATATTATATCACTGGTTTTACTTGCTTACTGCAAAACCAGATTCAGATACATTTTCACAAATTTGATGATTTTGCTTCTGAAATCTTTGCGATAATTAATACTTCCACTGCGAAGCACTACTTAGTAAAAACTATAATTGTATATGTATAGTACATCAATTACAATTTATTACAAAACCATACTTAATAAGGCACAACAGATAAAAAGTATAGTATATCACTGTTAACTTAAGGTTTAAATTAAGTTTATCATGCCATTACTATTATGTCTTTTATCGCAACACAGTTTACTTTATATAGATAAAAGGGTAATTTAATTAAATGATGCCATAAAAACTCTTTCTTACTTTGGTTAAAATATCTTGCAGCATGCCCATCAATAGCATCTAACAAAGCCGAGGTAACATAGCAGACACACGCCAATATGCAGTGCGTCGGCATAAAATAAAATGATATAATTGCAAGGATTACTCTCCCAAAACCTGGAACATAAAATTATAATGTAAACAATTAGAATGAGTTGCGCAAATAACAAATATCGTTACAACTGCAACAAACAAACGTACCAATTATGTTTGGAACAAAGAGGAATATATTTTCTTGACTTTCAGTCATCTTCAAACTGTTTCTGCAATAATAGTCCAATAAATTTCAGTTTATGTATGTAATCGCAGGTAGCGCCCACCGCTAGCTAATAGAATAGGAACGATTGAATGAATGAAGTAGAAATTATTAAATTGACAAAACGTCATTTACAAAAAGTTCGGTCTGATTTGACAAATTTTTTTTATGAGAATCTTTGATATGTACCTATTTAATTATTTTTGTTAACAACAAAAACACGCATCCTACTATATAAAAAATACTGAGCCAAACTTGATGAATTTGATAAGTGGCTAACTAACAGCTATTTTACGTAAAGAAAGAATCAACAAAATCGAAATTCTGAGTTAAAGAGCATGAAAAGTTTTTTTACAGAAAAATACAGTCTCTGTGAGCCCGTTTTTCGGTTTAAGTGATGTTGTTAATTATATTGGATGAACTTTGCTACAAAATGAGTTGACACAAAAATTAACAAACTACCTAGCTTATTTTGGAATAGGGCTTGGAATGTGGCAATTTTCTTTCGTCACCATTTTTTTGCTACGGTTAATTTAAGTTTTTCCAATAAATATCACCGTTTTTTTCATTATTAGATTGCAGTCACGCATTTTTTTCGTAATGCACATTATTTTAATCTGTTTTAATAATAACCGACTATAAATATAATCTATGGAACTGACTGACTTGATTTAGCACTTGCATAATCTGTGAAAAATCTTGAAATTCACCTCGCTAGAGGGCGTTCTTGTAGTCGAGTTAAAAATGTTGGTCGGAATCTGTCGAAAATGATGAATCCGTTTTTGCAAATGGTTAGAACTCTCATTATCTTGTAGTTAAACTACTCATCATGATTCCATTTAATAGCTAGTAAGTGGAAAATACGGTTTGTCGGGGTATAGAGTGAATTTGGTGTGCGAAAGTCATACGACTTGTGTCATCTGACTGCTCTTCCTTCAAGATGGCTCCTCCGCCGGAGTATGATAAGGAACCTAAAGCCCCAGATAAAAGTGCTACAAATATATCCACTGAAGATTCAAAACTTATACACAATCTAGTAAACGACCAGCATACAAATTCAGACCACAAACCAACAAATACGGTTGCAGCCGTTGAAGTTGAGGTAAGTCGATCTCTGCTGCCATTTTTTGATTTTACTGTGTGTTCATACCTATTCGTCGATTAATATTTTATTGGGCCACTAATCTTCTAAGCAATAAAATACTAATTATCAATATTTTATTTTTGTCACCATCGAGACATCCTGTTTAATAAGTTTCGTAAAGTAGGTAGGTTGAAAATGGCGAAGGATAACACTGCTGTCAAAATTATAATTATTTTATCTGGAATAGAGTAAGCATGAGTATGCACTTAAAATTGTTTTTTACACGACAATTTAAATTTGCATTGGTACAGTGAATTTACGTAGTTATAACCACATGTGTAGCTTTACTACAAAGGTAGGTAGTAAATAATCAAATCAAGCAAGGAAGTTGATCTGTTTACCTCAATTTTGAATATTTTTAATTATATTAAATACAAGTCTTTAGTATCTAATAGCATTTCTATTTAAGCCATGCTTTTAAAACAATTTTATAAATATTTTTAGAAAATTGAACATTTTCCTTTATTAGCAACAGCTACCTTGAAAATCTAGAAAGTACCTTTTCTTGTAGTGTTGTCACAATAGTAGATTATGTGCATTATATTTGTCAGCCCCTATTATTTATAAAAGAAGTTGTAAAGCTGTTATTTCCGTTTGAATTATTTTTATACTAGTTCCAGGATAATTTTTGTTGAATATCTATAATGTATGTATCTATGTACATAGTTATTCAAGCTTTGAATATTTATAGGAATTTGTAAATTGCAAGAAAATTAATAAATAAAGGGTTCAAAGTATTAGGAAATGTGATTGCAGTTCCTATTTGCCTAGCTGCCAAATACTGCACAAACCTTTACATGAAGTTCTACCAATCATGGCTTAAGGTCCAAAGAAAAGAAGAATATCCTTTTAGATCTGGGTGAATAGTCTAGCGAGCATTCATACCAGACTACATATAAATGTCCTAATGGTTAGTTACAACAAGGTTCCAGGCTTGGTTAATGGTTAGCAATTATCCTACTTAGTACAGGCTTTTGAGTTTTACCACTTAAGAATAAATATAAAATTTAATAAAAGTATTGAGTAACCTATTTCCTATTAGCATTTCTAGGATCCAGAGCACTTCAATGTTAATCTCATTGTTCCATATAAAAATATTTTTTAATCCTACCCACCAATTATATACATAAATGGGCACTACTAACATGGACTATTACTGAAGAAGGTAACAAAAGCATAAAAAAGAATTGTGTATTTAATTTCTTTAATTTAATCAAACTTATATACAATTGGTTCTGACAGATTCTGCCACTATTTTATATGGAAAGGGCTTGGCTGACTCCGCAGCTCATTGTTTTGACAGGACTACATGCAAGAGTAAATAATTAAAAACCACTGTTTATATGAAATCTTAGTTTTCTTATGGATCCAGTAATTCAGCACTCAACATAGAAACATAATTTTCTTTTATTAATATATGTTAAATTTGTTCAAGCTAAAAAAATATTTCAAATTTTAATTATCAGCATGATAGGACAACCAACAGGTAGCAGTTATGATAAATAGAAGACGCCATTTTCAAACAAATTAGATTCAATAATCACAAGCAGAAAGAAAAAAAATACATTTGGTTAAAAATGTAATGTAGACATGATTTTAATCTGAAACTAATTTCTTATAACAGTTATTGGATTCTTTTAAGCTTATATATGTGAATGACCTTGTAAGAAGTTGTTGTAATCGTGTTTCTTAGTATTTGTTTTATGCAGTACACTACATATGCCTAATTGCCTGAACACAATCAGGAAGTGGTTTCTTTTATTTATTTAATCAATATTGAGAATTATTGGATAAGTGCTTTTATTGCCGCGGTTATCTCATACCCTCACAATTACAGCAATTGCTTGTGCACATTAGGACATCTGATACACCAATATTAAGTAGCCTGTTTCTTAGCTTAGTGTGCTAACGTGATTGGGCTTATTTTAGCGTTGTTATTCGCATAATGTTTCGTGTCTCTAGAAGAACTATTTGGGTATGTATCAAACAAGCCTTTTAGGTAGGCTTCCGAAATATCAGGCGTTGCGCCAATCCGACTGTCGAATATTGATTGAGACAAGTTTGTAATGCTGTTTGTCTGTCTATTACATTTATCCACTCCCTGCCTACCCGTGTTAGCAGCTTACAAAGGAATACAAGCCTAGGCGACTCATATCAATGCTTTCCTGCTTCACTATCCTATTAGCGTTGAGCCGCGGGTGTCGGGTATCGAAGGTCATTTACTATTTGCTTAATAAAAACAGTAATTCATTAGTCCTGACAAACCCTTCGAAAGCCTATTTCGGAATAATGACGATTGTGTCCCATCATCATTTAGCGAAGTAATTGTTTACTCGTAATATTTTGCAACTCATAAATAATTGTGCAGTTTAAATAAAATTTTCACTGATAAAATACATTATATCAATAGATATTTACTACTACTGATACCTATGTATTACTAACAATACGATTAAATTTGTTTTGTCGCTAGGCCACCACGACGCTCCGTTATCTATATCTTATCATAATTGTCAGTAATCACCACTCAGACAAAACGGAATTGTCGACATTCGTAGGATTACCCATTGATATGTGAGCGGGGTACAGGCGTGCGTCAAGCGTTAGCCGGAAGTTACTTTTTTCATGTTATTAAAATAGACTCACTTCCGATACCGTTATGTTTTAATAAATCGTGTCCCTAATCCCTTGAAAACCTTTGGCCCTACAGTGTTATAGCAAAAATCTGGGGCATAAAAAAAAGCCTCGGTTTTTTCATAAATATCAGTAAGAGTCCTGCAAACCGTTAAGCAGTAAGATGATTACTGTGTTTGAAGTGGTTAATTAAAAAGGTTCAGAGCACATCACACATTTATTACCCGTTATGGATTCAGGAAAAAGTTTCCAAAATGGTCCTGAAAAAGCAAATATCCATAAACAAAGTCTAAAAGTTATACACTGATCACGGCGTGTAGCAAAATTCAACGAACTGAAATAATTGTTACAAAGACGATATTTACCGTTGTGTTTTAATGAGGAACAATAAGATTACAATATTCTTCGTATAATATTTTCAGTGTTGATATTTTCGTTGTTTGTTTATTCGCTGTTGCGCTCCAGGTGTAATAACGGTACGTTGCAAAAAAATGAAACGCTTTAGGCTTCTAAGTAAAGCAACGTCATCAAATCAACATCCTTTGAAGTGCGCAGATTCTCAGTCTGCATCGACAGCATATGGTACCACTATAAATGGTATTCAAAAGACGCAGCTGTCCACTCATCCTGTCATATATGGCGTGTTAAAAATGTAGTTTAATTTCGATCTATTGAAATGTAACGATACCCCAACACGAGATAAAAAAAGAAAGTATTGTAGATAGTATCACTGCAGATCAGTTAGCCGAGAAAAACCAGACACGTTTTGTGCAAATTGTAGGTATACCGCACCGAATAACAGTTCAGCGACATTTCTCTAATCGCGTGTTTTTAAGCTACTTTATAGTTTTTAGTATCTTCTCCAAAAGAGATAGTTAGCGGGTGGCATGCAAACAGCACATTTCAATTATATAAAAATAAGTAACGGCGGAATTTGTATTTCCTGTCAGATTTCAGAAAAATGAAGTTTAATTATCTATTGGTGCCTATGCCTAAGCAGAAGGGGTATCTGCTTTTTAATATGATACCTTAAAGCTGAGCTAAACCGATTCAGTTGACAGATTACTTTGAGCAGGACTCTGACTGCTGTAAGAGTAGCAATGTGGTACGGATCGGTGACAATAGTGGCGACAGTCGCCGGTGTTGGTTTACGCCCGTCGCCTGCCGTGTGGCCTGACCGTGTAACGGAAGCTCGGGCACCGCATTGTGCCTCCGTCACGGCGCGCCGCCGCCGCAGACGCCGCTTGCACACTCTCACCGCAACCGGCTTGTCTAAAGCATACTTCAAATGCATTATGTTAGCCAAACACAAACATTATACAAAACTATGGATTTAATATTTTCTTAATAAACCTAGAGTGATCTAGATCGATAACAGCTGACTCTGTGAGACTCGTACATGTCGGCAAAAGGGTCATTAAATGAAGAGCATTCAAATGAAGTAGATATTTCAGTAGTTGCGTGATGTAGCCAGTTATTACGAGCAATAAATATTTTTTTAAGGTGTCTGAACTAGATCCTGGATACTGAAAGCAATGGCTCAAGGAAAAAGAAATCCCCAATTAGTCATCGGTTGCGGATTTTTTGGCCTATATATTTGTTGGATTAAATTGTTTTTTTTGGATTTAAACAATTTAGCAAAAATCGTTATTTTGCAAAACATGACGTCTGCCGTCCGGTTTGTAGAAACTACGACTACCAAAGCCGTATGGACTACCACATGATGTATTTCCTCAACTTAATAACAATCTGCCCATATCAAAATCTTAAAACGGTATTAGCCGCGAAGGGTTGATATAAAGGTCATTGGAAATTTAATTCCAGTGTATAATAAGTATCTAAAGCATTATGTTTTTATTAAAACTTCACGCCTACGCCGCTCGTCCCTCGTAAAAGCCTCGTTGCCTTGACCGATTTTATCACCGTTGTACCTTGTCCTGGACACTTCCAATTTGTTACTTTTGTCTTTAATTACATAACAGTTTTTGTACTTACTAAACGAGAACAGAAACGGACCTACTCCTACTATCCGACATTCAGGTTCATCACTGTAGTTGTGACATTTAATCTTATGTATAGGTTCGTAATCATACTTCAAAGTGTTTAGTAAAGATGAGCTCTTTTAAATATGTTTCTCATGCCATTATTTGTTATGATTACTAACATCTGTCTCGCTATCATAATAAAAATATACCGTGTTATCTATCTCAGTACTCCGAAGTCCACGGCACTTGTTGAATAAACTCTTGTGCCTACAGAGTTGTTGCTTTAGGATGTTACGATACGAATGTAATTATATTGTTACCTAATTTGTACAATTTACTTTATATGTCGTATGTGTGAGTGTGTCTGTAGACTTTGCAGCTTCATTTGGCTATGGTTATTCTAGTCTAATAAAAATTGATCAGTATTTCACGTGTGTTCGACGGTAATTATGTCTGAAGGGTTTGCCTGTAATTAGTGTCTACGAATGTTGGCCTCCGAGTGTTAACCGCATGCTCTACATAACTCGTGTTGCAATCCGTGCTGACTTTTGATTGCGGTTAAACTGCGGGAGTTTTGGTTACTGAATTATTTTCTTACCTTCGTTACGTTAGAAATTATTGTCTCATTGTTTACATTTTGAAATCGTCAAAGCAAGAAAGTTCGTTTATAATGTCAAAGACGAACCATGATACAAACGAACGATATGTTGTCAGGTAAATGCTTAATTTCAGCTGTCTAAAAATAATTAATGATGCTTACATAAATTCATTTTCAGAATTAGAAAGTGAGTAGTTGCAAAGTGCTAATTGTTATTTCAACATAATTGTCTATTTAATTACTAACGTCTCATTTGTAACAATGTACGCATATGATAATTTTAAGTCTACCTGCCCCGGTAAAAGTTTAATAAAATCATAGCTTTTGAAATATACGTTTTAGTCATAGAACCCGGACAACTATTTGGCACTATACCAATACTGCAGGTAAGCATTTGCATGCTCTAATTTAAAGAGCGTTGACTTAACGCTATACCTACTATAACTTACACAGAATTAACTAAAAAAATACGCTTCAAATTATGAACTCATTATCAGCTAATAAATAATATTTAAGCAA
Source organism: Trichoplusia ni (assembly GCF_003590095.1). NCBI lineage: Eukaryota > Metazoa > Arthropoda > Insecta > Lepidoptera > Noctuidae > Trichoplusia > Trichoplusia ni. The sequence continues at coordinate 6,136,309 of NC_039485.1, forward strand.
GGCAACCACGGTGCGAAAGATTTCTTTTGTGAAACAAGTTCCAAGAATTTATAAAATGTGCCATATCTCTGTTATCAAGATTTATAAGCGCAACAAGTGCCCCGATGATACGAAATTGTGTGTCGCGTATCTAGTGGGTGTGCAGTTAATAGGAGGGACAAGGGCGCGCCATCGATCCCGTCTCCTCGCCGCTCCTGGCCCGACCCTGACCTCTCCCGAGAGCCCGAGCGAGCTTGTACAACGCACAGATTTCATGACGTCAATCCTTTTACCGATGGAACTCTGCAATTATTGGCTTTCTGTCTTTTGTATCATCTTGATGTTTGCGCGTAGCAAATCTATTTATTGAAGTTTGCAATGTTCCTGTATCAAGGGGTGCCGAAACTTTAGCTTGTTAATGGTTAACTTTTGTCAGTAATATCCGACTTCCGAATTCTTCTAGTTAGGTGCATGAACTAGGGGATGGCAGAATACTCCTTCGTACGTAAAAGATTAAAAAGTAAAATGTAGGGTGCCTAGAAAAGTTTGAAACACATTACTGTCGTACATTGCTGTGTTTGCTTTTATATGTACAAAAAGAAGACATCGCGATGCAATTAATGTGATATTGTTGTTGAATCCCCGTGAATGTCATCAAAATGAAATTAAATTATATTTTGAAGCTCGTTGGTTTGTAAGTGGGTCACTAGGCCGGCTCGACAATTTTGACTTACGGGAAAGCACAATAAAATTGAAGCTTTTGTTCACATAATAACAGTGAACCACTTACGATTGTTTGATCTAGGCATATAAAAAGACCGTGTGTGGTAATAATATATTGTTTAACTACATTTACGGCGTATTGTAGAAAAAAATTGTAGTCTAATTCGCAAGCCTTAAGTAATGTCCACTAGGCTTTGAGCAACAAGTTAGTCTTGCAGTAATTAATTAAACTTTGTCTAAGCAATAATAAATTAATGACAATATTAATCTAATGAATGATAAAAGCTAATCGATTTTATAAATTATTTACGCATGTACTGGAGAGGATGATGTCGAGACAGCATGTCTAGTGGGTGTCGTCAGCGTTTTGGCATTTTTCCATATATTATCTGTTTGGTTGTGACCTACCAGCCTAGATAACGGAGTCAGTTGTGACGTTCTCTTATCTCTGCTTTATCTTCAGCGTTGATTACCAGTTTGTTTCTCTACATTACCAATTCGGTCGCGTGCCATGCGAAAAGCCATCTCATTGTTTGATTGTGTACATTAAGTCTTTTCATAAAACGCTCGTTTATCGTTTACTTCTCGTGTCAATATTCTACCCTTCTCTAGTGGTAAAAGCTTATTTATCACTTATTATAAAAATAAAACATTGCTATTTTTTCCCATGTATTTCGTAAAATAGTTTAATATGGCGACAGATTTAAAAGTCTTGCGTCAATTGCAGTTTTTTTTGTCAGCACCAATTTGTTTTTGTTAACTTATTCAATGAAACTTAACGTGACCTTGCATTTCGTCTGTTATCGCCTGCAATCAAACACAATTTACGTTCGATACGTTACGTACGTTCGAAAATAATACGCTAAAACGGTACTCATGATAATGACAAACAACCAGCATTTGAATTATATAATAATTGTGTTGTTTACCTATTGCAAACGAACGAATAGCAGACATTTATTGATGTTGTAATATCTTTGTATGTATCATAGAAAAAACGTCATGACAACGCATATTTATTTTAAGCCCATTATTGCCTTCTGAGTGAATATGTCAACTATAGACAACATTTAGTGTTATCTTAGTAGATTATTCATGATCTATGTTGCATGACATCAACAAAATAACTTAGAGATATCCATAGTTTCCGAACACTCCCAAACTTCATTATATTTGCATCATTTCAATACAGCTAGTAATTAAACTAATAACACTTGGAATGGTCCCGTGACTTGTAAGTAGCGTGACTGTCGTGCCTGGTGAGATGTACTGGACCAAGGTGAACGAACATTCCCACAGTAGAACCTCCTTGACTTTAACCTATCGGGGAATACTTACCTACCTCTTTAAAATTACCTGTAAAGAAAAATCTGGTTAGCACTTCTCAAATACGTCACAAAGCAAGACAACAATAACTTTATAGAAGGGAAACTTTTATGAAAAGCTTATAATAACATAGAAGCCAATGGTATATTGGCTGGTAACTAGGCATACGAATTACTTGATCTATACCTATACCGTGACATTTTTGAGGGCCATAAAACTGCGGACATATGGAAACGTACGTTATTTATGTAATGAGATCGATGTATATGCCCGTTGGCGTGCCACTAGTTTGTTTGGAAGATAAGAGGGGCCGTAATTACTTTCTAAGCCTTGACATTAATGTAATGATAATTTGTCGTTTACTGCCCTCAGCCAACAATAACTGAATATAATGTACAACGTTATCATTGCACTTTTAACAACCTACATTTACAATAACGTTATTCTTCCATTTAGATATTGAATAGTATATTTATTAACATCGATTTGTAACTTACTAAGATTACGCTGAAATCATATTTGATAATGCTTGAATTCAGTTTCTACATTAAACATTGTAATTAAAGTTATCGTTTCTTTAACTCTTATACTAACATATATTTTATAGCTCTTTTTCTCTTGTTTCCAGAATAACAAACATGTAGAGACTTTGGATGATGGACAATTACGTGCACTCTTGGACGAGGCTATTACATACAAATGCCCTAAAGATCGAGAGGGTAAAAGCAGTCTATTTAAGGTAAGTTATGTGTACTTCGTTTAATTTCCTTGGTTGGGATTAATGAATGATGAAAAAGGCGAAACTGATGCTTATGTAACTTTTATGAGTCTCAATATTAAAACTTCTTGTTTGAACTTAAAATGTGTGTTTATTAACAATGTAGTGAATCCCTACTGTCTTGATTGTCAGGAGTTGTTGGAGGAGGTGGAGCAGGACGAGCAGGCGTGCGAGGCGGCGGCACGCACGCTGAGCGGGGCGCGCGGCGGGCGGCGCGGCGCGCGCGGGCGGCGCGCCCTGCCGCACTCCAACTCGCTGCAGGACCTGGTGGCCGCGCTGGCCGCCGAGCCCGCGCCGCGCCGCCACCACGTGCGCCACCACGCGCCCGCGCCCGCGCACAGCAACGTGTCCGCGCGCGCCATCCACGGCGGCAGCCTGCCCTCCGGCGTCGACACCTGTCAGTATACACACATCCCATACAAACATTTTACTAATTATTAAAATTCCTTTGTACAATTTTCGGTTTACCCTTCTGAGGGGTAAATGTAATTACCACTGCACTGTGTTAATAATATGTAAAATTAAATATTGAAATACTTATTACTTAGCTCATCACAAGGTGGAATTACACCGGTCTGTGAAAACGACAAGCTTTAAATCAGATGTGTGCAGATGATGATGACAATAATGCGTCTGAAGACGATTAGTGTTTATTGTCGTGTTATGTGCACAGCGTCCCTGCTGAGCGAGGAGCCAGCTCGAGGCGCGGGGTACCTGGCCACGGTACGCTGCGTCAACCCCCCGCCGCTGGCCGAGCGGAGGGTATCCGCCAGCGACGCCAACACGCCGGCTGAGATGGAGCTTCTCAACAGGTACGGAACACATTGCACACATCTGTTGTATCTCTACTAATGCCTCTAAGATGTAGATGATAATTGTTACCTTTTACAGAGCAAAATATTAAAAAGAAAAAACAAAGAATATGTTTTAAGCTTTACATTTGTATTACACGAGATTTGTTCACAGAAGAAGTAAACCGATGTTTCCGATGACGTACACGGCTCGCGCTACGTTGGAAATCGGCAGCGGCAGCGTGTGCTCAGGCCGCGCCGTCACCACCACCACTGCATCCAACCAGGTATGTTTCGCACCTGACGCTTTAACACCCCACCCTTTCTATCAAACACACCAAAACAGGTATCTAACTCCCCATCAGGTAGCGCATGAGACGCGCCGAGACCCCGGACTGCTCTACGGCCACCTTCTGCCAAAGAACCAAAGAAACCGACCAAAGAACAAGCCAGAAATACCTCAAAGTGAAAAGTTGATGAACGCTTTGCTCCCTAAGAAGACTGATCGCGAAGATGGAAGTTTGGAACATAATCTGAATGTCGACTTGAAATCTTCCAATAAGTATATAAGTGACCCGTGCAGCACTGAATTTTCGCACGTTAATGTGGATACGATGGAAGAAACAAACCTTCATCGCGTGCCACGTAATGACCTTGATCTCTCTGTTAACACTATTAGTAAACGTAATTATAGAGATAGCTCTGGAATTTCGACAAGCAATGTTGATAAGTGGTATAAGGGTCTAGCAAACTACGATCAGTGTTTGTATTACGCTGATACAGTAAGAAAGCAAAACCTAAATACCTATGCAGTAGTAGACAAAAATATTAATTCTGTTTTTCAAACCGCCATGCCGGACAATAGGCTTCCTGTCAAAAGTTTTGAACGCTATCAAGTCGATAATATCATAGCACAACACATTTTCTCCTACCAACCACGAGTAAATGTGGTTGAGGAAAATAATCATTATTTTAGTAATAAGCGTAACCAAGATAACGGATTACGTGGGATTATAAAAAATGACCGGTATGACCAATATCAACACGACGAAAATGATATTATGTTAAGGAAACAGTATAGGAAACAAATAAGTAGTAATTTAGCTGTTCCTACACTCTCAGATATAAATCCTAGGAATTTGAGGCCTATGACTATAGGTCGGGCTCCAGAAACTCCTAGAGCTAAAACACCTACCGAAACGAATAAACATAAGGTGAATGATGAGCAAATTGAAATACACTCGGATGAAAAACTAGCTCCAACTAGTAACGATGTTAATGAATCTATAGATGACACCGCGGAACATATTATTAGTGATTTGAATACTGAATCCGGTATTCTTAAGTGTATAGATACCGTAGAAGAATACAATAAATTTAGTTTTTCGGTAACCAATGTTAATTCTTCAGATTCAGTTGAGCAGACCGAAGCGGCTGACAGTAACAATGGCATAGAGTTAACAGAATTCAAGTCAAGCGTATCACCAGAAAATATAACGAAAAATACATTTGCTGACTTCTTCGCTACGCAACAAGAGCTACTAAATTCTCTTAATAATTTGGAGGAAACTGGAGAAGAAAATGAAATAATAACTACTCATGAAATAGAAAATATACCAGACGAGATAGAATCTCATGAATGCATACAAATTATACCCGAAGAGTTAATTACTACTAATGAATGTGTCAGCAATGAACCACAAGAGTTAACTGAAATATCAGACATGACATTTGTAGTCTATGATGTTATAGATCTTGATGCAGCCGTAGTTAAGGAGTGGTTCGACTCGTCTGCAGAGAATAACGACGTGATCACCAACTCTGAGGAAGCTACAGATGATGGCACTGTTATCGAACGCATGTTAGCCGAAATTCCTAACAATTCTTTTATTTTTCTAACCGTGCCCCAGCCATTAATATACCCAGCTTACACTGATAATACTAAATCTACATCCGACAGTAACAATAATGATAGTAAACCAGTCCTTGTTAATGAGGAAAAAGAACAACCACCCCTAGAGTGTCCCGTCAATAATGATACTGAGGAGAAGACAGTCATTGATAAAAATGCTCTTAAAGTTCTACTGTTACAAAATCTTTTTAAAAACAATATTATTGAAAACCCATCGGGCGATGCCGGGGTGTCGGCTATCACCGGTGAAGAGGTAGGATTCCCAGAATTGTTAAATTCATTTTGCATGATACCATTTAATCAGGAGCTTTAGTGACAGCCAGTTGTTTTTACAGGTCGATTCCGCCATATCGTTTAGTTGCATCACAACACCGGAGGTTGTGGCCAGTTGCAACACGACGTCGTCCTCGGCACAGTCGGCCGTCGCCGTCGATCCTAAGGTGAACTATTTCGTAGCATTTTCTTTTGTATCTTTAACATTTGCAATGCGCTCTCTCAATACACCATTTGCAGACTTTTCGATGAACTCTGCAATGTTTGAACCTCTGATCTGTTCTGTTGATAACTTGAATAGTATTGTACTATAAGTAACATGTGTTGTGACCTCCGCGCGAGGCGCCGCCCGCGGGCGGTGGGTGGGTACAGTGTGTGGTCGCAGCCGCTGCAGCTGGGCGCGGGCTACCGCGCCGTGGCCAGCCTGGTGGGCGCCGCGCCCGCGCCCGCCGAGCCGCCGCCGCAGGTTGTTGCTCACGCTTACCTTGCTCAGGCCCGCCGCGCCGCGCCCGACTCCGCCGCCACACCTATACACGTAACACATAGAATGCTGACACTATGTCAATTCTTCTTTATGTTTCAATCACATTTATATTGTTCTTAAATTTTGCGTAAATATAAGCTCATAAATGAAGTTCTTACTTTTGGAGCGTCTTAATCTTTATGTTCAAAGTGGCCATTAAAAGTAATCTAATCTGTCGATACGGCCATGTTGACTATCATCACATTCATCACAATATAAATATTTACTCTTACGCCTCCTTCCACTATATGGTAAGTTATGTAGTCTCATTTAATAAGTATGGACCAATACTGAAAAATTTATAAGTTTTGAAATATAAATTGATATCTGGATTCTTGAATACACTTTGGGTATTCTGACGTCATAACACAGTTCAGCATTTGTTAAGAAAAATAAATAAAAATGTTATGTGGAAATTATTTGTAGTGGACTAAGTGTATTCCATGAGTTTGCAAATGGTGTAGTGATATTGAGGAACACTCGATATGGAAGCTTCCTGGGTAGTTATGCGAAGGTTTACAATTTTTATATTATCTGTGTTTTTATGTACCTTTGCTTCAGAAATATTTTGGTCTATATCTGTCAAATTAAGTCTATAAGGCCTTATCTGATAATGCATGGCTGAGTTAGAAAAAGCATTTGATGAAGTTGAGAGTCCCTAGATACACCAGCTAGACATAAATGCAAACTTACAATGTTATTGTATTAGACGATTTGTAGTTATGTATATTCTATTATGTGTTCAATAACAATGTTGTTACTGTTTGTGTGGGCAGCCTCGCAGCATGATCTCCAGCAGCTTCAACGGACTGCCACTGTCGCGACCCAACTACGGTTCTACCGGTTCTTCAGCCACAGACGACTACAAGGTTTTAAATCAACTCTTTTATTTATTAGAAATAGCCTTTTTGAATAAAAAATAATACTCGAAAACGTTTGAACTCAAATCCATTTCTTGACGAGGAGTCATAAGAGTAATTATAGTAACATAGTAACATAGTAATTTTTAGACAAATCAGAAAACTGTCGCGATCGTAGTTAGTATAATAACTAGTCTCTTTCCCTGTTACCCGTTGCCCTATAGCATTTTTTATAAAAAAAAGTTTAATGGGGTCATGCGTGCCATCAAATAACTTTGTCTTTCAGATTATTTGGAAAATGATAATTATAAATACTATCAAATTGATCGTCTTTAAATACCTAATTCTGCGACTTGCCCAAAATATTGTGTCGCGTGCCATTGGTTCGCCTACCCTGCCCTATAGTCTGATCATTTGATGATTCCTAATGACTTATGTTTTGTTTAAGAAATCTCTTGACGAAAACGGCAACTCGGTACAAGGATTCAGTTCACCTCTCTCGGGATCTAGTCAACACAAAAAACCAAGGAGGAAAAAGTCTTCAAAAAATGAAACTGTTATTGACTGCCAGCAGATTGACGGCTACCAAGGAGATAAAGATGTTAACGAACTTTTACGGTTTATTGAATCGAACGCAGACAACGGCCGCACTCCTAAGCTCGGTCGCGTCAAGCACAAGGACGACTCTGACGACAAGAGTGGCAAGAAACGCTCCACCGAGCGACGCAAGGACAAAGAGAACAAGATCAAGCGCGCCTCCTCTCTGGAAGAGCTCTCGCGAACAAAGATCGAGGACCTCACCGACGTGGCAGAATCTCCCCTGCGCGGCGACAAGAAGGACCGGCGCGGCGACAACACTCCTGCCAAGGCCGAGCGCCGCTCCTGGGGAGAGGACGCGCGGGACGCGCTCGCGTACACCGAGTTGGCCGCCGACAGCCCCGCCGCCGCCGCCGAGCTCACCGACTTCCAGACCGTCACCAAGAAGCGCAAGCCGCGCCGCCGCACCGACGAGCACGACCGCGAGCCCGCCCCGCGCCGCGCCCGCCCGCCCTCCCCCCGCGCGCGCCGGGAGTCCGCGCCGCCCTCCGACCGCAGCAACGACTCCAACGACGACATGGACTCCGTGCATTCGCTCCCCGCCGCGCCGCCAGCCCCGCCGCCGCCCGCCGCGCCCGCCCCGCCGCATGCCTCTTACGCTGAGATCGCGCGCACACGACACAACATCCCCGATCTCATCGAATCGTGCAACTTCTATGCGGAGGGTGCCGCTGCGGCCGCCGGCGACGCAGCGGGAGACGCGCCGGGCGAGGCGGGCGGCGACGGCGGCGCGGACGCGTCCGGCGACGCCGACGGGTACCCCGCGCTGGAGGCCCGCGCGGCCGCCCGCCGCCGCGACCTCAAGCCCGCGCCGCCGCTGCGCCGCGAGCGCAAGCCTGCGCCGCCGCCGCAAGAGGCACCCGACGTGGTGGCCGACCGGCGGCCGCCCGTCATCCTGCTGGACTCGGCGGCGCGGCCGCGCGACATGGACGGCGTCACCTTCGGCTTCGACATCAACGAGCAGCTGCTGAGCTCGGGCGCGCGGCGGCCGCGCTGCGACCTGCTGCGCGACGCGCCCGAGCCGGGCGTGCGCGTGCGCACCGCCTGCGCCGCGCTGCGCTACGTGGCGCCCGAGCCGCCGCCCGACACGGCGGCGCTGCTGCAGCTGGTGGACTACGTGGGCGCGGGTGAGTGTGCAGCCGCGGCCGCGGGCGCAGCGTGTCGCGCGGCCGCGGCTCATGACTCTTGTCTGTTTCAGCGTGGGAGGACGTGGTGCGCTGCGGCGGCGGCAAGGTGCGCTACTTCAACGAGTAGCGCGCACGTCGCCCGCCGCGCCTGCTGTCTGCGTGCTAGTGCGTGAATATATATATTGTGGGACGAACCCCAACAGTCTGGTTCGATCGACACAGGATCGATCCTCGCGGGTGATTGGATCTAAAATGTTCTTATTACCGCTTATATAAGGAAAAAAATGTAAAAAAGTTATTTAATGATGAATGTTCCTCAGTGCCCTCGAGACGAAATATCGAAAGACTTAGAGGGAGGTGACGATACAAGTGCGTGTTGCATCGTTGATGCCCGTGTGGTGTGAGTGCGGACATGGCGGGAGGTCGCCCTTTCGCTCGGTGTACTATAATGTATGATGCTATTTTGCGACTCTGATCGTTGTCTCGTTCATACTATCAAATATGTGAAGTGATTACACTTTTTAGCCAGTGTTATCACTGTCATTGGAAATTAATTTAATTTTGCTTAAAAGTAAATGTGGCAATAAGCATTTAACAGTCCAATTTGCACTTTAAAAATCTTTTATTTGTTAAAATTGATTTAGAGGATGATGTAATTTAAGTTTGTGGTCTGGCGCGTGGATAGCTTTGATGCGTGTGAACTAGAAATGTAAAGGACATCATTGTGTGTTTGAAATTGTAGCATAAGATTATGTCACTCAGCACTATGTGATTACATTGTCTGCATTTTCTCTTATTTAATCCAAATCATTAATCATTTAAAAATCTTTTCTGTATATGTCACATTCGAATTCAAATAGGAATCCTATGCAACCAGAAGAGTAAATGAGAATCTGATGGTGCTGTCGGTATAGCTCCAGTAGTTTGTTGAGAATGGACAATGGTTGTAAAATGTAATAATTCCTGGTTTGTCCTATCGCCAAGTACAAAATCGCTGCTAGTTGTGTGGGTAGCGCCCGGCGGCCGCCTGGCCCGCGAGCCGCGCCGCTGCCCGGAACAAACGTCTCGCGCCAGACAAACACTACTCAAGTTTTGGTTCCAGTTAAGAGGCATGTATTATTTTGTTTCTGTTGATTTTTTATTATGCTTTTGTTATGCTGTAATCACAAATATTTGGTAGAATTTTCTAACTAGCCACTCAAGTCTATTTTGTTATATATTTTTAAGTTTTACCATTAGATACTACTGTAAATAAAATGAAGATCTTATAAGGAGTAACTGGCCATATTATTATGAAGGGGCATAATTCCTCTTGAACATGATCTTATTTCTAAAGTGATTATTATTTTTAATTCTAAATCCTTTCGCAAGTTTATTTCAATATTCTATAAGGATCTAATGTAACATAAGTAATGTATTATCTCCGCTGGTTGCGTGACATTTTCCGTTATTAAAATATGGAATTAACGTTTAATTATCATTCACATTTAATTTATATTTACTAGTAAGGTCATGATCAAGATGAAGATGAATGTATGGAGTAATTATGTGAAATTAACACCAAAATAATTTGTATTTGAAGATTTGTGTTGTTAACCAACGCTTACGTGCCGTGTGCTTGTTGCCTGGCGGATTCTTCATTCATGCTGTCATGCAGGCCCTGTATGGAGTGTATGGCAAATTATATAGTTCGACCAACCAATCTCTATAGTCAATAAGGAGTGTTTTAAAATTCATTGTAGTCTTCTAGTGATCAAAAACCACTACATATGAACTGAAACATCCTTAGTTACTCTCATTATAAATTAAAATTTCCAATTTTCTCATGGAGTGACACAATATACTAATTAAGATAATCATGGTTAATATAAATCACTCTGAACATAAGGTGAGGTATTAATTATGATGCAAAATAGTAAAATGACCATAAAGTAAAAAATATTATACTCACGTGACATTATAGTAGCTAGGAAACTACATTGATTTTAAGATTTCTACATAGAATGAACAACTCTTAATACGAAACAAACTCTGTACAACTGACATGAGATCGGGAACATTTTGTTTGTTACGGTGAGAACGAAATGCCACCCATGATTTATTTATAATGTAGAATGTTATCGTGTGGATGTTATCCTAGCCACTAAAAATGCACGGTTTATAATTATTAACTCAAGACTAGTCGATACGAAAATCTAAAAAAATATTTTAGGAATTAAATTTTGCAATGCGATCTTTAAAAATATAATACTTGTCACACGAAAGTAAATGTTGCAATTAGCATTTCTAATTTTACTAAGATATAAAATTAGTCATGTATTGGATTTTACTCTTATCTTTTTATATTGGGTTACTTGGCATACCTTTTCACAGTAAAAATGCCATAATAGATTCAATTTAAAATTACAAAATTTTGAATCATCTAGAACAGTAAATGGGAGACCTCGGATTTAAACCCCTTTAAGCTATAAAAGGATTTTCTGTTGTCAAAAATATTTCACCATAATAAACAACAGTACTTGGACAACCTAAAAATATGTTAAAATAAATTTCATACCTTTATGAATTTTATACACATTTTTATTTTTATGAAATACAAAGTCATGATTTGCAGGCAAGGTATAGTTAATTGGATGGTCTGTTATATAATCGCTAACTAGCTTAGCTTTTGTTATGAATGTTGTCAATATAAATAGGACTACTGTAGGAAATTGAAACTCCTGTGTTATATGTTGCTGCGTCGACTAAGCCTAGGGACAAATGGTTAAATAAGTTTATCACATTGGTCACATGTCTTCCATAAATTCTTGCTACTTAGTCATTTCTTGGCAGTATATAATATAACATATAATTTTAAGCTATTTAGATGTGCATTTCGACATGACATGTTAATAGGAAATTAACTATACCTTGGACCCGATCCATATGAAAATCTAACAAATTTGATGTTATTTGCAATAAAACTACAAAATTAAAACAATTTCATTTTTATTTTTGCATATAATTAAGCTCCTCTAATATTGCGTCAGAATGTTGACGTCGATGTTGATCTACAAATTGTTACAAAACGAAATCAGAATGAACGGCCACAATATTGTAAATATAGTGTACATTACTTTCATTTTATTTTCGGAGAGATAGCGTTTTTTAATATTGTTGAGATTGATATCAATGTACTGAGAGGAAGCTCATATCAAAGGTATAGAAATTATTTATTATTTCTTTCCCTTGTAAAATATGTATATAGATAGATATGCAGAAGTTTCGGAATTTTATCGTTTTAAAGCATCCTAGACGTTGTAGATAAAAGATCTCTGATTGGATGTTGTGACTTCACAAGGAACAGAGGCGCGTGGGACACCCGCTTCACGACGCCCGACCGACCGAGCGCCACGTGCTGCTATCATTCATAGTTCTCAAATCAATGTACATTTATGGTTGTCATTGTGTTTCGTTTTGCTTATTGTGTAATTATGTATTTGTTTGTTGCCAAACACTTCCGTTCCACGGCGTTTAATGGGCTTATGATGATACCCATAGAATCTCTGCGCTATGTCAAGCAACGGTCGAGTTCGGGTTGGATTTAAAAGTCGGAGCGGCGTGTTTTACCCGCGAGACTAAGGCGCTGAGCCTCGTCAAACTAATGATAAAAATATATATTGCAATTTCTACGCAAGAAACATAACCATTTAAATATGTTAATTTTATTGTATTTAAAAGCTACTTGAATATTTTTTTACGCAAATTATCTGGAGATCTAAAAATATACATAAGAGAATATAATGAAAGTATGGATGAGCTAAAATTAATTATCTTGAGCTAAAATAAATGTAATTATTTTATCTAGGTAATGGAGTGATAACGCTTAGGAAAGCTATTTGGCGAAGTGTAAATGTATAAATAAATTAATGCTGAAAATAAGGTTTGTACGATTGCCGTGTTGTCTCAATAAATATAGTCTGTGTCATGATTACTACGGAATTAGAATAATGTCTTAACAAGGCTGCACAAGATATATTTATTAAGACAGAGGGACAAACGTTCTGTATCATAATATGTACCAATATGAGAAATTTTATTTATCTGCTTTGCATCTAACTGTTTAATAATTATTCTAGGTTTTTACTCTGTTCGTTTCTAACAAACATTACTAATGTGTATGCATTTTAATTATAAACTTCTATACGTTTAATTAAACTTATAAGACGACGTTCAAATATTTGTAATAGAAAGCTACAATAAATTATGATAAAATGGATTTCCTGTAAAACAGAGTACAAAAATTGGATGCTCAAGCTGTCTGCTTTTCAATGTTTAATTACTTTTTGCAGTTTTTTTTTTTTTCAATTTAGAACACAGCTTGTTGTAAGCACGTTGAACTTTCTTTTCTTTCCGTATGCATTTATTAAAGTAATCTCTCAATAATAATCCAATAAATTCAACGTTTTACGTGGTAATAAAATATTTTTATTGTTGGAAATGTATTAATTTTGTAATTAGATATCATACGATCCACATAAATAATGTAGCCCATGTCCATTAACTATAACAAGACTCATTACTTTTTTTTATCACCTCATACACACCATCTTTTATTATCAATTCAATACGGCTTGGTGATAGTAAACGAAACAACGCCGAGGTTTGAATATGAAGTTTATTATGAATAGTGAGAAGACGAGACTGATTTCTGCGATTGATCTCAAATTCGGGAACATGATAAATTATGCTGTTATCAATATACTTTGATTTTTAGCTGGGCCTCACGTGCTTTCAACGTACATTCTGCTTAATTCATAGAAGTATCTAAAATTATCATGATTGAATTTCTATAATAGTTGAACGTCGTCTTAAATATTTAAATTGTTGGTAGTTTACCAATGAACTGTTATCGTATTATATAAGCCTGCTCTAGAAAACTGGTCATGTAGTAAATATTTGTTATTAAAATAATATTCATAACAGTCGTGGCAAATAAATAGTTACGTTTGCAATGTTATTAAAATTAGTACCTATTATAGACATGTGTGTAAAATATCTCTACAATTAAAGAATGATGTTAAATGTTATTTTTATACAAAATTAGAATAACCACGACCTTTATTACGTTCGTACAAGCGCTAAAATATTATTTATTTGATCAAAAACTTTTTCATGTACTTTTTTAAAAGATGTTCCTTTTTGAATGAGAATAGAGTAAAAATTTAGTACCGATATTAACTGTAATACATTTGTTTATATAAACAATATTGTAACCAACTGCAATTTACAGTTATGTACTTTTTCACTGTTTCCGTTTTCTTAATAAAATGTTGAAAATACAATATCTTTTGTTTTTAAAATAATTTTACCGACACACACCACTATCAGGTTTATTATTATGTTAACAATTATAATATTTGAATCATTTTTCAGGACTCGATAAGCCTTTTTTGCCATAGGCTTGTCGTAACGAAATCTGTTTTCTTTTCACATACCAACAAAATGGAGAACATTATATTTTTTATGTACACGGCGCCGCCTATAAATAATCCGTTAGGGAGGATATCGCAATTTGGCGTACGAAGAACATCCCTAAAATCTGCAAACTATTGGTTCTTTGCAGTGTACTAAGTGCGAAAAAAATGGCTCGTAATTACAGCAGATAAGTACGAGTATATTACTTTTTTGTAAATTGACCAGTGTATCTAATAATAACATGTTTCTCCTCATATAATGATTCAATCTCTCTAGAATTTAGTGAACAATCATGTTAGCTGATTTAGAAATATAGAAAGGAAGATGAGCAAATGAAAATTTTTGTTTAATATTCAGTGACATTATATTTTATTTTCATAATCAACATGATACAGATGTTTATGGCTTCGTATTCAAATATCATTCTATTATAATAAAAATATTAACAAATTATCTTACATCCACTTGAAAATGTACATTTGTAATAGACCTTACAAAATATCCTAGAGCACTGCAAACTGATGCCAGGATGCAGGCCGCGGCCGCTCTCCGCCGACAGCGGCCAGGCACTACCGGCAACACGACACGACATCCTGATATCAATTTGTGTCCATTTTTAACACTTACAAAGATAATGCTCTATTGCTCCTACATTAAGGCATTAAAAGACAGTTTTACGACGCGACATTTTCTATTAGGACGTAAAGAGCTTCGTTTAATGCCCGCTAGACATTTGTCACTTTCTAGATTATTAGCAATGACAATAATTAATTATTGATTAAAATTGAAACCTGTTCATTAGAAGCACCTGATTTTACATAAGTTTATATCCACGTTCTACTTCGTAATTTTCTTGGCTTCTACGGAAGATAAATATACAACTAAATAAGAATAATATTCAATTATCATGTCCCAATCGCTGGACTAAAGCAATCTTTTCATATCAACATCAGACAGTTCATAACTGACAGCGATATCGTAACTCCCAGTCTTAGAACATGTTCAGTACGCACTCGTTCACTCGGACTACAAAAGCATTTAAGTCGTTTGAAATATGAATCGTGTTAGTTCAAATACCGTGATAAGCCCGTTAGTTTCGATAATGTAAGTGAAATACCTTCGTTGTTAGTATGCGTGAAGCCTCGAAACTTTCGACGTCCAAAAGCGGTGCTCATAAATGTCTAAGAGCTAACAATTTAACTATTAGGCCGCGAGTCGCGCGGAAACGATGCAGCGTCATAAACTAAGAGATAGGTATGTACACGTCAACCGTACGATAAACTAATTTTGAAAAATAACAATAAATAATAAAAACGACCACAGTTAATATGGAATGAGTAAAACTTCCAACACAAAATGTAATGCCGTAAACGAAAACAACGTCAGGGTCGTAGCGCGGGCGGGGCGCTCGCCGCGCGCTAGAAGATGTCGGGGCAGGCGGCCCAGTCCTGGCGGCGCTTGCAGTCCCAGTAGCGGTGCGTGTAGAGGTGGCGCAGGTGCGGCTGCGGCTGCGCGGCGTGCGCCGACACGGCCTGGCGCGAGAACCACAGCGGGCGCGGCGCGGGCGGGGCCGCCAGCCCGCGCGCCGCCGCGTCCTCGGCCGCCGCCTCCAGCTCGCGGCGCGCGGCGCGCTGCTTCTCCTCCAGGCGCAGCTTCTCGGCGTTGGCGTCGTCCCACAGCCCCTCCTCCATGAGGCGCTGGTCGGGGCGGCGGCGCGAGTCGGTGGGCGCCACGCCCTCCTCGGGCTCGTTGAGCTGCGCGGCCAGCAGCGTGAAGTTGTACCACTTGTCGGAGTCCTCGGGCGCGGCCACCCGCTCCCAGGCCACGGTGAACTTGCCAGTCTTGCAGACGGTGTTGTCGGCCGACGTGCTGGTGACGGGCGCGACCTCCACGCGGCTGTCCCAGTGGCCCTGCAGGACGTAGCGCGGCACGCCCTGCGGGTCGTTGATGACTCCCGTCACCTTTCGCTGCGTGTCCTTACTGAAGTAGCCGTAGGGCAGGTACTTGAGGTGCGCCACGTAGCCGGCGGCCGGGCCCGCCTCGCCCACGATGTCCATGTCCCCGTGGTTGTCGACCCACAGTTTGCCTACTATAATGTTGTGCACTGTGGTTGTTACCTGTAAAAGCAAAGCATGCAGAGGTACAATAACAAGCATTATCAAATTAATAACATAAAATAGTTTAATTAAAATTTATTTCTCTAAACTTTGATAGGTACTAAATCATACAGTATGGATAAACTACAAATGTATTACTTATTGTACAGATTTATCTTCTTGGAGCAATACTTATTTTCCGTTGTATGGTGTATGATACTTCCTACAATTGCATGGAGTGAACTTTATAATTTCTGAATACCTTTCTCTAGAAGAGCGTGGTATTGTGGTTTTAGAGGAGCAACCAGGAGTCGTCTCGGAGCTCGAGGCTGACGAGCTCCCGGCGGAGGTCCCCGGGGCCCGTGACCTGGTGTCGCGCGTGTGTCGGCCGCCCGCTGCAGGCCGCACCTGCGCGCACTGCCTACCTAGCGAGCGCACGACTGCCCCCCCCTCCTCTCACCGTGACTACCGAGCGTGTGTGTGTGTGTCTGTGTGTGAGAGCGAGCTCACGCGCCGCGTACCTTTCTCCACGTGTATTTGTTTCCGGAGCTAGGGAACATGGCGGACGCGCCGCCCAGCGGTATAATCTGAAGATATTTCCCCCTAAACTTGGTGGTCATGGTGAACTCCTGCCAGCACTGCCAGCCCGCCTGCCCCTCGCAGAACTGCGCTACCATCGGAGGATGATGGGACACCTGGCCACAACACAAATTTTGAATTTAATATATCAGACTGGCCAAAACAAAACACATGGTGCTTAAGGCTAGTGCTGGAAGGATAGAATAGGAGAGGAGTGGCAGGGATACGGAATCGAGGAAAAAAAAAACAATGTTTTTAAGGACTCAAAAATTTGGACGTATCATAAATAATTAAAACAATACAAACAAGCCTAAATCAAATGCAAGTGAAGTAATATATACGAATATTTGTGACCAACCACCGTTTAAATATAAGTGTTTCTAACAACAAAAAGACTGACCGCTTCATAAAAAGACTTCCATGTGGTTTAGACCTTAAGGACGATGTGTTTCATCTCTGCTTAGTAAAAATATATATCCACAAATTACTATTCATCAAAAAAACTTTGGTTTCTAATTAAAAACATCTGGCAACATTTTCGAAGGTACAAATAACAAGGGAACTTGAAAATATCTATTGATAAATTAATCAGTAAAAAGTCATTTAAATTGTAGAGTAAGATTTTGTTATATATAGTTAAAGATCTTATCCCATATAAAAATGACTACATTTTTTGTGAAGCGCCTGAATCGTATTGATCTTGAATTCCATTACTATGCTTTTGGAATCGAGAACAGGGAGGAGTGTGGGTGTGGGATAGTCCGGGTGCACTAACAAGGAGGGAGATGTGTCACTTGCCTGCTCGGAGATGGCGCGCCAGCCGAGGTCTGACATGCGGTCGCACTCGAACGTCTCGCCTAGCAAAGGGTTGAACGGCTTGTTAGTCCTGCAAGCAGTTAATAAGTAATGGGATAGTCAATATGAACAGCAACTTCAAGTTATCAACTGTAACAACGGAATATACACATATGTTATCTTAGTTTAATAATTAAGATACTTCGCAATTGCAAATATCTACTCTCCTCTACCACAGTCCACTGCCTCTGTGGTTAAGTTACGCTATAATGCTCATTCCTGCTTACTCATCTTAGTCTTCTCCACATCTGTTTTATTTTTTTAGATAATACAAAATTCGAGTACGAAAGGAACTTCACCTTACCCGGTGGTTTTGAAAACCTTCAAATAACAGGAACAAAGACACTCCAGAATTTTGATTGTTTGTTGGTATTTTACCTGCAAGCCGTAGATGCATACGAGGAGACGGTGAAGGCAGCCACGTAGGCGAGCTGCTGCGCGGGGTCGTCGAACTTGGCGGCCTGGTCCAGAATGGACGAGTATTCGTATTCCTCCGTCAACCGCTGCAACATCGACAGCGGCTCGCTGAAGTTCACCGGGATCGGGATCTTCGATAACTCCTTACCTGTTGAATAAATAATTTGGCTGGACTCATATCGTTCAAGTTCAACGGACTACTCCGGTCCCAATTGTCCGGAGTTTAGCGAAAACGCTTATATACAAAATATGTTTTCTTTTTTGTTTACCTTGTCAAAATAGTGATTCCAACAATGAATATAAAGAAATCTAATTTCTGGATCCCGTCCTCTTGAATCTCATTTAAATGACGTTATTCAAATGCAGGTTTCCATTATATTCCTAAAGGAAGGAATGAACCAGGTATCTTACCACTAAGGCGAGTAATTAAAGTGGTTGCAGCACGCAGACGCCGGTCATTTAGCCATTGGAAGCTGAGTCTTTTGCTTCATTTTATTATCGCCACAACATTTAAAATGGGTGCCAACTTTTGGTGATAATGACTATTACATTAGAATACTACTGTTCAATGGCTAACCTTACTAATTGTACAAAACGACACATTTAATTATCAAATAAATTATCAAAATGTTAAACTACAATATTGATTATTTAATTATAGTTCAATTCATCTATAAATGTACCTCTAAGTGGCCTAGAAAACAAGTGGGTCACATAAAATGTCATCAACCCAGGCTGTTTTTGGTCGAGGCAACAACTTTCTACCAAGAGGTTACAACCATAAGGATAGCAAAATATAGTGAGTTATTCTTGATCACTTTATAGTTCAGTGGATTTTATAAACGTGATCATGTCTATTGTAAAATCGAACTGTTGGCATCGTTTCGATTTCTCCGATTGCCCAAAAAGCCATAGTCTTCCAAATAATGAATGTCTGCGCTTTGGTTACCGGGTTTGCCATGACTTCTGGTAAACTGGTAGTGTGTATGATATAGAGTCCTGTACGAACCTATACAATTCTTCATAATGGACCAAAGGCTGAGCGGGTAGTTGGGCTTGTCGGGCACGCGCGTCCGCCGCGGGTGTCCGTCCAGCAACCCCTGCGCTTGTGACACGTGAGGCTGGAACAACAACATGTAGCGTTATATTTACTGTTAACTGTCAGAGGGCGTACCGATATCTATAAATAATGTTATTGCTGTTGTGAAAGCGTGACAACACACTACAGGGCGTAGAGCTTCGTCCCACTTCTACAACAGCATTTGTATAATTTGAGGGGTTGATCGAATGGTGTCGGTTTACTTTTCTTCTATAAAGTACAGAATTCTCGCCATAAAAAATCTGTTCGCTGTAAATTTAGGGAATATCACAATTTTCTGTTAACATAATAACATAAAATTGTGTCAACACTTGTGTAAATACATTCTCTTTATTTGAAATACCAGAAATTCATACCAGTGTAACACACACATTATTATTTAGTGTCAATAAAAGAAGAAAGATCGTATTTAAATAAAAGTCCTATTAAAAAGTAGTATAGTAAGTGGCTTTTTCCATTATTTTAAATGAATATTTAATAGCCCGCTATCAAATCTGGGAACAATGGTAACGTGATTGGGTCGTATTGTAAGTTAGTACATATCTGGCACATGAGGGTAACATAGTTCAACATACAATCGCGCGACGTCATGTAACGTGGCACTGACTCACTGCGACTTATCACGGATGAAATTGGCACTTTCCTTGGCAATGATATCAACATGCTAATAGTTTCTAAGTATACAATTAACACGAACGTGTACGAATAAATTGTAGTACAAGATAATTATATAGTTTCGAAAAAAGTATTGGCGTGTTTGAATAGTACACGGTATACAGAATGAGGCATACTACGTTTTAAGACTGAATTTCGGTACTTTTTCTTTGACCATCCAACATCCAACATTAAGCAGTTCAAATAAAGTATACAATTTAACAAGGTCACAGTAAATAGTATTTATTCTTTAACGAAAGCATATAAAGCAAGATGACAGTCATAAAACAAGAAACACTAATCGCCCTAGTTAATAGCAATGTAGTCAGACGGAAAATCTTAATGTCGTAACTTCACGGCTAGTCGGTCACACACATTGAGGAACATTTCATATTACTCGTTCACTTGTACTGCGTTGTAACACTTACCCATACTTTGATATCCTCGTCTTTCTCTGCCACTTTGGGCACGAGGGCACTGGCGTTCGGGTCCGCTTCTACTCCACCCATTGCGCTTTCAGGTCTCTCGTGTTTGTCTTCCACGAAAATTACCTTTATTAACAAATTAAAATTATCAATGAAGTGGTTATTATTGGTCAGATACTGACTAGGGATAGAGAACAATTACGAGTAGGAGAGCAAATTTAATAACATTTTAATTATGTGCCTAATTGTGGCTTGGTCATTAAAGTCATTTAATGAGAAAAATAAATAAACAAATAACAATTAGCTAAGTAAATGTTTACGTCGCCTGGAGATGGCGAACGCCAGAAATATTGATCCTTCTAGTTTCCATACTAAACATAAAATTATTAAATAAAATTGTAAATCAACTTCTATAGAAAGGGTCTGAATGAAGGTAGCTAAAGGAATCATTATTTATTTCACAGTTACAGTAATTATACTACAACCTGGACATAGAACCACATGTTTACTTTATACATTATTTACAAATGCGACTGACCTGTTGAGTCTCGGTGACAGTTTCAGTCTCAGACTCGTCTGAACTTTCACCACCTTTTACTTTGTTTTTCCTATTTACCTGTAAATGCACACACATAACAATGAACAATGAGCGTGATTCACTCAGTAACAACCCTAATGGATGGCAAAGGACAAACATACAGGGACACTAGAATATTTTCTAAGTAACTAACACATAAAGGAAGTTAGATTAAGTCACATGTAAAGATGATACAAGTGATAAAGAACTGTTAGTTTTGTAAACAAGAACTGGTTATAATTGACACATTTCATGATTTGTTATTACATATATAGGGAGTTTAAACTAAAACTTTCTGTTTCCTTTATGCAACATACAGTGTCAGAAAACATCATGCTTTGAACTTGTTTGATTACATGATATATTATTTATGAACATTGTGTTGTCTACTCACGGGCACTTTAATTACAAATGAAGTCTTTTCATCCATATTTGAGGAGAAACCCTCTTCCATTGCATCAAAGAATTCATGATCCTCATCCTCAGGTTCGTTGTGACCCTGGCCTGTGCCGTTTCCACCTGTATACAAAAAATACCATACTTATACTAAACACTTATGAAAACTAGTCAAACATGATGAAAAGTGCTTTATATTTAAAACTCAAACAAATGTCTTAAAAAGTATTTAAAATAATCACTTAATTATTATGTATCAGTGAACGCTGAAGCCATACCATTCTACTTCAATTACTCAAGTAATGTATAGAAAACACACACAAAATAAAAACAGTTAGGTAACAATTTAACTTGACATTCTTACAACAAAGAGTCTGACTTCCTAATAATATTATTGTAAAACTTCCTGTTGATAGATTGCTTTGTGTTACTAAGCCAGGATTAAAAAAATGTGGGCAACACCTTGTTATACACACTGGGGGAGATTAAGTATTATTATTTTCTATGTATGTCACTGTATTTAATTTGTCTTAATCAGACATCACAATATTATTAAAAACAGTTATCACCGCTGACACTAAATAAAACCAATGTTTTATATTGTAAAATATATCTGGAATTTTAACTTGATTTCAGCTAACTACCTTCTACAAGCAGCTATCTCTTACTTACTAATGCATATTGACAAAGCATCAATAACACTACATTATGTGATGTCTAATGACTTCCTACACCTTTGTTAAGCTTCAACTACATTTTCAGATAAATAAATTTGCAGTTCACATCATATTATCTAAAGGTTTGAATGTATACCATGATTCATAGCTATACTTCAGGTTAAAATGTATAAAAAACTAGTATAAGACAAACTATGCACTCATGAGGTACATAAGTAATTAAAAATTATATTCCTCTTCAGTTGTAATTAATTCAACTACACGGTGTATTCCACTTTATAAGTAACAAGTAAATAGGTACATCACTTTCAAGAGTTTGAACTTCCAGCGCTGCACTAACTGTACCAAATAATCGATTATAGCACCATTCAAATACATAAGTCATTTCTTTCTTGCATGAACCATTAATTTTTACCTACAATGAGAAAAACGTATTTATAGTCTACACATGCATTTAAAGGCTCGACATGCACTAAAACCTATTATTAAATGATGCATCTGAAACAAATCTCCCCTACTCCTTAGGAAACCTCCACACACCAAAGCAAGCCAGTGAATGTTTGGAATTTGCAAATGTTTGAAAAAAACATAAATAAACCCAACCTTACTGTGAATGAACCACCAGAAAGTAATGAAACCAATTCAAGTACCACTCATAGGTCACTAACTGATGACAATTAATTTGCAAAACCATCTTGACAGTGTAATCTGTAGCTAATAATGTATGCGATGATTTGACTTCTAAAATAATCCCATGACAACAATTTGCAAGCTTGCTCTCGGTAACATTCAGTGATGATGACATTTCCTTCTGACTTGATTTTACTTACCGCCCATCGTGTTGTTTTGGAGAGTTCAATATATCATTACTATCAACCTAATAAGAATAATAAATACACGCAAAGCTGTACAAGGCCAAGTTCACTATAGACGCGTACATAAATGTGAACTTGTTATTACTAGGCAGAGCAGGCAGGACTAAAACAATCGTTTCACCACATGACAACACTTCATTCCCGATACACGATAATTCAATAAATGAACTGAGATCAACCAATTGCAACAATTGTAATACGTTGGACAGAAAAACAACAACCTTGAAATCACCAAAAAATCTGTCTACAATAGTATGACAAATATTTCGTTTCGTATTATATTCGTATTTCGTATACACTTTTACATACCGAAATTAGGTATCGTTTAATATATTAAATACATTTTTGTATTTTTAACATACACACACACACACACTTCCTGGAACATACAATAATTTCATTTGAAATTACACATCAAGAATTTTAACCCAAAACGTAAATTTCTTTTCGATTTTTCATCCGTCACGAAACCAAACCAACCAACCAACACGTTTCGTTTTACGTTCAAAATTATTCCAAGGTATTTTTCCAATGGCAACAGTGCTACGTATAACTCTATAGAGTCATTCTACTATGTTGGAATCGACTATCATCGTTTCTTGCAAGAGCATTAAATGAGCGAATGGTCCTTGTAATTTTTTCCGCTAATTATTTCATCGCCAATGACGTAATATATTTGTGGGATCTTTTTTCGTAAGGCGAAGTGCTGTAATATGTACTAAGTTTCATGCCTACTGCTGTTTTGTTTTATTGTACCTACTGTTACTGGCCCTGGAGGAAATAAGACTTTTATGAAATGTTTCTAATCTATGTAGTTTGTAGACATGCTTGAGTATACAAATTGTTACAGATTGAATACCTCTCGTAATAAGAAGTTGAAACGTTTTTATGCTTTCTTAATACGTATACAATAAAAAACGGTAAAAATATTGTTTTATAAGAATTTAACCATGCCTAATAATACATAGCATACCTGGGCATACCTTTTAGCATAAATGACTAAGTGTTAGTTGAATTTAATCAATTCTCAAAGGAAAGGTCAAAATAGTTAACTGACTTTGTTTCACTCTAAAGGTTCAATTTAGGAGAGGTCACAAATGTCAACTGTGAGATTTGGAGATAAATAAAATCAAGGTTATTATTGAAAGAATTAAAAGTAATTAATACATTTTTTTTACATTATTTTTGTATCAAATTTTGTTGTATAAATGAACATTGATCTCCAGTTTCCACAGATTTTGCATTGTCATATTTAAATGGTCATTAAAAGTCATGACAGTATTATTCATAGATTTAAGTGTTGTTATGCTTGGTAGGTAGTTTTAATGTAAAGATGTGTAATAAAATGTACTACGCAAAACTGAAATATTTACTAAGGAATTTGTTACTGCTCTAGGGACTAACAATAAGACGAAAGTGAAGACGCAACTTACCGGGCTGTGAAGTACTGCGCGCAGTAACTGTTTTCTCGAGATTGTCGTGCTGCCTTGCGAGTTGTTCGACAACCTCCTGCAGTCTCATCTTTTGCTCGCGCTCGTGCTGCAGCGCGCGACTCATGCGGGCGCTCGAGGCTGCCGCGGCGCTCATGAACTCTGAACACGCCTAATTAAAGTGCCACCTTTAAAATCGCTTAGAATATTTGAAAACAATTTTGTATTATTATCTTGAAATAATGTTTTAATTGACAAATATCATTATTATGTTCACATTCTCAATAAGACACTTGCAAATCAAGGTCATTACCATTATCACATTCTATTCATTTTCATTATCTCTAAGCTTATTTTATAAAATAGGTTTTAATGTCTTTTTCCACTAAGTACTTACATTCATCATGGCATTGCATGATATCCTAAACAGAGTAGCCCTCTCTGAGACTTGCTTGGTAGTGTCTGTTGGTGGGATCTCTAGGTCTACAAGTGACCGCTGTAGAGCGGCACCATGCCTAGCAACTAGTTCCGAACAAGTACGCAGATCATGGAACCTAGCTGCCAGTTCTCTTGCTATGCCTCCTGCGTCTTCACCTTCACCTTCTCCACTACCAACCACAACTACTCCAGTGGAAATCTGGTCTTCGTCATCATCGGATTCTTGTGCCCGGCTGCAAATTTAAATTCAGTTAACTTGATTGTAGACAAGGTCTAAGTTTTGTGTTGAATAGCTAAATCATAATACTTACATAGCTTTGGCCTTGGCCAATTCGAGAGCTGTGACCCAACTTTGTCTTTCCACTTCATCATGAGCTCTGATGTGAAAGGTTTGTGTGCCTCCATTACTGATCACAAAGGTACATGAGTCTGCAGTATGGATGAGGGCACCCAGTAGAGATATGGTACCTCTGCAGGTGTGAGCCATCTCGGCTTGATTTCTACAAAAAAATATTTCATATTAATGTTTAATGTGTTAATTAGTTTAGTTCATTGTGTATCTGAACTATCTATTACTCCGAAACAGTTATCAGATACTTATGATAACATTTAAATTAATTGATTTCACTAAGAGAGTACAAAATCCCCTGAGGTATATGTTACAGCTGTTGATAATAACATGGATATAATATTAAATGTGCTAAGTTCTCATAACAGTATTCCTATTGCAATTCATTGAACATTCACAATTTACATTGTCATGATAATTTAATGCAATGTTTTAATAAATTTATGATAAAATAATAATGCATGTGTGTGCTAGAGCCAATTGTATGATTAATGTCTAGAAACTGCTGTCACTGTCAGCACAGTAGTCATTATAACATAGGTAATCAAAGTTATTAAACATCGAAAATAGCAGTTGTACAATTTGATACCGTCGTTTCGTCAAAACAGTTTTATATAACAACAAACAATATCAGATAATATCATATTGCTTCACGAATTGCATATAATCATAGAAAAAATTCGGTTATACACCACTGCGTCATTTTGTTAAAATATAATAAATAGAAACATGTAAGATTATCACTGGTGGATTCGAGTGACACCAATAAGAAGATTTGAATGTTGTTCCTACTAAAGATTACGACCAAGTTACCTGTAATACGACAACAATCCATTCGACAACACGAACCATCTTCGTTGATAACCCTTTAAATAATTTGTCCACTTGAATAGCCAGCCTTTTTTCTCTGGATCCCCAGGTATTGTCTGACCCTTGGCTACGATGGTATCCGACATATTTTCGTAATATCACAATTTAGATTAGTAAATCATAATAAAATTCCTCTACCAGCCACGTCTGACGACTAGCCACCATATCAATTTATCAATCAAGTTCGTATTGGTATTACGGTACAGATAAAAAATAAGAAAATTATTGATGACAGTCAAATTAAATCGACTAAAATTTATTTTATCGTTTAGTTTTGTGTATGAAATGCCTTGAAGAAGTTAGAATATGTATTTATTTAATAAATACGTTTAAGAGTTTAATACTGAAACTTTTCGTTCGTCTTAAGTAATTTAAAATGTTATAAGATGGCAACATGGTAGAATTGAAGATGACAGCAGACGTCAAGATTATCTAAACTACTTCTCCTGGTAATATTTTTAATAATATAATAATAATAAATCTTTATTTCAGACCAGGTCCATATAAAAAGTAGGTAACACAAAACATCAAAGAAATAAAATAAAATACAAATTACAACACAGTGTGAAGGCTTAACCAGTGTCTTAGCAACTGAGAGTCCCACCTATCAGTCAATACGTTTAGGACGCTATTGGTGCTAGTCCGCACTCGGTGAAGAAGTGAAGCACTGCGTTTTCTGATGATGGCATTAAAACCATCAGTGTGCGCGTCAGCAAACATGCCCGAGGCACTGCAGAACCGCGGCAACCTGAGCAGCGTCCTAAATGTATTGTTGTATTGTACACGCAGGGCGTTATACGTCATCCGCGTATAGTTTACCCACAGAGAACACGTATACAATGACTGGCAATAGGCTTTAAACAAAGTCACTTTTACCGAATCACTGCATCGCCGAAACCTGCGGGCCAACATATTGCTTCTGACCGCCAGCGCCCTACGTTCCCTCTCCAAGTCTTTATCATCCTTCAAGTCCTCGGAGACCCAGTGACCGAGATACTTGAAATTCGAGACTTGCTTCAACTCGCTACCACTTAAGGTGACAGGAACTGTTGCATAACTTTTGTTGCTAGCCTTAAATATCATAATCTCACTCTTTCTCGAATTGTATTTCAGTCCATGAGCCTCCGCATACACTTCACATATTCTAACTAACTTTTTTAACGCTGCCATTGAAGGGCTCAACAGTACCATGTCGTCTGCGTAGCTTATGTTGTTAACACAAACACCGTCTATGTGACATCCGACGCCGGTACTGTTGAGCTCACCAATAAGTCCGTTCATATACAGGTTGAAGAGTCTGGGTGAGGTCAGGCCACCCTGTCTCACTCCACAATTCAACCTGTACACTGCTGATGACGCCCCAGCCCATTTCACTACATTAGTCTGATTGTTGTACCAATGTTTCAATAAGGACACAACCTCCTGGTTACAAGACGTTTCATCTTCCAACTTTTCCCATAACTTTCTGTAAGAAACGAGGTCGAACGCCCTTGACAGGTCCAAAAAGCAAGCATACACCGGCGTCTTTCTGGTCACGTAGTACTGAACAGTCTCCTTGAGGCACATGATAGCACTCTCTGTTGACAAACCTGTCCGGAAGCCAAATTGTTGGTCGTGGAGGTTGATATGTTTATTCAAGTGCTGGTCAAGCAGACTGTCCAATACTTTGGCCACTATTGTGGCTAAAGATATCGGCCTGTAATTTGATATATCCGAGGCATCTCCACTCCTGTTTTTAATTATGGGAATTACAACTGTATGCATTAACCGATCTGGTAGGTATGAATGGCTAATACAGAGATTAAAAAACAATGTTAAAATCCGCGGTAAATGAGCTCCTGCGTACTTTAGATGTTCTATACTTAGACCATCATGACCTGGTGACTTGCCTTTGACCATACCTCGGATAACATTCTTCACCTGCTTACTAGTGAACCTGACAGCGACATCCGACTCCGCACTTTTACATCTCTTTACGTCCTTGTGAGTGTCTGTAGGAGACAAGGAGTCTATCTTTAATTGAAGACGAAACGCTTCAGCTATTTCAGTTGGTTCATGAATGCCAGAAACACTCACGGGATGGCCAGGCTTCGGATTTAAGCTATTTGTATTCTTCCAAAAATTTTTAAAATCTTTCTTGTTATGTTGATCTGCAATTTTATCCATTTTAATCTGTTGTTCATTATTTTGACACCATTTTAATTTCTCTTTAAATATAATTCTAGAATTACACATATCATTATATTTTTCTCCCGAAGTCGGTTTCCCACTAGCTAACCAATCTATGTAACAACGCCTGGCAATAACGTGACTATCTCTGACATGTTTGTTCCATCCTGTGACATACTTTTTACGCTTGTGTATTTTACAACATTGTTTACTCGCTTTTGAAGCTTCTGTCAATACTGTAACTAAATCATTGTACATTTTATCTAATATTACTCTATGGTTAACGTTATCACAAAATCTATCTGCACATTCACTACATTGCTCAGGAAAATCAATAAACTTAAGCTGTGAGTTACATATATTAATATATTTCTTAATTTGACTAGTGTCCCTGTCTCCCCATATAACCTTGTTTTTACTATAACTAATTGAAACAACTTTGGCTTTAACTAAATCTAAATTGCACTCCATAAGGATAGGGTAATGGTCTGACCAATAAATATCATACAAAATTGAAATATTTAACACAGAGAGCCGCGCGGCACTCGTCAGCACGCAGTGGTCGAGCCATCTTCGCGAACCGTGCGCGTCGCTGACAAACGTATACGACTCTGGTGGCAATAGTTCTATATCCGCGCATGACCACCTCTGTTCAATGCAAAAACTACATAGTTCATTATAAAATAGCTCACCCGGGTGGGCATTAAAGTCCCCCAACATGTACACTGACTCTACACTGTTGTTTTCGATAATTGCATTAATTTCGCACAAAGTTTCGGTGAATTCTAATAAATTATCAATAGAGTTTGTAGGCATGTATACAGAAAATACAAGTAAAGAGCGATTATTTATGCCTAATTTCACCGCACATAAACGCACACTGGTACACTCGATGACTGTGGCTATTGGGAACACGTCCTTCTTCCAAAGTAAAGCCACACCCCCATATGGCCTGCCTCTCAGTATACCGGCCGAAGTATCCACTGCTGACTTGCCGGTGTATGCAAAACTGTCGTCTATACTACCCAAGCAAGGGATATCATGCGGTAGGAGCCATGTCTCTTGCAAGGCTATGACATCCGCTGAGTTACAAATTCGCCTGACACATTCTTTCGAGCGGCTCACTCCTTTACAATTAAAACTAATTAACTTGGCTACATTCATTATGATTATTTAAGTTTAAATTCAATTTGTTATGTCTGCCATTTGTTCGCCATTTAAAATCTACAAAACGACGAAAAGCTATACCCTCCGGCCAAAAATCATGTTCCATAAAAATGTCCAATTTATTTCTAGGTATAAATATTTTGTATGAATCATAATCTTTTGCAACTGTCATATTCATTTTTTCCATGGTAACTTCAATATTCGCCTTATTTTGAATATACTCGGTTATGCTACACACGGTCACAGCCTTCGCAACATTATAAATATATATTGGAATTTTTATTTCTGCCGCTTTGAAATTAGAATCCGGCGTAACAATTGCTTTTCCTCTGTTCCCCACAAATCTATTCCGGTATCTTTTTCTCTGTACCTGTATCCATTCTTCAGGCACAGTTTTAGATTTCCATGTTCCGTCTTGTGCAACATCGGCAAACGATTTTTGATGCAATTGTACATTCATCGCGACCGTATGTCCATGCGACTCCTGCTCGGCTCGGTTCGGCTCTCGCTCGTGAATTTTCGGCTTCACCGCGTTACAGTTCGACGCTTGACCTTGAGGTCCCGCTGCGACTTGCGCCGCGCTCGGCTGCCGCTCGTGTATGTTCGGGTTGGGTTCGTGACTCTGAGCCGTTTTATCTTGAGACTCGGGGACGACAAATTGCATAGCGGGCGCGTTCGTCTCGCGATCGTGTTTGTTCGGCATATCTTCGGGTCTCATGTACGCCGACGCCACGGCCGACGCGCTCGCGCTGCTCGGCTGAGGTGGGTGCATCGCCCGATTCCCGCGCATATTTCGTTGTTTACATTTTTTACCCTCTTCATGATTCACAATCGTAATATCCGCGGTCTCGATGTTCTGCTGGGATGATGTATTCTTACTACCCTCAACATAAATTGATGTTCTCGTTGCTGTTACCTCGTTTTTTAATAATTCAAACTCAGATTTCAACGGTTGTATCTGTTCCACAGTCACATATTGTTCCTTGATTTGCTTAATATCACCTTGCATTTTTAATAAGTCTTTGAGAAGCCGCGTAACATCTACGTGGTCGAACAGTACTGGTGGCAACTTTTGCAAATCCCGTGCCACAAAAATTGGTATTTCTTCGGGATCCGTTTCTTTGAGCAAACAAATAATATCATCAATCTCACGGAGAGTTTTACCATCACGTTTTCTTGTCTTTTTGCGCCTTGTTGTCGAAATTGACTCGTATAGCAAATCTTTTGCATTTTTCACTTCGTATTCCGAGAATGCACTAATACATATTCGACTAATGCTCTCTTCATCCATCACATCAATCTTGTTGCAAATAAATGCAAGGACTTCATTAATAACAACATTGCAGTTATTACACTTTACCACCTTCGACATTTTTGATAGCGCACGGAGGCGGTCGCGCGTCCGTACGCAACGCGTGTGCGACGCAAATAGGTAATCTAAAAAGCAATATGTGGTACGTTAAAGTAATAAGAGGAAAATGTTGCACCAAAGAGTCTCTTTTTTATATTAAGTAGATAATATACTTTGATGACTTCCTAAGAGCTTTGAAGCTTCTGCTACAAGTACAGGACTGAAAAATAATAGGAGTTACGGTCAAGGTTACGGTTACCTTACTTTAAATACTACGCAAACCAGCATTTTTCAACTAAAGCCTATTCGGAAAACAGAATTCCTGTTCATATTTTGATCAGCTGATGAATGTTAAGCCTTTTTGAAGAGTTCAGCTGTTAGTTATTGTTGCTGCTTAGTGCTAACCAGTACTTTAGTAACAGGGAGCCTTTTTTGCCCTGAGAAAGGGTACCTAATAAATATTGAAGGCTTAAAAAATGTTGTGGTAGAAAAACCTTACCATCTAACCTCCTCGCTACATGTTTGTGCTTATCCCTCATTAAAGCGATTTTCATATATATGTCAAACGCATTTTATACTCATTTAATACTCATTTTTCACACATAGCTCTTATCAATTTTTCATCCTAGTCAATTACGCCAAGCTAATCAGGCAAGCTTGTAAATTTATTCGTCAAATTGTCCTTCTAACAAAAAATCCATAGAATGGTTTGGATCGCACTCATTGCGTATTCAAAATGTCGATCTGTCAATTTATTGATATTCAATATACAATTTCATTTATATTCAAATAAACTAATTGTGTTGAAAAAAATACGTCCTGCGTCCGGTTTAATAAACTGCATTATAAACTTTTATTGACGCAATTGGTTTCGATCCTGGCTTAGATCCAATTGTGTTGAATCTGAACATTTATGAGATTGCCACAGAGTCGCACATGAAACGCAATTCCAATGTGGGAGTGTTTAAGACTTAGCAAAAATAGAATGTCCCACGTATTATAAATATGTATTTGTTTGCAAATCTATACGTTCTTTATTTTTGCTTTTGTATGAGGTTTATTTGATATCTTTAGATAAATGTTTTATGCCAATACATTACTTTACCAGGAAAACGAGGAATTCTAATATGAATATTTTTAAACACTTGAAAGCCATCCGGCTTTATTGAAAGCTATCATAGCTTAACATAACAGAAAGTATACTATGTTAATTTACTGTTACCTTGTCCAAATTATTGATCTAAATTCATTCACATAATAAACAGAAAAATAGTGGGTGCAAAATGTAAACCATAAATTGACAAATAATTTATTTGTAGGAAAAAGAACCACTATTATTTACAGTCTAAAACGAAGGCGTTCTAAGCGAATATATATGTAGTAAGTTAGTAAGTAGTTAGTAGTATCTATTAAATAGTTTCAAAGCTTTACTTTAACAGAGAACTAAATAGATTTCTTCCCAGTAAAACTCGTATTTTGGTTCAAATTACTCGAATCTCGTCCAAAGTAAAACGCAGGGTAACATCGTTTGCGGTACGTGACTTCGGGATATCTATGTAGGTTCTGTTTTCCTGAAACATCATAAAGCTATCAGTGCGGGCCCCTGCTGGCCTTTTTCTGGTAAAACGTGTTACACATGAGGAAACCATTGGGTTATATAAATGATTGCATGAATGTGTACTAAACAACACCATGTATATTAAGGTAGGTACATATTATATGCAAAAAAAAATCAATATTTTTCTTCACTCTTAAATAAATTAAGCATATATTTACCGTTCTTTCATAACTGGCAATTGACAAAAAAAAACACGTAATATATATTATGTTTAAAATTTAATAAATGCTTTTGACCTACACGTATTTTCCGACATCAGCTGTTATTTAATTACGCTATTATGAAAAATATTCTCCGGGGCTGCGAGGTATATTGACAAATACGTGTTTCATAAGCCTTCTATAATTGATTTATATCATGAATTTTAAATCAAATATTGTAAAACCTGAATCTCATAAAAAAAAACAAGCAAGGAACTGCAAGCATCCACCAACAGCCATAAGGACTTTATTACTAGACTGCTTACTATCTAGAAGACAACTCGTAGACTAACGTTCTTTGGTTCTTATTTGCTATTGTACTGGATGAAAACCAAGCACCCGTTTTTATTTACATGAGTGCGCTAATGATCTCGCCGTAAAAACTTAAAGTACGTACCTAACCTTTATATTTTAACTTCGATATCGGGACCTTTATTTCCACCTGTCGATATACCGTCCTACAGAAAAATGTGAATACAGGAAGTAATTCCCTATCTCATTACAATAACCTCCAAAGACGTCATTAGCCACGTTTCTTTCTTTATTGACACATTATCATTCTGTTCACATACAGTCTTATCTTTGCTTGCTGTGCAAGGCAAACGTGGATTGTTATAGAAACAGATGGACTAAAGACGAAGTAAGAATTCATTTGAGATATCTTTTTCTTAGAGTTATTCATACGATACAGTTCACTCAGTTAATATGCATTCTGAAATCAACTATAGTTTTCCAATAATCGTCCTGAGGTAAAATGTTGGATTTCATGCTAACTCGTACTGCGTATAGATTAAGGGTGAATTTCGTATATTGCCTCGTCATATATATGGGTTCTTAGAGACTAGAAAAGTAAATAAAATAGCTTTCCGCGACAATATTGCAGTTCCGAACGCCGAGAGCATGTATTTATTGACACGACTCACAGACATTTGCTCGAAGACAATTTGCATTGTTCCCAATACAAATCTATGGAGGTACTGCATCCAATGTGTTGTTTTTTTTCTGAACTTTATATGCCAGGCTTGCTTTTTACTAAGTGCCAAAATAAAATGTGCATTATAGCCGGTATGTAATTCGCAACGTTTCAAAATTGAAATGTCTGTTAGGCAACGGCTTCAAACAAGCTTAGGAAATAAGCACCCTTTTAAAAGGCTTTTCTACTTTAAGCCTTATAGAGCGTGAATATTCTCGCTGGATACACCGTTATTTGTATGCAGATCTTGCGGTTAAGGAAAATCATTTCGTTGCTTACAACATTGGTTCTAACGAACTGTGGGATGATGAAACGAAATTAGGTCAGGAAACGTACAATGTTTTCATATGGTAAATGGATTTTTTTAATAATAATTATGGTGTAGGATTTCGTTCAGAATTTTTGCTTGCATTTGTTAAAAGTATTTTACATTTTATTACATTGACTGCACGGATAGCCGAGTGGTTCAGGCCACCACGCCAAACCCACTGTGTGCGTGACGTCACAGGTTTGATCCCTGCGTGGGACTAAATATGGGTGTCTTTATTTAATGTTTATAAAACCCCGCGCCACAAGGATTAAATTTCTTTGTACGGGGGTAGTTTCTTTTTTCACATAAGAATATTCCGTATAGTTTCTTAATTAACATTAATAAATACACATTTTCCATATTAAGTAACCTACCTCATACTTACGACTAACTCAATTAGTCTAATGAAAGCTACGTTTTTCCATTATGAAACATGTAAGTAATAAATGACTAATAAGAACATTCCTTTGTTTTTAGCCCATCGAAGGATGAGAACGGTTACGAACTGTTTTCTGGTGAATCTTGCGGTGGCAGATCTGCTAATGGCGACGTTGAATGGTGCCCCAAACTTCATATTCCTTGTGACTGCCGACTGGCCTTTCGGAGCCGTGACCTGTACTGCAAGCAACTTTACTGCGAACCTCACTGTGTCTGCTGGAGTGTTCACTTTAGTCGCCATCACTGTTGATAGGTAAGTGTTCAATTGTTTATGTATATAAGTTACATGTGCAGTTTTTCCTGTCTTTCCCGTACGTTTAGAAAACATTCCATCTCAATTCTATCGAATAAAGTCAAAGAGTTCTTTTAATAATTCTTAAAGTTTGAGAGAATTATATTGAGGTGAGTGACGTTCTTCAATATCTTGACTGGACAGCTTAAGGCGACATACTGGCGATATACGTCTCTTTCTTTTGTGACTTTCACTACGGCTCCTGAAGTTTGACCGATTACAAAGAGTGAGTCGACCTGCTATAGTTGATAGACGCATATACAATGACTCGTCGTATATTAGAAAGTTTATCAAGCTATTGAAAACGATTTTCAAAATGTTTACAGCCAGTGTTACTGAAATATTGTATTACCTACCAAAATAGGTTTCGAATCAGTGTCAGATTGGCAATCTTCTCTATTTAATATAGGTTCTCTTCTCTTGGTTTAGTCCGTTCAAACTGGAACTTAACCCTCATATAGTTAACGAAAAGCCTAGGTTGAAGCGGTTCAAGTTAAAATTAATATTATATTTATTTTTTCTATTAATTGATCAATTCAAGCCATTAAATATCATTGTTGAAATGATAACCCTTTTAAAATATTTAGCAAACAATCTTGGATGTATGTATAACTGCATATGTATTGAAAGATATCACAATAACATCCTTTAATCCATATTCTTTACGTAAATAGGGATAGGTATGCCTACAACAAAATGTACTTTGATTATTGATTGCTTACGCTTGATATGTCGCCAATGTATCAGCTGTTCATCGAGACGTAACGAAATAAACCTCTGATTTTGAATAAGATTTGGTAAAAGCTGACGGATTATATAGGTTTTGGGAGATAAAATAAACATTCTCAGATCTAATTTGGAACGATCTTATCTAACTCAATAAACTATGTTGTTTTTTTTTGTGAATTTGTTTGAAATTATTAAATAAAATTGCTACATAATACATATGTAGCTAGTTTATTGATGTGTGACATACTTGGTTGTTGGAAAATTGACATCAGTCATTATTGGGAGACAAGTATACTAAGGTAAAAAGTAAGAAGTTCTTTTCAAATAGGTTCAGCTGTTTTGTCGTGAAAGCGAGATATGTAGGATGTGTAGATGTTCAAAGTCTACAAGATACGGGCACAAAGATATAACAAACAATAATTTCGATATTACCCAAATTTAGTCTCGGGACAAAAACCTTGAGTCATAACCTAGTAAAATTTACATGATTTTTTCTTTCCTTCTCCATGATTGTTTTGTCTCACTTTAGCTACTTTATAGTTATAATGTAGGCCATAAGAAGTAACATAGGATTCATTCCTAAAATAACATAGGATTCATTTTGGTCCGCGAAATTAGTAATTATTGTATAATTTCTAGAGTGTAATATTCATCATAATATGGAAACTTATCACAAAATTATACGAAAATTTGGCAGGCACAGTCCCGACTGTTTGTCTAGACAAACTAGGTCTGGCTAGATTTCCAGGCAGTTTATGTAATCGGGTAAATATTTTCGTGCTCATACTTCGAAATGTGACAACTGCTGAATTAAGCAGTTCGATTATGTAAAAAGTAGAGCAAAAGTGCGATTGAGGTACGATTACCTTTCGAACTCTTTTAATGGTACTGGGGTCTTTGTGCAAGCAAGAGTGAGAACTATACGGCGACTAGTGGCGTCTCGCTTACACAATAGCTACGGCTCATATGAGTTTATTTGTTATTACGTAATTTTTATGAAGTACTGTAAATTAATTTTAGGTTTTGACTATAAATCGATTTTGTAAAAGATTTGATGTGTAATATTTTCCGATTTATTCAATAGCCGAGTCAATTAGCAAACTTTGTTTTAAAACTTTTATTCTCAGGTCGTTAAATATTGACCTTTTTTAAGTGGGTAAAGTATAAACATTTTTCTTTCATTAATATGCGGTTTGTAAGAAAACTTTGTTCTGAAGTACATATTTTCTATTTGAAAACACAAAAGCTTTGTATGTTAGTTTTGTTTTACCTTTAACTCTACATTGTTTTTCACGTTTTGTTTACTAAGTGTGGTCTTGTGTGTAACAAAAGTATATTTTAACAAACTTTGAGTTAAAATTATTAAAATTAAAATCCTTATAAAGTACTTCTTTTAAACGCTTATAAGTTTTGAACTAATCCCGTTGACAGATACTTTTCTACAAGCAATAACGATGTCTGAATACCATCAAATGTACGGAAATTACGGCTGTTTCATCAATTCACTCGCGCACTCTATGATAGACTTTTTTTTAGATTTTTCTATAAATCTTTACTGTCCCATTGCTTGGCAAATAATTCCTAAGTCTGCGTATTTTAGATATATACTTTTCTGTCTCGGCATTCTGTTTGTCTCATAACGTTTCCTCGGCTTGGAGTTTTCTATTTTGAAATTGAAGTTTTCTCAATAATGATGGTTATTTATTTTCCACTTAAAGTTTGTTCTCTCATTATTCTGCAACCATGAAAAAGCTGAGGATGTCAAAACATTCGTATCGACGAGTATCGAGTTAAGAAATATTAACTATTTTTAAAATTTGTGAAAACTCGATCGTTTTTGTCGTCATAAATCCTGTCTTTTTCTCCGCCTTTCGTGTCATAAACCTACAACCCTATTTTTATTCCTTGAGCAGACAGTATTCTATCAACGCAACGTTTTCTTTGATTTTTATGTTTCCACAACTTCCTTATTTCGTCTAACTTGTTATGACTTCTTACGGAAAAGGAAAAGTTCAGTCATCAAAGAGGTCGGGAGCTAACTTATCATTCAAGTCGTCACGTCTTCAAAACTCCTAAATGCATTGGGATATTTATAAATTAATTTTGATCCTTTCTGTAGAGTATTGTATTGCTATTTTTTTTTGTGCATAGTTTCTCCGACCATTATTGTTTCAGAATTAAAAAGATTAAGATTAAATCAATCGAAAACTTGTCGAGCAATGCCAAAAATATGAGTGTTTAAACCTAAAACAGTCACGAATCCGTCTCATCAAGATTATTATAATGATATACCACAAGCAGTTTCAGTACATATAATTTATACATATAATATTACGACAAAATCATTTCCCTTATTTCACGTGAGTTAACAGACATCCAGACATATACACAAACACAATCACATGCTTTTTCATTTATAATATTATTGTCAAACAACATAAGTATTAAATTCAAATGGCAGGTTAATCGCAGTGTTAGAGCTATTAAAGTTATGTTGCAGCGTATTATGAGCTTAATATTGATAATTAGTATATCGTATCGAAATAAGCTTGTTAACTAACATTGCTAATTACCAATTTTGGTTATTATAACTATACCCAGTAATAAACGTTCCAATTCCGCTACCGATTACTTATCGTTCAAATGTGTGAAATAATGTGTAAAAACTGTGAATATGTTTTTGAATTTCATTAAGATACTTACACCGAATTAAAATCTCCAGCTTGCTAGCCAAGTGACATTTTGATAATCGTTAGCGTCAATAGGAAAGGCTAAACACTAAATCACATATTTTCTGCTTTCTATTGTTTTTGATTTCATAGCTATTTATTGACGTATACCATTGTCGAAATTCCACTCGGCTAGAGGGGCAGAATTATTTATTAAATCGTCATATTATTTATCTATTGTTTGAAATGATAGAGAGAGTAAATTTAGAACTTTACGTCCAAATATTGTTCCTAAACAAACTGTATTACGTAAACATAGGGATACATTGAAAGGGCTGTCGTTCACTTGAAAGCAATTCAACTATTAATTAAGATAACTTGAGCGTTACATCATATTTGTTTTCTTTGAATGAATTGAAGTGAACTGTTACATAGCCAAAACGGAATAATGTATTCCAGACATAGGTAAAATGTTTTAGTGATGTTAGGTCCCAAAAATACTTTCAGGATATACCTACCTATAGTGTTTTTTGTTAAGTTTCGAAGCTCATTTGGCAGTCAACAAAAACACCTACGTTACTTATTAAGAGTTTAGCTCATTTCAGTCAAAAAAAAATCTAAAGTTGAAATCAAACCATCATTAGATAATGAATATGTGTTTGAAGTTGTCTCAAAAAATGGTGGTCACAACAAAAATAAAATGCAATTGCCTTTAAAATGTTTCAGTTTCCATGGTTACGGTTACTAGGCACTGAGTAATCAACTCATCTTTGCAGTGAGTTGATTACTCACTGTAGCAAACACGCACACATACATAATATGTGTACACATTGTACCTATATTTACTAGACACGTGAAACAAGGACTAATGTGTGTGAAACTGCGAGAATGATTGTCGTTCAAACTGAGTAAGGACGCTCGTGTTAAGAAATAAAACATGGAGTTGTTCGAGTATGAAAGTGGAAATCGTAACTCGTTCACTTGCGAGATGAAATATTGTCAACACTGAGAAATGTTATGTTCTTTCGCACCATTTGAAATAGTAAGTGTAAAGCATTTCACAAACATGGTGCGAGCTGAAGTGTTTATATTTCTTTTACGTTTTAAAATTTCTTAAAGATTTTATTTGGTTTTGTAAAAAATAAAACACGTGTGGCGTAATTTGACAATTTCATATTAGTAAAGTTGTCTGAGTAAGGCCAATGTAAGAAATATTACAATTACATCATCTTAAGAAAATCTTGATATGAATTAAATTATGAATAGATTTTCATCCATTGTTTACAAAATAAGTTTAATTTGCTCTAATAATAGATTTCAATTAAATGCTTTGTAAATTAAACATTATTTTGTGCTACAATAATCTTAATTGGATAAATCATTTAAATATGCCTGTCATAGACAGACAATTGGCGTCATTATTCTATTTACCTTGTTTTGAGCTCACTTTCATAATATTAAATATGAAGAAGTTCTATAAAATATTTACATATATTTGATTAATGGTTATTCTTACTTACAGACGTTGAGACCGTATTCGAAGCCAAGTAGATGTCTGTTTTAATAATAGAGGTACTTTGTTTTGACGGTGAAGTATAAATGTATAAATGTAGTTATAGGTATAAATGTGATATATACACTTACTAAAGTGTTCTTGTTTATATAACTGTTATATATTCTGTAATAGTTGTACCTACTTTGTATGTATTTCTTGTTTTTCTTACTGTTCTACATTCGTTTACACAAGAAATAAGCAGTGTGTATTACTTTTTATTCTCTGCGTGCATATAAATAAGGAAGATATTTGATTAGCACAATAATTAAATTAGATATAAGGGTCAATCCCAATAAGGAAACGTACTACTGACCTTCATCTTCTTCTATTGTATAAGGCAGTTTTTAAGGAACTTATGAGTTGGAATGAGGGTCAATCCACACCGAAATAGCAGCGGCTGGCAGCATGTTTATAGTAGAAATATTTAAATCTTCAATATCTTAGCAGAACATTTACAGTAGTAAAAATAGAGCTACAGTGTACTCTCACGGAGGCTCTCGAAAACAAATTTAATAAAAAGATGAACAACATTACTTTGAAAGTAATTTTTCAATTATACAGCTTTGATACATACAAATTACCTACATTCGTAATCCTAATTTGTCAACGCCTGTTTGTCATTTCCCGAGCTTTGCGCTCAGCCTTGAGTCGTTAAACGAACAGAACCGCTCGCTTTAATTAATCTTGATCACAACCGCATCACAAGCATTTTCAGATCAATACGCTCAAATAGCCTATATTGTTGGTGCTGTTATTGTTTACCGAAATAGGTCGTATAGTTTGGAAATAGAACAATGAGGTCTAGTCTGATATTACATTGAGCTGGTAATCAAAGCAAATGGCTTACTACCATTGATATTAAGAGATAGGATGTTGTTGTTAAATAAAAACATCACATTGCAATATTAAAGCGAGCTGCAACAAGTGTCACACATATTATAGAGCGCGTTTACTTGTAAATGAAGAACCACTTACAAAAATTGAAATGAAACTACTTTTACGGATTTTATCGCGGTTTAATTTTAGTCCCCGACGTTTCGACGCCTTTGCAGATATCACGGTCACGGTTTATCAATGTCTAACATTCGCGTACACCTAAGAAACCACTTACAAAAATGTTGTTGCTAGTTTCGCGAGGTGGTGCGCGAGGTCTGATTTATCAACAAAACCAGTGAAATGTTACATTTAATCTTCAAGCATTTTGCGACTAAGTTCGCACAAACATTATTTAACAAGGAAATTATCGAGTGTATCACTGCCATGAGCAAACAGTACAAGCAACTTTTCGCATTGAAAAATTATTGAAGAAAGTACAACACAAAAACGAGTCGAATACATTACTAATTTCTTACTTCTAGATGAAGAGAAAAGAATAACAAAATGTAACAGTTACTCTATCATAATAGTAAATCTAGAAATGAAATATCAATAAAGAAGCTTACGCCACGTTTCCAAAGGAAATGAATTTCTACGGAGCTAATGTTTTGAGAAGGTTATGAAATCGTTAACTTTGTCTTAGAGAATTTTCTTCCTGTTTTCTTTTCTTGAAATTAATATTGTCTAAGAACTCTCCTTTGTTTTATTGATTCAATATTTTGATAACGATTTAGTTGACATATGAAGCGATCTCAAATAAGCAGTAGGAGACCAAGCAATTATGTTAAATTAACCGTTAGACTGCAAGTCACATTTCGAAGGTTCAAATTCCTTTACACACCATTTTCTTTCCGAATTCATATCTGTATTTATATGTTATTATTGCTTGCTTAAACAGTACGGATTCCTCGCAATGTTTTCTACATTGCGAGGAAACCAGCACACCTGAGATTATTTGCAAGGGTGTGTTGGAAATACTGTGACACCAGGTGATCGACCATTTATGAACAGACGGAGAAGTAGAAGATAAAATAGTTTACATAAAATTATGATGAACAAAAAAATGTGAGTGTATGTTGTTCAAATAAGAAGAGTCATCATTGGCCTAGCCTTTTCCCAACTATGTTGGGGTCGGCTACCAGTATAACCGGTTTCAGCTGAGTACCAGTGTTTTACAAGGAGCGACTGCCTATCTGACCTCCTCAACCCAGTTACCTGGGCAACACGATACCCCTTGGTTAGTCTGGTTGTCAGACTTTTCAAGCTTCTGACTACCTGTAACGGCTATTAAAGATGTAGGAATAACAGCCGGGACCCACAATTTAACGTGCCTTCCGAAACACGGAGGAACTCGCTATGACACTGATGGTCACCCATCTACGGACCAACCGCGCTAAGCATAGCTTAACCTGTGAGCGTTTCACTTATGCGGTTATAGCTTAGCCACAAGCTCCTAAATAAGAAGAGTATCTTGTTCAAATAAGATTATTTTTTTAATTTATGCTTACAATATAAACACATATTAAAACGTAAACCATAACAGGTCACAAATGGTAAACTTCTTTTAACATGTAAATCAAACGGTGGTAAAAGAAGACAAAATGCAGGGTTAGTAAAAGTTTCGGACGAGGCATCGTCATAATGAAAGGTGGCTTAAAGTCAAAACCGCGTTCATTAAAACTTACATTTACGTGTACAAGAACTGAACAATAGTTCACTAATTATAACAGATCAAAAATATCTGAAAACTTTATATTACAGCTAGTTTTAATAACTAGAACCACTAGGAAAAAAAGGTATAATTATCTCCATTACCTGTTATTATTTAATAATGAGGAGTAATTTCTTATTTGGCTTCAGATATTCAAAAGATTTTTAATGAGTTACATTTTTTTAGTATGAGAAATGCGTTCTTTTTCTAGCTACATAGACACTTCACTACTCTAAAAAGCCCATAAAGTCGTAACCCATTGTTTAGTGTCAAAACAGAGCCTTAATTACATTCAAATAACGTCAACTAGCTAACGTCAACTATTAAATTCTACTTAAATTACTTAGAAAGAGCTTGTTTCTGGGAAATACAACAGTAAACATGCCTCTAGGTTGCCTGTTATCATAATAATCGGATTAACATGAATGACATTGTTATGATAACAAATAGTACAGGTTCTATTGATAGTGTTAGATAGTTGTGTGTGTGCGTGAGTTTGTATGTCGTTTAAATTTTAGAAGCAGGTGCTCCCGATGTGTAGAGGCGCTAATTTTACGATTTCATGTTTTGTTTATCGCCTCATATTAAACGGTTTGTTTGGTAGGTAAATATAGTAGCGGGATTGCCAAAAGTGTTATTTTAGCTCTGATACACAAATGGAAAAATAAGTAATATGAGTTGATTTTTTTCAGTAAAAGTCTGAAACTCCCTTCCACTCCAACTAAAACGGAAAGAGTCATTTGTCGCTACCCCATCCGACCGAAAAGTGGGTATATATAGAGAAAGTAGTATTTTTTTAGCAATATAAAGATATGAAAAGAAAATATAAAGAAAGATTGTTCAAAGATGACAAACTAAAGAGCTCTTGAGATTTGTCCAGTCATGATTAAGGACTCCGGTTGGGTTGAACCTAGTCGAGTTATCCCGATAGTTATGCGTGAGAAAACCCATCAATGAATCGGCAGTACCTACCTAAGTGTCAACTAAAACTGAACTTTCAAAGAGTGGTACAAAGAAGATGTTCTCTTAATTTAAATAATAAAAATAACCTCATTTTATGACAAATCACGCAGCTCATAAAATTAATTCAGTGTTTACCTTACACTTTCCTTACGACGTAAAAATATGTCTTTTGAATATTGAATCTCACAACTGCTTAGCAATCCACCTACACGACGTGTCGAGGTTTCCCTGTGTAGCTACATAGGTATGTAGGTATTATGGTTTGTTCTGATTCCACGTGTAGTAAACTTTCTCGGCAGTTACTTCACTCTGAACAATGTTTAAAAGTTGTAGGTAAGTAAATAAATTACAAAGTTCTAATTTCGAAACATTTTGTGCGGTGCGATTATCTATACTATGTTTGTATTGTGAAGATTGTTTTTTTTTTTATTATGTTTAACCTGTAGTACCTGTAAGTAGGCTGTAAATTACTGAATTAATTTTTGAAATACTATTCACGGATTTACCCTTTATATATGTGCAAAATGATTCCCAAATTCTGTTATCCGATACTATATATATACATTAAAATAAACTACTAATGCAGTAGACTTAAGAAGCTAAATGTCTACAATTATTCTACAAATTTGTAAGCATAATAAAACCACAACAATGTGTGTTATTTAATCGCTTTTAATTTTGAAAAAGAAAGACCAAACTTCAAATTACTAATGTATTACGTGTCGT
Source organism: Trichoplusia ni (assembly GCF_003590095.1). NCBI lineage: Eukaryota > Metazoa > Arthropoda > Insecta > Lepidoptera > Noctuidae > Trichoplusia > Trichoplusia ni. The sequence continues at coordinate 6,180,139 of NC_039485.1, forward strand.
TACAATTAGTAGGTAAACTTTTCTTATAATAATTATGTTTTATCGAATCACAAAAAAAAAGTTTAGATAAAAACGTCAAAAAAACTTTCAATTCATTCAATCCTTAAGCTTCTACTTTCCACAGCTGTTGAAGAATGCATTATGTTCTTGAATGAATTTATATTCTACACAGACTTAAATGTAAACAATTTGAATTTTGCCGTAAATCAAATTGTTTCAATAGTTCAGAAGTTATGAAAGTTTTCTATAAATTTTCTTGTAAATGTTTGTAGACAGAATTTTACTAAAGTTTCGAAGGAATAAACTTATCATAATAAATTCATCTAAATCTCTAGAAACAACTTAGTTATAGACAGTAGTTATTAGACTACAAGGTAAACACGTGTAGATGTATCTTAGCCAAGGATATACCTGCACATTTTGAGGAAATATTTCCGATGTGGAAGCGAGATAGAACGACGCGCTGTATAGCGTCATCTCTCTTCCTCAAAATAAAACTATTCTACTTCCTACTAATATTATAAACGTGAAAGTTTGTATGTATGGATGTTTGTTCCTCTTTTTCGCAAACTACTGATCGAATTTAGACGAAACTTGATGCACAGATAGTTTATAACAAGCATTAATACATAGGATACTTAAATCCCAATTTTATGTTCCCGTGTGATCAGTTCGGGCGTCCACGCGGGCAACAGCTAGTTTTACTATAAGACGTGTTGTTAAGCCCTTTGTTTCTCAATAGGTGTATTGTAGAGGATTCTTATATACATATGTTTATAGAGCTAAATATATAACTTTATGTTGTAATAACAGCCTGTTATCTCACTGCTAACAAGCTGCTACCGCTGCTACTTAGGTTTCATATAATATTGATAAATTATTAATGAGATTACATCGAGGTTTATTTGTGTTAGAAATCGATATTATATTTATAAAGAACTGTGAATATTTTGTAACATTTAAATATGTAGTCATATGTACAATGGAGTAAAAAAGGATAACTTAAATTAGAGGGTGACGGAAAAGGTGAAAACGGAACACTATTATTCAGGTCCTGCTCTCTCTTTGTCCGCCTGTCATCAGGCTATATGTTAAAAGAAACACCAATTTTTTAACGCTTTTGGTCTACAAGTTAAACTGATTTTCGTTATAAGTTATCATTTTTATAAGCTTGTCCGAGATTCTGTGGCTGAGTCAGGCAAAGGTCTTTCTTTTATTTTTTCTCTTAGTAAGAAAGTTGGTGCCCTACAGTTCAAAAATATTTTATAGTGCATTCGAAAACAGTAGGCAGTTAGGTGCCCAATGGGATGAATACTATCAGCATTGAATAGACCTCAAAATCTAAGCAATTATGTTTTATGGCCCGTTGCCCAACAATAATGTTCATTGTTATTTTCGTTCGCAATTCGCGGTGCTATAAAGAAAGGTTTCTTTCCACCAATAAACCAAGATAGGGAAACTCTTAAATTGCATAAAAAGCTTTACGTAAACAAATAATTATTGGAGGTTTGGTAAATCATTGGTAAAACGATATTTAATAGTATAATTTTATCATAATTACATCATTTAAAATAACGTACTGCGTAAATGAAACTTATAGATCATGCAAAATGTGATGTTAAATTTCCTTTAATTACACATTCAGTAAATCGGCACATTTTAACATTGAATAAATATTTTTTAAATAATACTTGATACTATGTATCCAAACGATATCGAGTTAAAACGAATAATTCAGATTTTTTGACTATTTGTCTTTCTGAAATTTTCTCTCACCAAGTGGCTGGCATTTAGTTTGGAAAAATTGGAATCATTATATATTATTATGTTCCCCTGTGTTGCCTGAGGCTACGAAAAGATCAGTCAGTTCTTTACGTTTGATTTCCTACGGTTTCTACCTTTGTTAACATACGTGCGTCTCACAAACCCGGTGTATGGAATAACGAAAATAATATTTTATTGAATCTCAATCAGTAATATTCTTGTTTTGAAAAGTACATCAAAAAGTTCAAGAGATCAATTTAATAACCTTGCTTATTCTTTTAAAGACTCAGTTAACAAAGATTTCAAGTTCAATGTTCGTATATTAACTTCAAATTTCTATTCATAAATATTTTTAATTAATGCAAATAAAAGCAAAATTCTCTGATAATTTAAATGAATGACGATTCAACAGAACTCGAAATGTTTAAAAAATATTTAAACCTGCACTTTACAATATTGGAAGAGCAATTATAATTTATTTGAGCTAAAATATAATTGCTGGCAACATAGTTCAGACTAATTAAAAGGTATCCACTTACACGTTTAAGTGTAGCATGGTTCGCTATCTGGTCTATTTGTAAAAACCATATTTTTCTTTTTGAAAAGCAAAATTTTTGTGCAATCATTTTCTACGACGTCCTTACAGCATTTTTAAACCGTAAATAAATAATGAAACAACCCTTTATGTAAGTAGAAATTTATTTGTAAATCTGAAACTGGACTTGCATTTATCCCTACAATCTACGCCCTGCAGTAAATCTTTTTCATTCATTTGAAAGACTTTTCGAGAACAATGAAGATTTATTCGATTTTCAAACTGAAACTGTCTGAAACGAAACAGATTAAAGGGGATCAATTTGAAGTGGAAACCGATGAAAACCCTATATTTTGTAAAAAGACCGACTTTCTCCTTGTTTTATTTTGATGAGCCTTCCTTGAACATTGAATTGAAAACTACAATTGTAAGGAGGAAGTATTTAATGTTCAGCCTACGATGCAAAAAACTACCTAAAATTATAGCTTTTCAACATTTTGTGTTATAACTCGTGCATTTCCTTTGTGTATATTTTCATTAAACGCTGTTTTCATGTAGCTGTGAAAAGTCACCCATCTGTCTTCCTGACATCGTTCAAAGCTGTTTAAGCCCACACAAGGCATGCCAGTCGGGTATATCTTAACTAATTATTATGCTTGAAAAGTTAATACTCTAGATCCTGATAATTAAAACGAATTTGAATTGATAGGTAAGATTATGTTCTCAACCATTTCCTTAATGTTTATGACAGCGCGCGGATTAATTGAGAATACTTCGTTTAGTTAGACGATTTTAATTGATTGTGGAAATGTGTATTAAGCTAGTCCATAACTATTATTATAATAAGTAAGTGGTAAATTTAAAAAGGGAGCGGGTTACCCCGAATAGAGTAGTAGATGGTGCTAGGTGCGACGACGTTCGTTTGGCTTGTCAAGACAGTTGTCATAAAAATAGCGAGCACGTACTAACTTATTGGCTCCAAATAATATTCCATCTCAACCGTCCTATTGTATTATAATAATAATAATAATAATAATAATAATCCTTTATTTGCTCAAATGTGGTACATGATGCAGGTGTTACATTACATACATTACAATTGTTCAGCACATTTACCATTAGCGGCATGCAAATGAATTACAAGATTAATCTTGACTTTTACAAATTAAATAAACGCTAGTAATATAGTTTCTAATAATTACAACACAGTTATTGACACTACTTAAGTTTAATTTTATAACCGAAAGATTTACATTTATTTTTTTCTAAAAACTCATCTACCGAATAATAATTTTCTTTTATCAACCATTTTTTTAAAACCATACAGAATTTTTTATAAGGAAGTTCAGTTATAGGCTTAGGTAGAGTATTATAAATTAGGGGAGCCATATAAACACAACTCCGTCTAACTAATTCTAATCTTGGTATAGGCACTTCAAAAGGCTGAAACGTTGCTTTTCTCTTGTTTCTATTGTCCCTAACTTTAAAAAGCGAAAGGTTAGATCTCAAGAATTTTGCGATCTCATAAATATAAATGGACGGAACAGTTAACAAATCATTGGACTGAAACACAGGTCTACAGGATTCAGACCATTCTAAATTAAATATTGCGCGAATGCATTTTTTTTGCGCTATCAAAACTCTTGAAACATCTGTGGAATTTCCCCAAACAATTATTCCGTAACGAATGATTGAACAAACATATGCATGGTAAACAAGAATAGCCGTCTGGGTTGAGGTAATATCTTTGACCCTTCTTAAAGCAAATACGAACTTATTTATCTTATTACATACATTATCTATATGGTTTTTCCATGCAAGGTGTTCATCGAGAATAACTCCAAGAAATCTCGCACTATAAACTTGCTCAATCGATTGACCATTGTATGCGACATTTAAATGTATGGGTTTGCTTCTCCATGTTCCAAATTTTAAAACATTTGTTTTGGATATATTTATTTTTAGTTTGTTAATACTTAGCCACTTAGTAATGTCATCTAATGTTTCGTTTACAATGGTGTCAAGGTTTTGCGGGTTTTTACAATCTATAATTACCGTGGTGTCATCCGCAAATAGAACACACTGATGTTTGATTATATTTGGCAAATCATTTACATAGATTAAAAATAATAATGGTCCCAGAATACTCCCTTGTGGTACGCCACAGTGATTTATGAGTGGCATAGAATCAAAATTTTCTAGTGTGTTATTTATATCATTAAGTTTTGTTACTCTGGTTATCTGTTTTCTATTACTTAAATATGATTCGAACCATTTTTGAGCAGAACCTCTGATGCCATATTTCTCCATTTTACCAATTAATATTGAATGGTCTACAAGATCAAAAGCCTTGCTCAGGTCTAAAAATAAGGCACAAGAAGATGTATTACAATTAATATTATTCATTACTGCTTTAATCAAAGTGTATATAGCTAATGTTGTAGATTTGTTTTGTTGGAATCCATATTGTTCTTTTGCAAGAATATTAAACTTATTTAAATATTTTAGCACCCTTTTATACATAATTCTCTCAAATATTTTCGATAAAATTGGAGTTAAGGCTATGGGTCTATAATTATTAACATCGGATTTAGAACCTTTTTTGTGCAATGGTTTTACTAATGACACTTTCAGCCTGTTTGGGAAACAACCATGGTAAAGAGATAGGTTGATAATATGCGCCAGAGGCGGTGCTATATGCTGAGATATACATTTTATGATATCTGTTGAAATGTTATCATAACCACAGGAGTTTGTGTTTTTTAAATTCATTATGATCTGACAGACTTCAACATCATCAGTGGGTTCTATAAAAATACTTTTATCATGTGACACTATACTATTAATATTTACTTTACTATAATCATTATTATTTAAATCATTGTTTTTAGCAACGTCTACGAAGAATTTGTTAAATTTATTTGCAATATCCGAACCAGAAGAAATTGTTGTGTTGTTATCTTTAATGATATTGATACTCTCTCTATTTTTAGCATTACCCATATTCCGCTTTACAACGTTCCAAGTAGCTTTAACTTTATTATGAGAATGGGCTATGTGTCTTTGATTACACATAGCTTGAAGATTATACATACATTTTCTTAATATTTTGGAATAATTTTTATACCTATTTTTATTTTCACTATTCTTGTTTAGATAGTAGACATACCGTAATGACCTTTTATTTTTACTACTAGTTCTAATCCCTCTGGTTATCCATTTAGGTTTGTTAATATCATATTTTTTCTTTACTCTTATACTCGGGAAACATAGTTTATAAAATAATATCAATGTATCATGAAATCTCATGATACATTGATATTGAAATGAAAAAGTAGAATTAGTAAATTCTCATGAAAACTTAAGCAACTAATATAATTTATAAACTTAAGTACGTTTTCCCTACTGAGATCGTCATGATTTACAAAATAATAGTTTTTTACATTACTAGCTTGCTCTTTTACAGTAACAGTTTGAGCTGTGTTGTGATCCGAAAGGTACAGATTATAAATTTCACCAACACCATTATCAACATTACCAATGATATTATCTATACATTTCTTTTGCCTGGTTGGCTCATTTATGTAGTGTACTATGCCGTAATTAAGCATCAATTCTTTAAAATTAGTGCTATTCTTATCTGATAGTAATAAATCTATATTAAAATCTCCACAAATTATTATGTTTTGTTTTTTATATTGAAGTCTTATAAGAATTTTTTCAAGATTATTAAAGAATTTGTTTACATCGGAGTCCGGAGTTCTATATATACAAAGTACTATAAGTTTGAGTTTTTTTATTATTATTCCACATATTTCAAAGTGTTTTTCTACTGCAAACTCCCTTGTTATATCAAGTTTAGAACTTTCATATGAATTTTTACATAGTATACAAGTACCTCCGCGGCGTTGGTTATCACGAGAAAATATATCCGCCAGGTAAAACCCGCTTAAATTGAGATACTGTTCCTCGTGATTTTTTATAAAATGTTCACTTAAACACACTACTGCAACATTTTTCTTTAAGTCGTAAAGTTCTAGTAGGGCTACTTCCAGGTCCTGTATCTTATTTAAGACACCCGCAATATTTTGGTGAAATATAGTGTAGGAAGACTTATTTACGAAAAAAATTATTTAATTCAGGTTGTGATATTTTTGTTATAATAGGAGAATTTACTGAATTTACTTTTGGTACATTCGTCGACATTTTTTTTATAATAGGAAAATAGAAAGGTATTGTACCTTTTTTTATTTCTACATTACGATCCAATTTTTGTGGTACATGAGGCTTTCTAGAGTTTCTTGCTAATATAATTTGCGAGCCAGTAAACCTTTTAGGTGTGCGACCGTTATAAGATAAGAATTTATTCTTATGATATCCTAAAAATCTTACATTATAATCTATTTGATCCAATCCAGAATTTATACTTTTACACAAACTTAGTCTAACATTATCAGAAACAAAACCATGGTCAATGAAGTAAGTATGATTGTTTTGAGTACATATGAATTTTAACATGTTGTTTAATTTATATTCATTTAGATGCATGCTTCTTCGAATTTCAATAACAATGATTGGACACATAATATAAGTTTTTACAAATGCATATAAGTTTTTCATTATACTTTGGGGATTTTGGTCGTGTTCACCAACTGATATAATAATTCTGTCATTGGGTGTGATATTAAATAGTTTCGCGCTCAAAAGTATTTCTTCAGTTGTGGCGTGAGGTTTTATAAAAGAAATGAATTTGTACCTTTCATATGGGTTATTTAACCTCGATTTCTCCATATGCTCAGATAATTTAGAACACTGTTGTCCCCCAAAGATGAAAGCTCTTTTACATTGTTGCTCTTTCTTTTTGTGGTTTTTACAAACATCTGAAGTCACTTCCTGTCTGCTGTCTTCTTTATCATTTTTACTATTATCCTCAATTAAAGTAGAAGTAGATTCTGTCTTTTGATTATTTGTCTTCGAGCACTCTTCTTTGCTCGACTTTTTTGAACCAGACGATCTATAAATCGAGTTGTTCGGCGAGCTATTTTCAAAAGTATCCGTGAGCCGGCGTTTGCTTCTGAGGTTACGCTTGGAAGGTGTGGCTTTTCTCAGAGAAGACAAAGGGCTTTTACATATATTTTTAAGTAAATTAATTTCTTGGCTAAGTTTAAGAAGTTGTTGTTTTAAGCCATTATTCTCCAATATAATGTTGTCAAGTTCATTTTGAGTACTCGATAAATTTGTTTTAAGGCAATCTATTTCTAGTTTTAAATTTTCAACTACGTTTGACGATATATGAGTCGATAGGTCTAGACTTTTAACTAACAATTCTTCAGACATAGTTGTATCTAATGAGCAACTTGAATTCAAATCGCCACAGGAGTTAGTTTTAGTCATTCGATGTCTTCTAAATGTTATATTGTTTCTTTCGCTCATTTTGTTTGAGAAGGTCACAGTCACGATATTTGAAGAATTAAACAAGTATTGCAGGTAGATCTTGCTTAATGTAACAATGTGATTTTCGATTATAGTTTATACATCATCTAACTACTTAAGTTTTGTTTTAAAGTTACTTTTTGTTCAGTTTTTTGAGAAACAATTCCAAATAACATTCAAAAAGAATTTCTCGCCGCTAGGATCGAACTCGAGATATATGGTTCCCTCCCCACTTTCACAACTGTTAGTGCCATTGAAACAAGTATCATGTGTGGTGAATTTTAGCACCTCAATGTTAATATGCAATATTTAAATTGGTCACTGGCGGTTGAAGTGATTCATGCAACAGGAATTTTTGCAGTCTTTTGTTTACTTTGTCACGTAGTTTGAATGAACACTTTTCGAACTATTGTTGTTATTTCACATAATATATGGCTATTAAGTGTTTTGTTTAAGTTTATAGATTATGCTTTCTGATTATTATCACTGTTTCCACTCTATTTTCACTTTTTAAGGTCTTTTTTTAACCACTGTTTATATCTTCATTTGTATTCGCGATTTAAACTAGATAATACTCTTAAAATATAGTCAACACCAAACATTTGGTTTTTGTGATAAAAGAAATTCAAAAACATCAACAAAACTATTTTTAAATATTTTTTAACACGGAGCGACACTGGGATCGAACTTACGGCTTAGCGCGCGCACTCACCATTCCTATTTTACTCCATGATGTTACAAGTTCATATTATACAACCTACAAGATAACATTGATGCTTTTACTTTGAACATCCCGTCGCTCATACGCCCAAGATGCAGGCCAACCTAGACTGTTCGGAAAATGTTCCTGACGCTTCCACATATACATTTTATTTTGTCAGTGCAGTAACTGAAAACAGACAATTTTCTTCGATTCTAAAAACGAAAGTCTGTAACGGTTCTTCAATAAACATAAATTTCAGTCAGTAATACTTGATAGTATACAACAATGTAAACATGCAGTCACTACTAAGCTTTTGTATCACTTCAAAAAACCTCTAAAAACGCAAAGCAAGGTCTTCAACCGTCGTATTATTTTATTAGAAGGCTATTTGCAATGGTTTTCTCTGTTTTAGGTACACGAAACAATTCCCAATAGTACCTAGTACAGTTACGGTCATGACCCACTTACAACGATTTGTGCGTATCTCTAAGCAAATTGTGAACTGTAGACCTACTACCACATCTTCAAGCAGTATTATTTCAGATGTGGGAACGAGAAGCCGCTGTACATTATAGAGTCTGCCGTCTCGCTCCCACCACTGTGACAGTTTCAATGTTAGAGGTGCCGGTAGGTCCCCTGTGTCGACCTCGCATAGATACTCGTAGGCTTGATTGATCTCTTCCTGCGTCAGCTGTTACGATTGCGACCAACGATGACACGAAATTTCTTTTTAAAAGGATATTCCATGAAACATTTTTAATTAAACTTTCAAATATCATCTTTTTACACGAGTTCTTTTCAGAATTGACGTTTTGAATTCTCGTGATTCAGAAAAATAACTTGTTTTACCAAAATCTTTGATTAATTAGTTTGTACTGTCATAACCCTCATTTAATGGTTTTTCAACTCATGAAATGAACCTTATGAGAAAATAGATATCTGAGTTAATATGAAAAGCAATAACCTCGAGCCAAGCACATATAAATTGTTGCAATATAAAACCTCTCCTTATTAGTGGAATTCATTTGCTATTATCTTTTATCCGTTCTATAAGTAACCTTATAAGATGTGAACTACTATGTAGTGGTTACGCGGACTATCAGGCTTTTGACCGCCATGTGAGATCCCGACTGTTTTCTCGAATGTAGATTTTGGCTCGGATTGGTCTGTTAATGGAGGAGCTCGTGGCTAAGCTAGAACCGCATAAGTGATACGATCACAGGTTAAGCTATGCTTGACGCGGTTGGTCTGTAGATGGGTGACCATCTTTGTCATAACGAGTTCCTCCGTGTTTCGGAAGGCACGTTAAATTGTGGGTCCCGGCTGTTATTCCTATATCTTTGACAGTCGTTACAGGTAGTCAGAAGCTTGAAAAAGTCTGACAGCCAGTCTAACCACGGGGTATCGTGTTGCCCAGGTAACTGGGTTAAGGAGGTCAGATAGGCAGTCGCTCCTTGTAAAAACACTGGTACTTAGCTGAAACCGGTTGGACTGGTAGCCGACCCCAACATAGTTGGGAAAAGGCTAGGCCAATGATGATTGGTCTGTTAATTATAATATTCCTTAATTATTACTTTCAATATTTTTGGGCGAAGCATGATCGAAACTTGATTTAAATAGATGAAAAAAACATTATTTAAGAAGATGATATTTTCTAAAAAGAATATTTTTGAGATAACGTTTTATCAAGTCATACAAAGTTGTCAGTTGTCATCACATACTCTGCCCTCCTTGGCACAGATGTCTTCTCGTAAGGGAAGAAGGCGAAAGGTTCAGCATTAATAATTACGCTTGTATACTACGGGTTTTTGATTTAGATCAGATTTTAATATTGTTTTCTAATCCCGATTTGCCAGACGATGTTTTTCGTCAACGTTAGTCGATACCTATTTGAATGATTAAAGAAGTTATTTTTCATGGGTGGTCAAGATTTATAGTTATACCTTATCCTTTTCATGCCATACATCCTTGTCAATATTTCAATTGCAATAACCCTGAGGTCATTACCCTGTCCGGCCGGCATTCGATCCCCCTACGCCTGCAGTGATTGCCCCCATTCTGTTTTCTCGAAACACTTAATGTATCGTTATATTTTTAGTGTTTCTATTATTATACTAACATTTTATGACTGGTCAGCGATAGAATATCTTCAGATATTCTATCGCTGACCAGTCCAGTTAATCTTGTATTTGAAATTAAAAATTACAAACTCTTTTAAGGTAAGGGATCCAAAGAATATAAAACGTCTATCACAAGCTCGTAACTGAGGTAGCTACTTAAATAAAATTCACTAGTATATTTGTTGTTATCTTAGCCACATGCAATTGTATACAAATGAAAGTTATTAAAATAAAGTTAAGATATTTCCCTTGTAAGGAATAAAGTCCCTTAATAGCAGCTTTATGCAAACAGTATTTAAAATTAATGTTATCCCTCGCATTTGTTATTCAGAACCTCAGTTGGGCTGTAATTCAGGTTTTACACGCTGCTACTTTAAAAGCGATAAACGATATCCCCAGAGGTCCAAATTTGGTTCCGGGATAAACAAAGATTTACAATTTCATTGTTTATTTGTATAAGATTTACCGAGCTTTACAATGGATCTTTTAGTCATGAATTTCTTAAGACTTTACTTTTGAATAAATATATGATGTCTATTTTCAACTAAATTATAAATTGATATTGCAATATTTTAAGATTGAAAATTCTGGTGTAAAATTCTCTAGAGCCTTTCTTTCTTTCTTCTTACTGAACCTTTTTAAGATAGGGAAAAGTTTCCTATTGAGTACATCATTAAGTTTATAACTGTACTAGAATGTGAAAGTATTATTGCATATTTCACTGGAACTTACCTCGGCCTCACAGTGGCCTTGGATTAAGTATCTACATAAAATACCTCTGAGTTTAGAACTAGCTGCTGGAATGAGTTGTTGGAATGACACCCACACGGCACGTTCCTGGTAATTTTAATAAGGTTTTCATACAGTCAACGATGTGGATCATTTTAATTAGAGTTATTAAGGTAAAATTTTTTGAAGTACAGTTTTGTAAGCTTAGTTAAATTATATATATTTTATTGCAAGCTGTGTCCCGTGCATCAGATTTTTTTCCTTTTACCCGTAACCAATAGGAACGGAACCTTATTACTAAGGCCCAACTGTTTGTCCGTCTGTATGTTAATCGTAATTGCACAGCATTGCATGAAATTTCAATAACAATATCGACGCAACCTTTGGTAAATATGGTTATGGATAACTAATTTCTTTGTAATATTTTCCTTCGGCCTAATTGTTCTGAAATACGTCCTTCAGTAGGTACTCAGTAAGCACTGGGTATTTAGCGGTTTCTTAAGCCCTACGGGTTTTAATATAGTCAATCCTTATTATACTGAATTCTTTATTTCATTTTATTTCAAATCGATCGATTCCACTGCCTTTTGATATAATTTATCTTTATACCCACGCATAGCACCTACACTGCGTCTTTCCTTATATCGTAATTCTTTCTACTTCCTATTTCCTTTATGTTTCCTATTGATCTACATGACATGTTATGGACAAATGACTCATCGTTCGGCACTACACAAAATGATTGAGTGTAATTGAGGGGCCTGTTCTTTTATAGTAAATGTATTTGTTTCGGGCAGAATTATTGATGGCATACGATGTTTGTGGATGTTTCGGTGTTGTGGTTATTTACTTAAATAAGGTCAAGTAAAGTAGGTACGTAATTTATGAGTAATATAAACAAATAACTTTTAGATATAAATATATTATGAAAGAACGGACTGACTTATTGTGTTTTTTCCAACGTGTATTACTATTACATTTTTAGTGTTTGTTACATCACATACCTAAAACCTAAAAAGTACGTTTCCCACATTACGGAAACCATTATAGTATATAATAAACATGTAAATAAATATAACATCAAAATATTTTGATTTGAAAAAAGTGTTTGTAGCTTTGCTGAATAAATTGTCTCTTGAAACAGTTTATTTTAAGTCTTAATTAAAACTTCACAACTTTCAGCCAACTAAGTTGAGTTTAACTAATTATTATTTATACCAATTACATTAACCATTATATACTGTATAACCAATAATTACAACTTACAAATTACAATTATGTAATTATTTTAAAGAACAACAAATTAATATCTAACAACTTATTACTACTTAAATACTATAGGTTTTCACATAAGTATAGACGAGTAATAATTAATTTTATTTGTACAGGTACGTGGCAATAGTGAAGCCGCTTCAACATAGACTGAGTCGGAGGGTTGCGCGCGCGGCGCTTTTCACCGTATGGTGCGCGAGCGCATTGCTGGCGCTGCCCAGTCTTTTGTACTCCGATACTTATAAGAAGCAGTAAGTATTATTCAATTTAACATATTTTATAGTAAATATTCAAGTATAATTGACTTCAATACACACATACATATTTTCTAGTAGGCAAATGTATTTGTGCGCACTTGTAAGAAAGCTGTAGTCAGAATTTGAGTGATAGGTATCTTATTCGAACGAAAAACGTTCTTTTTTTAAATCATAGTCAAAACATTGAAAGCTATCTATATTAAAATACCGAATATTGAACAGTAAACCCAAATATGATGTAAGACAAGCTACGTAAATCTGTCTTCAATTTTATCATTCCTAATTTCGTAATAAATTCAGGTTGAAGTCAAAACCCATTATGTAAATAACCTAGTATTTTCGATTTTCCATAGCCATTGTTTTAGTTCTAGGAAAGCACGTCAAACAATCTATTTGTAGGTAAGCTTGCTATCATTACAAAAAATAGATTTGACATTTACTTAAGGCTTGTGTTCTCGCTAGTGACCTTGTGCATTTGAACGAGTGCGGGTTTGATATAGATGCAGTATTTATAAGGGATGCATTTTTAAATAGTTATTATAGAAATCAGACATACTTTTAAAAAGTAACCAAATCAAATCATTTTCCTATGTTTTGCCAAGCAGAAGGTTTTTTTCTAATGTTCTTTTATTAAAAATAAAGCAGTAAAATGGTTTTATGTCTACGAATTGAAGGTGATTTGGGGATTTTTTTACTTGTTATGTGATGTCAATATAAAAATTATGGCTAAACCAAATTACGTATCATATCATGTAGATTACTAACTATTTTTTGCAGATATAAATTCTCTGTAAGTGCCGACGAAAAGCTGTTTCAACTGCACGCTTTTTTCAAGCTTTTTACGAAAGAGGAGCCTTAATGCTCGTTAAATGGGTCGTTACCTTTAATAGATCAAAACAGATTGACGTAATTGATTGATGTTTAAAATGGTTAATTTTCTAATATTAATTAACTAGTGTACAGAATTATAAAATAGTGTAAAGGTCATCACATAACAGGTACTTTGACAGTCGTAGTTAGTAATGTTCTGGAAAATAGAAGAAGGAAATGTTCTATCAATATTTTAAATAAACTAGACATACCGTTAACTTGTAGTGATGGTATTAATTTTGTGGATTATAATTTTATTTCTCAAACAGAATTTAATAACATTAATTGGTGCATTTAAAAAGGATATAATTTTAAATATTAGATCTTGTGTTTTATTAAGTATGCCGCAAGCTGCAAGCGAGAGTTATTCAATTAATTCACCAAGGAATAAAGTTTTTTACACAAGTAGTTTTCGCCATGAAATTACTCATATTAAGTTACCATCATAGAGTTATGACTACCCTTGCTTTCACGGTAATAATTTTACATGGAAAACTTTGTTTGTATAGTCTGTTACTAGGGACTACTAAATAGTGCGAGAACGACTTCCTCTTTACGTAATGTGCGAGTATGCACTCACGTCAATCGTAAAACGTGTTACTGTGTAAAGAACAAATTGAAATTTCTTACAGTGACCTTGGTAACCTTGTTGGTTAAGCGACTGACGCGTATAGCCAGGAGTCGCAGGCCTATCGCAGGCATATTTTGAATGATTTCTGAAGAAGATTTTTTTTTCAAAAAATTACTTAAAAAATGTCTATTAAGATGTAAATACAGTGTAGATGCTAGTGTTAAGATGATCGTGACAATATTTTCAGTTTTTAGTATCAATTAAAATTATTTTGGAAAGAAATCGGCAATCTGTGTATCTTTTGGCGTTTTTTTTATCGCGGTCTTCAGTATTTTTTTTATCTTTAATAATTTATTTTAAAACAAATGAAAACCTACTGTACAAAAATATTAATCCTATTGACTGATTTTTGGTACCAAAAATAAAAAAGCTGTTTCGTCGACTAAATGCTGAATATTTAATGGTTAATATAGACAAAATACGTTATGCATTATGAAACTGCCATTTTGTAGAACCTTATCGCCTCCTTTGTGCTGGCTTTCACAGTGTGCTTATTGACTTTCTTCCTCATCACAATAGAGATTGATATTCCCTTAAATACTTATTTAATTAATACTTGTTAGTTATTACAAAATATTTGGAATAAAATTATGATGTAATATTTAAAGGAAAAAATTGGCACAAAAAACCTAAGAGATGAAAGAAAATCTTGAAGCCATAAAAATATTTCTTCAAAACCTTCAACGCAGTATCTATTTTTTTAAGTCTTATTCTTAGACTGATGACAGTAGGTAGCTCATAAACTTTACGCAACAAGCTAACGACTCTCGTTCTAGACAAGGAGCCGTGTCCTGAATTTACGTCGTAATCATATTTATGTAAGAACCCTGAATATTTTAGGCTCTCCAAGCTTAGGTTGCGAGTAGTCTAGGAGCCTTAAATATAATTTTATGCCCTCAGTCTTTTATCCCCAGCGGTCCGTTAACCGTAACTATAAAGCTCACGCTAACGGCTTATTTTGTAAAGGCAAAGCTTTAAAATGTGTTTTGGTTAATGTACTCGCATTATTCTGACAGCATATTAAATGTGATGGATTTGTGATGCTTTGCGGAGTGATTTCTCTTTGTATCGATTTTGTTTCGGATTTGGAAAGTCAAATTGAAATCTATTGTTTAATTATTTTTTAAGTGAGTTCTTAAGTTCGTTTATGTGTTTGAAGTGTAGTACTGTCGTGTTTGTGTATATGTATGCAGTCTTACATATTTTTTATTGCGTACTTACTCACATTGTTAGAAACAATTAGAGCAATGTTTAGAAACACTTATTCTAATGCAGTACAAAGATTCCCGCCCTTTAGTTCTGCACGGAGTTTTTCTTTACTATCTATTGTTACAAGTAATAGAAACTAGATTTATGCAAAATAGATCCTTATCCACAATATGAATATAAATGTTCATATAGTATTTGCGTAACAGATGCAACTGAAACATTCAGAAATCGTTTTGAATCTGACCATTTGTAGAGAATTTCGTTCTACTCGGGTACAGATGCACAAGATGGGGTTTTAACCATAAATATTATAAACGTAAAATGCAAAAGTAGCATAAATATTAGCGAGCTAATAAATAATAACTTATACACGGAAACGCCTTTTAAGCAATAAATAAAAGCAGAATAATGGGCACTGGGATAAAATTTTAAAAGAAACATTATTCAAAATTGTAGAGCATTCTGTTGTGGTTTCGCACTTTGCTACCCCGCTTTCCAATATTCAATAGTTCAAGTATTCAATTTATCAAAATGAAAATTCTTCTGTTTGAATTACTGCACCGACGTCTTTTTATATTAACTGCCAACCACAGGAGAAGCGAAAAGTATACTCTTTTGTTTATAGCTGTTTAACCGAGCCAACCCTTACTTTGCGGGGCAGTTCACAAAAATTCCAGTCTTATTCACAAAGACACCCAGAATCAGGATAAGAATTATTTTGTGGATAACAGAATCGCTTGTCCTACGCGTGGTAAACTCAACTGTTTCAGCTCTTCGTGCAGTAAATATTGCCAGCTATTTATAAAAAAATGTATCCATAATATCTTCACAAGCATACCGAAAATGTTTACTATCTGCACTACGTTAAACATAAACGTAACGTAGCCAAAATAAAGATCTGTATGATACAAAACAGTGTAGGAACACTCAAATAATATTACAGTTACAACTGACAAAGCTCATGCGAAACTTCTCAGATAGAGCATAATAAACATAGGCTGCCAAGAATGAACAAATAACATTTTCCACGAATTTTTCCCCGCAATTAAAACACAATTGGCATAGCTATCATGCATCATGCAGTACGCAGATAAAGGGGACAACTGAATTGCTTTCGTTCCAATTCTAACTGTGAAAATCCTTTATGCTAAATACTGATTACATTTTGTTTTTAGAAGTAAGATTAACAGTACCGGTGAAGTTAAATAAAATAACGTTGTTAGCAAGTTCCAAAGGCCGTCTTCTGACTCTTATCAGATTTAGTACTAAAATATTGTCTCGCCATGAACTTTTATAAATATATTTATCAGCGCGATTGGTTGCTTATAAGTGTTTTTAATTACAAGATAAAATTAGGTCGAAAAATAACAAACATTAAAAAAGTAAAGTAAAATACGAAAGTTCGGTATTGTGATCGAGATATAGTATGTACTTGCATATGGAAATGTTTCGTCCACCCGATGAGTTGCCAATTGCTCAGGACCTGCGCGACAGACTAATCCTATTTCCTCAGTTGACTCAGTAAATAAAGTCTTCATGAGAGCGAGCATCTCGTTAATTCGTATTCAACTCAATTGCTCTGACGTGTCATTCGATTTTGAAGGCTTTTTTTGTTTTGATGGATATTTTTGGTACTAAGCTCACTCGTTTACGATAAATAATATTCATACATGTTTATTTTAATATAATAATGTACAAATTACGTGTCACGTAGTTTGGTCGCGTGCAAAAGCGTATTTGTTCAGATATCGAGAATAACTAAAATAATTAATGGATTTAAAAATTTAAAAACCCACGTTTTTAAATGGGTTTCATTCAAATTTTATCAAAATCGGTCTAGCTATTTTTATAGTTATAAATTGGATTGTTATCGGGTTTGATGCTACCCTGAAAATTTCGGCCTGCTTGCTTATCGGGAAGGGCCTCAAAAATAACTTGTAAAAATTCAATCGAAACGACAAACGAACAAGAAAGTGAGTGTATAGAATAACGTGGCAAAATACTGGAAATAATATTCCAACAAGAACAGTCTTGAACAATATGATACTGAAAAGACATCCGTGTGAATAATAGCCTTTAAATCCCCCACAAAATACTACAGTGTAAACACAAAAATCACATAATGTTCTAGGTATGAGATATGTTTTATTAAAAAGGTATAGGAATGCTCACTTTAACCCTTTCATATAGTTCTTACTCAAATAAAGGTGGTCTTACTGAGTGGGGTTAAAAGCTAAAGCTAAATTAAATATACTTTGTTATACTAGTTGACTGAGCTTTAAATAAAAACAACCCTAACACCTAAATCTCAGTCCATTATATATTTTCATTCAGTTAAGTGACGCGTTACTAATGTGTTTAATTTTATGCCTTATTAAATTGTTATTCAAAAAGTTTGTCTATAAAATTTAAATCTGGAATTTCAACGCGAGCCTTATTAGAAGCGACAGTCTTTTAAAAATTGAGATGGATTCAAAGATTGGAATTGACATTCACAATTTTGAGTGAAAAATTCTAGCAGCAATGAACCAGCGCTGGCCAATATATCGAATTTTAAACCACATTTCGATGGATGGAAGACTTATTGGATTTAAAACAGCACTGTGCCCCGATACCGATGTGAGGGTTATACGCGAAATAAAAATCTGATTCTAAATTTGAAGTATTTTGGAGTACTGCATAGGAATCTTTAAATGTCAAAGGTATTAGTTTATTGGAACTGGAAAGATCTAATATTCAATGAAATAACCGATGAATAGCTAGGTGCGTTCCAGGGAACTAGGTGTCGCTACGAAATGTATTACAACTAAGTCGTTAAAACAACTTGTGCTGAGTCTGGTTTTATTTGTGCATTAAACTTGAATGTTTGTGAAAAACCTAAAGAAAGACTAAATTCTACTCGATTAAAAATAAAACACCCACATACATTTAGAACAAGCTTGTTCTATTTCGCCGTCAAACTTGCGGCTCGTGCGGTTGCATATACTACTCACAGCAGCCTGTCTTTATTAAACGCCCACGTTATTTCAAATATCGCTTATATCTAGTACATATTTCACGAATGTTTAGAATAAACCACGCACACTAAAACGTTCGCGTTGACACTCAACAGGTGGCCTACTTAGTACTTAGAAATACGTTCAGAAACATCCTTTCGTGTGAAACCGGCGATAAAAATGTGACGCGTGGTGAAAAAATGTGACGGCAATTTTTTTCCAACGCCGATAAAGAATTTTCACTCAAAAAACTAATGAATTGTACACAGTTAATAAAAAATGTTGATTACTATAAAATATGTTAGAGGAATCCTGAGAGGATACAAGTTTAAATTTGTTCACTCTTTCGTTGTATTAAGTTATAAAATTACTGGAGTTAGATGTTGGACAACGCTCAAAGACCAAAGTTTTAATTGTTGTTACATAAATTATATGAATTTGTTATAAGAATAGTTATAAATTATGCTTTAACTCCTAATCGTAAAATTATACTTATTAATTTAATCTTAGGGTGTTTTCTACTTTCTTGGCAATGTTAGTACTAGCATCTTGAAAGTTTGAACACTCTCTTACGTTAAGTTATACATACATAGTTATATATTAGTAAAAAATATAGTTCATTTATTCTGTCTTCTACAATGAATGCAAATCAATGAATACTTATGTGTTCAATTCTTTTAAACTGTTGCGAAGTAAACCAAGGTAGAATCAAGCAAATTTGAGGCTAAATTTAATTAATGCTAATAAAATTAATTTAAATAATGGCTAAATTAAATTATTTGTGTTCCGAATATTTATTTAGTTTTAAGTTTATTTTTGCTTATAACGAATAAGCAAGCAGACTTTTTCCCGATCTGCACATGAAATGATCAGGAACATATTTAATATGACTCCAATGTATCGATACGAAAAGAAATTGTTTAATATTCATTCACTTCAATCCGAATTTTATTCACTACCTCCTTAAAGCCGGTGCCGTCAAAAGATGTGCTCTTTTGTATTTAATTTAATGTAAAGTGCAGTGTAATAAATAAAAGATAAGTCAGAATTAGTGATTTTTATAATATCTTCAGAAATAATTAACAGCAACGAGGAATCATTATCATAAACAAAACTTTACAGAATTCCTTTTTCAAATTTTTACAAATATTTTTTTTATTACCACTAAACAAACTCTCTCAATTCAGAAACATTCGAGATATATGTTATATTTGTATGCGAGAATAGACTAGTAAGATGTCGCGCATAGTAGGCTTGGCTTGGTGACTTCAACTACTGGTCTATCCGTTCAGTCAAAACAACTTGTAAAATAATCATATTTATTAAGGGTAAAAAGAGAGAATCTTGTTCAAAGCGGACTATTGATACTACCGGGTATTCAATTCCTTCCTTGCATATGTAGAGCCCATAGTAAAGTTATAATAAAAAACCTTAACTTAGCATACTTTCCTGTCGTCCTAATACCACCTCATTAAGCTAAGGTTGTACATCAACATCCACATTTTCTCGACTATGATAAGTATTAAATCCCACGTACTGCCATCCGAGATAAATTGCGGTATAAAAATAACATTATTTACTTACCATTAAAAATAAAGGCCTTAATGATTTATGATAATGTTTTATTCGTCACAATATTACTATGACAATAAACTGTAAAGCTTATATATTAAAAATGTATTAAATTACACACATCTCTTTAATGTTTTTGGTAATTTGATTGTTAAGAGCCAAAATAATGATGCCAATTATTCTTGATTAGTTGCTCAGAGTTCATTTTTTCAAAACCAGGTCTTTTCATAGTTTAGCTTTATCAGCGCTAGTAATTTTATTGTGACCTTATCACAGCACGAAAACGGAAAACTACAATTGAAATGTAAAATCGAATAAAAAGAAGCCTACATTATAGGTATATAAAGGTTTTAATAAATATTTTAATAGCATTTGTAATTTAACGTTACCTACTAAAAGCTATACGGATACCAAACAAAGCTTTTTAGGTTAAAGTCGAATGAGAAAATTATATACAGCGTCACAAAATAGTTTAAATTGCATCGTAAACAATAGGTTTTACGCGCAACAAGCCATTCAAATGAGTTTAAAACTTTTTAACTTGGCTCTTAGTAGAAAACAGAGCACTTACTTTTTTAACAGGTTCTGAAAAGAGTTTTTCTTGAACTGATGTGGAAGCGAGATACCGATATGTTGTCATGTATTTCTGTCTCGCTTCCACTATGCCTGTCCTGTTTTAAAACTTAGAATAGAAAAACAGTTCGTGACACTCAACATTTTATTACTCAAAAGTTGTCAAGACTTGTTGAGTATTCAAATAGTGTTTGCTTGCGATTCTGAGTCAAGAACTATTTGATTGAGTATTCATATTTTTACAACAGTTCAGAATTCACAGCGGCCATTTTGAATTTTGAGCTTTTTGAATATCAATGCACGAAACTATCAGGCGTCTATTCTTCGCATGAATATATGAAATTTTGTTCGTTTGCACCGAAAAGGACGACTTCAATAGTAAAATATTGACATGTGACTATATTGTTGAACTTTTCTTAGGCTTAAAATCACTTATTAAGCCAACTTCACAGGCCTGGTAATCCTAAAACCAATTAAACTGATAATATAATTATTTCAGTACTTACATCAGAAATCCTGGAAACAATTAAAAGAAAATTGATTCTTTCTAGCAATTTAACTAAATCTCTTTCATTTTGTTACAGGTATATAAATGGTGAAAGAGAAATCTGTTTTATAAAGTGGCCCGACGGTAGCAGTTACCCATCTTCGAGAGCAGATTACTGGTAAGAACTTCGAATACGGAACATAAAAAATAGAGGAAGTGTCACCGTACTGAAGTGGCACAAACAATTACCATGTCTTAAGCAAACATTCTTGCGATTTTGATAGCGTGACAGCGCGTTATACTTCGTAGTAATGCAAAGGCTCTCTTCACTCTTTGTCCGCTGTCCGCTAACCGCTTATCAGACACATAAAATAATGAAACTATGGTTAAATTTTTGCATTTAAAGAAATGAAAATAGAATAGGTAATGTATTGTCGTAAACTTATCAAAATATCCATGGATAGGTTGACTGTCGCTTAAAAATGATACAGTACAAATAACCTCAGTACCACTTCCTTCAACTTTATATTCTATGTCTTCCATATGTGGGTTGTTGATACTCGGAAATGGATTTAGGATTCAGGATAACTGATTCATGCGTGTCATTTGTAAGGATCGTTCAGCCCAAGGCTATTGTGGCACTTTCCTTAAATGTATTTGTAAATGACGTCACATTGGTTTTAATTGATCAAAGTATGTAACAATGTGTACGTGTATTGTTAGATTTTTTGTACAAAGAAGTTCTGAAACGGTTTTCTTTTACTAAGAAAACTGTTTTTTTTTTTATAAATGGAAGTAACAATAGAATAAGGGCTCATTTAGACGATGCGAGAAATATCGTGAAACTTGTAATACATTTCTCAAGTAAGATACCCAATTTGCGCGGCTACACTTGTATAGTTTAAATGGGCCCTAACAAAAGCAAATAATTATGCTTAACACCTTCAAACCAATAACTCCCACATTTTAAATTCCAATAAATAAAAAAAAAAAAAAAAAAAAATTATTTGCTTACAAATGCTCTCAGCCTACCAGTCTTGACAGTTCTCAGTACGGGGTACCTGTTTTCGCAAATAAATGGGTCCATGTAACCCAAGGCTAGAAAACACGTAGCCGCAATATTTACCGTCTTGAAAATTCTGCCGGAGACCCAATAAATTCTAGTATATTCGCAGCCTTTTTACACATCCAAAGGAAGACTGGTATTTTCTTACGTTAAAAAATATACGTTACATTGACTATTTACTAAATTTCGCTGTTCAGCAAATTTATTCTTGAGATATCTTATGTAATGTCTATCGAAATTCCTTTGAGTGAAACAAAAAGATTCAAATCCCGTTGGTTGGCAAAAACAAAAGAATGTTGTATTCTAGAAATAGGAGGTATTTTGTATCAAACGATATTCTTTCATAGCTCAATGTTTATTTACAAGTTGTCTCGAAGTTTTAATCGATTTTAGATGAGCTAGTTTCAAAGTTCGAGTTTTATCTATCAATGGCATGAGCATTTCGCATTTATTGTAGGTCGATAAGGAGTGTTGCCATACTATTTAATGATTGGAAAGATTCTGTTACTATTTCTAGATTATGACGTTCATTTGAAAATATTAATAATAACTAGTACATATATATTGTAATTTAAACAGAGTTCAGTTGTAAAATAACGCAATAAAATTTAATCTTTTTTATTTAATAATAAAAATGTGCTTAATTAGAAAAATGTGGATATGGCAGATAATTGAAAAAAAAATTATACGTTTTTGATGTGCTGAAATATAAAATAGCTGGCCTTACCTTTCATTAAAACAAGATGATGATTAATATTTTTTTTCATAATGAAATGCGTCAAGAAAAATATACCGCCTTCTTTCTCTATCATAAACAAAGAAAATTACCTCGAAGGAAAACTTAAAGTGGTCCTCAAAGTCCAGATATAATTATTATGAGAGAACAATGAAGACTAAATTGGCCTTTTGAGGAAATTGCTGTGACAGTCGACTCGTGTAATTAATTTGTAATGTGACGTCATAAGTTAGGTGGCGAGCTTTTAAACTGCTACGAAGATTTATTAAATGATGCAACGGTTTCGTCACACGTATTTATTGCTTAGCTCAAGATTAAGGATTGCGGTTGGGTCCGAAACTAGTCGGGCAATCCTGATAAATACGCGTGAGTTAATCGTTGAATCATTAATTAATTAATGACTCTCACGCCAGTTTCAACGTTACGTAAAGTTATTTATAAAAATTTATGAAGATTGTTTGAACCCAATGTAAACCTAACAATTTACGATACACAACTGAATAATATTCGTTATTAGAAGTTGTAAAAACTTGCTCACGTGCGGTTAGATATTTTTAATGAATTTCCTAAAACTCAGTATATTTTTTATTTCTAATGAATTTAGAACTGATGTTATCACGCATTGAATACGAACGTTCATGAATGGTACTCCTTGTCGGCAAACAACATAAGTTCGACTTGCCAGTTCAATGCATTTGAGCGGTTGAATCAGCATTGAATCAGCGATATGTAATTTATGTAATCAATAATTTGAAGATATATATCCGTATCAACACATTATCGATGTCAGCTGATCATAAATACAGTAGTATTATTGATTGTCTTCTGTTTCAGCTATAACTTGGTGTTCCTGGCTGTGACGTATGTAGTGCCGATGTCGGTCATGGTGTGGGCGTATGCTCGCATGAGTGCTGCGCTCCGAGGCCGCGCGATAGGCGAGTGTACGTATCATCAGATGCAAGTCGTCAGAGCCAAGAGAAAGGTGAGTTTTTAATAAAAATAAGGTTTATTATGTGTAAGCGTTTAAAAATGTGTTGTTTTATATAAGGCAATTTTAATAATCATGAATCAGAGACGAATTTCACATTCATTTTGAAGATTTTTTTGAAAACACATTTTGTGAACAAATTCGGTGATTATAATTCTAGAAAGAATATCGTTAATTTCGAAACGCATTTAGGCACTGAAATCGCCTTTCATGTTATTTTTGGCAATTCATTAGAGTGGTGACGATACACGGAAAATATCGAATTTTTTTTGCAGCTACAAAATACGAAAGAATTCACGTTACATGACCACTGATTACAATATTTTTCTCGACACAAGATGAAAAATATTTTTTACGATAAAATGAAGTTCTCTAAAAACAACTTATATCCTTTAAAAGTCTAACAATACGTATAAGACCACCTGTCTGGATAAATAATGACGGAAACTGAGTACGGTAAGTACTTAAAATACTTCGAATAACTGAAGAGCCCATCCAAAATATGCAGCCATCCAAGAGAGTTGGTCTAAAATTGTCGAATCAATTTGAGTTTATTTTTTCTTTTACTATCTTTATTCAACTCACGCTCAAATACGTGAGCTGTGTATTTTTCAGTACATTCAACCCCTGTTACAGTCCACAGTACACAAAAAACATTTTGTGCTCTTGGACTATTTTCCCATCCGGGATTTTTGGGCGCTGCGTCCATTTTTCAAAGCGAGCAAATTGCCTATGTATACTGTAAACAATATCATTGGAATATTGTTTGCCTGAAAAGGGGCTATTACATTATCGATTAGTTGTGTTTATAAATTTATTTGTGTTTTGGTTATATCCTTTGTTCGTAGAGTATTTTAAAATAGTAAGTAAAAATAGTATTTTATGATGATCTAGACCCACTATCACTCACGTTACCACAGTTCTCTTGATTCCACAGACATTCCAATAATACACCAAAAGAAAAATCTGGACACATTACGTGTCGATACATACAAAACCGAAGAGGCAAAACGCAGGCCTTTGTTAATTCACCTAATTGTGGATTCAGCCTTTTGATATGGAAGTAAACAAACCCAAAACTAAATACACATTTTCAGCTTTATTTCTTATACATATTTAGATAGCAATTAAATTTGGGTTCGGGACAACCCTTAAATAGAGCAACCACATCTGATCTTTTGGGATAGTAACTTTATAAACGTGAATTTTAGTTGCCTTTGTGCGCCTTGTAGTTTTTGAGATCAGATTAGTATGTTAAGTAGGTTAACGAAGGTTTTTAAGATAAAGTGACAGCGCTATGTTTATATTATCATTATTATACGAATAGTCAACGATTCAAAAGAGATACGAAAGGTTTTCTAAAGGAGTTGTCAATTGTTTTGCTATATTTTTGAAGTGCTTTTATCCTAATAATAGCGACTGTGGTCAAACTATTACTCTAACATAGAATAAGTTATAATTACTTCTTATCTAATGCCCTAGACCCAAAAGATATTATTAGTTACGTACTGAAGCTCGAATTTTGCCATTGAAAGATGAAAAGACTGAAAATTTATTTGTGGGTCGTTTCATCTTCATTATTTATCCTTAGTGTCATTTTTATCTTCCTACTCACCGCAATACATTATATAATCGGGTGAATCTATAATAAGTTTGTCTTTATAAAAAAGAGATAATTTTTCTGTTCAGGTTAAAAGTCAAAATTTTTTGTCAAAAATTAAATTTGACAAAAAAAATATGACTTTTATTCGAGGCTTATTTTAATACTTTTGCATGTCACTTATCATCAATTTTATTCTATATTTTTACACAACAACAAACGTTCCAAAAACAGCAGACACTTAATTATGAGTGTGCCATTAAGAAAAATGAGGCAATGGGGGTCGAACAAATTAGGCCGGAAAACAATTAAAATAAATTGACATTTGAGGATAAACTGGAGTTCCATTAAAATGTGCCCCTAATTTTTAAGGCATCAATTTTAGTAGAAATTCATCAAAATTTTCTTTAAAACTTGAGTAAATGTTTCGAGAACTTTCATAGCGACACTTAAGACACTGTTCTAATACAATGAA
Source organism: Trichoplusia ni (assembly GCF_003590095.1). Lineage (NCBI taxonomy): Eukaryota > Metazoa > Arthropoda > Insecta > Lepidoptera > Noctuidae > Trichoplusia > Trichoplusia ni. The sequence goes on from NC_039485.1 coordinate 6,206,155, forward strand.
GTAATAACTAAGACCTATTTCCAATAAGTACTTGTTACATATAAATGTGAGACGCCGCTTATATACAGTGAATAATTCCATCTCACACAGTTGTTATGGTTCCGCATTTAGCTAAACGCTACTGGTTCCTAACTTTCAGAAACCTAGTAATAACTTCTTAAGAAACTGGATAAGTAGCAAAACTCTTGATCTTAAATTACACTTCGTGTTTTAAATACTAATTTCACTGAATATTGTTTTTATATTCTTGATAAAAAATATGTCTTGGCTATTTTCATATTTCAAAGATTTTCACCGTCAATTACTAAAATTACTTTAAATCCGTGAAAAGAAATATATTCAAACCAAGGTCTTTATAATCTTTATAATATTATCTACACGTACCACATATCGTTTTTTTATTTTAGAACGTTAGAAAAATAAAGAGATTTTTTTTTAATCTTAACCTTAAAAACTCAAAACTATGATTTTTCACTTATATCACTTTTCACTGAAGGTACAGAATTGTTCTTGCCAATATAGATACCATCGATACCATTACAATGGGCTAATGCTACTGGCATTGTTGTTAACCGATAAGTATATGATAGCTTATGTGCTAAACATAATAGAAATTGTACATAACCTATTATATTATCAAACCCGCTATTTGGAGCCCGTATTGCATTGTTATTATCCATTAGTGCGTAATGTATGCTTTGCTCCTTTTAAAGTATTAATCATGAATTGTGTGGGTTCTTTATTCATTCATGTATAGAACAATATATTAAGTTTGTCAATATTCCCACTGAAAATATAGAGTATCTTTTTTGTATAGGTATTTCGTGAAGTTAAGTTACAATCAGTGCAAAATTACGCGTCCATCACCATGTACGAAAAATGTAATTTATTCAGTCCCAAAAAATGAAAAGATGGTCTACAAAAGGTTTGCGCAAAGTCGAAAACCCTTCTACTTCGGCAAAGCCGTAGGCGAGGCTTGTGTGACTATAAATAATACAGTAACTCTGAGCCTTTTCATGTGTCTTAATAAATTTCCACGCTACGCTAAATTGTCGAATTTGAAACGACACAATGCCGCTTCAAAAATTTTGTGAAGGTTCATGAAAAAAGGATTAAGAACAAGGACATAAGTTATTTTTAGCATTGTCAAATTTAATTAGCAATAATAGCGGCGTATGTGTTTGAACAAACCTCCCCTTTTCAGTTGTTGGGGTTTGGAACCTTACCTCATGTAGGAACGTCGTTGGGGTAACATTGCAAGTTGTAATTTATGATAAAGGTGTTCACATTTTGTTGAGATAAAATTGTCACTTGTCATAATTGGTCTCGTGAAACAGCAAGTTGGTAGTTGTTTTGCAACTTACTAAAATACATTTTTTAAAGATTCTGGCCTTACGGAACTTTATGCTTTTGTCGGGGGTTTCACAAACGTTAAAGTTGAGTGCACAAGACACTTAGATACAGAACATTCACTATGGAACACGCAAATACAAATACCACGGCATGCTCAGTACACTAAGTTAATCATGAAACTTTTTTGATTTATAAGCAAAAAGGTAATATATTCTCCTTTGCTTAGCGCTAATCCTATGATTCTCTCTATTTTAATTTATGAAAAAAAATCGCGAAACTGCTCTAATATTAACTTAGCTTACATACCTGCAAATCTTGTAAGCCCTAAATCATTCTTAAGTCTAACTATCACAGGCTACATCAACATTTATCATGATTAAACGCTAACCTCCAGAATATTCAGCAACAAACTATTATTCTCCTATGACTGATGCTCTACCACGATTTGTCTGAGGAGGTTTAATGCCGGTGTAAGACAGAGAAGCCGCTCTACACAGTTTAATACCATCTCGCTTTCACAGCAATAAGGTGTGTTTGGACTACTGTTACATATACGAGTCGCTATTCATCAATTTTCAAGTTGGTTGTGATTGATGCTCTCAAACAGTTTCCTATGAGAGTCGGCAATCTATTCGATACTCGATTAATAATACACGTCTGCATGTTGCCGGTTTAGATAAGAGCTGGGTTTGAAAAATATAAATTGGTTAGTATAAATGTAAGTTGGTATTGTGAAATTATGTTTGGATTTCCTTAAGGGTTGTAAATATATTTTAAGATGAATATTCTGTCTTTTTAACAGCAACAAAGACAAAGACGTAGGTATACTAAAAAAGCGTGTTTCCAATGAATTTAAAAAATAAAAATTTTCAAGAACTACTATCGACGTCCCATAATATTAAAGTACAGTTAATATATATCATCATAGTTTCGTAACAAGAATAATGGATCCTTTTAAGCCAACATCCGTTCTAAAATACAATATCCGTTAGGTACCTACTATTTAATCTTAATTATTAACTATTCATTCAAAAATAATCCTAAAGACTTGTTTTCTATGTTAATTAACGTTATGAACAGAATACCATTAAATTATGTGAAAATATCATTTATTTACGCAAATAGTGTGAAAATAATAAAGAGGTCTTTTGAATACGGTCCCTTTGAGATTGCTTTCTAATTTCCTTTACAAACTTAGTATGGGTTACAACACTCGAATGAGCAACCGTTGACATACGTATTTCCCGTCCCTATTCATAGAATAAAAGACGACAAATGGTGAAAGTTATGGTTATGTACATACTCGTAGTATCTATAGTATGTTAGATTAGTTCGTCATTTAATTCCAGAATTAACTTTGCTCTTAGGTTATGGTCCGTTAATAATATTTCAGTTTTAAGGAAAACATTTTATATAGCAGATAGGAAAGTACAGTTGACTCTAAGAGTCACATTTACATTAAATTTCTACTAAACTCTAAGATGTAGAAATATTGCTGTAATTGTGGAACAAAAAACGTCTTTTACGTCTTCTTCTTCTTTGTATCCTTGTTTCCATAACAGCAAAAGTCTTTATTAAAAGATGGCAGCAGTCTTCGAACTGCCATATAGCCGTGTTCAAGAACGACTCATAGAAAAGGCACAGCAAATTATACCCTTGGGCGTCATGCTGTCTTAATCATTATCTTGCCGGATGTAGTGAACAATATGCATTTTACATGGTGTTCTTACATAGTTATTCCTAGATTACACTTAAAATTGTTTCAGATAACATTTATGCAGTAAAAGTTGACTCGCAAACAATTAGTGTAAAGTGCAAACTGCACACTCAATTAGTTCACAGCGCGAACTAAGCAATAAATTCGGGAGCCAACTAGCTTCGCATAACTTTAAAACTTAATATGCATTGCGAATTGACACTGTTATTTTTAAATGAACTCATTTATGTTGCGTAGTCAGATATGCAGAATAAACGTAGTTTATTCGTTTGACAAATTACTATTAATTGGATTTTCAATCATTCTATTTTTTGAGTAAAGCTTTTTAGAATCCTATTTATTTATTAGTTTAAAACGTTTTAAGAATGAAATACATTAGTTAGTTGCAAAAGCAAGGCGAAAGTTTTATAGCTGTCAAAGATTTCCATTTATTTTTGTGCATGAGTCAATAGTATAGACATCGTAAATACGAATTGTGTAATTTTAATAGTATGAATGCTGGTTGTTTTTGAAATGAGAAAGTTATCTATGAACACGCAAAAAATAAGTCTTTTGCGAAGTTTAATCAATCAAAATATTTTAAAATTAGGTACATTATAAATCCGCGTGCAAAGATAAAGTCATAACGCAAAAGGTTTATGTATACAATGAACCTCGTCAAAATCCCACGCTTAACAAATCTTCCCAAAATAGTTTTGGAAAATCCAAACATGAAGTTTCCAAGCTTTCGACCCGCATTAGTTCTTGTTAAGATGAACTAAGAAAAAGGATTTTCACGACTGTGACCTTGGAGAAACAATTTACACAAAATAAAAGTCAGAGATAAAATGTTACTCACTTCTTTTGTTTTGAAGTGAGCGACTGCTGATAAGAGATGATTTTCTTGAAATGCGTATTTTATGTACGATTCATTTTTTATAGATAAGGATTTCTTGAATAACATACCAAAATCTGTGTTGCATACTGACTTTTATAGAGTTGTGAAGTGTTTATAAATAGTCGGAGCCGTACCAGAAGATACTTAATTGAATTATTCTTTCGCAGGTAGTGAGGATGTTTGTCCTGGTGGTGATGGTGTTCGCGCTCTGCTGGCTCCCGTACCACGCATACTTCGTGCTGACCTACCACTACCAGTCCTTAGCGTCGGCGCCATTTGCCCAGCACATATATTTGTTCTTCTACTGGCTTGCCATGGCCAACTCCATGTTCAATCCTTTAATATATTATTGGATGAGTAATAAGTAAGTACATGTTTTTGACTAATGTTAGATTCTATTGTTTATTTGAATTTTAAAAAGATTTTTTTTGTTTCATCTTCAAAGTCAATTGTAGAGTGAGGGAGATCCAAAAAAATAAAAAGACGATTTCTTTCTTTGGCCCAAAATTAGTCTCAAACAATGAGAAATTGTAGACAATATGAAAAGTAGTCCAAAAACCAAATTACAAACTAAGATATAGTGTTGACGACAACTATTTTAAACATGGGTGAACACCTATTTCCATAAATGATAATACAATTTTATTTATCAGAAATGATAATACAATTTATAAGCGCACCCAAAACTTACTACAACTGCATCAGACTAACAACTTTCGAAAATGCTACAAATGGAAACGGTTTAAAAATGGATATACTTAAAATCCGTCTTTAAGGGTCGGTTATAACGAGCACAGCAAGTGTCGGAACGTGCATTTTATATATTTGGTAAATGCTAGCGAGAGACAATTTTCAATACATTTTTTACTCGATTAGGACGAACCCAAGAGGAATAGTAATGATTTTCAAAAACTACGAAAATGTTTGAGTCAAGTTTTGGCCTGGATCACATCGAACAGAATATGGTAAAATCGATACACGTAATAAAGACATTTTGAATTTAGAATAACTAAACAAGTACGTTTCGAGAATACGCCCGAGATAATATATGAGTTCCGTACTAGTTTATGTCACTAATTTCTGTCACCAACATTACATGCGAGTCCGCCCATAAGGGTGTATGACGCACAATATGCGTCATCGATTCAAATTAACGTTTAATTTTACTCTCCACGTGACCCTACAAGCCTTTTTAATTAAAACAGGAGTCGGAATTTTTGGAAGACTTCCAATGCAAATTTAACGAAAAAGTTTTGGATAGAGAGTCAGACTGTCTCATAATTGTTTGAAAACAGTTCGAAGTAGCCCGATTAGTTTGACTGTATAGGCTGAAAACTAAGCCAGCGATTAGAATTGATAAGCGTGAACAAATGATTCTCTAAAAACTGTGAAAAAACCTCACGCATTTATTATAATAACGGAATGTTGTCTGCAAACATAAAACAGAAAATGTAAAGCTAATTTCAGAACAATTTTCTCCAGACTGCATTGAGCTGAACCTATTGTCATGAAAATTGTCTCCCGTAAATGTTTAATTTACATATCTGGCATCGTAGTGCAATAACTATACCAGCTTTATGTGTTTAAGAATTGTTTGGAGTACGCACTCGTTAGTTGTGTATGCATGAATGGCTTTGGAAAGTCTTCTGAGGCGTTATTAAAATAAAGCCGTCTGGATATTGGAATTTCGACGTAGTCCAGGAACAGCACCCGTCCGAATAGCACCGGCGCGAATAGCACCGAGCCTAGTCCACGAACAGCACCTATCAATATTTTTGGCAGGTGCTATTCGTGGATACAAATTTATTTTATTATTTGTGTCCACGAACAGCACCTACGGCTCGGCAGCCTAGTGCTGGGATGCATTTGTTTAACAGGACGTTATTAAATGAAAAATATCGATAAAATCACTAGAACGTTTATTAAGAACTCGGTCTAGGCGACATTTAAATATAAGAAAAAACAATAAAAAGTCTTATGATAATAATTACTAATCTTACAAAATTATAAATCTGTAACACTTTCTTAATTTTTAATGTATCACAATCAGTCTATTCACATCAAAGGTGATGAGAGTAGCGATACTGTGTAACGTGCAAAGACACGTGACACAGTATCGCTACTCTACAATTCTTATAGGGTGCAGCTTGTCGTACCCTTGCGCATTGCGAGCAAGCAATTTTCGACCGAGTCCACCCATCGGACGCCATACATTGGACCTTTGTGAATAGACTGATTGTGATACATTAAAAATTAAGAAAGTGTTACAGATTTATAATTTTGTAAGATTAGTAATTATTATCATAAGACTTTTTATTGTTTTTTCTTATATTTAAATGTCGCCTAGACCGAGTTCTTAATAAACGTTCTAGTGATTTTATCGATATTTTTCATTTAATAACGTCCTGTTAAACAAATGCATCCCAGCACTAGGCTGCCGAGCCGTAGGTGCTGTTCGTGGACACAAATAATAAAATAAATTTGTATCCACGAATAGCACCTGCCAAAAATATTGATAGGTGCTGTTCGTGGACTAGGCTCGGTGCTATTCGCGCCGGTGCTATTCGGACGGGTGCTGTTCCTGGACTACGTCGGAATTTCTCCCGTTAGAGCTAATAAGACATCTGTAAGTACGTTCCTACATTTTATTGAGGAATTTATTGCATGTAGAAAAGAGGTTTGTCTTAAGCTACTTGCAAAGAAAATATTTATAACAGTTAATCGTGAACGAGTCGATTATTTGAGCAGTAGCTTCGTCGTTAAGTCAATATTAAACCCGTTGATGACATGCTCAACATTATTCCCCGGAAACCGTTCGTTTACATAGAAACCTCAAAGCGTTTAAGTGTAGCAAAGCAGTTTAACATAGCGATAACAGCCAGGAAATGCGTTACAATCGAATTATAATACTTGCCTTGCTGAAACCGCAATAGCAGTAAAAAATACAGGAGGTTGGGCGACTGTTAGGTTAGGGGTAATAATATGATAAACGTTTATAAAGGGACGGCGCGACCGTCCTTTTTCATCGTAAAATATTTATGTCTGCATAATAGTTCTTATGACAAGGATCTGAGCGACATAAGAATGTCTCCTATCTTCCATTGTTGTCACGTTCAGTTACCAAATTATTAAACCCGGACAATGTGTGACGTTGAAGACAAAGTCACAAAGATTTTCCAGGGAGTGTCAAAAGTCAAGCTGTTTCTGCCGTGATTTATTACTCTTGAGCCTGAATTCAGAACAATGTGTACGTAAAAGCAAGTTTATTCAATTCAATCGCCTTCGGCTAATATTTGTAGACATAACCTTAAGCTGCGACCAGTTAATTTTATTATGTGATGAAATAATATGTGGCCAGAATTAAAGATGGTTCGTGGTCACAAAACTGTTTATTTTCATTCATTTATTGGCGCCGGTCTTTCCAAATTTTCAGCAAAAACAATGCAATTATTTTTAAAGGTCACATAAATTATGCTCTGAAATATTGGGATAAACGTATCTTTATTGTTTATTTTATGGTAATTTTATTTGGGTTGTTTAAATTACTGTTGATTTAAACCTGTTATATTATTTTTAAGGGTAATTTAATCGTACGCAAATACAATCCATGCACCGGACTTCCATTTCTTATTTTTGTCGAAATAGTTTGTTATTTTTTACTTTTCATTTGATTTTGACCTGTACAGTTGGACTCCTAAAATTATATTTAGATACCTAAGCTCAAACAACTATTCTTTCTGGTTTATTTACAAACTAACACCAAAAAATGGTGTTTCTGAAAAAATATCCCGTAAAATTTGAACGATCTTCTTTTTTGGTTAGACGGCGGAATCATCATGGCCACCTTCTCTGGGGAAATATACCTAACCGCTCATATATTGTGCGTGTTTTTAAATAAATGAACATAAGTTCAAGCATTGTGGAGAATTAGTATTCACAAATCGTATAACTTATTTCTAAACTAAAAAAAAACCTTTTAATTATTACTGTTTTTCACTGACCGCCTAAAATACATTCTTTGATTCGGAGTGCGGCGGTGGTTACACGAGTCAGATTAAATCGTCAGTGATAAATAATTACGACTCCAACAAAAGTACGTTTTTATGACATCTGTTTCTACGGTTGAGAGTAAAAGAACGCCTCGAAGTGAACCGAAACAGGACATTTAAGGGTTGTATTGCGCCCTCGTGGGAAGTAAAAATAGATGCTTTGTTTGCAAATGACATTAACGTACTTCTTTATACGTGGGAGTGCTTCTCTGACCCGAGTGTAGATTTACTTTAGATAGTACCGCATTATATTAGCCTGTCTTAACATAGTGACGTACTTCTCAGATTTATTATAACAATAGGAGATTGAACAAAAGCAATACGTTTACGTTCGTTTTGTTTTCAAGAATCTTTCAAAACTCACTTCGTGCGTTACAGAGTCCTCAGCATGAACACTTGCGAACTATTCGCAACGAAAGCGGAACAGTTAAATACTAATTTACGTTGAAATATTCATGGTTTTTTTATTCATTAATTTCCATAGCTTTTGTACTTTAAAAGGAGGGTTATGTTAAGTGTAAACTATGCAGATTGAACAAAAATAAAAATGAATGTGCTTTTTTGTATATCTTGCTTTCTCGATGTTGATATAAAAGTAAATAGATTAAAGAAGAGAATATCGAAATTACCGTAATCTTACTTACCAAATTGAACGTTTTTGTACACATTTTGGCAGCGTTCCAAATTTCAAGTTCCTTAACAAATTGAGTCAACATGTATCATCGGCACTTTTTTAAATAAACATGCCAACGTTACTCCCATATTAAACAAAAAAGTTGGTATACAAGCCAGATAAATGACATTGATAAAAATATACGAAACCAATTCTATTCGCAACATCAATTCTCCACAATGAATGATGGAATAATAATTTATAAATAGACATTTTATATTTGATGATCAACATTCAAGTGACAAGATTCAATGTATATCCAGAATAAGAAAGCCACGAACCTACTCGAAGTTAGACTTATATCCAAGTTAGCTATGAAAGTGGGCGTTCGCCAAGGGACAGCTCTGGGTCCAAACTCCTTCCTGTTGATAATAGATTCCGTGACGTCCTTCCAAATTAAAGTCATAAAGCTATCATACACAAAGCGAATTGATTTTAAATGCAATATCGCTAGTAAAAAATAAAATAAAAACTCATTGGCTTTGTAACGTGGAAGCGATATAACCAAACCCTTATGTGATTTTTATCATCTTTCTGTTACAAATCTGAATTAGCAAAATATACATCTTTTTTTAACAAAAAAGCCCTTGTAGTAATTTTGGTCTATGCACATCCTGCATTTTGTAGATACATTTTGATAAATTTCTGTTTACAGCTAATTTATGTACACTCAGGTTGGCGGTTGGGCATGATATATTACGTCTGCGAATACACGATAAAGAATAAACTCCGAGCAATTCTCACCTAAAATCCGTATTCAAAAAATTCAACTTTATTAAAGTGACACAATGATTTATTTATGTTAATCCAGGTAAATTACTGTGGTCTGAAATTATGAGGAAAATTTAGTTTTCCTAAATATAATTAAAAATATATAATATAATTTAAAAGCTAGTGGACGTTAGTTAATGCCAGTCTGTACGCTGAACTATGGACTATAATGTACTATAAAACAGGACTGCCGCCGTGGAAGGGAGACACTGCTACCCATAGAGTTGTGCTATCACGCTCCCACAATGGCAATAGGACTATTCCAAATGCTCATTGTACAGGCAGTGGTCTGTAGTTAGGTCTCACCAATAATCCGGTTAAGCCGCCGTAACTCGCCCAAAGTTAGACTCAAAAGTCTGACTATGAAACTTGGTGTTTGTTATTTTTATAGTCAGTAAGCTAAGAGTTTTTAAAATTGAACTTCATTTTGATTATCCTAAAAAGGTATTTTTTTTTTTTTTTTAATTAATAATTAGTCTGCGATTCTACTGTAAATGTAAAAAAATGTTATATACAGTACCTGGTAACATTGCCGGTATCCTTTAAGCTTCAAAGCGGCTTAGGTTCATTGATATTCCCCACTAATTGGGTTGCCGATGCCCAATAAGGGCAAACATGATTTTCAAAATTGATTTTGAATTTTCATATGTTAGTTTCCTATTATGAATTTAGTAAGTAAGAAATTGAGATTAACTTTTGACAATACCTTTAATATATCCGAAACAGTCTCAGAAAGGAGATTATTTTTAGAAACCTCACCTTAAAATAGTGCTATTGTTTAGATATACAGTTTCCAAGAATATACGCTCCAATGTTTCAAAGCACAACTATTGGATGTTTTTGGAAATATAAAAAGTGCGAGAACTACCCGTTCATGACGTGTATTGTGAGTCCTTCATCGAAATGAAAATTTGTTTTAAGACGTGTCTAATAGAAAAATAAATAACCACTATATGTACATAATGCCTACACCTGGAATACTGTATCGGGTAAACTTAAAGCTTTGAAGCGGACCTAGGTACATTGATATTCCTCACTAATTGGGTTGCGGAGGTCTTAAAAGAACAAACATGATACGCCATAGTACTAACATTTATTTTGGAATCGGGTTTAAATATATTATTGCTACATTTCTTCTTAGGGTGGACAAATTGCAAACATTGATTCCAGCGAGCAAATAGCCTGCTTACATTAAAGAATTTTGTTAAAAAAACAAAGGAAAAATCTAAAAATTGAGTAATAAATCTTGTTTAAACTATTGTATTCAAAACGGTTTACGAAAATATCACTTGCTTTGCTAGAACTTTAAATATTGTTTTAAAAATTTCAGTCCTGAATAATTCTCAATTTAGAGCGTTTCGGCACGCTGGAATAAACTTAAATGGGAACCCACTCCTCTTTAAATCAGGGGCTCAGTTGATTATAGCTGATCACAAAGAAAGCCATTACTCTCGATAACTAAGTTTTTAAAACTTTTCCTAGGATGGGGAAGTTGTGGACCTCTTAGCTCTTTAACCGATTGTCTAAAGAATAAAGTTTTAACATTGTGCAATACTAAAATTAGGTCCTAACAGTGATAAATACGTTTCTAGCTTTAACAACCGTTACCTACAAGTATTTGTTAGGTGGAAATTATTGTAGGCGCTTAGGTCGCGCCAATCTCTTGTGATTTATGCCTGACTGGGTAAATCTTTACGGAATGATTGTGAATTCCTTGATTTACTACTCGCACTAGACTATTGTTCGTTGAATGCCACCTTGGGTTTTCGGTTGTCGGTTTTCTAATATGGATTTGGTGAATTTTCTTTTGTTTTTTTTATGGATAAAGACCATTTTTTTACACTTGCAGAAACAAGCCCTTGAAAGCTTGAATGCAAAAGTGTTTGATTAAATTCTTCCGAACCTATTTACAAATAATGCTCTCGCATGATTTTAAAATAATAAAAAATCTGCTGTAGTATGAATTGACCTTAAATGTGTGTTTTTATGAAAGTTTTTGTTTCAGATTTCGGGTTTACTTCCGAATGGTGTTGTGTTGGTGTTGGACACCAAAAACAGCAACATCTACGGATCTAAAGAAATTAGAAATGAACAAATCGTTTTCTGGTAAGTACTATTCACTATGTAAACGATCAATTTAGAAAATAAGTGGAAAATCATCTCATAGTCGATCAGTCCGTGTTGTTTCCTGCGTCTCTAACCCCTTACAAGTTTAAGATGTACCTTGGGAAAGTAAATACTTTCTAATAAGATGTTAGAGGGTTAAACACACGATACTTAGAAAGCAATATTGTAGAAAGCAAATTAATTTCCACGACGCTTCCTCTCCGTAATGTCAAGGGCAGAACACCACACAAGAAATAACATCTAGTGATTATAATAATGAGTTCTATACCGTAAGTTCAGCTTAATGGGAGGGCGGAGTCTAAGTTTAATATTTCAAAAGCGTCTGTATCCCTGTGTTGTTTTCATAAATCACAAACGCCCGTGACCACGTCCATTTCGCCTTCCTTATATTTCTTTTTTTTTGATTTTCGCTTGTTTAACGCTGTGTTGTTTTTTTTTTACTTAGTAATGATAAAGTACGTGTACACCTCTGATGTTTGATGAATTTTCTCTTAAAACTTGATTAAAAATTATCTTTGTTGGGACTAAATCAATCGAGAAAAAACTGGCCATGAGATACGTGTTTATAAAAATAAAAAAGAATATTTATACAAAATGTTTATACAGGATGGAAAGAATTATCATCTATATTGGATAAAGTGGAATTTAAAATATTTATAGTCCACAACACTCAAATCATTCGCGATTTATTGAACATTCACAATTAATCACTTCGGGAATTTGACGTATAGCCTGAACAGTCTATTAAAAGTCAATATAAATGGTGCTTTTACTTTAATTCAAAAAACAAAAGCCGCAGTTTACAAACATGACTATTTGATCACAGGTCTTTTTAACTTGGTAAACATATTAAGCGCTAGGAAATTGTTCAGTTTTGTGTATATAATATTGGTCTTCTTCATAGTATTCGAAAAGCCTGGGACTTAAAATTGTTACCTCAGAAAATAATTGTCATGTTAAAGGTACCACCTACACGGTATTAAGAGCATATGACGAAACTAAATAGAGTTCACATGCAGCTTTGAGTGACGTCATATTCATAAGGGGACATGCATAAGCCTCACTCATTTCCATATTCATCTTCTGAACTAGTGGTCTAAGAGCCCGTGGACCCCAGACCTACTTTATTTTATAAAAGCTGAAAGTTTGACAGCGTATGCTTAAAATATAGGTAAGAACAATTGTCGATTATGGAGTTTGGGTCATGGTGGCTTTGGCAGATAAACAGTACAAAAGGTGCTAAAACTATCGATCTTACTACTTAAAATTATAAAGCGCCACTACACGCATTTTAGGAACGGTAATTTTAAAAGGCATTGAATTCGATAAGGAAACACTTCGTGGATTAATGTTTTTTTGCTACTAAATTACGAAAAGCTTATTCTTGTAATCTGCCTAATATCTTAAATCGGTTCTTATCGAATTTCCCAACTTTTATAGATTGTTTTAAGAACGTTAAGTTGTTTAAACTGACGGCTCTTACCAAATACGATGGAATTTTAATATTCTTCCTATCTAGCTCAAAAAATATTAGAAGAAAAACTTTTTCAATTTTAAGGTTTAAGTTATTTAAGGTTAGCGATAGAAATCCAGTATTTTCCACTCCCTGGAGATTCTTATACTTATTCATGTGAAAAACTGAAAATTCTACCAAGATTAAAATCTATACTAATATATAAAGCTGAAGAGTTTGTTTGTTTGTTTGTTTGAACGCGCTAATCTCGGGAACTACTGGTTCGATTTGAAAAATTCTTTTTGTGTTGAATAGACCTTTTATCGAGGAAGGCTATAGGCTATATAACATCACGCTGCGACTAATAGGAGCGAAGATACAATGGAAAATGGAGAAAATTCTAACCACGTGGACGAAGTCGCGGGCAACAGCTAGTGTATAACATAAAGCTGAAGAGTTTGTTTGTTTGTTTGAACGCGCTAATCTCAGGAACTATTGGTCCAAATTGAAAAAATATTTTTGTGTTGAATAGACTATTCATCGAGGAAGGCTTTAGGCTATAAACCATCACGCTGTGACTAATAGGAGCTAAGATACAATAGAAATTGTGAAAAAAACTGGGCAGGTATACCTAAATAATAACTTATATCTCCTACCCACGGGGACGAAGTCGCGGGCAACATCTAGTTGATTATAAACCTTGAAATTCCCTACCTTCATCAACAATCACACGCAAAAAGAGCGTACAAAGAAAATAAAATTGAATAGCAAATGTTAAACAAAGAGTTTTATGTACCTAATTTTGCAGAATACACGTAGTAGACCAAATAAGTCTACATTATTCTGCCCACAAAACACATAGTCCCACAACATCAATATTTGATGTAACTGATATCTAAGCACTAAACTCGATTAGGTTTCTCACTTGTTAGGTTTTAGATAATATCTAGGTCAAACAAGGTTTCTTGTTTTCTTTATTGGTAATACAGGACTAAACTAATATACTGCATGAAATTAGCAAATTGTACCAGAATTTTTATGTCTTAGTCTTATGAGATAGGTCTCATTTTTGCAAAACAGATTTTTTAACAAGAAGTTCGATTGTAAGTATTCATGTAGTACTAGATTAATGATAGCAGTCTCATTTTTGGTCTGCATTACTCTTTTGAATGTTTGGTTGACAGATAATATTTTTTCAGTAGCCATAAAAATAGCACAGAAATATGAAGAATCCTAATGTCTCGCTACATAATTGAATTTCGAATTAAATTGTCGTTTGGTTTCTTTTTCAAACCTCTTTCCGAAACAGAGTACGTTTTAAATTGAATACTTGGTGAAAAAATTATAATGTGGTGCTATTTGTATTTTTTTTTTATTAAAATTTACTATTTATAAAAATATTGACAGCCAATCACCACAAATATTCTGTTTTTTCCACAGTTCCACTGTAAAATGCGATACAGAAAAAATATACTATTATTTTGATTAAAAATGTGAATTAGAATGGGTAGAACTTTCATCTATTACAGTTAAAGTTTAATTTTGTTTAGTGTTTCGTCGTAAGCTCAATAAACTAGATGCAGCCTTAATTTAATTGATTAGCCGAATTCTATGGAAAGCTATTGTGTGAAAATACAAACAATGGACTAATCCACTCCAAAGCGAAATTCGTACCCAAAATTTTCATTCTGCATTTGCAACGGGGCTTTGTTAAACCGGTATAGAGTAGGCGTTGCTGTAAAATCACTCCATTTAGGCCTGTAAATCGTTGATTAAATTATAAAATTGATTTAAAGAAATCATTGCTTTCAACTCTTTTAGAAAAAAAACCTATTACATTTTAAGCAAAGAATCTAAATTTTTGCTGGACCATTTTGTTAAACTTTTTAACTTAACATAATCTGCTTACGCCAGACGGTGTTTTGAAACTTTCACTTTTGAACTTGAACGTATTTATCCAAACAACTTTATCTCACCAAGACTGTAACAGTTACCGATTGAAATATAATCTTGAACACAATGTTAATATGAACTTGTCTCTTACAGTAAGCCAGAGAAACTACCGAGACATATCGTCTTTTAGCCGAGCATGACATTCAAAGAGACGGAGTAACACTTCGCGCTCTACGCCGCAGCATGGTACGTCAATACATTATATTACATTCACTAAACTTAACATTCAACAGGTTAGACTCTCTATACCAATAACACACACATACAAATACCTACACATACTTGCTTGTACATAATAATATTACAGTATGGTCTATAAGATACACACACATCTAAAACATTAACGAAGTAAGATGCAAAATGGTTCCATTTTCAAAATTTTATTAGCAGTAACGTGCGAGTATCTTAAGAGGGAAAATATAAGAAATAAAACGACCGTCTTTGTTTATAAAGCATGTAATCCAAGAACTAGGTACTTAGACTCTCTGAACGTAAACACAAATAACAAATATTGTAGTTGAACAAGTATTAACATTCCATGTGAACATTTACTTGAGTGTCCTTCATTTTCGTCGTTAAACGAAAAGATAGAGTGGTACTTACGACATTATTGTGTCATCTTACTAATTGGTCTTGTTCAGTCAAATGCTTGTTATCTTGACAATCACTTTGCCAAATATATTGGCATTTCGCACGAACCAATAAGTGGTTAGTTTTGGCTTTTATTCCTCATAAACAGATGTCCGTAACGTCAGCTTGTAGGGTCAGTCAAATGCAATATGAAAAAGTAAGGAGATTTGTGAAAGGAGGTTCTTTTATTGTTTTTGTTTTAGTATAAAGGGCAGCCGTGCATTAAGTATGATTAGTATGTTTCTTGTTGTTTTGGATATTTGACGGCACGGAGAGCCGAGTTATATGGGTCTTCAAACCAAATCTGCAGCGACGCGGTGGCGTGAGTTCGATCTCCGCGTAAGACAAGCATTTATGTGATCGACAAATTTTAATGCTTGCTCTGAGTCTGGGTATCTCTGTGCATGTTACTTGAATACGAAACTGAAATATGACAAAATAGCTAAAAAAAACCGTTTTCTGTGACACTAATATTGATAGAACAACTGTTTTTCTTCACTTGATTTTTGGTGATTTTGGCGTATTGCCAGAACCATATCTAAATGAACCATATTTTATTTTCAAGTAGCTATCATCTAACGGTCATTATCGTGGTTCTATCTTAGTAACAGCAAAGTAACATAAATGTGCTACGCAAAATTAAACTCTTATTTACAAAGCAATGACTTTTTATAGCGTAGCTATTTCCCAAACTTTCTATGAAGCGGCTTCAAACAGTATAAAGGATGGTGCCTGTCTGACCTTCGTGGTACCTCAGTCGGTTGTCAGAATCTTAATGTCTTAACGATTGTCAAGAGACAACGTCTGACGTTCGGGATCAAAGGCTACACGATATTTTAAAACTGAGCATTTTGTCACAGAGAATAAGGTATTGGGTATGTCTGGAATTAGACTACCATTGTTGCTATATGACCTAGAATTCCATGAAATGAAATGAAACGATGGCAGGTTTTTCTGTCCTTGTCCATATTCTTATGTAAACATAATTCGAACAATTTAAAACTCTAGAGATTTATGTCCATTACGGAACTAAATAGTTGGGTTGGTGTGTAGAGAGATAAAATGTTGAAACTGGGTCAGGGGTGGTTAATATTATGCTAACCATCATGTGACACGTGTGAAAGTCACATTTCGGACAGAATTATAACGAACACAAATGACATAGACCCTGCCTACTTTAAAATTGAGTTTAGATTCACTACCAAAGTTATTTAAACTTTTTGGTAAATAAGTTGTTATCTGATTTTTAAGTACCTAAGTAATAGCGAGATCATACAATACACTCCTGGTATCAGATTATTTCTTTATCGTCTTGCTTAAATTACATTGTAGGCACCCAAAAGTGCAGAAATATTTTTCTTTATCGATATTAATCGTTTCATTATTTTTGTGATAATGCTTTTTTTTGTTAACTCAGAACTATACAATTTTACGGGTTTAATGTTTAAACCCTGTTACTTTTGTTAATTGATACCTCACTCTCGAGATTAACTCCACCGATTTACAACCGTAATTAACTGTAAACAATATTCGATTCAATACCAATTTACTTCGCAGATTTTTCTTAACATGCTTATTTTGAACAAAAATATTTTAGAGCAAGCTTTGCTTCAGAGATTGATATTTGCATTCTTTCTATGAATTTATCAATGTTTACTTTAAAGAACGTGAATTACACTTTGACATAACGTTATGATTCTCATAACGACTGAAAATTGTATGTATTAGGCCATGTTTAGACCTCTAGTTGGTCGCCGAATGACATAAGGCGCAGGACCGGCCTTAAAAGTAAAGCTAAGTATTAGTTTATCGGCGTTTACAAATATAATTTTAAAGAAAATCTGAATAAGGAGGGAAATACAATGATCCGCGTATGTAAAGCGCTCTTACAAGTGGCAGTTGAGTGATCGTCACATAGAACGCATTTTTAAACAACTAGAGTATGATAATGAAGAGGAAAATGTATAAAGATCAGTCTTATAAATAGTTTCCAAGTTTAGCTACGAACGGTTCTATTTTGCCAGCTATTTTAGTCCAAAGGTCAGGGCAAAGGCCTGTTTACTGCCCCTGCCTTCGTTCTCTTTGATTTGTTTGCCCTAATCATTTGTTCTTTTTATTGTACTCTAGCAATAAAGCAAATACTCTAGCAAAAACAATACAAAAACATGATAGGTACTTCCGATTTGTTGTTCAGAAGATAAATACAATAACTTTATTATTGAAGAGAAGAGAAGAATAGATTTGCGTGGTGTAATATATTATTATAGTATACTAGCTGTTGCCCGCGACTTTGTCCGCGTGGTTAGAAGAAATAGCGACTATAACTTGAGATTTAAACTATCCTATCTCTCAAGTTGGATCGAACTGCACATGGTGTGCGAATTTTATTATAATCGGTTAAGTGGTTTAGGAGTCCATTGAGGACAAACATTGTGACACAAGATTTGAAATGCTGCTTAGTTCCCGTAACCCAACGTAAACAAATTGATTTTGTTTTTTTCCTTCCCTCAACTCATAAAGCATTAACTTTTCAAGTACTTGCACCAGTTTTTGAACTTGACTTCATTCTTTAACCGAGTCCTTCTAACAAGGTTTTCAAGCCTCCCCTAATTGCGTCTGCATTGCGAAACCTTTTCTGTCACTATCATTAATCGGAATTCAAATATCAAAGATAAAACCGTTGTAAAGTTTTGCAGAGTACATTTATGCCGTTTTACTTTTTCGTACCGATATTGTACGGGTTGGAATAGAATACGTCTAGATATCGTCTAAACTACGCATGTATCACGTACCTTCTTGAGAATAATTTACTAGTCTATGTACTATAACAACCCTTAAGGGAATCCTTATAATTTTGTGTAAATTTATTGAATGATAGAGGAAGCGTTACTCTAAGAACCTGTCTCTATTGTTATTTACTAAATGACTTTTTTATTTCATTTATAATAAATTCTCCTGTCTTTAATTTTCGATTGTGACCTTTAGCAACTTTAATTTGACATTGAACTTTTTTTCAAGTGCTAGTACTCCTGCAGTGAGGAATTCCAATAATATGCACGAAGCGAATTATCGTCAGAGTATAATCAGCCAAAGAATTTGATCGACTGTTATGCAGTATACTGTTTTTTTCACGTACAGCTTTAAACTGTACACTTTGTTCGAACGCAATCTTATCAACAAACAATCATTATATGTATAAATTCTCTTTGTTAACAGATTCGAATGCTACAGAACTGATTACGAATGGCAATGCAGTGCGAATGAACCCCCGTGGAGAACCAGACGACAGACACTATCACATAAGCGACGACAAATTATAAAATTAGTCTAACATTTTAGCATAGTTTTCTACAAGAATTAAATTAATTGTTAATCATCTAAATAGATTAAGACACTTTGATAATTGCAAGATGAGATGCTAAAGTAAAGAAGGAGTTTAGGATAAGTGTTGAGCACTTAAAACTTTGGTAAGTGGGATATGAAATAATTTAAAGCAACTTAAAAATGTATGCAAAATTTTCTTCTTATATTCTTAGTCTTGCATTAAGTAAACAGGTGATTTAGTTAAAAGCACAACGTGTAAAAGTCGTTCCAATTATCTTCAAAAGTAATTGATACTTATTTTGTAGCAATAATGACGTTTTGCAAAATGTTGTTTTGAAACTATGATGTAATTATCATGTACATCGAATGTAACCTAGTCATCTTAATCCATTATTTATTTTTATCTTTAAAAAAAATATTACAAATTACTTCCAAAGGAAATATTTCAACTGCATGTAACTATATTACGATAACATTACCCATACAGATTCACAAAGTATATTTTCATATAAATAGACAGGCATAAAAATAAGACAAAAAAAAAACAATAAATTTTTCAAAACACAGAAACTTTCAGGGTCATTCATGAAGCCTCATTTCTAATAAGGTCTATTATTAAGAATAATGTAAAGAACCTTTCAATCTTAGATAAAATAAATACATTAAAAAAATAAGTCAATCAAACATGTGCTCTTACCACATTTTATTTTCATACCAACAGACGTTGCATAAAATAAAGACAATACATTATTTTGTTAATATCTAGTTTTTCATTAAAATATATTATACCATAGTGTAAGTCCTTCATTTTTCCAATAAAACGTTGTTGTTTATTAAATTTGTTTTATTATTTCCACTTAAAAGTTTTCAACGAAAAATCGGACTGAAGCAAAGACAGCAAAGCTGCCATTGCCAATACTACATTTACAAAAACAGTAACTTATCAAGTATTATTTAAATATAACCTCTACCACGAATTCACTTCCACAAAAAGAATCCTATAACAAATTTAATAACTACTCGTAAACAATGGAAATTCGTGGAAAGAAAAGGTAAATAATACGGAAAGGGACACACAAGGTCGGCTGGAATTTTCCTCTTTCGTTAAGCCACCGTTTGGAGCAATTACAGGGGACAATTGGGACAACCGTAAACCACATTAAAGGAGACCGTTGCTTATCTACTTTCTTGATCAAGACGACAAATTCTAAGATTAATTTCTTAGAGCAGTAAGTACCTCAAACTTAACAAGATTAAGTGAAATTCCTTTGCGAGATTACTGAGTTTGTTGGCTGTTGATCTACAATTGAAATGGTATGTGAATAAATGTTTTTTAGGGTTGGTCTTCGATCTTTGGTTCTAGTGTGTAAATAGCAATAAATTTGCTTGTATTTAAATTCTACAAAAAGCTCCGTCCATGTTATACAGAATTAAGTCAAATCTGAAGTAAAGTTATGGCCTGTAACCATCTTATAAAGTGATATTAGAAGTTGTGGAAAAAGACGCTACTTTCCGTTCGTGTAGAGAGCTATCAAATTTCCACAACAGCAATAGTACTATTTTAAGTCACCTGCAAGCGTATCCTTCAAAACCTCAAAGGTATCATGTAACAGTGGTGTAGAACTAATTTACTCTAAATCAAGTTTCAAGTTGATCTTCTCTTGTTTTGTAAAGATCAACAAATAAAACAAAACACAAATATGATTTATCGTGCAAAGTTTAACGCAATTTGGGACGCTCCAGATATGTTAGCATCTTGTAAGTAAATGAATTTTGGAATAAGTGTGTCAAAACATTATTGTTAACTGGGTTACCATTTTCGTGAACGTACTCTACATTGTTTGGTTTGGAGTCATGCCAGAGCATAAGTGAGGTCGACCAATATATTATTAGACCTAAGTTGGTCTGGATTTATTATGTTCGTAGAAAAATTATGATGAGTGTCACAAATAAAATGACGTTATTCACCTACTTTTTTTCTTTTAGCTCTTCAACACCCAACTAAGAAATATAATATATAATTTCGCAAAGTTAACAAGATTACACACGACCTACTTAAGAGAGACCGAAAAAGAATCAACATAATCTGTTCATCCAGTCCGAAGTTCTGAGGTAAGAAACATTAAGAAATACAGACGAATTTAGAACCCCCTCCTTTTGAAGTTTGCCTACCGCGACGTCTTACTTAAAGTGCAGGTTTTAAAAAGAAATTATTCTATGCAGTGTAGTTTCGTATCAAGCTTCCACAACCATAATAACGAAAAAACGGAAAATTTAACATCGTCCTCAAGTCTAGAACAACTTAATTTACCTTAAATTAGGTACAGTAACGTTTAAAGCATGACACTAAAAATAAAATATTGTTCTTTAATTTCCCTAAAGGCCTTTTTGAGGGGCTCAAAATATTTAAGACTGCTATCACTTGTTTAGTATGCCAGATAAATGAATCGCAAGAGAAAAGCTAATTGGTACTTCGATTTATTGTAACAAAACTTTAATTGTTAAGGATCTTTGGATACCTAGCTTTTATTTTTTGGTAATAAATAGTTACTTTGACAAAAGCGATCGTGTATAAAATGTTAGTATTTTAGTTCGAAAAACGTGTAGGCACTTACGTTTATTTTTGGCCAATATTTTCCGTTGTCACTGAAATTTTTGTACACGTGTTTTATTGACATTTTAATTACAAAAGCAAACAAAATTTCTCTATTCCTCTATAAAGCGAAAATATTTTTATTCTTTGGTCAAATTTTTAAGTATACTTTGGTTCACATCTAAAAAATGGTAATGGTGGAGATACGCTTATTTATCGGGATTTCCCAGCTAGTTTTAGAACCAACCGGAGTCCACAATCATGAGCCTACGCGGATCCTAACTAAGTTTCTATCCTGGCTCGTTTTAAAATATCTAATTAAGAATTAATTTAACAATTAGAATGGTAATCCTAAGTAAGAAAGCACTCATATCAATGCAAAATAATTCAACTGTAAAATTCGAAACTACGAAATATTAGTAAGCAAACTTTCCCTTGAGCTGTCATGAGTCAAAACATCGGAACAATACTGTTGCGGAAAATCGATTTCACTAGAAAAACTACTCATTCGTAGTACTAAAACAAAAAAGTAAAAAATAAAAAATTATGATTTTCGTATTTTAATACGAAAATTATAAATAAAAAAAAAGAAAATGAATACTAAAAACATACCGTAGAGAGTTGTCCTCTAGGCTTTGAATAAATATTTCAATGAATAAGTGAGTTATTTATATTAAACGCATCGACTAGAAGCAGAATATCCTGAATATTAACTATCACTTATTCTTCATACTCCTATAAAGACTAAGGGAATATTTCGATTCCTACAAATACAGAAACCTGGGATCTCATGGAATAAGCAAGTTTAAGATGAGTGGCTTAGCATTAATCTTGTGATCTCCAATGTCAGGAAAAGTTTTGGAGAAATTCCGTATTCATCCTAAGTTGTCTAAGCCGAATCAATAGAGCTGGGTGTTCAACACTTGTTTTACTTAGAGTGATTGATGTACTAACGATTAAAAATACTCTAGATTTTTTTATCATTTGAATAACTATAGGTGCTTCAAGTACGTTTTGTGCGATAATAGAATTATATAATTTTCTAGAAGCTAATGCCACAAAGAGTATGTTTGAGACGACGATAAATAAGTGGGATTATTCCCATAAATTATTGGGATTTTTGTCATATCCTGTATACTATCCTTCCTTGTATGCACTGGTTTATGGCTTACTGCCAGTGCCAGGGAAGTTTCAGCAGAGAAAATAATAGTATACTTGGACTTCGAACAGTTTAAATTGTTCAAGAAGTGCCAAGATTTCGAAAGAAAGTTTCCAATTAATGTATTGTTTTCCATTTTGAGTTTTCAATCTGCGAATCTACTTTCGCAAAAAAATGTTATTGTAATAAAAATGTTTATATATTTCTATGTAGGGGATTTAAGTTTCGAATTTAATTGGGGCACTTAACTTCATTGCGATGCTTAGTACTCGAATCAAAATTAAAACTAAGATTCTCTAACATGAGCTAAGAAATGTAATTACTTCTAATTACGAAATAAGATAGACCTCATAATTATTTGCTCTGAGAAGAACTTCTAATGATTAAAGTTTTAATTGTAGCTGGGATAACTTAGAAAATAATTTAGTATTAAAAGTGTTATGAGGTCTATCATCAAAATAATAGTGTAGTTTAGCCTGTTTTGATGAAATTAAAATAAATTGGCGGTCTTTTGGTATCTTTCGAAATGCAGATACTGTCTTTTTGAACTGAGAGTATACCATGTCGTAATAGGGTGGAGCCAGATAAAGCTTACTATTTTTTTTTATAATTAAAATAAAGACTAATAATATTATACAATGTTTTAGTGTTTAGTGGCTGCAGGCGCTTTCCACACGTGTACAGATTAGTAAACCAGAACAGGTACAAATTTACTAAGATGAGCAAAATGTTTAGAGCCCCTATTAATAGGACAATATCTCTAAGTTAATCTTTCTCAATGAGATCGTAAGGTTAGATGTACATTAAGAACTCTACAAAGCTTTTAATTCCTAAACCTATTTAAATCTCAAAATCAAAACGCCTACATAATGTGAATTTGTGAAGTAATTAAAACTTTGGGATTGCTTTTAACTCCGTTTCAGAGGGGCATAGAAGAAAAGACGTGCGTCCAAATGTGCTCCCTGATAACACAAGACTGGCTCATTCAATTTATAAACGACACGGTTCCACGGTTTTGTGTTCAGATAAATTGTGTCTCAAGTTAATTTAACCCAGCCTAATGCCAAGCATAGTACGCTTCAAATTTGTTTTTGTTTTCATAAAGTAAAAGTTATTCTAGAACTCACTGCGACTCATTTAAAGACACTGAGAGTTGCTGACAGAGATGGAAAATAAAAAGAGAATGAGACGGATAGTCTTGGAAAAGTCATCGAAAGCAAATACAGTACAAGTTTGTGTTGTTGCTCGTCATTAAACAAAATCAATGAACCCAGATGACATTAGTGAAATGTGCATAAAGGAAACTGTTTAAAAAACATGAGTCCATGATTTTTATGGTTATTTAGCGTTAAATTGTTTTCCGCATCATTTGACAGTATTGGATTCCATAATTATGTTTGTCAATGTAAATAGAGACTTCCAGCACGTCTTTAAGTAATATTATTGCCGTTTTTGAATCATGACAACTACAAGACGAAGAAGGGCAATAATTTTCCACAACAGCAATATAATATTACACGGTGGTTGACCTTAAAATCAATAGCTGCATTTCGACGAGCTGGCAGATACATTGAAAATACTTAATAAATTGTCTTACTAATGTAAAATATTTTCAATACGGTCGAATAGGACTGCAAGATTGGTATAACGTTTTATCGCCTAGGGAGTATGCGAGATATTGAAAGTGAAATCAACTCTTCATTCGTGAGTCTTCGTAATGTCTTATGGGATCTCAATAAAGTTTTTGCTGTAAGTATCTAAGGACCTCTTTCAATTTCTAAATGCATATAAAAATACATATTCCATTTTGTGGAATCATTGAAGGAATTTTATATTTTACTCTTTTTATATTTTATTTATTTGTAATTGGCTATATTTAAAAAAAATGAAATCTCTCCTTTGTATTTAAAAACTAATTTTATAAATGGTTGTGAAACTTCCGCGACACTAGGTCTAAATTAATTAGATAGCTGTCGTTTTTTAAAGAAAAAAAAATGTGATACCTTGATCGTGATTGCACTGAAATTCATCAACCATGCGATCAGAACGGTATAATTAACATAACTTTGCGCTATTGTCGAATCTTGAATGAAAACACCAATCAATAGGGTTCACATTACAGTGGCTTGCTCGAATATTTACGATATTTCATGGTTGTTTCAAGAGTTAAGCTTTTCATGTAAAAGCACGAAATAGCTCCAAATTTAAATACGATTTAACTATGCCAATTTCCAAATGTAGAGATCGGAATAGATTTCTTCATAGTTACGAATATCCCAAGTGGGATTAACTTCTTAATGAACTTGTGTTTGGTGTCCAACCTTGCATTAGTAGAAGGTAAATTCAATCTAGATTCCATTCAGGTTATTGATATTACGGCTAGGAAATTGCTTGTACAGGAAGATAGGAACTCGTTTGCAACTAATATTGCTTTCAGATTAAGATTAAAGCGTGTTTTTTGTTCCTCAAAAGAGTTCCAAGTTTACTATTACATTTTTATTTTCATTAGTGTATCTTTAACTGCATACATAGTTTAAAGTTTTAATAAGACTATTCATGAGAAAATAATTAAAAAATATTTGAAATCAGCTGTAGATAACAGAAATTAATTATAGTCTAGTGTTTGGACGAGACAATTTACAGCTACCAACGATTTCATTTCATTATTATTTTACTTTTGAAACTTGTTTGTCACTTCAACGAAATGTCTTCCTGGTATATTTTAATTTTCTACATCGCTGCATCTAAAAAGAAACGTGTAAATTATTCTTACGTGTTTTATGGACGTGATATCATAGATGTGACTCTTACGAGACGAGTTGAATGACACTTAGAATTTATTATAAACTGATACAAGTAAAATCAACAACCGATTCTTTTAGTTTAAGCACAGCTTTCGAGAACCTAAGCCAATATATCTGCTCAAAATTATAAAGTTTGAGAAAATCAGATGTCAAACTTATCTATAATTACTTATCTATAATTACTTATCGATACAAAGTTAAATCGTAAGTTCAACGACTGTCAAAATGTTCGTATAATACGATATTATCATACCTTCAAGTTAGTATACAGCTAAGGCTCGACTTCCTCAAGTTTGAAGATTTGAAATCAGTTTCGACTTACCCTGGATTCAGTTGCCGTTATATAACCAAACATTAGTACCACTATCATTATTACAAGATTCGTAGATAGAATTTATCGGAAATATTAAAATTATTATTGTGAATTGATCTGAATCTGAATAGATTACATATATGTGTATATCAAGTGTGTTGCGAAATGTGATCTTCAAACTGACAGTGCTACAAACGGTTGCTTCCAGTATGGTTTAAGATAAGATCCTTTTAAATTAAAATAAAAGTATAAAGTCGACACTTAATCGTAAAGAATGACAATATTGCTACAAAAATCTGCCTTTTTGGTATTGCGCTACAATTTTCCATCACGTTTTCCCCTTGATAAGGCTCGCCTCATCGCCTGTATATTCTCTCAGGGTATATTGATTTCAATTTTGTCCGAGTGAGTTCAATGCCTCCCTAAGTAATGATACAAAACTTTATTTAATACTAGCTGCTACTCGCGACTTCGCCTACTTATATTTCGGCTAAAGCTAAAAAAACATCCCTTTAACATTTTAACGAAGTAATGAATATCATTCCAGCCGTTTGGGTGTGAAGAAGTAACAAACATTCGCACACACAAATACATTTACATAATTTGCATTTATCATATTTATTGTGAAAATAATTGCATCTTTTATTCATGACAAAGTCATATATATATATATATATATTTTAGTAACAGTAAGATATCATTAGCTACTATCTAGTCGACTAAACAAAGGCCTTTCTCACAGCCACCATAGTTTAAGTATAACAGAACTCCAACTATATTTAAATTTGCTCTGCAACGTTAACAAATAATGGCCGGCACAAGTATTCACCGCCATTAAACAGATAAGCGAAACTAATTAATATTCTCAAAACGGATACTCGAAATATAAATATTTACCATTATTTTTACCATTTACTCGCTTGGGATTTCACCAACATTTTCATTTGCATTTTAATGTAAACGAATATGGGAATATAATTTTATGTAGTCTTTTAATATACACCGAGGTGAAACAATGTTCAGAGCTTGTTGCCAGTCTCTGGGAATTGTTACGATGTTTATTAAAGCACTCCTACGTTACTGCCTTCAAAAAACGAAAATTCTCAAATGTTTGCGAATTTCATAACGTTTCTAAATGTGAATTTGATCTTTTGCTTTGTTATTATTTGTGTTTGTTTTTTGTTTCGCTTTTTTGATAAAGACGTTTGGGACATTTTTGATATTTTGAATCGAATTTAAAAAGGAGAATGTGATCAATTCGTCGTTAATGTACAATAAAAAAAATAAAATAAATGCACAAAATTACAGCATGAATCTACCAATCCGGTTCACCGAAAAATAGTAGAAAAATATCGCATGAAATCTGAATAGTATAAGGTATATTTATGGGGACCACCACAAATAAAAAGAGTTTCGAGTGTTCACTTGTTTGTTACGCAAACAAATTTTAAAACAGGAAGCTATGACTCAATAACATGAAAATTGTTTTTCTAAATATTGTTGTTCGGTCATGATTTTATTTTGTATCCATACCAGTATAGTTGACTTTTGCTATTAATAATGAATCCAGTAGGAATAATAGATTTCACTGATATAATTCGGACAGCAGGGTAATTTTAACAAAAGGCTTCCAAGGCCTGGTTAATTCGAGGCCGAGGCCTTAAAGACACCAACCTAGATCCGACACGAGAGTTGAGATAATGTCCAAAAAATCTTTCAGTTCTTAAGTTAACTAGCAAGAATTTGAACAAAAAATATTTATGAATTGATGTTTAATAGTATCGTACCTCTGAGGTAAATATTTTAGATGGTTTCCGTCTCTCTCTTTAACCAGAAACTTAAACTAAGAACACAGCATTATATATTTTAATAGAAATTTCAGTGTACTTTTAAAAACATTTATTGAAGTTCTTTTACACCTTAGTTAAGATAATGTACGTATAAGAGTAGCATTATCTACGTCGTCACTGGAACTTTTCAGAACAAATCTTGTTTGTACAGGTTTAAAATTAGCTCTGTCATCTCTGTATACGTGGCCAGAATCTTTTCGTGTTTTAATTTGTCCAGATGAAATCACCACTTCATCAATAGGCTTTAGTGTCTCTGGATGATCACTGGTGGCTCTGTTCAAAGCTGAGTTGAAGATCTTGCCAGGTCCACCAATTTTAAACGGTCTCTTGTAAGGAAATGAATGTTTTTCGCGATTTATCTGACTTGTTTGACGAACCGGTGCCGAAATATGAATAGATGCAGAACTATGAATCAATTTTGTAGGTTTTTTATACTGTTTATTTTTATTCAGCATTGCAGGATTAGGTCTCGTAAGCCGTATGACTTTTTGAGGCCTTCCAGTTTTTAAAGGTTTTAAAGGTGAATGGCTCGGAAAGGCCGGAGGTGCCACATTTGCAGCACTTTGTTGATTCTGATTTTTTATATCTTGCGGTGGTGGATGTAGGCCTGATAGTTTTCCATGTTCATTTTCTGTTAGCACATCTTCACTCAAAACCTCATTCCCTTCCATAAATTTATCATTTTCTAGGTCTAAAGGATCAATCTCCTTCTCCGTAGTAGTTGACGACTGTTGACGAAGTTTATTTTCAAAGTTATTTTTTTCTTTGTCCACGGCATCATTAAATGTATTAACAAGATCATCTTCTGGGTGATAGGGATTTTTGTAACCTATACCCTTTTCTAGTTCTCTTTGAGCCAACTGTGTAGCAAACTTTTTCACTGTTTCCGCACTCATCATACCATTAATTATTTTTAAAATGTCATCTGGATCTATTTGTATTTTTATGTCCTTAGCATTTGCAAGTTTTAGGGTTACTAAACCTACTACAAAAAGATAAATGTATTATAATGTAGTAATAAGAAAAAGTAATTTTTCAAACAGCATTGGAATACTTACAAGTAAAACACAACAGGATTTTCATAGTCCAACGGAAACTGTTTAATTATTCTTATGATGGTAATTATATAGGTTTAAACATATTTCAGTACTGTTAAATTAATACCGTGAAATTGATTATTACGTACACAATAGCGATAGATAATAAACCTAAACTGTACGTTTTAATTACCTTCGCGTTATCATTTATGTTTTAGTAATAAACATTACGCTATTAACCTGTTTCATAATTAAACTATTGTAAATGATGTAAGCACGTGTTAAATATAGTATTGTATACCTTTATAAATTATCAAATCTGAAACAAGACGTATATCGCTCATGTTAAAATCATATTTCAAATAAATGCTATCAATGGAGCTGTTTCTATATTTTTTAGTATTTTTCTATAGCATTCTTTCTTTTTTAAATAATTTTCTATACAAAGTAGCTCGACGCTTGAAAGTTTCGTGTCGAAAGCCCATCAGGCTATTCTAATGCCATTAACCAAACATTCGGTAAAGCTGCTAAGGCTAAAATGGACACTTTAAGTTCCAATGATACTATATCATTTACTAATCATAACTAATAAAAGATGCATGACTGTTGATAGCCAGTGCCCAATAATAGACAGACTGGGGCTTGTACAGGGTGTTATAAGATTTCTAACTTTTATTTTGACAATATTTACAATAGAATGCCACAGTACCGTTGAATGAAGTGCAACAATCTAGCTTCAAATGCTATTTTTTGTTCCATGTCTACATTAGATTTTTATGAGTGGTTTGAATTTGTTCGATATAGAGAGAATCATTACTTTAAAAAAAATATGTTCTTCAAACATTTTCTTGGCATTTTTGGCATCTTATGCCGCTCAAAGATGGTTTCCGAGTTCTTAAGTTTTCTATTTTGTTTCGTGAACAAAACGCACTCTTTTTATTTTTTCGGGTCTGACTTTTAATACGGCCAGGATTTGCGAGAATATTCAAGAATCTCATCTTTTACACTGTTGGCAAGTCTCCAAGCGAACTTTGTGTTCTTAAGACCTTGTTTACGTAATTTACTGCAACTGTTGCATTTTACTTCCACTTCACCACTTGCAATGTAACTTGGTCATGATTTAATGTAATTATTTAAATATAAATCATGACGATTTATATTTAAATAATTACATTGGCTTTTTTTTTCAGACGTTACTTTCCCACTGCAAAGGCCTCCCTTAGATTCTTCCACTCTGTCCGGACTATTGCTTTTGCCATCCACTGTTTATGGTACGCATCCAGTTCGTCGAGCCATCTCATTCGAGGCCTTCCTCGTCGCCGTTTTATGTTTGATGGAACCCAGAGAGTACAGACTTAGGCCCAGGAGTTATCGGACAAGCGACAAACGTGGCCGGCCCATTCCCATTTTAAATGGGCAGCTTTCAGACCAACGTCAGCGATTTGTGATTTGGAACGCAGAATACTGTTCCGTATTCGGTCAACCAATTTAACTCCTAACATACTGCGCCCCAGGGCTCGCTGGCAAACCACGTACGTCCATGAGTTTCTTTTTGAGACATAAAGGAAGATTGCCTTTCATAAGATTTTTCATTGACCAAAAGGTTTTGAAGGCGTTTTCTGTGCGTCTAGCAACCTCTTTGGTTTGTCTGGCCTGGAAAGACACAATTTGGCCAGGTTAATGTACTCTTGGACGTACACAATCTCCGTGTTTCCTATAGCCACTCTGTGCTGTGTGCTGTTTGTTATAAGCTTGGTCTTCGACATATTCATCTTCAGCCCGACCTCAAGGCTTGCGTTGTTCAATTCGTTGATCATTAAGCTCAATTCGGATAAGGAGAAAAGAACAATGTCGTCAGCAAAACGAAGATTAGTCAACCTTTTATTGCCTACAACAATACCCTTATTCTCACATTGTCTTTTGAACAGCTATATTTGTAGTATTTTCCACAGAATTCTATGATGTACTCGTCACTTCAATTTCTGAAATAATATCAAGAATAAGGGCTTAAAACATTTAGTAATAAAGGCAAAGTACGCACTACTAATATTGTTTCTTCGAATCGCCTTTTCAATTTAAGACCATCTTACATTTCACGGCCATTCACTTTTCTTTATTCAGTGAACAATGTACCCACTATCGAATTAGCGTGGGTGATCCTTAATTCTGCCACTATTGTGTGGTTGCTAAGCAACCAAGGAATATAGGTTTAAATTTTTGCAAATAAATGACGTGATAGTCTTTTATTTTTTCACAGCAACTTGATACGATCGCATTAAATTCTATCGTCATACGAGCTCAACGTATAATTCTTGACAAACAGTTGTCAACATAACTTGGTAATTAATGTAAACAAAACACGCAATTTAATGTCTTGGGATATAAACTTTGCAGAAGCAGTTATCTCTATAATATTAGAGGATATTGAGATTTATGAGCGCTGGGACTATTGAAAACATATCGATTTTGACCAACCAGCAAGGAAGTGAACAAAAATATATTTCTTATTAACTAATATGGAAGGGAGTATCTATCATTGTGTTTTCATGAAAATAAATGTATCACACCAATTTTATGTAACTGTGAAATGCACTTATGAGTATATGAAATAACATATAATAGTCTACATCATATGTATATTTTTTGTAAGTTATCCTTGCTGCGGGGCTCGGGGATTTACAAACATTTAAGCTGCTTGCGAAAAGACAACTAACTTAAAAAGCTAACTCAAAACCTCAAGGGGACCAAACTTTAGCCAGGTTTTAAGTCAGGAATAAATACTTAGTCAAGGAAATATTAATAAATTAATATTAAGAAAACTACAACTACAGAATGGGTAATTATCAATTTCGCCTCCGATAAATCATAATATTACTCGGCAACCAACACGGCTTTATTGTAAACAAAGTATTAAGTACGTACATTATACGTAACGCAAGCAAAATGTTCCACATTTCCTACCCTTAATATATAATACAGAACTTAATATTCCCGAAATAGTTTTACCGCCAAACAAACACTGTAATGTTCTGTCGTAATAATAGCACAAGTAATTCAAACATTTCCTTTATTGCGTCGACATTCAACGTTCGGACTTCTTTGGCACACGTCGTGTCATAAAATTCAAATGTTCCGTTTGCAATTTTCGATAGATTTAATATTATTTTTATGGTCAAGACCTAGGCTGAAGTTAGTTTCATTTATTGATACGTAAAAGTGCGTTGAATGTGGTTTTAGTATTTCAGTGTTCTAGGGCTAGAATACATGTCAAATGTTAATACAGATTTAAAAACCATGCACGTAATAAACTTCTTTTGTGCCGCCATTTTTTTTTACAATATGATGATAAGATTTATTTAAATATTGTGTTATATTTTATAATCCAATTAAGTACCTTCCAGGAATAAATTGGTGAACCAAGATTAACTGATCAAAATGATTTTACGTTAATCTATTTTAACTCCTGTTACATACTATATTTGTGTTTGTTTTTAGTACAAGCTTTAATTTATGTACTTCACTTGTCCCTTAAACAACTTCTCGGATTCGGTTGAAACTAAAATTTTGCATATTGCAGGAAAATACTTTAAAAATATTATGCTGTTTGCCATACCAATTCCGCAATAAAACGTTGCTAGCGAATCAAGTACTAGAATCAATTAATTATTAGTAAGAAAGAACGATCAAAAAGTTTAAAAAAGATTCCTAAGAAAATAAACGAGTAGGGGAGCGCGGGGCTGGTTTTAACGGGGGTAGGTATTAACAAGCTTATTACCGCCAAACGCGAAGTGTCAAAAATTTGAGACTCGGTTTAGAATACCCTTTATACACAGCCGAACGTATCCTGACTTGTCAGTGTTCGACGGGTCGTCGCTAATGATAGTTGTGCACAGGACCCTCGTATTTACAGGTAAACGAACTTTTCGTACTTCGTAATAAATTGATTTAAGATTTATTTATTCGCTACATCGAATCAAAATTTATCCTAAATGAATCTCTATTATATTCACTTTAAAACTGTTATAATTGTTTTTTAATTATTTCTACTAGATTATTTTCTGTAATTGATGAAGTATAAAAAGTGACCTTGGGGCTAAAATTAACAGATTGAGCGGGGTAAGTATTAACATGTTAATACTTACCCCATATGTAGACGGAGAAAAA
This sequence comes from Trichoplusia ni, assembly GCF_003590095.1. Taxonomy (NCBI): domain Eukaryota; kingdom Metazoa; phylum Arthropoda; class Insecta; order Lepidoptera; family Noctuidae; genus Trichoplusia; species Trichoplusia ni. The sequence goes on from NC_039485.1 coordinate 6,239,002, forward strand.
AATATTCTCAGATTATTAAGCATATTCTTCAGGATGACAGTGAAGAAGATACCTGCTGTTTAGTTTGCGCCGAGTCTTATAATGACGATACATCTAGATACAATATATTTTATGCATAGGATGGGCTCACATCACATGTATTAAGGGTGATATCAGAAAATACATATGGCTCAACTGTTTCTCAGATGATTCTGATTAATTTTTCACAAAAACAAACTAGACAGGTACATATTTCCTGTCTACTTTTAAGTACAAATTAGATGAAGATCATTCAAACTAGTATAACTTAAAGACTGTCTGATAGTAAAAAATATTAATGAACGCTGTGAGAATTGTTGATAAATGTAGATTTAAATACTTTTTTGTTTAAGGTAACTCATTGAGATTCCTTAAAACTGTTGATACCAAAAACTTTATGTGACTGATTACGTCCTACTTAATTGTTAAGTTTAAATTATTTTAACAAATATTTGAAGGCTTAAAAGCTCTAATACTCAGTAGATATGGTGGTTAATTAGTATTGATTTATAAAAACTTTAAAGATTATTGATTATGAAAAGTTTAGTAACTTTAAAACGTGCAGTTTAAATTGTGTGTTAACTTGTGTAGGATTAAAATACATATATGTATAACTATATATCTATAATAAAACATTTTTATTTGTGTACATGATGTTTTATTAAAGAATTTCATAAAAATTTGGTCTCTGTTAATAATTGCCCCTTACGTTAATACGTACCCCAGCTCCGTTAATATTTGCCCCAAATGCGGGGCATGTATTAACAAATGACTTTTTTGGTTTTAACAGCTCTTTTTCTAAAAGCACTTACATACCGGATGTATTTTGGTACTAATATCATAGCTGAATAACCAAAGCATGTTTTCAATAAAAAATAAAAGTAAAAAGTTCATTATCAAAGAAAATATAAACTATAATACAAAATTTGTTAGTACCAGCCCCGCTCTCCCCTATTTAAGTAGTTTTTTCTTATTTCACATATGCAATAACTAGCGTTTAACAATTAAACTTTTACAATTATGAGACGATAGTAACTTAACATTGACATTAGCAGGCCAATTCAAATCGTTTTGCTAACCATCATCATCATCGGCCTAGCCTTTTCCCAACTATGTTGGGGTCGGCTTTCTAACGACTGTATCCATAATTAATATCACATGTTTCCCAGAGCAGTCGTTCAATATATGTATGCATTTCGGGATTAAAATTCTAATCGTCATAAGCTCGGTGTGGATTTGGAGCCCGAAAATTATTGAGGGTGTACCCTTAATTATGAACCATGTCACGTTTCAGCTGCTTCGTAAACCCTGTCAGTTGATGTGTCATAGTTTTAGTTTGTTTATTTCATTTCTGGATGTGAGGAAAGGATTTGCAAACGGTTAATTTTTATAAGTCATTAAACGTTGGTTTTGTTTAGTTTAACTGCCAAAAAAAATACCTACCTACCTAGTTAATCTCTGTAGGATAAAACACTTATACACGACTTATTTCAACATGAATTTAATACAAAATTTGCCCTGGTGTGAGTAGTAGTGAGAGTATTCAATAATTTTCAAAACTTAGGTTAAGGGTAACTCATTGAACCCGACTTCTTTTAACATTTATTTAAGATCATGACATTCGAGCAAAAAGATTTACCACAACTATTTGTCTTAATAAAACAAATGGCCATCGTGTGTCCATGGCCCAAAAGACACATAAACTGGGATAGTAATATTACTTTCAGAATTATGTCTAGCGTAAAAGTGCGCCAAAACTGACATGTCGGAATGTGCGATTACAGAATTGTGGGTGCGACATAATGGAAGGTAAGCATTATGTGTTGATGTGTGATATGGATTTACGCCAGGTCATGAATATTGAGAGGTTTAAAAAGGATTCTACCAAAAATGTGTCTCAGCTAACAATCTGTTGCAATCACTCAGGTACCTTCACATTGACAAGTCGTAATAAGGAAAATAAATCGTTCTGTAGAAAAAGGTTGTAGAACTGTATAAGTAACTTAGTAAAACAACGCGAACTTTGTTCAGTTTTTCATCTCTACCATCAGCTCAGCTTCATGATATCATTATATTCATATATTGTTAGGCTGTCACTCAAATAGACACATAAACCAAGAAGTGATAGAAATTTATTGTAGATTAATAATAAAAAGTTGTAAAACAGCTCTTTTAAAAATCAGCGGAAAAGATTTGCCCTGTGTTAATGTTATGTATCCTTTAAAATAAATTCCTTTCAAAAAACCCTTTGAAAAACACCTCAACTTCACATACCTATTCACCTAACACTTACATAACACCGTCACATTCTTATCCTTTAAACGTTTAAAAACAATCGAAAAACGTTTCAGAAAATCAAATTACAAAACAAATAGGTTCCTTAAATTAATTAACTTTTCATACACCAACGAAATTACTCCTAATTGTTGTTTTAAAACTAATAAGTTCGTTAAGTGCCAAATAAGAAACGCTTAGTGTAGTTTCGCTTTTGGTGAAAGTCTTGGAAAAGCTCTTTTGTCTTGCAGTAACGGGCCATTTTCAACACTAAATATCTTCAACCTGATAAAACGTCTAGACACTTTGGGAAATTGCTCGTTTTTTTGTACAAATCAATTAGGATTGAATGTGCGGTGTAAAAACTCGTTGTGAAGGTAATCAAACAGTAAATGGCTTGTTTTCATCTGTTTGTAGTATCTGTTGATGAAACTTTTGTTCAATTAAGTATTGCCTTCTATCGTTTAGGTGAATTCGATTGGTAAATGTTCTAAGCTAATATTTTGCCTTATATGTAATCGATGTTTTTTTAAATTTGCGTTGGTTTAAAGACTTTATATTTCCTCAATAAGTTTGACATTATTGGTGTTATATCAGAATTTTGAGTTTGTATTCTATTAAAATCAACTTACGGAATCTTTTTCCTAGTAATCGAAAGCCGATCTCGAAATCTGTTTGCTATTGAACAGAAAGCAAAATAGATCAAATACATTTAATTAGATATCTAGTTAAGAGATACATAATAATACGTAATTTTAATCATTTAAATTTTGAACAGAAATAGAAACTATAATCCACTGTACCATTTATGAACGCCCTTTTGTTTGTAAATGGATTTCCCTTTTTCCAATAACTGGATCTGAAATATCGGTCATAATAATTGTTTAAATGTAACTTTTATTTTTGAACGTATATTTATCAGGTACCAATTTTGGGGTCGCTACTCGCTTTCTATTGGCTTCTTAGGTCCGTTTGTGTGTGACTGGGCTGTCTCATGAACCATAATAGTTAAACCCTTGAATATTCCACAGGTAAAGTACTTCTGTAGCATTTTACCACACACTGATTTTCTGTACCGTACATATATGGACGCAGATTGCCTTTTACCGCATATTTCTCCCGCATTTGAGCGCAACTTCTAAGTCCATTCAATAGTCCGTAGAACTATAGTGCCTACTAATAGAAGTCAACGCAGAAATATTAATCCTAAACAAAGTGACAACCGGGATGAATATTCCCAATTTTTTCTCTGATTCTTTTTCAGCCGATCAAAATGCTGGTGATCGATTTCTTTTCTACTAACTCGTCTTTTTTTCAAAAACTTTATCGTTGTACACAGAAGTGATAGGTACTGAAAAAGATCGGGTTCTGTATAAAACACGTACAAATACTATTATTCAAATGGCCTAAACTTCTAATTATATTTCTAGCAATTGCCTCAATGCGAATAGAGAGACCTATTTGTGCGAATGACACAATCATTTCTCGCGGCCATCGTCCCTTTGTGAACCGATCAAACAGTCAGTCCTAATATGATACTGTCAAAAACTATCCATGTATACACTGATTTATACCTAAGTTTCCTATCATGAAACTGAAATACAAGCACCTACAAAAAAGGGACAGATATCCTCTTGCTCTAAAATATCGAACAAAATATGTTTAAATCATAATATAATTGTGCTAGTGATGAGACTGGGTTCCAAATTATTGAAGAAGTATTATTTAACCAGCCTGTGAAGTTCAAAACATGTTTTATTATAAGAAGTAAATGATTAATTGTACTTGTTATCAGGAGCAGACTACTATAATTTCAATGAAAGGACTCTTAATTACGCCTAGGCCTCATCCAAAGAGACGCGAAGGTCGAAGCGTTGCGGCGTGGCTTTTCGCCGCGTGTCGTACGCATTTGCACACTACTCAAGAGAGGGGTGTTATAAGTCTGTCTCTCGTCTGTCTGTCTGTCGGTCTGCCTGTTTGTGGTATCTTAGCTATTTGGTATTGTATTAAAGGTGAATTTTGTGCAAGTGATCTTAGATATTTATGTTTGAACAAAATTGGTCGAGTCATTAAAAAGTTGTGCAGGGAGAAAAAGTTCCTTCTAGCGAAAACTTTTAAAATTTTTGATAAGAGCTCGATCATATCAAGCAATCGAGTCTAAAATCGCTTCTCCGTAACAAGCTCATTCAACGCTAAATATTTGAATTTGTACTTAATTGCCGCACCGCAAAACGCGACTCGTGACGCCTTGCTTCACCATAAATGAGGCCTTAGTCTTTGAAAGCTTAGACAAAAAACAAACCTAATTCCAAAATATTGTTGGCGATGCGACCCGCTGTCTATATACCCTCACATAAGTGGTAATGTGGTTACAAACAAAGCGTTCTAACAAAGCATTAGAACAAAGAAACATTCAACACAAGACCCGTCCTGATGTTACATTTTTTATTTAATTCCGGTCTTTATATCAAGCACAATAAGAGCTTGGGCATCCACTCGAATCACAAAGGTCTAACTAACATAAATATAAAATACAAAAAAAAGAAACACAAACTTTGTTTTGAGGTTAGTAGGTAACTCAACATTTGCTCGTCCGAGGTGAGGGTAATACAGCCTGAATGCGCAATTTAAGGCGCCTAAACCTTTGATAATATTTTGCTTTGATCATTTTAATTCGAACAAACTTACCTTATCAATATTTTTTAAAGAACATCGATTGTGACAAAAAAATGAGGTATTTTTTAATTTAATTACAATATCCAAACTTTTTATGTAAACGGGACCAACGTTGTTTTTTACTATTTTTCAATCAGCTCACATTACTTATCGGGAGCCCGGGAGTCACGGGTTGATGCCGCGGCGGTGAGTTGTTATACGAACATCAACTGAATATAATACTAAAACAAGTTAAATTGTTACTAAATAAAATTAGTTCCGTCTTTGAAATGAGACGAAAATTAGTTGTGCCAAAATGTTTGACTGACTTTATAATCTTAATACATAATGTTTTGCGTGGGAACGTCCCCGAAACAGTGTCTTAAATAAGTAGTAGAAAGTTAAATTGTGTAAAGTTTGAGTGCTTATTTTACATTCTTACATAAATCTCTCCTTGGGGGACAAGGGGTTGAGTTTTATGGTTTTAACAACTTGGACATGATGACTCGGTGTGAAAGCCACGTAGTTGTCTCTAATTGTGGAGCTTTCATACTGATTAGTTAGTGAATTGAGTTTTTAGTTTGAACCCTATTTAAGGAACGACTTTTTGTTAAATCTGTCCATCACAACAACACATTTGTCAATACATGTCATCCTGTTTATAAACAGTTAAATTGTGTAGGTAATAAATTCTATGAACATGAGAGGTAAATTAAAAAGTTTTAAATTACGTCATAAATATCATGAGCTCACTAGATTATTTTCTCTCGTTGTCGGTTTCTTCATTTCTACTAAGGTAAGTGGCAATCAAATCATCAAATTCATTTTACTACTATGAGAAGATCGAATAGCTTTCAACTGTTTATTCAACAGGGCATAAACCATGTGATACTTAATCCCGATCCGGAAACGGTAAAATATTACGGCTGACCACGAAAACTGTATAAAACGAATCATTCATCTAAAGAGCTATTTGGAAAGGGTCTTTTACAAGGTATGTCATATCGTTTATCACTACATAGACGTCTCCTATACGTTTCAAAACATATTTTTATAACGGTACTTTATGTTTTATTCAAGGCTGACGGCGTAAACTGTACAAAGAGGTAGATTTTTAAAGAGGTTTTGTCAGCTTTGGGATGTCAAAGAAATATTTAATAACCTTTATGCTTATAAAAAAAGCACGTCATCAAAAATTCGATTTACAAAAAACAAATTTGCATTTAGTTGATCAATATTTTTTTCAGAGGAGGAACAATTGTTTTTGTTCTGAATGGACTTATTGGGCTGATTTCTTCACAAAATCGTAAAGATCTATTCAACAAGATCAGAATTTGAAAAATTTCACTAAGGTAACTATCGCTTACGCCTCCCTTTTACGAAGCCTTACTCCTCTATCTCTTGCTTTTAGCATCCAATTCCATCATCATCATCAACAGCCCACTTTCGTCCACTGCTGGACATAGACCTCCCATAGGGAAATTGTGCGCTATCGAGATCTATCTTCGGCTGCTCGCATCCTGCTCCTGCCAGTCAACGCACGCAGATCATCACCCATTAAAATATAACTTACATACATACTTGGTTGAATGAATTGAGAAAATATACATCATTGGAATTTGCATTTAAAAGCTTACTCATTTTATTCTGAACGCTCTTTTCAGTAGCTTTTAATGTAAAGCATCATACATGCCAGTTTCAAAAGCCTTTTGTAAAAAACATTTTAAATAAGTAATATTTCTGCGGCTTTTGATTTTCCAATACAGCCTACTCAGTTTAATTTTAAATTACAAATAGTTAGGTAATAGTGATGGATCGAAAAATCATTTACAAAAGTTTTAACCTTTTCAAATTTGGAGTAGGAAAAATACCATAAGAAAATGCCTGACTAAGAGAAACAAAAAGCATTCCGGAAACTCGAAATCGTATAAAACCTATTTTTCTTCCGTTTCAATACACATGTTAGTAATTCTCCAAAAAATCTTCACAAAGCATTTTAGCAATTGCAAAGGAAATTGTCCGTATGCTTGATCAGTTTCTGATACCAGAGCCTTTACATAAAAATGTAATCTATTTTATAATATCAGGGGACACATTTAGATCCTCTGAAGGCTTGTGTATTGAGTAATTGTGGCAGGTGATCGATTATTACCATATATTTCTTGGTAGCAGTTCCGAGAAATGAAGATTGGCATGGTCATTAGTAATAATTAGATGTATTTCATCTGGAAGCTATTAATAGAAGCTTTTTCTTATAATTCAGCAACATTTTAACTGTAACAAAAGTGGTTGGTCACGATCACAAACTCTGATCAAAAACGGTTGAGTCTTTATTTACACGATGCTATTCGATTTTAAAGAGAAAAATAACATTAAAGAAGTTGATATTAAAGTGCTATTTGCAAACAAACTATCATTCAAATATTTATTCTATCGTATGATTGGGTTCAGTTTTGAGGAAGATATTTTACAATTATGTTAAAATATGAAAATTTAAGATTCAAAACTGCTGCAAAAAAGCCAGCCAACTTCACCCACCCAGTATTTTCGTTAACGATTTACTTAGTAAAACATTTTTTTCCTTTTCTTAATAACTTAATAGACCACTTCCTAGTTTTAACGAGTACAATTAAGAATAATTAGTTATAAGTGCCGGTGTCGGCCTAAATTCGTGGTAAATTAAGACCTCAGAATAACCCGAGCATTTTAAATTCACGTAACGTTTGGACAAACCTTTGGCATTCCGCTTTGTTTTCTTTTTTAATTAAAATTATTACACAGGTTCATCTTATTGAGGGCATTTTAACCGAATTCGAAAAGAATGAGGTTTTCAATTCGGCAGGTATTTTTTTATGTTCACATTCCCAATGTTTCGTGGTTGATAAAAATGAAGATTTTAAAATATTTTTTCATTTTACATGCTAATATTTGTTAGTGGAACTAACGAGCACGGAAAATTATGCGTTACCTTTTTGCACGACACATATACAATACAGAATTGTGGTATCATAGTTAGGAAAGACGGGTGCAGAAGCGGGGTAGAGATAGAACGCTACGACCTGTGGAGTGACTTCTCTCTTAACCAACTGCAAACACCTTGCAACTACTTTAAGGGTAGTTGCTTATGTTCGAACACCTACTAATACTAAGAATTACCTTCAAACACCCATATATCCCAACAAATATCAAGATTCAAAATAATTAAACACGAACTCAGGTTATGGAACTGTTGAACCCTGCGTCCTTCCCATACTCATATACCACAATACTCAAGAGAACTCAAGATTAAGAAACTCAGTTCGTACGTGTCAGTAATAATAATATAAACTTAATTCCTCAAGGGTTTATTATCCTTTTTTTGGATGGGTTATTTCCTTGCCAGTAGGTGGCCTATTATGTTGGATGTTTTTAAAAGCTTGCAGAATGTAGAGTCATTTTTTTAAATATGTTCGTGTAAATTAGGTGTGAGGTTTAATGTCAAAGTGGTAAAAGACTGTTCAATTTCACATATTATATCTTACCAATGTTTGCTTTGATACATAACCGTTCCTTAGTAGCTGGTTATAAATAGACTTAAGATTCTCCAAGACTTAATAAGAACAATACTAAATTAACTTCGGCAAACCATTGAGCGCCTCGAGGCGCCACTGTAACCCACAACCTTTACCTTAAATAACTACTACTATACTTGGCAGTTAATAAAACTCAACTAACTGTTTTCGTCATAGAGCAACCCCAATATTGTGTATTTTTTACAAATACTAAAGCAAGGTACAAAATATATAGGATCCAACGCAAATTTATCGAAGTCCCATGTCTAAGACGTGCCCCATTAAAGTAAGAAAACTTAAAGGTCAAGCAACAGCTGCGTTGGTTTACTCAGAAACAGGAAGTCCAAGTTTTAATCGTTTTGAGACTGGCCTTCTATAAACTATTCTAATAACCCCAACAATAGTTGAAGGGTCCCTCACCTTAGAGAATAATTCCTCCATAGAATTGTGTAATCGTTCCCTCTAAATATTGTACTTGAAAGTTTAAATGATGTTAGTAAAGTTTAGAGGACTATATTTGAACACCCTTGGTTTAGCTTGCAAGGTTACTTCTTGAAAGCAGCAACCGTTTTTTGGGCTGGTGAGGTTCTAGGTGTCAGTCAGTCTGTTATTTAGCATTGTTGCAAACTTGTTTTTTTTCAACCAAATTCACGTACAGGCCACTCATTTCAAGAGTGTGACTTGCACCTAGGTAGAATTTTGATGAATGTTTATATAAGAAGTGGTATCAATTTAAAAGTTTAATTACCTAGCTTTGTTCAGGAACTGGGGACCTACCACCATTAAGAGTACAGTGAAGGACATGGGAAGGTGTACTACACGTATGTAGATACTGCTGAAACCGGCATCTCCCTTCTATAGCTGCGACAGTATTACTACAGGAGGTATTTGGTAAGCCCATTGTTTTTATTTATAAGAAAAAACATAAACTGTGGCCAAATAAGTGACAGTCACGGACGGAATTGTATTTGTGCCTTCTGTTATACAGAACTTTGTATTTTAATTGCTTAATGAGCCGACTTTAAAAGGTCCAAAAGTAAATTAGTTCATACCACTAAATGAGTTGAATATTAATTGTCATTACCAGGAATCCGGTTTCCTTGACCTAGATGGAATGAGTATTAGTAGTAAAAATATTCTTTGTTGGAAATATATTAACAGGAGAGAAAAAATACGTGAATTTCCTTTTTAAGCAACTAGCGATGCCAATGATTTCGTACGCCAGGAAAAGCGACAAGGATTTCCTGGATATGTTCCACGTGATTATCTTAATTGGCAAAACTCTTTTATGTTAACCGATCGACACGAAATAAACACTAAATGATAAGTAAAGCATGCTACAAAAAAACAGAGACAACTGAAATCGAATCGGATGAATTAATAACCACACTAACATACAGACAAACAAACAAAAAAATTGCCTCATTCTTCAAAAATCTTTAGCATATGTATAGATGATGTACCCTACAGACCTCTTTGCTTTATATCCTTTATGGCGTCAATAGAAGATTTCTGTGTTTATTAAAAACTATTTAGATATATTATATGGTAATATTGTATTATGTGTTATTACATAAAATATTATTGCAATAGTAACGACTTTAATATAAGCTTACCATATTAGATTACAGATTTATTTCTATTCATATGAACATATTAAACGCAATTACTGTTATAAATCTTAACTGTACATAGTAGTAAATGTTATTGCAAAATATGTTTCCATAATATTATCTTACATAGTAATTGAAGCAATTTAGCAGCAAATATTGCAGAATTTTATTTATTAGCATATTTTCGTTGTATTCGGTAAATATTGTTCGTAACTTTAGCTTGGTATAGTTAATTATCGTAGTTTAGACGAATTCTTAGTGTTCCAGGAACGGATTTAATTAAGCGGAAATTTTGTTTTAGTATCAAGTTAGTAAATTCTACACCTACGCAACAAATATAATTTACTACAACATACTACATAACGTGTAACATCACTCGATGATATTAATTTCAATGATACCTTAAGATAAACTACACAATGGTTCTGTATCACAAGACGAAGGGACGGAAACATGAAATTCAATTTAGAATGCCTAGTTTTGATTTATCACCTTCGATATTGTGCTCATCCGATCATATTGTGAACATAATTTAGATCTATAAACTAATTCAATATTGTAAGGTTCTTAACTTAATAAAAAGGAGTGCATGAAGATGATACGACATACTATTTTTTTTTTATATTATTTAATTTCAAAAGCGCCTTACTTGGATTTCGTAATGACAGAATTAATAAGGATTTAAAGTCGTTAAAAACATATTACAAGCAATTTAAAATGTATTGACAATAATCTTGTCTCTATCTTTTAACTTAAAATATGATTACAAAAAAGTCAAAAACGTTTTAATCCTAACCGATCCTATTCTAATCTTAGAGAATAATTTCAATGAAAACAACAAAAGTTACTCTCGAGCAAAGGAAGTTATAACGGTTTGTAACTTAAATATTGACAAGATTAAAACCAAAAGGAAGGAACGAGTAATAAAACTGAGTTAGGAATTTAACTCTGAGATACGGAGATCCATAAATTATTTATAAAATAATTTTCAAAATATAATACTTTGAAAGATGTGGTATTTTTGACTTGCTTTCAATCCAAGTGTCCAATACCCAGATGGTAGCTACGACTCCGTTGCCATTCCATCCGTATCTATTTACAGATTTTAATATAGGTACTATGTATTTTTGCTGCGGCAATAACAACAAATTTTGAAAATATCAATATTCAATTAAAACACCTTCACAATCGATTTCCATTTCATGAGCAGAAAATAGAAAAACGTGAAAGAAATATAATAAAACGCAGTGACTTTATTAATACGCACATCGTGTACGTGACGTTCTATAGTTTTCTCCATGTTTTCCCTTGGCAAGATGGCGCAAGAATGTGTGTAATTGAGTGTCGGTTATGTGACGCTTGTCGAATCATCCCATGTGTTGTATGGCATTCGAAATATTCGAAAAATACATTTGTTTATCGACAGTTTCAAGTATATAATGAAAAGTGAAGATGTTACTGGTTTCGTCCTTCATTTTGATCGTCATTTTGTCAAATCTATACTTAATATATAAAGCTGAAGAGTTTGTTTGTTTGTTTGAACGCGCTAATCTCAGGAACTACAGGTTCAAATTATTTTTGTGTTGAATAGACCATTCATCGAGGAAGGTTTTAGGTTATACTCTATCACGCTGTGACGAATAGGAGCGAAGATACAATGAAAAATGTGGAAAAAAATCGGGAAAATTATTCATCTTCGAGGGCTTCCGATCAAAAATTCCTAACTTATATCTTCTAACCACGGAAGAAGTCGCGGGCAACAGCTAGTACTTACTGAATCGTCAACCACTTTCAACTGGTCGTTAAGAAAAAATTACGCTATTTTTTACTTTGAAGGTGCTAACTATAAATTGTTATTGAACAATCCCTGAGTCGATGTTATAATGATCTTTGTTTAACAGGTATACAATTTTAATTACAATTAAAAGTTCTCATCAAATTGTCCTGACCTCTTAGTAAATTAATTTGAAACCGCTTAGCAATTTTAGTTGAATTTTTAATTTGTTTATTTAAAGGAACCATTATAATAATTGTATAACGCTTTTCATAAATGTATTTTCACGTAAATAGATTTATTTCTATTCTATTCACATAATATACCGTCATTTTTTACTCTTCATGGCAGGCCAGGATTAAATTCTAGAAGAGAATTCAATATAGGTTACAGTTATATTAAATACACTGTATTCATGATTATTGGAACATCATTTTACGTCAGTTTCATTATTATTTAAAATGCTAAAATGTTAGGTACATTTCTTTAGAATTTCTATTTTCAGGAAAAGCTTTGTTTGATAAAAGCCACTTCTCGTGCTTGTCACTCTAACAAAACAATTCGAACAAGCATCTATTTTGAAACCAGTAACTATACCACTATGTTACAAGGCCATACAAATTATCAAATGATTTTAATTAAACGATGTTGTTCTAATGTACCACAGGGTAATTGTTTTACTGTGAAAACATGATATTAATCTCCTGACAGCAAGTTAAACTTTGGTAACCTAAATCTCATGTGTTAATATGAGGTAACAAATTGAAAGCAATCATTTTAATTACGTTCAAAATTTGATCCAAATTAATGTTATAATTGTTAGTTATATAAGTATGGTTGCTGTAATTGTGCTTGAAATATTTTATGGAGTAAATAATTGGTACAATTTTGAAAATTAATGTCTTTGATTGCTGAATGAGTTTTCTGTGTGTTTTGATAACAGGTGTGATTGTTTTGTGAATTGGTTTACATTATGTTTTCATTTATTTATAGATGTTTTTCAAGTACAAATGTTTTGAAGTACCTGTACTGCTTGACAATACACTCTTTGGGCATGTTTGTAGCTGAATCAGATCCTAAATTAATACAATTTATTAATCGTTAAAATTCTAAATCATAAATGTCTCCGCATGAATTAATATTTTTTTAATTCCATTAGTTTCACCCACCCTTTAAAATAATATGTATTATATTCAATGTCTCCTTTACATGACTCGTAGTTAAGTGTTAAATGTCTACAATCTGTAAAAAATATAAAGATTTAGTTTATTTGTTTGATGAACGCGTTATCTCAGTTACAAGTCCGAGGTGAAAAATATTTCAGTGTTAGAAAGGTCATTGAAATATATTACAAAAACAGTGCGAATTTGCGTGTAAATCTTAACAGAAAAAACTTATTAATCTTCTTAACCACGCAGGCGAAAATTTACGAGAAATCGATATACATATTTGACAGATTCTGGGCCAAAAGTGAATAAAGAAAGTTTGACACACGGGCTCATAAACGTCAATTCTTAAACCAGATAATACTTTTATTGGCTTGGGGCGGTTGATTCCAAAGAGTTTTTATATTTGCATGAAAAATATTATCGGTACGCGCGACGCTTCTGTAAAATGGATTCTGTTATCGAGTCGTAGGTATAGGCTCTTCTGCAAAACGCTCTTTGTAAAACGTTTTCCTGAAATCGAAAAAATACAAACATTCTATAGGTATATACATTTTGGTACACTTTCATAAAGGCTATTATCTAACAAATCATTAATTACGATACCTGTGCAAAGAACCCTGTTTTGTTTTCAATTAATTCCCACCTTCTAAAATTATTACTTTCATGTAATACTTATGGTTTACGAATACCACAAATATGTTGATAATACAAAAATATCCCACATTTTCTGAAAATATTTGTCCAGAAGTGATTTAAACACTAACTTGTTAGCCTAAGACTAAAATGAATGAATGAACATAGAATTAAATTGAATAATTCAAAGACTTTCTATAACAACTCACAAACTCACTCTCAAATGACTGATATTTACGTTCACGTATCACGAATTATTATGGGTAATTAATAAATAACACGCTGTTATTTGGAAGTTTCACGAAACACGTGTATTGGAAAATTCATCGATTTGTTCGTAAAATTGTTTTGACTAAAATAAAGGTCCGAAATAAATTTGTTACCTCAGTGCAACAGGTGAAGTAATTCGTCAGAACGAAAACAAAATATTGTGAGAATTATTCGCTAAATCGTTTAGCTATTATTAATAACATACGATGTTTGGTAAATAAAAACATTACAATTAATTTCTTACACTAATTTTCTAATGAATTTCTAGTGAAATTTTAAGCTTAATCAAATTTTATTATCGCGATTTAGTCGTAACTAGCATATCGTTTCCTAATTTAATAATTATTATAATGTTTAATTTAAGTTGACAATTACCTGAATAAATAAAATTAAAAAACTCGAACAGTAAAATCTTTCACATCCCAACTTTGAAATGGTTCGAACAATTTTAAATAAACATCTCTAAGAACACGCACACATCATTCACCTTTAAAGCAAACAAACTGTATTAAAATGCCTCAACCCATACTGACGGAGAGATATACGTCAACTTATAATACCAATTCAATTCAATTCAATTCTTTATTGCATGCCACAATGTAGGCTTAGGTGGTAAACATTTTTTGATAGGTAACAATCGTGGAGGGTCCACGACTGTGTCGGGCACAGCAAAGATAAAAATTATAAATGTGAGTGGAGAGGACTTATCATTTAAGAAACATAATTCTTGCATCAGGGGTTCACAAGTTCATTATAGTTGCATATAATAAAACGTATGAATAATTAAGAGAAATTCATTGATACGTACAGAAAATTATAAGTTGAAAACTACTTTATGCATTAAATGTCTACGTTAAAACGACTCCATATTAAAATTAGCATCTCAAAGCAATTGCTTGTCTTTGTTATTAGTGCTGTCTGAGACAGTGCACTGAGAAAGTAATCACGTTAATTTCTTAAATACTGACTTATTTGTATGCATAAAAGCTCTGCTGTGTTTTGTTAGAGAAAAACGGCGATGGTCAATGTCGTTGTACTCTTTATATATTGTATAAATATAACCGGTCATGTGCAAATTAATCTCGCAACAATCCTACTAATACACGTATTGTAAACGAAAAAAATTGTACGTATGGATGATTGTTCCTCTTTCACGCAAAAACCACAGAACGGATTTAAGCAAAACTTGGTTCACAGATAGTTTATAACCGGGACACAAATAATAGTTTTTATCCCTATTTTATATTACCGAGGGATCATTTTCTATATGTAGCGCGCGGGCCCGCGGGCAACACTTAGTACTGTGATAAACGTAATTCTGGTTGTGATGAATTTATAGCAAAGAACACTTTGAGCCGTTTATTCTTCATAGTGTAAAATGAATTACTTAATAGTAGAAAAAGTTTGTCCCATAGCTGGGAAACATTTTTTTAGAAAAGCATATTAATTGTTTTTTCGAGACATTTCTGAGCTGAAAAACAGGTGTTCAAAATTTCTCAGAAGTTTTCTTGTTAAAATTTTCTAAATACGAGTATATAAAGGAAAAAAATAAACCTTCGGTCAAATGTCTAACCAATACGGAAATAACTATAAAGTAGTAAGTTTTACGAAGTTTTATTTCATTAATCTCCCTGAAACTATAAATCACAAATGACTGGATTTTTGCTCGCCGCTTTGCGCGTGCTAGTGACAACAGTAGCCTATGCTATGTGTCTATCCCTATCACAATTATTTTATGAACATAACATATGGACTTTACGTAACGATTTTAATGATTGTTTGTTGAATGTTATTCTATTGATTAAATAAACACCGGGTCTATATTTCGTCACCTATAATTTACAACTTTGAGTGGCCAGTGTCAAGCTTAATTTGAGCTGTATCAATTATTAAATGGAGACAAAATTATATAGCGCTATATTTAAATATTACCGTACATTTATTGTTTGTATAATATGTATGGGAGTAGCAATTGATTGCTGTGTAATTTAATACAAAAAATTTTATACTCAGTACAGTTAGTAAAGTATTTTTTAACACTATCAGGCGTACATACATAACATTTAAGGTCACAAAATGCAATAAGATAGTATTAAAGAGAGTAAATGAAAAAAAATACAAGTTATCTTTTAAAATTGCTTAATATTAATATCGTCAAACCCGCTGAATATTATTTATAGCTTGTAAACCGATATTCATAAACTGTTGTAGTTTGCCGGCCATAATATATCTACCTATTAAATTTGTTTGCTTTAGACCCTATATTTGGCAAGTGACTAATTTGGTAGCGAATTTGATTTTCTTTAACTTAATAATTTTATCTATTGGTTTTTATTATTCGTTAAAGCAAATATACGAACCAAATCACAATTCTTACATTTTCGTTCGAATTTTATCTGTTCCCATTTATCGTACATTTATAAATGCCGATAAGGAAATGCTGTGCGGAAGGCTACTAAAATGTGAGTGTGCATAAACACTTCTTATTACGGTCGCCCAAAATCGAATTAAATTCATTGACATTGGCCAAGATCCCATCAACTTATGTATACTTACTTCGAACGCGATGTACCTATAAAAAGATTAATGGATCTCGGTTGCGTACGGTACGATTTTTGAATAGGGGTTCCTACAAGTCGAACGAAATTACTGAAAAAAAAATACGAAATCACTTTAAGAAATAAAAACAACGAAATTTTGGTTAAATTTGGAATTGAGCCTATCCAGTCATAATCCAGACACCTAGTCCATTCAGTCATTCCTTCAACGAATATCTAAAATTTATCCTTTTTAGGTTATAAGGGGAAATCCTCATGGACACCCACCTCCTCGAGGGAGGAAGTGGATATTTTATTACTCAACTCAACACGCACTATTTGTAACTTACCACGTTAAATAATCGGATATATTACGTGGTTAGAACGAGACGCTTATCCACAATTGCAACAGACCGCTCTTAAGAGTTATACTATACTATACACACAGTAATATCGATGGTTTTGGTAACTTCAACTTAATCAAAGCTGTAACATAAATATCGAGTCCAAATTCACTGAACTAAGTAAATCACAAACGTTCTGTAAGTTCTGTAAAGCGACCGTGAATATTGCAACAGAAATCTGAATATTACCTATATTAATTGAAGTTTATATTAAGGAATTTAGCGCTTCATGTTTAAGATACATTATGGCTATATTATCTAGGTTCAAAAAATCATGGATATCTGTTTTTACTTTTAACGTAGGATAAAATATATTAAGCTAAATAACTGTAATGTAAATAATATTTTTGATTCTATTTCATTTTACGTCCTGTATTTTAATTGAAACCTATCTGCTAAGTTTACTGCTACCAGACTTAAGCAAAAATTTTAAAAAAACGGGACGATCTTACTGTTTATTATCAACTTCCTTACTTTAGAAAAAATATTGTGGATAAAGACCACGAAAATACTCTTGGAACAGAAAGAAGCCACTACAAGTTATTTCCTTGTAAAGTAGGAGAAAAATAAAGATGAAAGCTGTCGACTGAACTTAAATATTTTTTCCGTTATGACTAAACATTTAGACAGGTGAATTTCGTTCGTTTAATCAGACCTTTGTTCGGTTTGTTTATGAAAATTATTTAAAACAAACGAAGGTTAACACCAAGGCCAGCCTACACGGGTATTTTTAATTAAGCTTTTCAACGATTTTTTACAATGGTTATTACAAGGTGGATTGAAAGTAAATTTATTCATCTATCCGCTACGCTACATACAGGTAGATGATATTTAAGAGACAAACAAAATTATTTTATCTATTGACAGTTGCCTTAACCTTGTGGTTGACAATATAGGACTAAATAAAGTGTAGTCCTGCAGGTACATCAAAAACTTGTTTTATGACATTCGAAAATCGAAGTATTCAGAAACTGAAAGAAAGCAAGCCACCTACCGCAGAAAGGAACTTTACAAGTCACTGCCACAAACACACCCAATTTCAGAACAAGCGTTCGTGGATGAACAACGTTTTCAACATTTACTTTCGATGTTCCAGGTTATGATTTTCCCATAACCTAAAACCTAAAAGCCGCTTACACGACATACTATCAACACTGACAACAGAAAGGGCGATACTAAAAATATAGTGCTTACACGGATAACAAACATAAAAAAGTTTTTATATCGTTACGTACCATTCGCCTTCGAACTCGAACGGTTTAGGAATGTTCCTCAAAAGCCTAGACAGTGCCCTATTTTTTTCCTTCAGGTCACTTGGGTATTATAAAGAATGTGAAGAGATCTTCCTTTAGTTATTTTGAACCCTAAAACTTTTATCTTGGAGTTCAGTGAAATATTTTTTTACTTTTAGTTTTACGTCAGATAGGAAAGTCGTTGTTCTCCGTAAGTACGATATGCTAATAATATAGTACCAAATGATTCCTATTTCATTATAAATTATTTTGGATGTACTCACCCAATGACCCTTAGAACTTATTTGACACAATTCAGTCACATGTCAGCTTCGCTGGTCTAAGATTACTACTATTGAATTATGTATAGGCAGCATGGTCCACTTGCCCAATTTATAAAATAAATTGAATTACGCTGCAAAGCACATATTTACAAGGTGAAGAATACTCGCATGATAATATCCAATTTCCTCGCAGAATTGGATTTCTTGTGCTACTTACAATGTTACATACATTACAAGCCTCATTAAGAGTGACACGGGTTCGTGTTAGTGACACCTCGTATGTTATTTACTTCTATTTCTGTGGTAGACTATTGTGGGACGTCAAACGCTGAAAACTGGGATATACTGAGGAATTCCTAAAGTATTTGCAATGACAGAAAAGTTTGAAGCAACTATTTGTCGTGAGTACTGATGAGGACGTATGAATGTTTGGAGTCTATGCGGGTAGCCTGTGTACAGTGATGCATGTGGAAAGTGTAGGCAGTGAAAGTTCAAGATATAAATTGTTAGATATATGAAAGTTCAAAGGTATTATTGAGTGTTAAGTTCGGTTTATTTGATGAAGAGTCGAAACTCCGTTGAACCTAGGTTGGTTTCGCAAAAGTCATGAAAAAGATACAAAATTTTGATAGTGAGTAAATTAAATTCGCTTCAATTTAGCATCCTTGTTGAAATGAATTGATCTAGTCAAAAATTTGATTAACCTATAATTACAAGTATTATCATGTAAGGTTTTATTTATTTTTAATACGAATTATAAAGATTGAAAGTTGTTAATTTGACTACTGTAAGGTTTTATTTATTTTTAATACGAATTATAAAGATTGAAAGATGTTAATTTGACTACTGTAAGGTTTTATTTATTTTTAATACGAATTATAAAGATTGAAAGATGTTAATTTGACTACTTTCCGATGACGGAACGTTTTTTTGTTGGCTGTTGGCGGGTCAACCAATTTTTGGGCGGGATTGATATTATTTTTGAATAGTGCGGAGAGTTATTAAAAGTACTGTTGATTAATATCACCTAGGTGTTATAACTTGTGTAAAACAATATCGATTGGAAAAATAAACAGTGTAATTTAAGTACAGTGTGGAGTTTGATTCGATATAACCTGTTATATCTCAGAAGTGGTATCACCGGCGTAAAACTGCGTAAGTATCCATAGTCAAAAACTGTAAATAGCAAATAAATAGTGTGATATATATAAAAAAAATAGATTTGTTGGAATTTGTTTTTATATTATCGAGGATCTACACTAATATTATAAAGCTGAAAAGTTTTTTTGTTTGGTTGATCTAATTAATTTTAAACATAGAACATGATTGTCACCTAATTATATATATATGAGTGGTAGAAGGTCACAATGAAATAAATTAAAATTTTCCAATGTATTCATACCTCATGGGGCGGTTTATCCGGTATAATTAGCAGTAAATTTATCACCTTCTTTCATAATAGTAACCACCCTAGTCCTAATATTAAGGATGGTATGTGTAAATTGAAATTTCTCAAACACCTTTAGCATTTATTAGCACAAATTATAAATACAACATGGTGTGGTAAATATAATGGACGAAAATAAAACCGTAAATTGTTGTGAGTTGCAGAAAGGATGGATCTTTCCAAGGGCCGTAAAGATGATCATCGGCGTCTAACAACGCCTCATCGTGAGCAGAGCGGTGTGAGGCGCTCACGCAGCCGTAGCCGTCGTAGTAGCGGAAATCGATCGCTGAGGGAGCGAGAACAAGATTTGGAGCGACAGCGACAGCGACTTCATCGCATGGAACACGTGCTTCAAGGGGAGCGTGACGCAGAACTACGGATGAGTCGTACCAAGCAGCAGCTGCGGATGTCTCATCGCAGTCCGCGTGCCAACTCCGACCATCGTGAACAGCGTGGTGACTCCGAGCGACGCGGATGGCGGCGCGAAGACTCCGTGCGTCGCGAATTGCGCCGCGACGATTACGAGCGTCGTCAGCACGATGCCGACTACGAGCCGCGGCAGAGCGACAGGAGGCCTTCGCGACACCAGCAGCGGGATCAACAAGGCCGCGACGCTAGCGTGGGGCGACGTTCAAGGTCATGTAGCCCTTCCTTCAGTACTAGAGATATTTACAAAATAATTCAGTCATTTAAAAATGATAAATCGTCACAGTCGTTTGAACAGAAAGCACATTTAAACAATAAACTTGACTATAAAAATATTTTACCGGAATTTGATCCTTCCACAAAAAATCAAAGAATGGACGCATGGTTAAAAAAGGTGAATGAATGTGCTTCTGTTTACGGCTGGGACGAAAGAACTACAATCCATTTCTCCATGCAGAAACTGCAAGGACTGGCCAAAACTTGGTACCAAAGTCTAACTACAATTCTTTATTCATGGACAGAGTGGCAAGATAAACTATTGAAAGCTTTCCCGTGCGAACAAAATTATGGCCAGTCCTTGGAGGACATGTTGAGACGGAGGAGTAGGTTTAGTGAACCAATTGAAAATTATTTTTATGAGAAACTTGCCCTACTCAATCAGTGTGAAATCAGTGGTAAACGTGCCGTCGACTGTATCATCCATGGTCTCACAGATAGGACGGCCAAATCTAGTGCCTTAGCTTTGCGATGCTCAGAACCTGACCAACTTCTACAGTTTTTACTAAGCAATAAGGACAACTTCAATCAAAATACTGCTAGAAACAAAACCTCTGACCACTCTAGTTCAGCTGACACTAATCAACAAAATAGAACTAACAGTACGGCAGGCGGTAATAGTTCGTTGTTTTGTTACAATTGTAAGGAGAAAGGGCACCCTTACCTGAAGTGCCCCAAGCCAATACTCAAATGTAATACCTGTCACAAAATAGGACACAAAACTGAAAGTTGTCAATCAAAACCCGAAAATTCAACTACAAAACTAAATAATGTACCGAAAACAATGTGCATATCAAATTCGAATCCTAGTGCCAAGTACATAAAACGCGTACTAGTCAATGGCGTTTTTCTGGAAGCGTTCGTAGATTTAGGCAGTGAGGTTTCTTTAATCAGAGAAACTAGTTTTGGCAAATTAGGAGTCGAACATGACGGAATACCATCAATGATGAAAGGTTTCGGAAATGGAATTGTTCAGTCCTTAGGTTCAGTGTTACTTAAGTTATCGATCGATGACGTAGATGCTGTTGTGGTGTGTAAGATTGTGGACGACTGCTTACTCGAAAAACCGATGCTCATTGGCCAAACGTTTTCGGAGCAGCCTCATATTGTGGTATTTAAGGATGCGACTAAGTTGCAGTTCTTTAACCTTGCCACCGAAATACCATCTCATTGTTCCATTGATGATGAAGTTCGTCTAGAACAGGTTAGTTTTGTAGGGCATAGTACATTGTATGGTATCACAAGTGTACGGGCTGCAATGGAGACTAAATTTTGTGGCAACATATTATTGGATACGAAAATTGTAGGGAAACCAAGCGAACAGTATGTCGTACTAGGTGGTGTCTATCAGGCTAGAGACGGTATTTTGAACGCTATGATTATGCCCTGTTCTATCCCTTGTTCGCTGCGGAAAGCTTCTGTATTTGCTCGAGCTGCTAAGGTAAATGTTGTAGATTTTAATGGGGCAGTGTCTTCATCAGATACTCCCGTCGCCGCGGAATTTCATTGCGTTAGAAAAATTGAACAATGTCAAATAAAATGTGGGGATTTAGCGTCTCAGCAAGATCGAACCAAACTTTTAGAGTTACTTCAGCGATATGAACATTGTTTTGCTTTCGACCTTAAGGACTTAGGGTGTACTGATGTCACAGAAATGCAGATCGAACTTAATAGCGATCGTCCCGTGGTATACAGGCCTTACCGGCTCTCACATCACGAACGTGAGCAGGTCCGCGGTATGATAGACGAGATGTTAGATGCGGGAATCATTAGAGAATCTGTATCGAATTATGCCAGCCCCATTATCCTTGTTCGCAAGAGAGACGGCAAGACTCGTATGT
The DNA here is from genome assembly GCF_003590095.1 of Trichoplusia ni. Classification (NCBI taxonomy): domain Eukaryota; kingdom Metazoa; phylum Arthropoda; class Insecta; order Lepidoptera; family Noctuidae; genus Trichoplusia; species Trichoplusia ni. Next base: position 6,261,406 of record NC_039485.1, read on the forward strand.
GTGTTGACTATAGGATGCTCAACTCGGTGACTGTCAAGGAACGGTATCCATTACCAATCATTGAAGATGAGATGTCTCGTTTATCTGGTCAAGCGTGGTTCATTACGTTAGATTTAATGTCAGGCTATTACCAAGTTCCCATTGCCGAACGGCACAGACACCTCACAGCGTTTGTCACGCCAGACGGACAATACGAGTTTAATCGTGTACCGTTTGGTTTGGCCAACGCGCCGGCCGTCTTCCAGAGAATGATGAACCGCGTATTGGGTCCAGCGAGATTTGACAAAGCTACCGTTTATATTGATGATTTACTAATTTATGGGAGCAATTCTGATGAAGTTCTATTAAGACTTGAAGAAGTGTTTACAGCTCTTAACTGATGCCAATCTCAAGTTGAATTTGTCCAAGTGTAGTTTTCTGCAAAATCAAATAGACTACTTAGGTTACGAAATTAGCTCCTCAGGAATGCGACCGGGTGAGGCCAAAATTCGATCTGTATCCAACTTTCCCAGGCCTCAAAACGTTCATGCAGTACGTCAATTCATAGGTCTGGTTAGCTATTTTAGAAAATTCATTCGAGGATTTGCTGAGTTGGCTTTTCCCCTTACCAAGCTACTGAAAAAGGACGCTAAGTGGGAGTGGGAGGTCAATCAAGAAGAGGCTTTCGAGGCACTTAAGGATATGTTAGTTAACAGACCGGTCCTTGCTATTTACGATCGTCATGCGGAGACTGAGCTGCACACGGACGCCAGTAGGATTGGAATCGGGGCAATCTTATTACAGCGTTCAGCTAGTGCAGAAGCGTTGAGACCAGTTGCTTACTACAGTCGACAGACAACTCCGGAGGAAAAGAACTTCCACTCGTATGAGCTTGAAACTCTTGCCGTAGTTTGTGCTCTGAGGAAGTTTCGAGTCTTCTTGATAGGTAAAGAGTTCAAGATTGTCACTGACTGTAGTGCTCTACGTTCCACATTTCTCAAACGTGACCTTGTACCCCGGATAGCTCGATGGTGGCTATCTCTACAAGAATTCGATTGTATCGTAGAGTATCGAGCTGGTGTAAAAATGGCACATGCGGATGCGTTGTCAAGAAACCCGGTAGATGATGCTGTTTTACAAAGTACTGGTCAGTGTCCTTCCATATTAGCAATCACTGATGAGGACTGGCTTCTTACTTTACAGCTAGGTGACACAGAGTTGGCTAGGATACGTGACATTGTTAATAGTGACCTAGATGCGAAGGGACTCGAGTATGTTAAGGACAATTATATCATCCGGGACAATAAGCTCTACAAATACTTGAACGGGGATAAAACGAATATTAGGTGGGTAGTACCAAAGGGTGCGAGGTGGCAGATTTGCAAGATGAACCACGATGACATAGGGCATGTTGGTTATGAAAAGACCTTAGACCGTATGAAAAGTCGATATTGGTTCTCTAAAATGTCGCGGTTCGTAAAAAAATACGTAGGATCTTGTATTGAATGTGCGTATGCGAAGAAAACCGCAACCACTCGCGAGGGGTTATTACACCCCATCATCAAAGTTGCAATCCCTTTTCATACCGTGCATATTGATCATATCGGACCATTCGTAAAGTCCAAAAGGGGCAACACTCATATATTAGTGGTCGTTGACTCTTTTACTAAATTTGTATTCATAAAAGCAGTCCGAAATACCAAAACCTTGAGTGTGATCAAAGTTCTTGAAGACATATTCGATACCTTCAGGTCCCCTGATAGGTTAGTAAGTGATCGTGGAAGTTGTTTTACCGCGCACTCTTTCAAAAGATTCTGTTTAGACAGGGGTATCAAACATATTTTAAACGCGGTGGCGAGCCCTAGAGCTAACGGACAGGTTGAAAGGTACAATCGCACTATATTAGACTCCCTAACCGCACAAAATCTGAAAGACGGTGAGAAAGACTGGGACAATAAGTTAGGAAAGATACAATGGGGCTTAAACAATACATTACAAAAAACAATAGGTAGGTCTCCAGCTGAGGTGATGTTCGGGTTGAAAATGAACAGTGAGAATAATCCTTCACTCAACGAAATAATAGATTTAAGTCAGGAACATTACGATATATCCGACATTCGAGAGGAAGTCAAAAATAGAATCGACCAAGAACAAGAGAAACAAAAGCAATATTATGACAAAGGCCGAAAATCGGCACGTACCTATAATAAAGGTGATTTAGTAAAAATAACCAAAACCAATTTTCAAAATAATGGCAAGAGTTCGAAGCTTTTACCTACATATGAGGGCCCATTCAGAGTTGTGAAAATTCTAGGACACGATCGCTATAAAGTTGCCCCTATTCCTGGATTTGAGGGGATGAGAAGTAAACGTAAGACTACGGTAGCCTCAGATAGGATGCAGCCATGGATACACATTGTTTCGTTAGAGCTTGATGATGACGACAACGAGATGGAGATTATGGATGACAAAAGTGATGATGAAACGCAGAACTCTTCTTAGATTTATCACAGATAGACTTCAACTGTTTAAGATTTTGCTATTGATTTTGCTACAAAATGATAATGAATTGTTTCAGGTCAAGTGCGAGAATGGATGGGTTCGCAACTTGATTCCGATACGATGTTGATTCATGGGTGATCAGAAGCGAGAATGGATGGGTTCGCTACCTGATGCCTGTGGTCAATTTATGATTTTGTTTGGTTCATTAAAGGTACTAAGATTTAATTAAGATATTATACCCTCGAGAATGGATGGGTTCGAGGTTATTTTACAATGCATGGATCTATTTTAAATATTGATTGCTTAGAACTCGTTTGTTATTTTATTGTTTAGCTGCCAAGTAATACCTGATTCTATACTAAGTGCAACGTATGTTATGTTTAGAGTGTAATTCACAAAAAAAAAGCTAAATCCTCTATATTAGGTTAGTATTGATAGGAAAATACTGTCTTTAAATTTTCCATACGAATGAGACAACCGGCCGTGTGTAAGGTTTTCAACGGTGGCGTGCATGGGGCCATACACGTCATCAGGATGGTCGAGTGTAAGGTTTTATTTATTTTTAATACGAATTATAAAGATTGAAAGTTGTTAATTTGACTACTGTAAGGTTTTATTTATTTTTAATACGAATTATAAAGATTGAAAGATGTTAATTTGACTACTGTAAGGTTTTATTTATTTTTAATACGAATTATAAAGATTGAAAGATGTTAATTTGACTACTTTCCGATGACGGAACGTTTTTTTGTTGGCTGTTGGCGGGTCAACCAATTTTTGGGCGGGATTGATATTATTTTTGAATAGTGCGGAGAGTTATTAAAAGTACTGTTGATTAATATCACCTAGGTGTTATAACTTGTGTAAAACAATATCGATTGGAAAAATAAACAGTGTAATTTAAGTACAGTGTGGAGTTTGATTCGATATAACCTGTTATAATCATTTATTTTCACCCTCTCGAAACTCGTGGCAGCTTGATTACGATAGATCGATTTTATGAAATTGATAATGATTTTCTTCTTGGAAGCTAAACTAATCTGACTCTTCATATTTCTGGTTTCATTCTCTGAATACAGTCAAAATAATGCTTTGTTTTTAGAGGACAAAGCAAAATTTTGTAATCTTTTACTAACACTAACATGACAACTATGACAAGTATTGTCTATAGGTCATGCACTGAACTACAATAGCGTTTTCATTTGTTTATTATTCATTTAGGAGTATAGTCGACAACAGATTTAATTTTTGTCATCCATCAGTAAGTAAAACTGTCGTTAGACTTCAGTGCTCTATTGTACAGGCCTTAAATAACAATTCGATTGGTTTCTAAATTAGCTCGTGACGTCACATTAGTGCTGCCTTTGAATACCTTTATATAACCGTGCACTTAAGTTTGACCTGAATTATAGGGTTTATTAACAGCCAGCTATTTTAACTAAAAGGTCAAGTTTGCATATTCAGTTTTGTTAGAGCTGATGTGTTTTATTCTAGGAAAAGATTATTTGAGTTCCAGTAATAGATACGATGAATACTTTTAAAAGCCTACTTCGTCCACATTTGTACTGCAGTTTTCGTAGAGCCATGATTTTTTTTCTCTTTTCATATGGTATGACAAACTGCAATGAGAACAATAGAAAATGTAAGTTACATTTTCATTTTTAGAGTTGCGGGCCCGGATTTATAAAAAAGGGTAAACTTAGTTGTTTAGGTAGTATTTTTAGGGAGAGGTTTTTTTATATCATATCAATGGAAAATTTTACCGTGAAGAACTGAGAGGCATTTTTTTGTAATTTTGCTTAACATTTTTTTGCCCAATTGTTTGGAACCACTAGTATCGTGAGTTGACTAGCTCTAGATATATTTTATTTGGAACTGTGGTTTAGATTCCATTGAAATACTTAATATTTATTATTTTGAAGTGATTATAGATTTGGCAATGAAACAAATTTTATGAAAAAATATTTTATTATTATTTTACAAACATTCAACTTTCTTACATACCATTCACTTCAGTTTGTATAGTAGCAAAATATGCGGCATAGCCGGCACTATAATACTTTTACTTACAAGTATTAGCAATCAATAATTATATACTAGTTTATATATAATGGCCATGGACACACATTTACAACTTAAAACCATAATCTGTACAAATAAATAACTAGAAACTCGTTCTCACAATTTTAACAACGAACATAAAATTAATGGGAAACTGATATGAAAATAAATTATTATTAATAATCAGTTTGCATTAGGACCCTTACTATGAGCTCTCAAATCAGAATGCTTGCCAGTGTGGAAGCGAGACATCGCTTGACATTGCGCTTAACGGCGTCCCGCTTTCACATTAACCGTTCTCCTTTTCGACCGACTTCAAATTTGAGGAAGTTCTCAATTCGGCTGTTTTTTGTTTTTTTTTTACGCATAAAACGTCTGTAAGGAATTTGATCCTTGTGTTGCAGAGCTTTCCGCAAACATTGAATTCACATGCACAAAGACACCCGGACTCGGGACAAGCATGCGTGAAACACACAAACGCTTGTCCTACATGGGGTTTGAACTCGCGACACGTCGCGCCTGGTGGGTTTGGCGTCTGTCATTTGGTCCCATAAAAAGTTGGCCCCAATTTGGCTCAGTATTTCTTTTTAATTTGATTTGAAATCGGTTCTCGTATTGCGAACTCATAGTAGAGACACTGTGGTAACTCTAGTTTTGTATAACATAGAAAACTATGCATTTTAGTTAACAGAGAATGGTATTACACAATTGTTTGGTAACATTTGTTTGTAATTTTATATTAATTAGAAATGGCCTCTCACGTCTTGCCATAATGTTAGATCGATGAAAGGCAGCTGGTTGCAAGGTACCAGTTTGTTCCTGTAAAATGAAAAAACCCTAATTAAAAAAAAAACACGAACAAGCTAGCGAGTCAGAAAGTAGCAGATGTTTATGCAATTTGAAAAATATGTTACTGCTAAGTGACTGGTTTTGTTTTTAACAATACTAGGTTGCTCTAATTAATAAAGCAAGTAACAAAACGAAAACAAGCTTTTTACTGAAAATTACATTCAGTATATAAATTGATTCAACAGACCCTTAACTTTTTAATCAATAGGGGTTAAGACAGAAGATTTTAAAGTCTGTTCTAAAAATGTTACGAGGAGGGTAAATATACAATACAATAGCTTCTCATTTTCCAAAGTGTAATTTTATAGGAGGAAAGACATAACCCTTATCTTGAGGAGTCGTCAGCTTGGAGGCGCTGTAAGTAATGGGCATACTTACTGAGGCGATATCAGTTCGAAGGCTCTGGGCTGCATGGCTCTGATCGCGTCACCGTTGTCACAGAGTATACGCGCCATAGACGCTCCCTTACGTATCGCTTGCAGCTGACCTGATTTAAGATAATTGTTTTAAAATACGCGTCATTAATATTGTGAAGGATTGTGAGTGTTTACGCATGCTATTAATTCATGATTAAACCCCAGGACTCAGTAAGTACATATAAACCCTAAAATAGGCGGTTCCCTTAAAGTTGTAACTGGGAAAAAAATTATTTGTACTATTTTTGTTCGAAACAGTCTTATCTCTAATAATTTTCCTTTTTTTGTAGAACCGGTTCGTACTTTTCATAGGAGGAAGCAAAAAACAATATCGTCATAGTGGGTGCGTACCGGCCGGAGGTGTTCCGGATCCCGATGTGTTTTTATTAAAATGAAACAAGAACAAAAATAATTGTTTAAAAAAAACTAAATATTGTTTGCAAAATCACTTATTTTAAGTGACTTTAACAAAATGCATTAGGTCTTGGAGGAATATCTGTGTCTATGAGGACGTACTGTTAGACGTTGAACGTACCTTGCAAATCAGTAACTGTCTCAGTGTAAGTGTTAGGGGTAAGTACCGCAGTCATAAATGAAAAGAGCATCAGCCCTAAGTTGATTTGAGCATACTTCTATCACCAAACAATTTATATAACACTTTATTTTCAGTTGAACATAATATTATTTAATCTCCTGCTAATGTAATGTAGCATCACTTTACTGCAGCACTAAACACGCAGATTAACGAGATTTGTTGAGGAAAATGGCAAAATGGGGGTAGAATATACATTTGTATACGGAAACACTACTTTGATGCCTTTACGTGCTCTTTGTCTGGTGAATAATTGCTATCATCCCCAATTCATTGTGTACTTTGAGGGAAACATGACAAAAAATGTACCTAACAGTATGTTATGGTTAGTTTTTATTTCATCGTCTGATAATAAAGAAAAAAAAGGAAGTAAAGATTTTATTACTTAAATTCATTTGTAAAAAAAGACTAAAAATACATTGTGAAATGTTTTATGATCATTTATGTACACAAATTTCAAATTTATTAGCATTTACTTAACTGAGTCTAAATGCCTCACGAATCAAATTTTGAAATTATATAGAAGCATTTTAGTCATAGTCATAGACGAATTTATCAATATATATATTTAAGTTGCGTATTTTACGTTTGCATCTATGTTTTATTTAACCCAAACCTGAACACCTCAAAGTTTGTAAAGTTGCTGCTTTCTATAGTTAGACTGTAAAATTCTCTTACATATAAAACGAAATCGTCAACACCAGCTTACTGTCAAACGAAACTCTACGATTGGTACTAATCTGTCTACAATAAAGTACCAGAATGTCGTAAAGAATAATAAGGGTAGTAAATTCTGGTAAACTTTCTTAGTACTATTTTAGTTCTGCGTAGATTTTATTTGTTATCGCTGGGAGGTACCACCCGTAGGTTAAACTAGCGTTATCAATTTATGTCTCACTGTTGTTCTTTGTATAGGTATTTCAGGACAATATTAAAAAAATATAAAGGTTAGTTTACGATACATTAAAAAATATTTGTTTTAGGTTTTGACAAATACAAGTACGATTTTCCGGCAATTGCGAGAAAAAATTCGTCAAATTAGTATTTGATTATACTCAAAAGCATTATTCATCAATGAGTTCATAACTTCACTTTCAGTCTGTTCTCATTTTTGAAGATTTTAAGAAGCGGTGAAAATGATTTACTTCCAAAGAAACAACCCTTTAAAAATGCTTTTCATTTCCAACAATTATTTTTAGTACACTCAATCACCTATTGCCTCCAAGTTGTTCAGAGGCTAAAACCTTAAAGGATAAAACTTACTTGGCGTAAAAGCGGTGTCCGGATCAGCTCCATTCTCATAGAAGTACCGATCTCCTACTCTTGTCCTGTAGAACTGTTCAGTGAGGATACACAGGAAGGTGGGTCCAGCCAGCGCTCCGGGTACCAGCCGCTCCAGGGATCCTGCCACCACCAGCTCTACGTCATCCGGGGATTCGTACATACTTTGCAGTACAGCAACATTCTGGAAAGAATTTTTATTATATACAAATGATGGATATAAAAGTCGGAATTCAAATGATGATGATTGTTAACCAATAGTGGGACGCATAGGTTTAAAATAAAATAGAGGTATTTTCATTTTCTCCCTACTAAAGATCTTCAGACCGACTTATTTTGATTGAAAAGGATCACTGAACCACCACACGGGACCCATTACCGAGCGTTTCTTTTTGTTGTAAATATTTGTAGCAATACAATGTATTTTCTTTAAGATCTCATAAATAAATAACCTGATAATCTATACATATAACTAAAAAACAAACAATCACAAAAATGTATTCTTTTTTCCTAATTTGATTTCTTTAAAAGTCTAGAATAAAATACGAGTTTACTAGACGCAACAGTGATATGATACGAAAATAAAATTCCCAATATTGAAAATTGCGAACGATAGAAGTGGCATGACCATGAATGAAAGCTAGTGCAGCTGGTTTGTTTACAAGCAAAACATGAATTGGTTTCCAAAAATAATGCTGGAGTGTTACCGCGGGCTTGCTATTGACATTTACTTTTACGAGTCAGAGATGTAAGCTGTGTGATTGTGTAATTTAAAAACCATTTATGAAAACAATGCTATAATTCAACCAACAATTACTGTACTTGCCTTTTTGACATTCTTTGAATCACAGCTCGTTTTTCATAGACTGTTGAAACGTATGATATACCCGTTTTTTTACTACGGAGGCTGTCCGTCTTTCTGTCCGTCCGTCCATCTGTCACTACGCTGCAACTCAGGAATCATGACAGCTAGAGAGATAACAGTTTTCGATGCCGTTTTAAATTTGTTAAGAACCAAATCTTGTTTTTATTGTAGCCTATTAATATGCAGCCATCAGTGTCGCTAGTATGCTCGCACTTAATCGTTTTATTTACCGATAGTTAATTCATCTACGTAAAACTATCCTTAGCTATAATATATGAACACTGTACAATAAAGAATCTCTCCAAACTTACATACTAATTTGGCTGTCAATTTTATCCTAATAGGTATCTACACTATCTTAAATAATTAGTTAAACAGACCTTTATAAATTCCCAAGAACTTTAATTTCAAGTCTTAAATAATATTTACAGAAAGCTTTGTCTGTAATTATTTATGCTAAGTCAGTCGCGGATTGTTGTTACAAAATTTTGTTTTAAGATCTTCCATGAAGTTTGAAACTTGTTGTATCAACATTCAAATGGTTTAAGGCGATTAATCTTCCCACTCAAAATAAGTAAAAGGAAGAAAACGGCGGTTTGATTTTTTACTGCTTCAAGGGACGCACCTTTCGTTTTTTAGTATTAATTTCAATTTTAATACCTATCTCAACGCGTTGCTAAGAAAAAGTCTTAACAGGCGAACGGACAACGAATTGATTTAAGATTGTCTTTTCTTTCCAAGTAGAGACTTTAGGTCTCTTGTCGATTTTGGGGGAATTTAAATTACACTAGAAGTGGTCACTGGGTCAAACCGAAGTCCTTATGTTAGTGTTCATGAATAGTGAACACGAAAGTTACAATTAAAATTTAATAAAGTGATATCCAATATCATCACTAAACACAGATCAAGTGAACCTCATAACAAGCGTAGTAATAATGTCTTAAAAGCTTTGGTGTTTAACATTACAGCTACGAAAGGACTTTAATATTGCTGCTTGGTTAAAAATAAGCTCAGGCTGTTGCTGCATTCAGTAAGGAAGAGTGGTAACATGTCTTATTGCATTTTCTGAATATTAATTATGCTATGTCCACCAGATTACAGCGACAAAGACAAATTTCCTTTAAGTGAAACTTCTCCTTTAGACAAAAAAATATTCCCTAAAATATCTACAAGAAATATAAACTCTGCTTTTTCCGTTCATAAGTTAAAACCTTAATGTGGAAAGCTGAACCAGCACCTACGCAAAAGTTCGACGTATTTCTTAAGATGAGACTGTAAGTCATGTAGATACTGTGTGAAGACGAAAATAGAAAGATCTTATTTCTGAGACCTTGATAATACATGATATGAGGGAATTTATAAACTGTGACTACGTGACGCTAAGTAAGGAGCGCGAAGTAATTTTACGATGCGCGAGCCATAAGGTTTATTGCCGGCTCTAAACTGTATGTAAAATACTAGGAATAAAACTAAACCCATTGCCAATTTAGATAGCGTGGGACATTGTTGCCAAGATATTTTTAGAAAACCAATTCAGTAGTTAGGTATAACTGTATAAACGAAGTTGGGAAGTTTATGCAATGCATGCCCAGAGTTTTGTTCGAAATACACCGTGATTTTTTAGTCGTCTTACAAAAGTAGTCCAGTTCATGGAATTTACAGGTAGTTCTTTTATAAACGTGTTATAAAAAATGTTTTTAGGCATCCAAAGGTTTTTTCCAAATATTTCGGTTGAAGCTTTTAATCCTATAGTGCTATCCTAACGCTATTTTCTCTGTCCCGCTGGCGTTGGATCGGTTGTCAACATACTTTGATACACGTATCGCATACAAACTAGTGGCAGTGACGTTTGCACAACCATTTGATCCCTGACCCTCATTGACTTTTACCTAATCCATTTGTGTACGTAAATGTTGTATAAAACCAACTAATAAATTAGGAGTACCAGATTATGTAAAAAGAAATCCGAAACATTTAGTCGTCAAATTCATAAATCTTAACGGGGGTTATTCTTGTCCCGAATTTTTAACCGAAAATATCCTTTGAAGAACACCATTTTTTTGCAGACTCATTATATTAAAATAGCATGGGGAAAACAATAACGTTCAACATAATCTTCAGAGTTCTATGTTACACGAAATTTTCTTCTGCTTAAAAAGTGCTAAACGGCAACTTATAGAATAATTATGCAAATGTATTGTATAATACAATGACTATCACCGGACTACAGATTCTGTTTGTTTCGTTACAACAAAAACAGTAGGGAAAACAAATGGAAACCTATAATAAAGTTGATTCTTTATTTTTTCAAGCAATTTGTTTTATGCACAGGAAAACTTTATATTCACAAGTTTAAATGTAATCTAAAACCGTTGTCTTTGTGGCTTTGTTTATCGGGAAATAAGCCACCGACATCCTTTCTTGGAATTCAAATCTATTTAACCGTGATAATGTAACTGACTGCAGGACTGACCGAAATTCTTTTTATCACGGTTTTATTTAAGTGTGTTTATTTATTTGCTTATTACCACGTAAACAAAGTTTGCATCCACCTCAATCTAGATAGTTCAGCGACCAAATAAAGCTATCTTTGTCAATGAATACTCATTTATTATTAACCAAGACATATTGACATAGCGATGCAAGCACACACATACATATGCACACATATGTACGCTCCTCTCTGGCTTTGTTGCCGACAAATGAGATCAATATAAAACTATAGATACACTACATGGAGTTAATCTGTTTCCCTACACGTGAGTCGCATTGACTTGGACTCTCGAGGGTGGAAAGTTTGAACCCGATCGTAAAGCAATTAACAACGACATTCTGTTTATTTTACGACTACGAGTGTTACAAACAAACAAGAGAACGATCAAAGGTTCAAGGTAAATCTTAATGACATCAAAATATGTACATTTATAAATAGCTAATAATTAGCAATATCAAAGACATTTATTCATAATAGCGCCTTTTAATTCAATGCTTGTGTCTTTCACATCCCGTGGCTAGCAAAAAAAATACCTATTTTTTGTCAGGGCATGAACATGTTGTTTTTCTATTAAGATATGCTCCGTAGACTTAAGATTCAGGCACTTTCATGACGTTTAGACCTGTTATTCAACATGGATATGCAGCTAAATTTATTTAAAAAAACCAACTGCAAAATAACTTGGTAAAGGATTCAGTGAATGTACTTTTTATTTTTGATTTTATCTTAAACGAAGAAGAGATGAATAACTTTTAATACTACTACTACAAACCTTTAAATTATTATCAAAATAACAATAAATTATAGTAGTTCCTTAGCGCTTAGTAGCGATACGTACGCGAACGCGTTACCCGGAATCGATATTAGTATCGAACCTTTATCGATTCTCCTATAATATGGCCAGTTATGTCAACCTTCTCAGTAACACATGCGGCTTTAATATACAATACAATGAGCTGTCGTTACTGAAGATTGCCTTAATTACAGCTCTGGCAAACTGATTAGGGATGGCATTATATTAGTACTAGCTTTTCGCTGGCGGCTTCGCCCGCCTCGAGGTCGGTGATATAGCGTTTCCAAGAGAACTCTTAAAAAGTCCGGGATAAAAACTATGTTCTTTCTCAAGGTCAACTCTATACCTGTACCAAATTTCATTAAAATCAGTTAAGTTGTTTAGACGTGAAAGCGTAACAGATAGACAGAAAGACAGACAGACAGAGTTACTTTCGCATTTATAATATTATATAGTAGGGATGATCTTACTCTTACTAAAGAAAGTAATCCATTTTTGTATATTATATTTTAGGAACGTATAAGGTAAAGAGAATTTAGTTGTGATTAGAACTATTTCATTAGAGTGTACAAACATACATTTTTATTTAATAAAAATGTAAATACCACGTAAAAATACCACTTAAAACAAGTAGATTACAAAAATATTTGTTTGATAAGGTCAAAGAACTCCAAACATGGCAAAAGCTTGACCAAAAGTCAAGGTTTCATGAAACTGCCAATAAAGCTGGCCTATCATAAAACGGAAATAAAAAGTGCCAATGTTAAAATGATGCTATCTTGTTATGTTACTGCCCCTAACTGTAACAGCCTTTGGGAAGTCCATCAACGCTAGTACTGATATCACACTATAAACTGGAGTTATATTTGGAGATAACAGTTGACAAGTTCACGACATTAATCTGTGACGTCATTGCTGAAGGGTATAAACTGACATTATGACACACTAATAGCAAGAGTGATAACCGTTGTTCGGATTAAAACGATTATAATTTTATTGTTTTGGAGAATTGAAATGGATCTTGTTCCGAGTACGCGATAAAGTGTCCGCCTTTAGATTTTCGTAGGCCATTGAAATTAGATGGATTAGGGCTTGGTTCAAATAGCTTACGGGACTCGACTTTCTCGGCTAATTACATTCATATGGTATACTCTATTGCTTAACTTATTCAAGTTTGTGTTTGTTGTGGTTTCCTGTTCAAATTACTTAACCGCTATTGAAATCCTTTCTCCGTTGGTTAGGTACGTTAACAGCGGGTAACATGGCGAATATTTGATTTTCAGTTTCCCTCTTTAACGCAACCGACGCGGATGAGACCGTGGGGCGCTGCTGGTATTTTATCTTATACAAAAAATTAGATACCTCTTGGGAGATGAAGTCCAGCATGTCATGGAAGCTCTTGGGTGCCGGCAGGCCGCAAGCCGCCCGCGTTGCGATGTAGCTGCCCAGCCCGTGGTCGCGACCTCTTTGGATGTCCGTCGCTCTTAAGTCTCCACCAAATGTGTTGTTACGCCTGTTAAAATAATAATAAGAAGAAGGCTGATGATGACTTGAGAGATTGATGAAAAATGGCTATGAAGAAATCATACAACACAAATGCTAGAAAATGTTTTATTTTCTTTTTCCCAGAAAGGACTTTAAATACCTAGTATACGTCAAAAAAAATACATCATAAATTCAAAACCAGTATTTTTGCTGTCGAATAAAAATTTGTTACCGAATTTGCCATTGTAACATTTGTCACTCAATAAAATTGATTACAATGATCCATCCAATCGCGCCGGGTTCCGTATTTCGGCGTAATTGACGCTAACTGACTACAGTTCCGCTGACAAGGGACGATCTTTCATGGAAACGTTGATTTCGTTTGACACGAAAAATGAATGGCACCGTCGTAATATTTTTGAACTCACCACAAAGCTGATAACTTTTTTTCCCGTAATTGCTCATAAAAAGTTATTTACCTGCATTATCTAAGAATGTGGAACAAAACTTCAATCTTAACAGTTTATTTTGAGCACAAGGAACAAGGATCTCAAGTGAACGGATGTATCCGAACAAAACAAACACATTGAAGACCGAAATATTAAAGTTTAAGATTAAGTTTGTTTAATAAAGTAGATGGACTAGTTTCGGGATAAATATAGGCTCCGAAGACTGATCGAAGATTCACTGCCTGAACAAACTAATAAACACTTGGAAATTTCAAATAAGTATTGAAGGGGCTTTTAATATTGCTGCAAATAAAGAGGTTCAGAGAACCCGTGTCGTCAGTCTCTAAATTTTGATTTTTGGTGAAGCTAATCATCGTATGGAAAGATTTTTTACGGTGTAATCTTGAAACAATTTTCCACTCTCAGGGCACAGACTTACAGACTATTTAATCTCTTAAACCAGATTGTACAACAATCACACAAAAAGAGGATATTTTAGACCTTTGAAGGACCATAACACATTGGTTCTAAAACTAGATAGATATTCGAATTCTAATACGTCCTTTTCTGTTCATCCGTGTCTTTGAATACCATCAAATTTATAGACATTTCAATTTGAGCCCGCAATATAAGCTTAGATTCGTATTAATATTAATGAGGCCATAAATTTCCCTCGTATCTTCCATACAGTAAAACGTAAGCACAATTCTGGCGACTGTTTTTGTCGTAAATTATTGTCGTTTACGTCTGTTGATAACCCTTATTTATTGATTGCAGTCATTTTATATATGAACTCATGTCAATATGTAGAAATTGATACACAACTTTTCCAAGATTCCCAAAAGTATTCCAAAATGATCTGTTGTCAAATCTGCACTGGACACTATTGTGGAAGCTTGACCTGAATATCAAATGACATACTCACAAAAAATATTTGATCACTGGAAAAACTACGGAAGTTTGACACGTGATAAAGTATTTTTTGTTTCTATCATACTTTCCGAGAAAGGCGGTAGAATCTGATTTGGAGATAAAGTTCTGCTTCATGAGTTCTAACAAACAGTTTATCTCAATGGCTTCTGTCTGTACCAGTAAACAGTTTACACACAAAACTTTGCCTTAATATTTTGTTTCCATAATTTCAACTTTAAAATGAATACGTTCAATATTGGTTGCTGAAGCAGCTCTTGAAGAAGTTTCAAACGAAAAGTTTTTATTAAATTCCAAAGAAATTACTTACTTGAAAAGGAATTGGGTCACTTCTGCATCCCAGAACTGGTCACTGTAGGATTGTTTCTGTACTGTTAGTCCTCTAGCCAAACTATCGAAGGTATTATCAAGTTCCAGCAACAATGGTCTGTTGAACCAATCACTCATACGAACGGCAGCTTGTAAGTCGCGGTTTTCTGATACCAACCTGAAAAAGAACATAATTAAATGTTGGAGAATAGGTCATTAAAAGGTCAAGGTATGAGTATATTATTACGAAACAGAAGCTTAGAAGCATAATTAAAAGTATAATACGAAAGCGAGTAATTAAAGTGAATACGGTAGGGATTAAATTCTGACCACATAATGTACCTGAACAGAATTTGGTAAATGCAATTTCCCATCTCATTAATATTAATACTCGATAAATGTGCTACACGATTACATTTGATCCAATTTAGGAAAACCATAATACGTAGGTATCTATAATCGTATTATGTTCTTCGAAATGTTAATATTTAATTGTAAAACTGTTTGGCACGTTTATGGGGATTCAAATTTTAATTATAAGGAAATTTTGTGTTCAAATAGGTACTCTCACAAAATAAAAAAGAAGAAGGGAAAAACGTAATATCTTCATCTAGTTATTAAAGGCACAGCACACAAGAGATATAAAAAAAATACCTGCAACATTTTTATCAACTAAAATAACCAAATGACAACTTACTTCAAGTATCCACGAATGAGAGTGTGGAAGTGTCTGAAAGCAGCCGTCGCATGCTCGTCAAGGATCGAGGGGTCCACTCCAGGATTGTAGTCATTTATATAGCTGGGAGCACCAGGGTAGATCAACTTGTTCTTCACCATGTTCTCAAAGCCTACGAAGTAAAATTAACGGCGTTATACTAAGAAAAATTATTTTCAAATTGAAACTGGATTGATATTAAAGATAGACACTTATGAAAGTTTCAAAATGGCAGGGTCTTTCTAACACTATATGAGGGTTTATAACGCATTGTCATGTATGCCAAAACGCGGATGACAAAGCAGGGCTTTTTAGCTTTAGCCAGTAAGAATCTTGCACCACCCGTTCTCGCAGGAGTGTGGGCGTCCAAGAAGATTACTCCGCCTTATCATAAAAGAGGAACTTTCCCAATACCGGTTTGATTCTGATTCGGTGTTATTACTTAGTAAGCAGTTTCGAAGATTCAACTCGATCTCAATCTTACCTAATAATATAGGAAGGTATTCATAATAATTGATGTGTTGAATCTCAGCAATGTGAATACGCCTGGCTTCCTGGTACAGAACCTCGTCGTTCCAGTGAGGGTTGTACTGTGCGAGGGTATCGGCAATGCGGTTGTGTTCACGCAATAACATCACCTGGAGTACTGTCAGTTGAGGGTTCTGGTTGACACGGATGTCCCCTGGAAATATAATATGTATACATCCCATGCTCTTAAATGTGATTAAACAAAAGAAAAAACTAAACCCGTCTCTGAATCTGAAATGTCAAATTACGGTGAATTTTCGGTGACGTTATCACAATTCTTCAAACAAGAACAAAAACAAAACTTAATATAAAAGCAAGACGTCTAAAATGCCATCTGCTTAGTCTAGCCTAACATTAATCTCACATGTCAGATGAGTCCATAAACTCTCCAGGGTCTTAATAATCAGAGGCAAATTCGGTTTTCCCATCAGTATTCAAATGGCATGTGTTATGAAGGACTAGCCTTACTCAACTGTTTTGAGCTTTAGACTCGGTCAATAACCTTAAAGGATTCCAACGAACCGTAAAGATAGGCTACCCGATACTGATCTTGGGTCTATAACAAGCATTGAATAATTGAGATTGGCTTAAAACTAGATTCAAATCGTTTTGAGACATTTGATGTCTATTTTGTAGTCGTATACTAATATTTCTTGGTTGGCATCACAAACGAACAAAAATTGAAATGATTGATGTAACATTTTTATTTTCTCTTATAATCGCTACTACTATCTATGGACAGTTAATTTTTTTTTTTTCATTACCTATTATTATCTATATCTGGGATTTTGTGCAGTAATACGTTCAAAATAGAAGTAACAGAGTTGACCTGATTTTTTTTTCATTGAACCAAGTATTGCCTTAACGTATGAAAATTAATATATTTTTTAATCTAGTTTAAACACTAACCAGCTAAGTAGCAGGGTTCATTAGGAGACTGGGCAGATTCGCAGGTGATGGTGATGTTCGGATCCTGTGGAGGCCACTCCCGACCACTTCTCACTGTAGTTAGAAGACGTCCACCACGACGAGCTCTAATCGGATCAGACTGGCCGAGACTACTGCCGTATACTAACGACAAATCCATGAAGGCTGTCACTGTTGATATCTAGTGGCAAATAAATTATTTCTATTTACTTCTTTTTCCATAAAATGTTTACAAAAGAAAAGAGGTCCTGTAATAGGTACTTAAGGTGTTTTTAGGCTAGGCTGCATTATAATGATTATTTATGGGGAAATACTAAGATCAAACGTATTCAAATTGTCAAATTCTTGTCAAAATTGTTATTTTATATCAAATCTAAATTTAGAACAGGGAAATACAAGAGATGTCCCAAAATTGTTAAAACAGAATTACTCCTAAAACGTTGCCACGTTGGGCGTTATATGGAAATTTAATATAACTGCCGCCTAGACCGAGCAGAAGTCGCAAGTTGAATAATTTATAAATTAGTCTCAAGCAAGGATTGAATTTTGCAGAAAACGACGAATACTTGTAAAACTTTGTAGCATTTGATGGTAGATCTTATGATGGTCTAAGGTACTTTTTGTAAATACATATTTCCGTAGTTAACGTGAAAACGTGAAGTAGTTTCCTAACTCTCTAATTTCTCCGATCGGTCAATGTCTAACTTCAGGTTTGTGTTAAGAAAAGTTTGCGATTGAAAGGCAGTTTGTTGAAATATGAAAATATTGAACCTTATTTTAGTACTTATTTACTTTTTTATAGTTTTTGACAATCTGACTGTCTGTGTCTTATGTTTTAAATTCTCTCAAAATATAAACTACGTTTTTATTTTCTAAATACTTTCTTTTATTAAATATAACAGGTTATGGGCCCAGCACGCTTCCACTGCGAACAGGTTATGGGCCCAGACCACCTGTACATTGCGTAAAAGTGAAGTAAAAAGTATAAAAACGGTGTAGTTCCGTATATTACATCAAAACTCGGCACGAAAACTCAGTACAAAAATAATAACTATTTTAGTTTCTTCATGCCAATTT
This sequence comes from Trichoplusia ni, assembly GCF_003590095.1. Classification (NCBI taxonomy): domain Eukaryota; kingdom Metazoa; phylum Arthropoda; class Insecta; order Lepidoptera; family Noctuidae; genus Trichoplusia; species Trichoplusia ni. Next base: position 6,279,658 of record NC_039485.1, read on the forward strand.
TACTCCTAAGGTACTGGAACTTGTCTCTAGGCAGAGCTTTGGTGAATATGTCAGCACTTTGCTCTTTGGTACAAACATAATTTAAATCTATATGTTTTTCATTGTACTTTTCCTTAATGAAATTATACTTTACATCAATGTGCTTGCATCGTTTGTGATAATCCACATTTTTAATCAAACAAATTGCACTTTGATTGTCAATGTTTAAGTATATAGAATCTTGATTAAATTCACCAATATCTAATAACATTCTTTTTAACCACAAAGCTTCTTTTGTCGCAGAACAAGCAGCCATGAATTCTGCCTCTGTGGTAGATAAAGCAACACTTTGTTGGCGTTGCGTAGCCCATGTTATAGCAGCTCCATTTTTTATAAACACATACCCAGTTAATGATTTTCGACTGTCAATGTCTTTAGCAAAATCTGCGTCACTATAACCTTCAACTTTATTCTGCTGGGATGATGTGTAACACAAGCCATAGTCGATGGTTTCTTTTAAATATTTCATTATTTTCTTGACTACGTTCCAATGAGTGTGATCAAAACAATTAAGATATCTGCTTACCAGACTGACTCCATACATGATGTCCGGTCTGCTTACCACAGCCAGATGCATAAGTGAGCCGACTGCCTCTCGATATGGAATATTCTTGTCCACAGGTTCAGTGCTCTTCTCCAGTGTGGTGTGTGAGTCTACTGGGATATTATTACCATTAGCATCTTGCATATTATATTTAAGCAATATCCTTTCAATATATTTTGACTGATGAATAAATATCAAGCCTTCAGATCTCTTAATTTGTAATCCTACAAAGTTCTTTGGATCACATTGTTTCATTTCAAAGTTTAGTTTTAATTCTTGCATCACCATATTTAGAGAATCTGTTGATTTAGAAAATAGAAGCCCATCATCAACATACAACAATAAATAAACTTTGTTATTATTTACATTTCCAACATACAAACACCTATCTGCATGACTGTTGTTGAAACCAAATTTCTTCAGTGAACTGTCAAATTTTTGGTTCCAACACCGTGGTGCTTGTTTAAGGCCATAAAGAGATCGATTAAGTTTACATACCATATTCGACTTAGCATTCAAACCTTCAGGTGGTGACATATAAATGTCTTCTTTAACATCACCATACAAGAATGCAGTTTTAACATCGAACTGAAGTATATTTAAATTATGTTGTGCTGCTTCTGAAAGTAATACTCGAATTGTATCATACCTCACAGTAGGAGAGTATATCTCTTTATAATCAATGCCTTGTTTCTGGCTACAGCCTTTAGCACACAATCTAGACTTATAAAGCGGACCAGATGGTTCATCTTTTATTTTAAAGACCCATTTACAGCCAATTACTCGTACTCCTTCAGGCTTTTCAATCAATTCCCAAGTTTTATTCTTTGCATGTGCCTGTAGCTCTTCGTGAATTGATTGTTTCCATTTGGCCGCATTAACATTTTCATTTGATAAGGCTTCATCATATGTTTTTGGAACATTTTCCTGTCCTACAAGTTCTTCAGTACATATATATGTATTTCCCTGCATTTTGGTCAATCTTGCTTTAGATCTTGTAGTTACATTAGACCTTAATTCCGAGGGATCTATATTTATTTCTGGTTCATACAAAGACCCTTCATCTGAGTAAAAATCATCACTGGATTCATCTTTAGTATCTTCAGATAAATTCTGTAAGGTTGTGTCACTGTCAGTAGTTCTTTCAGTTACAGAAGTATCTTCACATTTGTTTGGAGCGGACTCTGATAATGGTACCAAAGCATAATCTCTTTTAACTGAGCTTTCTAGAAAAATCACGTCTCTGCTTATGAAAACTTTTCTTGTTTTGGGATCTAAAAGTCTATATCCTTTGGTTTGTTCACTGTATCCAATAAATATCATTTTATTAGACTTAGAATCCCACTTCTTAGCTTTTTCTTTTGGAACATGCACCATTGCTTCACAACCAAATATTTTCATATGTGTGATATCCGGCTTTTTACCACTCCACATCTCCTCCGGTGTTAAAAAGGCTAAGGCTCTTGTTGGACATCTATTTGTGATATAAGCTGCAGTTGACACAGCTTCAGCCCAATAATGCTTTTGTAATTTTGCATTTAAGAGCATACATCTAGCTCTTTCTAACAATGTGCGGTTCATCCTCTCTGCTAAGCCATTTTGTTGTGGCGTAAAAACGTTAGAGGTTTGATGTACAATGCCAAATTTCTTGAGAAAAGCTTGAAATTCATTGCTTAAGTACTCAGTCCCATTATCTGTGCGGAGAGTTTTTATTGTCAAATCCAGTTGATTTTCAACTAATACTTTAAATTCTTTAAATTTTTCGAATACCTCAGATTTACTTTTTATCAAGTATACATATACTTTCCTGGTAAAATCATCAATAAAAGTAAGAAAGTAGCGAGCTCCTCCAAGAGATGGTATCTCCATTGGACCACAGACATCGGAGTGAATAAGTTCTAGCTTTGCTTGAGCTCTGGAACCCTCCGAAGGGAAAGGAAATCTTGTCTGTTTCCCTTCAATGCATGAGATGCAAATCACTTTATCTGTATTTTCTAATTTGAGTCCTGCACTTTCCGATAGTTTATTCAAGTCTTCAAAATTTAAATGTGCCATTCTCTGATGCCATAAAAAAGGATCGACTGCTGAAGCAGATATGTATGCAGGAACACTATGTGTAACCAGCCTGTACATATTGTTTATCACATCAGCAGCTGCAATTTGTTTATTTGCTTTCAGGATTTTACAACCTCCTTTGTCAAATTCCACTTGACAACCATTTTTTATAATCTGACTGACGGAAAGAAGGTTGGTTGCCAACTCAGGAACATACAGAACATTCTGTACCTTGACTGTCTCCACCTTGCCTTGCATATTGACAACTTTGATATCTATCTTTCCACAGGCCTTCACAACTAGCTTATTGTTATTAGCTACCCTTATTGTGGAAATCGGAGGGGTAGTTTCATCATAAAGCAAGTCACGGTTCATTGTCATGTGCATTGATGCGCCAGAATCAATGTACCAATTATTGTCGTTGTTCATTGTAGCAGACAACACGGCAACATAACTGGAATCTGTGTTCCCGTTGGGCTTCTCTTCCTTTTTCTTATTTCGGCAATATTTACTTACGTGCCCGTACTTATTGCACACATAGCACCTTGGACCTTTACCAATTTTAACTTGAGCTTGTTTGACACGCTGATTTCCCTTGCTTTTCACATATAAAGCACTAGACTCAGAGTTTCTCACATCTTGCAGAAGCTTTGTCTTCACTGAATCAGCCGTTATAGTCACACCGGAGCTTTCAAGTGCCATAATCATTGGTTGATATATTTCTGGTAGACCAGCCAGTAATAAGGTCCCAAGCCATTCATCATTAACTTCGAAACCTATGTTCCTTAGCTTATGAGCAGTGGTCATAATCTTGTTAACATAATCTTCAATGTTCAGACAATTTTCAAGCGATGTATTAATCAGATCTCTCAACAGACCAACTCGGCGTGTTAATCCTTTGTCGTCGAAAGCTTTGGCTAAGTTATCCCAGACTTCTTTTGCTGTTTTGGCTTCTTGAATGTGTACATAGTTGGTGGGATGTACTAATAGGATAATTTTTGACTTCGCTTTTGTATCGAGTTTGGGATCAAAGCTGTCTGTTGCGGTGACACAGCACCACAATTCCTCATGTTCAAGGTAGGTTTGCATTGCAAACCGCCACGTATGGATTATCACAAACGATGCAAGCACATTGATGTAAAGTATAATTTCATTAAGGAAAAGTACAATGAAAAACATATAGATTTAAATTATGTTTGTACCAAAGAGCAAAGTGCTGACATATTCACCAAAGCTCTGCCTAGAGACAAGTTCCAGTACCTTAGGAGTAAAATTGGCATGAAGAAACTAAAATAGTTATTATTTTTGTACTGAGTTTTCAAACTTAGTTATGTTTCATGCTTATGTTTTATGAGTTCAGATTTCTGTTTATATTCTACTGTGTATTTAAGTCAAAAGGGTTCAAATTTGGTGAGAGTGTTGAAATATGAAAATATTGAACCTTATTTTAGTACTTATTTACTTTTTTATAGTTTTTGACAATCTGACTGTCTGTGTCTTATGTTTTAAATTCTCTCAAAATATAAACTACGTTTTTATTTTCTAAATACTTTCTTTTATTAAATATAACACAGTTCCTGTTGATAATCAGATTAAATAACATTTTGGTAAGAAGAAGTTGAGTCTGCTGTACTTAGTAAGTATTTGTGAGTAGATGTATTTATTTTTACCTCGAATGTAAAACAGAATATATAAAAAACGATTGCCTAACGTTATTTATTTACGGAAGTAGGCAGTACCGGAATTGGGAATTGGTTTACTGTTTTCCCTAGTGGCATATCTGTTTTTGAACATCCTGAACAGGCAGTTAAGGATTATCAGAAAATACATTTTTTTATTCTCTCTTGAAATAATATTAGACAAAAACCTATTTTTGGAGGAAACCAGAGCTATAGATATAAATAATGTTCTTCATCTTGATTTGGGTTCGTAGCCCATGCTGCTCCATTGCATAGCAAGGCTGTTGTTGTTGTATGTTATTAGATTATTAGAAATTCATCCTAAAGTTTATTCCACACTATTTCGAACCAGCTTTTTGGAACTCGTCACCTAACCTAATCCTAATTAGGATAAAACACAAAGTTCGAAGACTTACTGGCTCAGCGGGAGCATTGGGTGCCGTGCAGCCTCTGTCTCTTGTAGTACCAGTCCTCACAAAGTTCATGCACTGGGTGCCTTGAGGTGAGTGCACGGGATCGTTGGGAGGGATCAACAAAGGTGCGCACACAGGGTTGGTCGTGACGTCAGCAGTCAGACGGCCGTTATCATCGCAGCACGTGACCGGGTCCCTGTCTGTTTAAACCAAAATACTTTAAGTTATGAGAAATAAAGGTGAATATACTTCAGCGTTTGTTTAGTAGACACATTAAGCAGCACACGCCACACAAAAATTATTGAACACAGATAAACTATCTATCAAATTAAAGACCAAAAATCGAACAAGTGAGCTGTGCTTTTCCCCGACTGATTGTGTTAATAAAAAACTTTTTACTCGCTCACTTCAATAATTCAAAGTTTTAGACACGTATTGTCTTTAATATTGCCAATGGTTCTCTTATACTTAATAGATGGGACACAATATCAATCCGTCCTTCAACATCATCGAACAAGAAAATTATTTGATACATTTTTGTGGATGAACTTTTTCCCTTTCCGGATATTGCTGATCCACAGTTTAATACAATAGATAAGGTTTTATTGTGTATTGGTTGTCATCAATGAATTGTGCAGCTTTTTAATAAATTGGCTTTAGTCTGAATAAAAAAGTCTATGAAACAAAACCCATGAGTGCCCATGACAAGATATTATATTACATACTTGTATTCGTTAAGGTATTTCTGTTGAAGTAGAATCCATTACTAGTATAAACCTATTAGATGCATTAGTCTCTTGTAAATTGATATTATGATCGAGTACGATCTTTTAAAGTAAATCTACCTTGAGCAATGGTAAATGATTGAACGAAAACGTCACCAATACAACAAAAATAATCTTGAATGGAATGGAATGCAATTTATTAAATAGGAGAGGCAAATTATCAATGATAAATGGAAACACACAAAACCACAAATTTTAGGGATTGGATAAGCGAAAAAAATCACACCACACTAACGATCAACTTACGCTTCTTTGAGCATCCTGTAATAATACAAAAATAATGAATAACTTTTAAAATTCGACGTTTACTGTATTTAATAAGGCTACTCTGAGGCACTCAAACAAAAGGGAAATATATTGGTAGTAATAGCCACTCACTGGTAAGTGTCAAATGTTGCCTTCAGGATGGATATAAGTAAATACTTACTATTCATAGTCATTTAGCTGCCATCCAGTCAAATGCTAATCTCTTACTAACTGAACAAGTTTGTTTCTATCAACAAACTTCTAACTTGGAATCATAATAATATGGCTAAATCAAGATCCTCAAAATTGAATAAAGACAAACTGTATTATAAAATTCAATATGAAGTCTCTATTGTTAACACACATTTCTTTGCAAAACAAATCGCATCAACAAAACGGGTATTGTATTTTTCTAACAACGTTTATATTTCGATCTACAAGTCTTCGAATGTCGAAAAAGTTTACGTAAAAGAAACATTGTTTGCACGAAATCCAATAATCCTAACGTATTTCTATACCGGGCTGATGTGTACACCTTTCTGCGGAAATCGGTAGCAAACACAACTTTTATTAGGAAAAAAGATTAGGGGGTAAAACTTACGGGACTGGACTACGCCTGCTGTGAGTGACATGTCGTGGGCAAGGATCTGGCCCCACTGTTGGGTGTTGAGGTTCCATATGGGGTCCACCAGCTGTCTGTCGGGGAACAACGTCAGACTGATGTCTCGCGCGTTGGGCAAAGGACGACCGGAGCGCGCTCGAGTCAAAGCACTTATACCTGAAAGAAGGATTTTAAATCATAGCAAAATATAAACAAAACGATAATATTTTGTCTAAAATGAGAAAATCAAAATCAATATCATAAGCTTTTATTTTAAATAGGCCGTTTTCCAGGCACTTTTAAAACGTTACAGTATTGACTCTAGTTGCACTCTAACAGTGTATCCGTTTCGATAAACTAATACGGTAAAATTCATCACAGGCTAAGGTTTCGGTTGACTCAAAACCGATTCGAAAGAATCTCTTTCAAAACTGGGTCAAATTATATTTCCTATTCTAATAATTGCCAACTACGAGCAATAACCAATGCAACGATCGTATCGGCGTTTCCCAATCTACATTCAAATTGATTTGTGTTGTTATTTGCGTACACAGTCTATTACGGAGTCTACCTTATAGGAATACTTCACCTCCATAAATTCCCATATCCCTTTATGGTATACATCCTGCGCCATTAGGACGAAATTTACTCACCCCCGTCCATGTATAAATTTGAGGGCGAATAGCGAAATTGCTATGGCGCATAGCAAGCGATCTGGTAATTTTTGTGTGACAAGAATCCAAAGGTATGACCATAATTTATAGTCTATAAAAACATTATAACAGTAGGTACTACCTTAATGTTAAATACATGTATTCGGTAAACTGTCTACAAAAAATCAGAATTGTTTTTAAAATATATATAAGATAGGCACTCGGCCGTAATAATCCCTTTATTTAAAACTAGTAATAGAGATATAATAAACAATGGAGAGACTTGAGTACCATATATTGCCAATTATTAGGTTCATCTAATAAATAAAAGGAAGTTATCTAATCAGAAACAGAACCAAATGATGGATCACGCTCATTCGCGGATAAAGAAATATAAAAAGGAAATAAATGTGCTTAACAATATGAGCCATTGTTCGGGCACAGAATTTATTCTTAGTGAATTTATTTACTTTTACGACAGCATAAGAATACGGCATAATTTATTTCATTCTCTCTCGCAAACGTTAGGTAGAACTGAGAATTGATTGTCGCTTGAACGTGATTCTTAGTTGAAGATCATACCTATTACCGTCATGACATAGATATTTTATGGAAGATGGGTCAAGTCTATTCAAAATATCTCATTCTGAAAATTGATGAGAATAACCTGGACCACATTCCTACAAAAACTGTTGGAGCTTTTATTAATTGAGAGTTGAAAATGTGTCTTAATTTTAAGAGTTGAGCAGTTGCAAGCCTACTAGCACCTTATAATCACCATCTATTGCAGTTGTGGAACTGAGATCTACTACGATGTGCCATCTCGTTTATACCATACCTAAGTATTTTAAGACATGTTGGTAGGCCTGCTATTACTCTAATGGACATAGGCTCAAGCTCTAGACCACTTAAGCACTCTATCTTTTTGTCGAGTTAAAAAAAAAGTCCTTTTATATATACGACTAAATACATCCACACCGTTTGCAAAGACGGATTACGATCAAAATTACTATCTATTACAAAACCCGCCTTTTATGATTTGACGGAAAGACAAAGATAGGACTGAACTAAAAGGCTATTGTTTACCTTGAAACCTACGCCAACGGTCAAAACTAACCCAGATCATGTTAAGGTGAATGAACTTAGAAAAAATATTTTTGATCTGGATAAAAAATGGCTGACCTAAGTATTGTCTCGAAATTAAGCATATGAACAACAGCTGATGCCTAATTGTTTTTTACGTCAAGTAATTGTACACGTTTGCGTGAGCAGTTTTCCCTGTTTTTACACACTGTTTTAATTAAGCACCTATGTTCTTCATCGAAAGATCCTATTAAGATATAACGAACATTGCTAGGTCTGGTCTGGGAGATAAACAACGAAAGCTAAATTACAACTGGTTTTGTAAAAGCGAGATAGCACACTACACTTCATAGAGCAGTGTCTCTCTTTCACTTCACCTTCAGTCTTAGTGTAACTTCTGTTAGTAGGGTGGCTTATCTTTTCATGTATTTATCGTTATAGTTTCATTAATAAAATGGCTTTACCTAGTACAATATACACAGTTTAATGATTACTCTATTATGCTAGATGTGGAATGAGATCAGAGTGACGTAAACCTTTAGGATATTAAGATAATCCCTTTCACCGAAAAAAGTATTATACATGAACCGTATATAAGTCAGTGACCATATTTTGAAACAAAAAAAAAGTATATAAAAAGACAGACATTGGTCTCGTTATAAGTCACCCGTTGTAGACAATTTATTTAAATATCTTGTTGTTGAAATATTGCTAACATGTGAGACGAATCCGTCACAATTTTGTCTAGACAGAACATAATAAGTATTTGTGTATACTTTGTGTTTTTGCTCGAGTTGTAAAGTTTCTATTAGTCTAAGTACTTAACTACAGAACTAGCTGCCATAAGCTGTTACACCCTGTTTGGTTGAATGCGATAAAAGGAGAGGGTAAGAACTGCTTAATGCTTACGCCATATTATCTGGTCTTCGCAGAAACTTAGGATAGTAAATCTACTAATGGAATAAATTCACTAATTGTACCGAAAAGCACAGGACTTAGGTACCCTTTGAAAAAATTACTACCAAACATTATAAGTACGAATTTAACAAATTTTACACATATTACAAATATTACAATTCATAAATTTGTCTTTTTTTGCGGCAGCCACAACTTTGTTATAGCAAATCGGTTTATTTAAAAGATTAAATATTTTTGCGTTGGAATTAAAGTCCTTTTTTGACACTATATATTTTGTCCTATTATAATGCAAAAGACCTTTCTGATCACCTTTCCTGTTTTTAGGGTTCGACAAGATAATAAAAATCCTTTTTAACTCACCATCAGCATAATTATACAGTGCCAAACGTCCGTAGGGTGTCTGGGGCATACCCCACGAGGGCCTCTGGAGGTTGTTGCAGTTTCCATCAATAGACCTGTACCTGGACTTAGTACAGAATGGCGGCGACAGACCACAGGTCTGAGTGGCGGGGTCCACGGTAGACCCGAGCGGCGGTGGTGGGTTACTGAAACTATTTAAGCACATAGATGTTAAAATTACTATTTCATGTTGCAGTTATACTCAAATGTTTGGCACACAACACTCGGAATGATAATACGTATGTATGAAGATACTCTTTTTGAAATGACACGCCCATGTTTGTTAGTATTAAAAACTTGTATATATTATATTAGTATGGTACATATAATAAAATAATGTAATGACAAATTCAAAATTCATAACTTTATATACGTACCTCACAGACCCTTTAAAAGTATTTTAAAATGTTAATAAATATTAATTAAATGTATTAAATGCCGATCGACACCACTTCTACAAAGAAATTAGTGTATTAATTTTGTTAGTACCACTTGAACACTACTATTTACAAATTGAATAACAAATGAGTATCACATTTCTTCTGAAAAATACAGCTTACCCTAACTCACTGGGGGTAGCAACAATACACAATTCAATAATACTGGTGAAGCCGTTCCAATAAGCTCCCTTGAGATTCCCCTGCTGTTATAAATACGTGATGTAGTAACACCTTTTTGGTAGGTACATCAATTGATAATGAGGAAATGAATTTACGGGTTAAAATCGTCTTTAATGGGTAATATTCTCATTGTTCTATTGGTAGTAGCAACAACGGCAACTATGTTTGGCAAGGAGAAATATGTTCTTATTTTTGTTGCAGTTTTACCTTCTCCATTTTGTTTTATTCATGCCAGTATCATAAATAGAAAGTTAGTATCGTCGAAGCCCAATCACTTTATGTATAAACAATCTAGTGTATGTTAAATTATTAGTGAATTAGTGATTCCTGCCAATAAACGTGTTTTGGAATAAAAAAATAAAGATTTACTAATTCACATCCCTAATTCAAGTGCTACAAATAATTAATATTCTTCCGTGAGCCAATTACAGTCGTTGACATCTTATAACAACAGATTAGATTAATCAACTTTTTCAAAATAGGGTGAAAACTATCAAATAATTATTAAGGTAGTTTCATAATAACGTAGTACTAATCAAAAGGTGTTATAAGATTTAATTAATGAGGGAAAGTCACGTAACGTGTATTTTGACCTTTTTTAAACAATATCGTTGCGTGACGGACAAATAAGTACAACGAATAATATCTTATGAAAAATGGCTGAAGGGAGTTGTTATGTTGTACCTACATCTAAGCTGTGGTTACAACAAACGTATAGTTATCTATCCATTGGGGTTCCAAAAGATAAAAACTCACTGTGGCTGTGCTATTCGGCCGACTGAGAGCTGTCTGTACCTCAGGAACCGTGACAGTTAAAATATTCACAGATTACGTATTTCTGTTGCTACTATACACCAAATAAAGTAAACTTTGAGGCTAAGCAACGGAAGCTACTCCTTAGATAAAATCTATAAATACAATAAACACCGTCTATTAATCCTTAGGTGACACTTAGATTTTTAACATCGAATATTAAATATAATATACAAAATATTAATGAACAGTTATTTTAAGCATTGTACTAATATTACACACGCAAAACTGTTTTATGTTTGTTAATATTTTACTCTTAAGAGTAAGCTGACACCCTGGATAAGTCTGGTAAAATTAAAAGGGAGTACTGTAAGTATTTTCCCTGTAAGCAAAGTGGTTAATAGCCCTGACTGCCATTCCAAAAGGCGCGGGGGTCGATTTCCACGCAAGACAAATGTTTATGTAGTGAACAAGATCATTTATTATGTGTCAAGATGTTATTTATTTTTAGTATGTGTGAATTTAGAAATATATAATCTTGTTTATCTGAATTATTTAGCATTTGCAGTTTAAACTTTGCTTAGTTTCAGATTAGTAACGATCATTCACGCGAGCGAAGCCGCAGGAAAAGACTAGTATAGCTATATTCATTCCTAAAGGGTGGTGGAATGCATTAAATATGTATGAGATAAAATAGTAAAGGTAAAAGCCCTCCAAAAATAGAGGCAAAGTTTTTCCATCATGATTTTCATTATTCATATTTAATGTTACACATATGATTCGAATTACTTACTTACAGAAAACAAGAATGTAGAACATGCCATTTAAAGAAATGCGTAGAAAACAATCTATACTAATATATAAAGCTGAAGAGTTTGTTTGTTTGTTTGTTTGAACGCGCTTATCTCAACTACTGGTTCGAGTAGAAAAAATCTTTTTGTGTTGAATAGACCATTTATCAAGAAAGGCTATAGGCTATATAACATCAATGGAATACATTCCACAATGGAAAATGTGGAAAAAGCGGGGAAAATTCTAAGGACGAAGTCGCGGGCAACATCTAGTCAAAAATATAACTTTAATAGTCCAGGGAAGGTGTAAACGGTGAGAAAATATGGATAACTTAGAATAATAGATTTGGTTTCTTAAGGAGAAATCCGAAAAATTACAAAAAAAATTGTCATGAAAAGATTAAACGTTTGAATATATTTATATTCACAGCGAAGAACATCTATTAGCAGTATTTACCTAGTAATAAACACGACAATACAATAATTGGGACACCTAAAACTAGGTTTATTATGTACCTACTATTAATAAAGTTTATTACCGTGGCTATTAGTGATACTTAGTCAACAGATTAAATGTTAGATTAAGATGAATATTTACAAAGGACAATTTTGCAGCAAATCTTTAAAACTATCGATACATACTATATAGCAATAAACCTTTTAACTAGAATCATTCGCGAATCAACTTATTGAAAGGAGAATTAGTAAGTAGTAGTTCGATATAATATTGTAGAGAAGACATTACTATTGACGCATTATTAATGGAATTATGTGAAACGTTATTTTTGGGTGTACACGATTACTTTCCTAAAAAGGAATTGTTAATTTATATGCCTCATAATAAGGCTTCGCTGAAATATTATTATGGTTATTGAATGAAACCCCATACCATTCACAGATCCAATCCAATCCAATCACACTTCGAAAACATCAATAACTTTATAAAATTACCAAAATCCTCATGTTAGTTAAAGATTCAACAAAGTTAGAAAAATTAAAGCAGAAAATATAATTAAGAGTTAGTAGGTTGTTAATCATAAAAAAAACATGCAATATTTGAAACAAAATTACCAAGCGGATTTGACTTCATTATTCAAATTTCAGTCCGACCACAACGCTTGAACATCGCAGTCGTGGTACAAATCAAACAATCCGCGCTTGAAAATAATTTTATTTCAATATTTCATCCCATAAAACCGCAAACTCCATTGATTAGTATAATATTGTTAGTCAATCACATAAAAACAAGTAACCTTATCGTCGCTCCACTGGTACTTGTAGGGTCTGCCGTTGAACTGTAGACAGAATCAGTGCATTTTACAACAGTCATGCAACATATAGACTTAATAGAGATGTAGTGCAAATGTGCGGACAATGAAATTCAGAGTTGTCCGTTGCAGTACAGGAATTATTCACAATTATGCTAGAACATTCAGTGCAGAAAGCAGGCACACGAATATACAAGGCACGTTGATTTATGTCGTGTGTTGCTTTGGATTATATCAACTGGTTTTATGTAGGGACTGTTAACCTTTTTTAAGTCAACCTCTTCAGAGCAAGACTAGCTTCAGGTCTTGCTTGGATTAAAAAAAAACTAATAAAAAATGATGTGTTGTAAAAATCAATGGACAATGCTGTTGTTTATAAATAAAAACAAATTACTATTAATGTTTTCTGACGTATTCGAAATCGTGTTCAAGTAAGTAGATATGTATATTAAGTACTCAATGACATTCTGCTTGCACGTGCTCGAAAGTTAGTCACATTCACTAGAATTTCGTCATAATACGGATACCCTTGCATACATTCTAATCTTAAATGCAGTCGCTGTAATAAATCCAAGTAAGTTACATAAACCAATATTCGAATCTAAATAAATTCTCACCCGAATCCGTTCACTGGTAATCTGGCTGGTATAGGTCCGAATGCAGCTATTTTGGCGAATGCAGCTCCAGGACCAGATAAATGCAAACTCGGATTTGTATCAAGTAACAGCTGCGGTAGATTCGTCCGGTAGTTGAGGTGAATGCCCTCTACAAGACAACACAATGCCAGCGTCAGGCATATCCTCGCTGTATCCATTGTATCTGCAAAGAAAGAGAATTGCATAAGTATTGTTGTAACAAATATCCCTCAAAGTAGCAAATAATAATATGACTTTAAGTAGCAGATCTTATTAAATACAAAATATTTACATTCTAAGGAAATGCCTAGAATACATGTACATACCACTGAATAATAGCTACAGTAATAATGATAAAGGTAGTCAATAAACGTGTTGATCATAAAACTACACGACCATCCACATAACGATAAGTTCGACACTTAGGAAATATTTAATACAATGTTATAGACATTCCCTATCGTGGAGACAGCGATGAGCCATTAATACTAGCATCAAGTGCTCAACAGCATGTTTTATTGGATATTAATGATCGCAATTTTGGTGGAAGTGCCAAACTCCATAATCGTTCCCATTTGATTTCCAAACGAAATCATTTTTGCTTTTCAACATTATGGATTAGACTAAATCCGACCATTTGATTCCCGAATCCAATTTGGCTAAATGAAGCGAGCACAAAGAAGCATTTACATACCAAGTACCCTTGCGAATATCAAGAGGCTAAAATCATTATTGTTGAACGTGATGCTGATTTCGTCACAAAACAGTAATTTGTGTATTATGTAGCGTTATTGTAACAATAAGATGATTGAATAACAAAAGCCTTTGTAATGTCACACCGTCTTATTTTAAACTTTACGTGTTTTCGCATAATCGTGTTAATACTAATCGATAATGTGAATCGAGAATTCTGTTTAGTAAAAAATAGAAGTGGATCAGCTATTCTCAACATTATATTGCCTATTAATATTTACATTAAGCAATTCGCTGCTTAGAGCTGGTGAAATAGACACTATTGAGTCGTCAGAACAAAATTTCGGGAACAGCGAGCATTACTTTTAGAAGTAGAACTTCAAATCGAACACAATAAATTTGTGTAAATCATAGTCGCAATAGAAAAAAAGCTGTCATGTTATCGGGCTATTCGCGCAAAAACAATACAATTCTAATATCTATCAAAGCAAAAAACCTAGTTTGATTGAACACAATCAATAGTAATAAATAACTTAATTATATGAATGGTTTTTAAATAAATCATTAAAGAAATAATCAATATGGTAATTTGGACCTGCACAGTTTCAATAACCAACTTTTTTACTGAGAAGAGTTTTCTTGAATATCACTATTACACACATACACACTACTAAATAATAAGGTAATTTTATCACAAAATCTTGAAATTTTAGAAGTCGCCGGTTAGAGACATTGCATTTATTTCTTTGTCAGGCACTTTTACCGCAAATGGCGCAATTGCCATATGTCTACATGATAGTTGGACAGTTATCCGATAACAAAATGGCTTTAGAAAACGAATTATATCCGGAAAGGGTTTCATAAAAGTGTCTATTGTAAAAATAGTCTATTTCTAAGTATTTTTAGAGGGAATGCCTATTGTCTGTTTTGTTACCATCTCATTATTTTCGTCAAACAAATATCTTGAGCTTTAAAATGGCTGGGCTAGCTTCGGCATCATTGAAATGCATGAGTTAATCCAATGTGCAGGTGAACGCGCAATTAGGGCACGTACCAATAATTGAACCACGGTTTGGCTCACCACATTTGCAATGGATTTTGAGATATCCTAAAATTATCTTGCGGAATATTGTTAGCAGTAGCCAATTTTGTAAGAGATATCAAAGCTACATAAATATCAAGAAATTGATAGCTTTAATTCTCTTGAGGAAAATTGGGATTCCCCTCAGGAATGGCAATCCTAATCAGAGTTCAGCTGCTGAAGTGTTTATGATTATTACAAGAAAGGGATAACGAAACATTGTACAGATTTCCAATGGGTTTTCTGTTAGCATAGGGTTTTTCAACAAAACACAAAACAATGTATTTGTTTTTAGCAGTATTTTCTAAGACATTTTTCCCTTTTTATTTTATACCAAATACAATATAATTTTATTCCACAGCTTTCATTCCACGACACCTAGTTTCAATCTATATAAAGCTTGTATTATGAGTATAAGATAACTTTACTAAAAACATTTCAAAATAACAAAGAATCTAACTTTCCTTACTCTCTGGTTAGCAAACGTTTATTTGGCTGTTATAATTGTTACAAGAAGACATTTTTTTTATATTTTAGAAGTGTAATCTTGTTTTTAACATGACGTACTCATTTCTTATTAAACACATATTTATAGAGTAACTAGTAAAATGGACAAAACGTTTAACCACTTAGCAGTTGATTTATTAATTAAGAAGCTTTTTACATTCAAAGACTTTGATTAGATACTGCTAATTAAGTACAAAATGCGTACGCCTAATTTCTAAATTAAGCCTCAAGTGAAATTAATTAGTCTTTACTTCGCACACAAATTACGCAACTAGTTATCACAATGAATACCTAATTAGTGGACTCTCTTATTAACAATCCTATTGAAATATAATACTTACGTAGGGTTAGCCAAGAAATTAGTCTAGGAGTTTTTGAAAGAAAATACATAATAACGATAAGGCTGAGATTAATAGGTGTCAGAATATTTTTGCTTTAAATAATCAACCCTGTTGTCCTAAGACGTGAGAACGATTTTCAACCCTATCGTGAGAGATCATTCTCTTACTAACGAGTGCGCTCAACGTTTATAATCGTCAATTAAAGAAAAATCATGAGAAATATGAGTCAACCCGTTTGTTAAAAAAACATTCCAAGAAATTCAATTCAGAAAGTATAATCAAAACTTAAAGAATGTAAGGTATCGGTAAATACGGTTTATTATCCCACAAAACGTCTTTACATACTGAAAAAATAGTACCTACAATACGACCTCCTTGCAATTGTATAAGTGTGACAGCGTAATACATGGCGTAGAGCGGCATCTTCCTTCCACGTCTCCTATATATTACCTAATATGAAGTGAAGGTAGGCCTTCTGGTGTTGATGACGCCTCTGTTAATAACGACAGCTTATTAACAACAGCCGATGACTAACTACACCAATTTATTACACGATGTTATTTCGATGTATAGATTAAACAAATGTTAACGACTACTTTGTTTTGCCTTAATTTGTAACATGAGAAATTACGGTAAAATGTCACGCGAGTTAATAAAACATATCGCGGTCACATTGTTATGTTTACCTTATTTTCTTTTGTATTTGGACTATCGCACTTTAATGAAAGTTAGCATATGGAAGACACACAATGATCTTAATCCCTCCCCCTATTCTGTTTTAGTACCTACGTAAGTGTCACAAAACCTTTATCTTTCCATCTTAATTCGAAGGTAGTTTACAATTCCCCGTCACTTAGGACTTTCAACATTGTTACAAGCAATCACGATATCGAATCTCTATTTATTGAAAAGACAATCTAATAAACACGACTTATAAAAAAAAACAATATTTCAACTAATCCTATCAAAGTAAACGCCTATGGGAATGCGACTTCCCAAAAGTGGAAGCTAATTGACCTCACCCTCAACAAGACATACTGTCACCAACAGTCTGTTTGTCAGGTTACAAATTCTCTCGGGAAATAGTATAGACATGTCGTGACAAATGAATAGTGTTTATCACGCAAATAGTAAAACATTTGACGACCCATCTAATAGGATTACAATCCATTGTACGTACTGTTGATATCACAATTACTCGCTTAGTAATGTTACAATCGTACCGTTGACACAATAATGAGCTGAATTGCGACATTCGAAAATTATGTCAAGCGATTTTATGATCTTAATTCGTGTTGTAATAGAGATCATTATGCTGTGAAGTATAATGCAATTGTGAAGTACACTGTGTGAAAGTCTGTATACGTTTATACGTAAATCTACCTTAATCAGAAGAAGAGATGGGATGATTTGGAAAAGGCCTAAGTTCGACAGCCGAGATCATGAATAAGATCGTATGACGTATTAAAAGAAGGTCTATGGTTACTCGTTAGTGACAATCACTTTGCTCTGGATTACATTACGAAAAACAGTACGGTATTACGTAAAAACAAAACATAGCGATGAGATGTACTAGTAGATAAAGGTGTATTGGGTTTTTCGTGACATTCATACATTTATGAATGATGAATGAATTAACCACTATTTTAAGTCTGTAGAGTTTGGAGTTTCAAGCTTGAATTAAATTGCAAAAGATAAAAGATATATTTACTTTGATATTATGTGTTACCTAAATGTACCGCAATTTTTTATGTATATTGAAAGCTTTCAACAACATTGTTTAAAAGTTATGTTATAAAACATAAAGATACCTGAAAAAAAGTAATGCTTTTCATCCACAAATAAAATTACACCTAAGCCGCGTTTTACGATTCTCTTAGGAAGACAAAAAAATGTGGTCACGCTCTCATTGAGTAGTGACCTATATAAAAGAATCCTCGAAATGTAACAAAGTCATCTAATATATAAAATTCCCGTGTCACGATGTTAGTTACCGTACTCCTCCGAAACGGTTCGACCGAATCTTATGAAATTTTGTATACATATTGGGTAGGACTGAGAATAGAACAACATCTATTTTTCATACCCCTAAGTGATAAGGGTTGCTCACACAAAAAAAAAATATTTTCGTTTTTGGACGAAATTGTTTGTTTTTATTTTTTTTATAATGTGGCATTAAAAATAAATACAACTAGAAAAAAAATATCCGGCAAAACAACGTTTGCTGGGTCAGCTAGTATAATATAAATATACATGTATGGTGTCTGATGCCGTGTGAGTGTGGTGCCCAGTGACTGTGAGCCATTCAAGCAACCATGACTTTTCTATCAAATCTCGAATACCTTCCCAAATATTATTTTCAATAGTGGATTAGTAGAGAGTTTATTGAAAGACTTAGATTACAACATTTCTGATAAAATAACTGTTCAAATAACACAGAGAGACGTCAAAGGGGTTGGGGTTCCGTTTTCGAGAACGAATCCCGAAATAAAGTGATAAAACCTCCTTAAACATTGTGTTTTTCTATCTCTAGGAGGAAAAATAAATTTCCACTGAAAATATTTCCCTTAGAATTTTGAGTATTAAAGAATATGACAAACAATGAGCAAAATAAACATTATTAGCACAAACTTACTGATTTCATAACTTGCTTTAAGCCTTGACTGGTTTAGACATACTAAGCATCATTAAAAAGAGCTCTAATCCAATGCATTTAGTAAAAAGAGGATTAAAAACAAAACACCGATCAATAAACAAAAATTAAATCGATATCGTTCTGCACCAATTCATAGATTACCACATAAATCTGAACTTTTATAGCTCATTTACAAACAAGATAATATATTATTTTTCACTTGCATTAAATTACTGAAACAACTGGTAATCATAATCCCGTTGTGTGACTTAAAAACTTGATGATAAGTTACCGTCTGTAATTGAAAAACCAGTATAGGCGTTGATTGAATGTAACGCACTAGAAATTTTACTGGTCAAATATTAACTTACATTGATATATTGCTAATGTATAAGTCTGAATAAAAATAATGTGCTGTTAAAAGTAATGATGCGTAAAATGATTTAGACATTTTCAGGCTAATTTAATACTTGCTTATTGACTGACTGACTGAATTAAAACTCTTTTTTATATCTGATACGTAAGACATATATCTATATTTTACTATACTTACTAGAACAAGTATGTTGCATTGCATTTAAACTAGTATCTAACAGTCGTTGATACCGTAGCTAGTCGCGGCAGTGTAATCCCAACATAGACTGATTTGAAAGCCGACACACACAAAGTGACTGTACGTTCTATCCAATCTTGATAGTAGTTCAGTGTCTGTCACATGCTATCAGCCACTATCAAGTATTCCCGAATATAAGTCATCATATTCCCATCAGTCATTTCACACAGACCCCACGGGGACTATATACGTCGAGATCTCATGCCAAAAAATGCTCAAAGCTACATAAAATAGTTACCGATACATGGGTATACACGATAAATATATAGTCTTTACACGCAAATTCTCGAATACAGTTCAGGGACACAGATAATATATTAAACAGTAAAATTGTCCGGAAGACAGACTGAGCACCCAATACGGGGTAAATGAGATGATTTTTATTCTATAATATATATCTTGTATCGCGAAGAAAAAAGGCAGCTTCGAACCAAACCGAGTCGATATTACTTTGTGAAAGAAATGTTGAGAAATCTCAAAACTTTATTAATTCCCGCTGGAGCGTTATTAAAGAACTGTGATAGTTAGAAGTTTGAGATTCTTAACTTGTATTTAGAGTTTTCTTGGTTTAGAAAAGCCGCTTATACTTATAATAGAGGTAAGTGAAGATCTTCATTGCCAGGGGAAAATTAAAATCTTTGCTCAAAATAGCATTTTTTCTAGCGATGAATACAAGTAATGTCACTATGATTTGGTCTAGATTCCTTTTTGTCCTAATTTTAGAAAGAAAAGCCACAAACGCCCCAGCAGCAAATTCAACCTACTGTACATGTGTTTTTCTTCAGACATCAAGAAGTCCTGTCTTGGACTACCCATAAATACGTTATGAAGTTTTATGATCGAGCTGACAACTCAATTTCCTGAATATCATTCTAATCTATATTCAGAAGAAAACACGCCTTATGAAAGGCAAATATTCATATAAACATGTCGGTAAAAGAGACATTTACCGCAAAACACCACCTGTTTTGTATGCAAACACAAAGCAGTTTAATCTTTAGAAAAGTGCATCGTAAGATAATTTGCATTGCTTTCCAGCGATAAATATGTAAATTGGCTTTTCAAAAATACTAAATAAACATAGTGAATTAGCTCAGACTGTTACATTAGGCATTCTATTTCCCACGACTGACTTAGAATGCCTGGAATCTCTATAAATCTTACTCCTAGTAATAAAACAGAGGCTAGGGACAGTTAGTACATTGTCTTGGCAAACCACGTAACACTTTAGCAATAGGTTTTGCTATAGAGCGATTTGGTCGTACAACTAAAACCACTATTACATTGCTGAGCTTAAACAATTGACCTTGTTAAAGATTTATGAACGTATAATTCGTAATAATTGTATTATATAGGTAAAATATAGACTATGTTTAATAAATGGTACTCAGGCGTTGTACATGTCACTGTACGTATATGTGAGTATGTAAGGCTAGATTAATAGAAGTCCTTCTGGTTACGCATCGCTAAATTTTTGCGTTGGATTAGACCCAAGTTTTGTCTTCCAGCAGCTTTTCGCATAATAATCCATGTAACTTGTTAAGGGTATCCATGATACATCCCTGAAAAGGTGTGTGTGGAATTCTAAAATTGGCTAGTACCTACCTATATTTATCTGCATAGAGCAGAGAACTGTTATTTTATTATTTATTACCTCTATACGATTTACATTTAAATTATTCTGACTGGCAAAATTGCCATCCACTAGCTATCAGATGAGCCATCCAGTAAATACTCAGATTTTGGCAATAGTTCTTGCATTCTTAAATGCATTGAAATTTCCACAAAAATAACACTCCGCAATGCGTAAGTAATCTATCTTATACCATGAGAAGTACATTTTTACGACCGTTTCACTTGTTTTTATGCCAAGGGATGTTCTCTACACATGCAAGGAAACTTTTGAAAGAATAATTCTAAGTTTATATCAAAAGTTGTTTTTTTTTGTATGGTGAAGTACAAAATTTTGAGGTACGTGGAATCACCCGTTTTTCTGCTCTTAATGGGCTCAGTTTCGTGTTTTATGCCAACTTTTAAGCCGCTTTTCCCCGACGTTGATTTACAGACCCAAGAATTTTTCGTATTTATTTCATCAAAATGGAAACTTGAGCTTTTTAATGTTTTGAATTGTTGGCGTTTTAGATTGCTTTTGTTATAAACATGAATCGTTTGTAACTCTTAATTATTTTTTAGAAACTTGCGCCATAATTTAAATAATAAAAGCCTCGACACTCTTATTCTAACTTGAACTGAACATCACATATATATAAAGTTCGAAAGATTTCAATTGAAATACAGATCTCCGCTCCAAACATTCGCAATTTATTTCGATCACACAAACTGTTGAAAACAAGTTGTCTACAAGTCTGTTCTTTGAACCTACATTAAGACCTAAACATGGCGTCGCAACAAGAAAATTTCTAACCTAGGGCACAGATGTACGTGATTATACTCGATACAACTTTTGTACCACACTTTCATTTCGGCACGAGAACAAGTTAAATAGAAACTTGGTTTCTCAAAATTTCCCATACCCTTATTGTTCTTATTTTTTTATCAAACACAAAGAAAAACAAACGCTGATGTATCTGTACACTTATTTACAATAATCAGTATATGCTTCACACCAATGGCAAGGAAATTGATGACGGTTGAACTTTTGATTAAGGACGTAATTGTATATGCACATGTAAGATTACATATATGATTGTGTAATTTTCATTTTCTTTGTTCCCACGAAACCGTGAAACGCGTTTATAATAAGGTACAAAAAGTTCATTTTTCTCATTCAAAAACCAAAGAAGAATTCTAAATGAATGAATCAAAAGAAAAGGCTAAACAGCACTATTGTTGCTGCCGCTTATACTTGCCGGTCCTCGCTCAAAGAATGAGTAATTCGTTTTATGTAAGTCTTGTTTTAACATTTTGTTCATCGCAAGGAACTTTTTCCGGGCGCCGACCATCTAAAGAAAGAAACTACTTTGTAAACTTCCGAAAGTATTCAAAACTTTTTCGTCTGAAGATAAAGGGCAAACAAATAGAAAATGGTGTTCAAGTATTTTTTATTTACACTGTTCCGAAAATTGTTTTATTGGTCAGTACAATTTTTACGACGCAAAACTCTTACCATTACTTACAGTGGATAGACACTGAATGCAGATCAACCCAAATTATTGTTGATCTCTGTAGTTTTCCTTTTTTAATATATCAATGTTTCCATCACTATTATCTGGAAGTTCTTTGTACAACCAATCAAAGCTGTTATCAGTTGATTAACGGATAAAAATTATCACGCGGAAGTAGAACGCGGATGTTCTCTCCTTGAGCAACAAAAACAATGTAACAAAAGATAAGGTAGCGATATTATTCGATAATAAAGTATCCAAACGTAGTAATTAAATACTGCAGGCAATCAGCACATCGAACAAAATCATCACTTTCAATTTTTCATAACTTCCTCTCGTAGTTTAAGGAATTTCAAATTAACACGTCATTAAATTGCCCAAATATATGGAGCCGGTGATTGGTGTCAAAACTTGCTGATTATACGGATATTAGGCGTTATCATTTACTAACTCATTCAATGAAATTATTTATGAAGTCGTTTAACTTTGCTAATTATAAAACAATCCTCCTTCACTTTAATTATTGAAATAACAAAAACGTAATTTTTTCAATGGACTACCCAGAATCTTAAAGAGCTTCAGCTTCGACAGATTGCTTTGATTTTAGCGTTCTAAACGCCTGTGGATTTTACGGGCGTGGGGGCGTTTAAAACGCCGCGTTTCACCCGCTACTTTACGTCGGCATAAAGGATATGGAACTATGTGGACCGGCCTTGCAGTTGTGTCACAGCACAATACTTGTACCAACAAACAGATACTTGACTATTATAAAATACGCTATTGTACCGCGAAACGGAATTATTAATGGAATGTCAATGTTTTGGATTGGAACCATTGTTGAAGGAAACGTGCTCGTAAACAATGCGTGGTGAAATAATAATTGTCAATCAGCTGTCTTGGTAAGTTTCCTAAAACGCCGTGTAAGGAATTGGGTTACGTGCATTATTGATAAGCGTTTTTATTGTTTTTAGGGTCCCGTAACCAAAATGGAACCCTTGAACTGGGTGTACGGTGTTAGTCACTAATCTGTGTCTAATGAACTGTGATAGCTCTACCAGTTGATTTTTTTCCAGATGAAGTATTTCTGGTGTGGTTATAACAACAAAAATAATGATGTAGTTACGTTCGCACATTTGTTGGCGGGTGACAAATCAATTTGAGCCTGTGTATCCAAAAAAACATTTTTCAACCAACCGATCTTATTTCTCTTTAGTTTATTCGTGAGGAATCATCTGTGTTGCGAGACCGACTCGCGTTTGACCGTTTTTCCATGTGTATTTTTAGTTTGACAACGTCACTCAGTCAAGTTATTACTTGTTCAAATAATGAATTATACAAATAATAATATGAATGATAAGTTGTCGCCGTATAAGTTTATAGTAAATAAGTTTATAGTTTATAAAAATAACTAACTTACAAATCGACTGTTGCATAAAAAATTACGACTTTCTTCACTATTACATGATGTAACAGTTTACTCCAGCCTACATTAATTAGTTTGCTTTCACATTTAATTATAAATAAAATGAGCATCGTTCCCATTTACCTTAGTCCTTGAGTATTTAAGAAGCGTTTGAAGGATAGATGAGGAAACATTGTTTTATAGGTCCTTTAAGCTACCTTTTTTTGTTAAACAGGAAACTAAAGGTCGTCACCCTGAGAAAGCTATAATATCGACTGCGAACTTTACTTAGCAAGAACAACCCAAGTTTCGTTTGTTTCTAAATCGGGAGCAAATCGACTGTTTGTTTAATGTCAACTTTTATATCTTATTGTTGTTTTCGAACTTGAGTTACGGAAGTCGTAACTTCGAGTTATAACATCGTAACACATTTGTATTTGTACTAACTGAATACGCTCGAAATTTGTAAGTACTTTCGCCCATTTACACATTTAAACACTTTTTGGAGCAATGACTTCTATTTCAGAGCATTTGTTTTCTTAAAACACTTTCAATTAGGCATTATCTCTACATAGGATAGATAGGTGTAGCACCAAAAGCTTCAATGAGAAATGATTTTATACGCTAACTTAGTTATCATAAAATACATTTTCATTTGACTCCCGGCTTTCCGTGGAGGTTATATAGCGCGCAGAGGATTTTTAAATTAGTTAACCGATACTATGTAATAAAATTATGACTATAATAAAACTATTATTGATCGCCACAGTCGCCACTTTGATGCCGGCTTATGCCAAGTTTGGTATGATTAAATCATATACCTACCTATAGGTACTTAAATTTAGTCCCAACTTACGGAAATAAAAAATTCTTGTAACAAACATTTAGAACAAGGATAATAAAACTTTAAAAGTAAGTATTACGCACAAGAATCTAAAGCTTATTGACAACTACACATTTTACGAAACAAATACTCTACATTTTTATCCATTACGATCAAGCTATGCTTTCAGAAAACTATGTGCAGTATGCTATACACGACACATACCATTTATTCAAGTTGCAATAAAGGTATGTGCACCAAATGTCCGAGTAACGGTGTTCGAATCCCAGACATTATTTCTACCACATCTTAATTAAGTTGATTAAGACCAGGAGAGAGATTTTGTGCAATTTGCTTTACATTGCTGGGACGCGCGGCATTGGCATCACAAGAGACCGTACATCAACGGCAATGTACCTTAACTTGAGAATTTTCTAGCACTTGCTTTAAACTTTAGTCCAGCAAGTGTTTTAATTGTTTCCATAGTTCTACTGTTGTTTGTCATTATCCTTTTAAGAGAGTGTTTAAACATTCCCTGATTTTCGCTATGATAAAGCTAAAGCAGTCGGCAGTTGTTTTGTAAGCTTGTTCAGTCTTTAGGTTTACATTTACATAGATACGATAAATACGTTCACTGGCCTAATTTAAAATATTGGTTCTAAAGCGATTATAACAACATAAATAATTGTTATTGCGTTTGTTTTATTTCTCTTTTGTTCCGGCTTAGTTAAGGATCGATTAAATTTAAAACCACGGGTAAGTGCTTGAGAACAATAATCGCTATCGTTAATCGCAAGCATGAAACTTCGCAAAAACTGTCCATCCAAAGTAACACTGCAAACATAAATATCAGCTTTTATAAAAAAAAAATGATTTATCCCACGAGAAATTTCTATAATTAACGTTGTTACAGATTTTGCTGAACAAAACCCATTAACGCCTGAATTTCCAATATTAATTGACACTAAAAGATTTATTGAGTAATGATCTTCACAATTTGAACTCTGCACTAGATCTATTCAAATTGTGATCTAGATCGAGTTTCGAACTTCCCACGGACTTACCGATCTTAATAAGACACACATTCACACGAAATAATTGTTCGCGATGTAATTAACACGGCGCTTATAAAGTTATAGTACGTTGCCTAAGCGAAATAAACAAGTTTACCTGTATTAATGGAAGAACTTCGCAGTCCGGTCAGAATTACACAAAAACAAATAGTTTTTAGGATTCCGTTCGCAAAAGTTGATAACGGAGCCCGATTATTGAGGAACGTGTGACACCTTGCGGAATCTCATGTACAGTGTCAGCTTGTCAGTTGGAATTCTCACTGATGATGTTTTTCTGTTGCTGCTATAACAATAGGAAAGCATCATCAACAATACTAAAAATAAAAATCGATGTTGGGCCACGGTTGTTACCAATTTTGTTTTCAGATTTGCTTTACTTCACACTATTTTCAGAGAACCCTCAGTGTTATGAATTTCGTTTTTTTTTCGTTTTCGCAATTATATAAAACTAGATTTAGATTTCTTAATTCGATACGTTCTATTAACGAAAACGATTACTGAAATGTCATTGACAGTTACATATGTTCTGATAATCTTCTAATATATAAAATTCCAGTGTCACGATGTTAGTTACCGTACTCCTTCGAAACGGTTCGACTGATTATTATGAAATTTTGTATACATATTGGGTAGGTCTGAGAATATAACAACATCTATTTTTCATACCCCTAAGTGATAAGGGTTGCTCACATTACAACAAATATTTTATTTTTTGGACGAAATTGTTTGTTTTTATTTTTTTATAATGTGGCATTAAAAATATATAGAACTAGAAAAAAAAAATCGGCAAAACATCGTTTGCTGGGTCAGCTAGTATTGTAAATAAATTATCTATACAACGCGATAAGATGAGTTAACTTTTCTCATAAAACGAAACTCACCGATGTGATCAACAATTTGCATATAATTCCTAGCTAAGGGGACCAGGGTCGATTGAAATCTCGGTGAAACTTGTATTGCGGACTGTCACTGACAAGTCAGGTCTTGCCTAAGAGGGCACTAACTTACTGGTTACTATGTACGTAGTACTGGCATTTTGGAGTGACGACATTTTAATTATCTGTTACCGGGATTATGTTGTAAATAGGAAATCAATAAAAAATCCTTTGAAATCTTGTGTTAAAATTATGAGGTATTTAATTGTCATTATCAGATTTTAATGTTCACTGCTTCCCCATATAATAGACAGCCATTTGTGTTATCGAAAGTCTCACACGAGAGTAAGCATGAAAACATTAAAACTATTTTAAACGCTTATAGGTACTTATTTTATCTATCATACAGGGATTTCAAACAAAACCATTTATTAGGTGTGACCACGTGAGAAGGAAGACAATTGTGTGACACTCTCTTCCATATTCGCCTGGAAGTTTATTACATACAGATTGCATACAATAAATTACATAAACTTAAGTTTTATGCGTTTAGTTTTATTACTGCAATAGTCGTATTCTACTTACACTTACAGTTTATATTTCAACACGAAAGCATAATAGACATTCTAATAATAGAAGTTTTTATCATATTTATTAGAAATAACAATACAATTGATTGAATTGAAAGCAGGTACAGTGGCTTGCATCGGTCAATAACCGTTTTCGAATCAAACTGGATGTTTGCAAAGGTACACTGCTGTAGTGTATAAAAACGTTAGTCTTAACCTTCTAATGAATTCAATAATACTCAGTTAAAGCAGGCTATTGTACCGAGAATTAAGTGATACCAAGACGTGATTCTGTTCCAAAAGTAATTACAATTGGTATTGTAAACCTAATAAACAAAACGCGGCAACAAAGAGTTGTCTGTATCTTTTTATTTTAATTTTGGTTTACAAACGTATTTCAATAAAACAAAATGTAATGTACAAGTAGTCTTAAAAAAAACAAATCATTTAGGTGAAACACTACTTCGAATATGTGAAACTTGCGTGTAAACTTTACTTATTCGTAGGTACGTATTTCTCGTTCTATTTACTAAGAATAATCACGTCTACATGTAGTCAATTTTTCTCCAAAATATAATGCTTGTAATAAACTCTGGAGTACTAAAATATTACTACAAAGCTCCGCTTATCAAGCGGATTTTATGATGCAATATTTTTTCGGTAAGCATCTGTTCCCTAACATTATTCTTTTAATCACCTTTTACGATACGTTGAGAGAGTCAAATACTTGACTGTTCTCCGTCGCGGAATATTAAACTAGTTTATGAGTTTCAACGTTTGGCTTATAATCCAGACACTTTTAAATAACATTATATGTTAAACTTTAACTTTTGTACCTACTAAACAGAGCAAACCAACAAACGCGTGTCATTAAAATGACCCACGATGAATGATGTCTTGGTTGTTTATCTTATGCTTCCGTTTCTTTATTTTCAATCGTTAAACCTAAAGAGATTAGCCTTGTACCGTATTGAATTTACTGAATAATAAACATTTTGAAATTCAAGAAGCAGCTAGCATATAAGCGCTAGCTGCTTCTTGTATTTCAAAGTGTCTGAAAAAAACACATAGCAGCGCAGTACTTATAACCGACAAAGCATTTAGACGTTAACCCAAATTACTAAAGGAATTATTCGACCATAAAACAGTGCTTGATCTAGATAATACAGTTGATACATAAACTGCAACCTTCGATAACCAGGCGCCCATGAAAACCCATTAAATGCATTGAAACGAACATCCAAAAGGGAACGGAGATTAACGATATACGATCGCACGACCGACGCGACGACGTCGTACACGTCGTATGAAAGTACTTGAGCTTTTGACGGTTACATGTAATCAATCTTTAAGGTTTAATTCAATAATTTATTGCTTAACATTTTGATTGTGGATTGCATCTGTTTGTATGAGGCTCTACTTGATACTTATTTGTTGGTTTGACGTGTTCATAAGATGTTTAACTTTTTTTTATTTTACGTAGAGAATTCTATGTAATTATCAATAATTATTTTGAGACATCATATTAACTCCGAAGTTGATGTCCTATACAAAATTTATGAATTGAAGATTACATTTAAAGTGCAAATAAACTAGATGTGCTTCATTATCCTTTTAACAATACTCCAAGAGAATGTTACAAAAGAATGTTACGAATGTTGAAAATAAAACAAAACTAAAATAAGATATTCCACTAAGCCTCCACTTCCACTAGACTCTTCCCATGAAGTTATCACATGACTGAAACGAGAAGCAAAACAATTATCTAATATACATCGCGATATCACATCGTCAAAAAAGGGGTATTTGTAATTGTAACATTTCCCACAAACCGCTTAAGGTCAGAACAGATTCGTAAGCGCGGCTCTACGAAAATAGTTCAACATTAAACTTAATTACTGTCGTTTTAATTTAGGTAATAATATGTCATAAATATGTCCCTTATCTATAAATAGATCGCCATTTGATATGGCATGTGAATTGCAGTAATTAAATTATCCATGATTCACACGAAAATTACGACAAATGCCTACGTTTACTTTGTTTTGGTCTTGTCCGTAAATTAAAGCAATTTTATCTATTTAGATCAAGGTTTTTTTTAACTATAGAAAATGATTTTCGATCCAGAACTGAACCTGCATTTTTTTCTAAAGATGCTATATCTTTAGAAAACAATGCAGGTTTTAAACAGTTAAAAGAAAATAAATGAAAAACGATTAATCCTCGAAATTGATATAATTTAATTTAGCTTAAGTGCCTTTTTCTGTAAATCAATTGCATGAAAAAGCTATTGAATTTAGTTTATATACTTTCTATATCAATGAACGAGAATATCAAAAACCTCAACGGGTTTATTACAAAAACTTGGTGCTATGTTCAATGAATCGCATAATTAATTGTCACAAAAACCTTAAGCCAAGTCATTAGAATGGCGACGTTTGGCATTCTCGCCTTGGTTTCATTAATCACGCCACATACGGTACTGGCTTTGTCAATTACTACACCGCACTGGAAGATAATTTCTTCCTGTCTTTCATTTTGCAAATATACTAAAATATATGTTTTTATGCAAGCGGGCAAAAGGGAACGAAATTGTTTATTCACAACAAAAAAAGATCAGTTTTTACTCTATTAGCAAATCACACACCGTTTAGAACCCCCGTGTTACATGTTTCAGAAGAAAGTGACAAATTCACTTCAGGCAATATATTCTATTGCAAAGGGATCTAAATTTGTGTTAAATCGTGTGAAAAGTTAGCCGAGATTCCACACATCCTTTGAATTGTGAAACATTTTTGTACAAGAATCTGCTCGTTTAAATTATTACCTTTTACGAACCATATGTGCATATTTCAAGGAATTTCTTTACTCATCATTTCGTAGGAAACTCTGTAAATCTAAACTCTGTAAATTGTAATGACCAGGATTTGGGGCTACCTATACATTGCTTGCTTTTGGTCGGCATCGCTAATACATCCGACAAAAACACTATCACACTACGGTCATGGATTTAGCATGCATAGAGTTCAATCAAACATACAAACGTACATTTTTGTTGGCATATATTATCAAATTTGGTTTTTATTTTGATAAAACACTATAATAAATAATTTAAAAGTTAAAAAACCTATATTTTAAGTCACTCAAGCTTTTTATAAAATAACGTTGAAATTCTTTCACGCTTACATTAAGGTTGACTTAGCTTCTAACCTAAGCAAAATCCTTTTCTAGGTACCTATTTTCTATTCACCTTTATACATACAGAGAGACTGAATATAAAAATCCGAAGAGGATTTACTAGAACCAACCCCTGTCAATGTTAGTGCCTGAAACACCTAGCCACTCGTAAATAAGAATGTAAATTAACCTCATTTGTGATTCTGAACAAGGTAAGGCACTGGTCTCGTAAAGAACCAGCCGTTCATACCTTCCGTGACATCTACGCATGTTTGGAAGAATTCATTAATATAACAGGAGCCAGAAATACTACATGAACAAATTTCTTGAGTAACCCTAGTAAGCTACAATTTAAAACGTATTCGTATTCAAAGAATGAGGAATATAAGATTGAGTAGTTTTTTTGCTAATAAGTTGCTTTATTTACCCAAGCTATACATATATATGCTTATATATGACGGCGCGCGGATTAATTGAGAATACTTTGTTTATTTAGACGATTTTAATTGATTGTGGAAATGTGTATTAAGATAGTCCATAATTATTATTATAATGAGTAAGTGGTAAATTATAAAAGGGAGCGGGTTACCCCGAATAGAGTAGTAGGTGGCGCTAGGTGCGACGACGTTCGTTTTGCTTGTCAAGACAGTTGTCATAAAAATAGCGAGCACGTACTAACCTATTGGCTCCAAATAATATTCCATCTCAACCGTCCTATTGTATTCTACTCCATAATGTTATAAGTTCACATTATACAATCTACAAGATAACATTGACGCTTTTATTTCGAACATCCCGTCGCTCATACGCCCAAGATGGAGGCCAACCTAGACTGTTCGGAAAATGTTCCTGACGCTCCCACATCAGAAGTGGGATTACCAGCGACGCATCGTAAAAGATAAATACAGGTCAGCATGAAAATATGTCCTCAGAAAATTATTGCGATTGTTGGAAATATCTTTTTGCAATGCAACTACGAAATACATTTGGTGAAGATAATATAGACCGTTTCCTGGAATAGCATGCCTGAATTGAAGACGTGTTTTGGCAACATTTGATCAATTGAAAAACCCCAGCTGCAAATTTATGGCGATTACTCAATAGAAGTCGATGATTGATATGAGTTATGAGCACCTGAACCGCACGGATGAAGTTCTTGTCAGTGGAGAAGACTGCTATTGCTTTTACATTGGCGCACGCAGCGATGATAGAACCACGATTGTACAGAATTGCATTTACCACAGATATTAAAAGTCGCAGTAGACTGCAACAAGAACTCGTCGCGCTTACTTTTAGAAAACAAAGCCTACTATGTATGAGTATACCATTTCGCCGATAGTGGCAATGAAGTCACGAGTAGAAGACGTTCCAAAGGCCTATAGTTGTGGCAAGCAGGATTACGTATCGAATGAGTGCCGCAACCGTATAAAGAAAACAATCAAGTTCCTGTATAAGCTTCTAGAAGACAGAAGTGAGGTTGTTCTGAAATCGGTATCGACGATAAAGCAGTTTGTACGAGAAAAAGCAGGTTGACAGATCAAGCATTTGGAAGAAAGCGGATTGATTTGGTTTGAAATCTAGATTTGAAAATGAAAATTGGCCAACTATATACTACGTTGCTGTCTTACAATGCGTACTAAATTGAAATTCGGCAAGACGTTTAAAGGTTTGATGGTTATTGTACTAAGTTAATAAAGAAAAGCAACGCACGTAAGTGAATTTGTCTTTGCTAAATGGAATGTAGCATCATCACTTCGAGTCAATTGTATGTGGTCAAGTCAGTTGTATGTCTTGTGTTTGAAAAAAAGAAGTGAGTAAGTATAACGATTGTAGCCATTAGGCGAGGTATCGGAAGTTTAAGCAAAATGTCTTGAGTTTGATTTTTGTATGGTGCCAATATTGACAACTAATTATTGCTCTTATTACAGCTTGTCGTCTTATAATGTCGATTCAAAGAGACAGTTATTTGCGGAGGAGGAGCGACCTATGTCGACCGCTATGTCTGTACCTTAAAGTCATCGAGGGAAACTGGTGCGAAGTGCGGAGAGTGATCTGATCGTGTTGCGCTGTGTGAGCTCCAGCGAGTATCGAGTTAATTTGAACTGGGTGCTTATGGTCAAGCTTTCCTTAGGATCACTAACACAACGGTGGGTCGATTACAATTTATTTTTGATAAGGAGCGGCATATTTATCAGTATGAGTTGATGGCAGTTTCGTTAAGAAGTTGGTTATTTAAGATTTTAAAGTTATTGATTTACAAAAGGGGCTATGTATAGGACAAATAAAGTGTCAAATTGAAAGAACCAAGTTTAATGTTATTTTGATCAAGGTTTGAGAAAGTGAGGTTCTCTAGTAGTGGGTGTTGTGTTTGTAACCGGATGGAAGTTACGTGTGGTAGTGACTGGATAGAGGTTACCCGTTGTGATCGTTACCTAAGGAGGTTGCATGATCATGCCCGGAGGGAGGTCATTTTGGTTTGATGCTTATGATTGGATTAAAGTTATAAGTGTGATGATGAACATTTCCCAGGGTTAATCAAAGTTAAGCACTGATATGTTATAATAAGTTTCTTATTGTTTGAATGATAATAGGTGTTATTGCACATGTCATTGGCAGTTATGCGTTCTGAGTATAAGGCTGTTAACACTGTTGTTACCACTAGTAAAGATTTTATCCAAAGTGCCTATATCTTTAGTCCGAAAACTAAGTACCGTTCCAAATAAAGAACGAGGTCGAGAATGGTGATAGTATAGAATTTTAGGTCAATGGTCGGGATCGAAGCAGAGACCGTGTTAACTATGGCAGAGGTGGCGACTGAAGAGACTATGGTGACTCTGGCTGAGATTGGGTCTTGGAGAGGCCATGGAGTCGGGTGGACTCAGTATTCACATGGAATGCGTGCGGACTTTGTATGACTCAGATTCCTGCTTTGAGATTCGTGATTAGTTCCAGTAGTGAGTTGCTGGTGGCAACTGTAAGATTGTAGAGTTACTTGGTAGCTCTGACTTAATGAAAGGTTTCTGGTAAAGAAGATACAGATGTTAAGATAAAGTCAACTATTATAATCATGATAACGAATGACCGAGTGGTGAGTACTGCTGTGTTGTTCTTTGATGCATAATGATCTTTAATAAAGCAGACTTTAGCTGACAAGTTTCCAGGCTAACGTAATACAATGCTGTGCAATACGTAGCGATATTTTGGGTTGAGTCAACGCGGCCGTGGCCGTGCGGACTTAAATGACTTTGTCCTAAAAATTAGGATTTCATATTTTTCATAAGTAAACATAAAGAAATATTCTTGGCTGAAAACAAATGTTGAATTTTGAGCTACGAGGTTTCCGTTGGTCAAATAAGACCCAATCCACGTAAGTGTGGAGCCTGAATTTGGAACTTAACTGAGTGAATTTTTGTTCTTGGTTTCTTGTACTTTTGATAATTTGTCCCTGGGATACTTCATGAGTAGAATGTGCCGATGACGGCGCGGGTAAGTGAGTCCTACTTGTGTGGTTAGAGGAGATCACTACTTAGCAGTTGATTCAATTTATCAGTTGGACTGTGTGGCACCGATTGGACTGTGTGTTGGCCTGTGTGGCAAATAGCCTGTGTTTCAAATGGCCTGTGTGGCAAATAGCCTGTGTGGCAAATAGCCTGTGTGGCAAATAGCCTGTGTGGCAAGCCTGTGTGGCAAGTAGCCTGTGTGGCGAGCCTGTGTGGCAAGTAGCCTGTGTGGCAAGCCTGTGTGGCAAGTAGCCTGTGTGGCCAGCCTGTGTGGCCAGCCTGTGTGGCCAGCCTGTGTGGCAACGATTAGCCTGTGTGGCGACGATTAGCCTGTGTGGCGACAACTATCCTGTGTGGCACAAACTAGCCTGGGTGGCGAACCTGGTTGGCATTCAAGGGCCTATGTGGCATTGGTGAGCCGGTGTGTTTAATATTTGCTAATCTATAGCTATAGCTGTAGTTGGAGTATAGTTCGGAGATGGATTTTATAATTTTTAAGATAGATTTGTGGAAAATGTGTCTTATGAGAAATGATAAGTGATCAGCAGTCACCCAATTGGTCAGGAAGGCCAAGACGAGAGTGTAGTGTATCATTTTATCTAATGTTTGCAGACAACAACGATGCACATGAGACACACGAGGACGTGTGACGACGCAGGACGGCCGTGACGGCGCGCGGATTAATTGAGAATACTTTGTTTATTTAGACGATTTTAATTGATTGTGGAAATGTGTATTAAGATAGTCCATAATTATTATTATAATGAGTAAGTGGTAAATTATAAAAGGGAGCGGGTTACCCCGAATAGAGTAGTAGGTGGCGCTAGGTGCGACGACGTTCGTTTTGCTTGTCAAGACAGTTGTCATAAAAATAGCGAGCACGTACTAACCTATTGGCTCCAAATAATATTCCATCTCAACCGTCCTATTGTATTCTACTCCATAATGTTATAAGTTCACATTATACAATCTACAAGATAACATTGACGCTTTTATTTCGAACATCCCGTCGCTCATACGCCCAAGATGGAGGCCAACCTAGACTGTTCGGAAAATGTTCCTGACGCTCCCACATATATATGTATATATGCTATACATATATATGCTTGTATATATGTATATATGCTATACATATATAGCTATACATATTTCGTTCAATAAAGCAATTCCATTCACTCAGTTCGTCCTCACCTCTACATTTTATTCAGTAAATGTGAGTGAAATGTCAACAGTATGTTATTGTAGACACGTTTATTCTAACTATATCGTTTTTGTTTTAAAACTCCTGATAATATAAGGCAAACAATTTCCACACAGACTATTTGTGAGCAATACAGTTCAACTTGCGGACTTGCCGTACGCGTGTCGTTAAACAATTATTTTACATAACTCTTAATTATAATAATGTACACCGTTACGAATTGATAGAATTATGCGAGGAAATTACTTGGAACGGATCTACAATATCCTCGTGTAATTATGGAGATAGTTGATTATCACATAACAAGACAGCAATCGATAGTAATCGATATAGATTACAAGCAATTCATTTAAATGCTAAGCCTCTCACTGCAGGCAGCTTAAACTATCTGTACACTTAGTTGAAATTTAATTTATTAACAGCACATATGTTACATGCATTTTGTGACAAATCTGGAAAACTTTACCAAACGTGACATAACCTGAACTTACATTATAATAAATTCAAAAAAATATTTAATCGTAATAATACTTATAAATTTCAATAATTGTAATATTAGTTAAAAAATATTAAAATCCGTTCAATAAAATGTGTAAAAAAATTGCGACTTTTCAAAATTTCATCGAACGCCTATTACGTCACGAGATCCTATATTTTAAGAAAGGTCCGCAATACATCGAACCCAAATAGGCTGTCTACAAGATAAAACTGCGAGCAATATAAACTTGTACTAAACCTGTCTAAAGGGCCCGACAAGGACTAAAGACCTAATTTGTTAGAAGAAACATCTAGCCACGCGTTTTTATTGACACTCGAAGTCTAAATAAAAAATACATTTAGGAAACAGACTCTGTACTGAGAGCTGTCTGGGTGACAGTTGCCGTTGTGGAAGCAAGACAGAGTGCTACAAAACACGTAGCCTCTCGCTTCCACGACGGTCGTTTGCTTCTTTAGTTTATAGAAGGCAGTGGAGTGATCACCTTTTGTTTTATAACTTTATGAGGCACGATCTTCAACACAATTAGTTTTTATGATCAAAGTCTAGAAAATGTTCTTAAAAATCGAAGAGCCAATTCGATTTCAGACTGATGAGGATTATTTATTTTCTCTGTGAACCTAGCGTTAGAATGAACAATACCGAAATAACATATAGTATTTTCTAATCATTAATGTGAGCGTTCTATACACGGCAATTTACTGTGAGAATAAATTAATAAAAGAAATTCGAGATAAGAAATTCTATTTACTAAAAAGTATTACTAAGCTAAGTACTATAGCATATATTTCAATGCCGTCTTTGTTTACGTAGGTACCTATTCATGTTAATACTTATATCCGGAAAATAATTTAATTAATCAGCAAGCAGTCTTGTAATAGATAGATTTATAATTGAGATAAGTTACAATTATGTAGGGCAAAGGACAAAGCATGACCCATTGTCGTGACAAACAAATGTCGCCGCTCACTGAACCTTAACCAAAATATATCACGAACTCCAAAAGCAGGTCTGTTGCGCTGTGGGAGAGAGACAGCGCTCTATATTATGATCGACGTCCCGCTCTAACAATACCTGTGACATCCTTAAGTCTAGAGTATACAGTGCTGACCCAAAGTATATTTAGAAAAGGTTTGTAATGCCATAATCCACGTAAAACTCTTTAACAACTGTCCTGCTTCTAATTAACGAATGAATGCCGGTTAATTAACTTTAAAAGAGTACTTAGGTAGACCGTTTCTTTTATTTTAAGGGCTTAAAACACATTGCGTCTATGCTTGGCGAGATTTGTTACAAAATTTAGTCAATTTATCATTATTACTATGATTAGCATCAGACTAAATTCCAAATCTTTATCTTGAAGCAGGTAAATGGCAACTTCAACAGTTAGTATTAATTTCTTTTTTTGCGATCGTCTTCAAAAGCTAGCTAATGAGTACATAAGATTGAAGAAAACAACCTTTACACGTGTGAAACGTATTTGTTTCGTCTACCCTAAGTAACTTCTGCAAGTGAAGTCTTTTGTAAGTAATAATAATTAATACCTAAGCCTTATAATTCACATTATAGGTATAGACAAAGGAGTATTGTTTACAAACAGTTTCTCACCACACCTAACCTTCGGGTCAGACGGAAACCGTTCAATTCGCCGCGGTCTTTGTTCACTTGGGTCAAAAAAGTATTGGCTTGAACTATTGAATGAACTAATTTTACGGTACCTACCTTTTTATGTCATCGACTGTAAATTTGTTAGGTTTCTTAAATTAGATTTAAATGTTAATTAAGTTGTTAATAACGTCAAGAATATTTTACCTTAATCTAAGCAAGTAATTCGACAGAAATTGTTAACGTCGTGTCGTATAGGTGATTATGATTTCTCACACGTGTTGCGCTTTATAATCGTTATACATGGCGAACAATAACATCATAATTTATCATCATAAAACGTACTAAGCACTCTCACTCTTAGCAAGGAATGAAAACTTTTTGCATAATAATAAAATGTGATACGAATAAAAAGTGTAGAGAATAAAAACATTATGAACACCGCGCTTCTATTTTTGAAACCTCTATAAGATAATAAAAAAAGTTTTTAAGCATTTTACCAGTTCTATACAGCCAGTAATAAATTTAATTAGACAATATGATTAAGGAAAGTGAAACTCCTTTATGTCATTAAAAATAAAGCCTTTATTAAGCGGATTATCTGACAGTTTGTTAGATGAATTGAGATTTAATGATCGTCATTATAATAAGTGAAGAGTTGCGAATTTTAATTAATGGAATTTGTTATGACTTTTACAAAAATACTTCCATCTAAAATATGACTATGGCAGTTTTGCAGGCGAGACAGCATATTACACAATGTAAAGCAGCGTCCCTTTTCCACAACTTACATTAAGAGATATTGGTATATCCTCTGACATTTCAGGGTAATCTTGGTAGGTAGTTTCATGTCCCAAAACTTAATAGTATCCGTTAGGTTCTTATTGAAAAGGCCTTTACAAATCCAGTATGTACAAAAGAGTTTTTATCCTTTACATTCTTATTCTAAAGGTCAATGACTTGATAGTCTTTTATATTGCATACAATAAGGATATTTGTAGTAAAAAAAATATTTAAAGCACTAGGCTTATCCTATCCGTTTCAGGCAGATAAGGTACTATTTGCGATGACATAGTAATAATGAGTTTTATTTCGAAATTCAAAATAATAGTGATTGGAAGAAACAACAAACTATTTAAGTACTATACTAATAACAACTATTTTTTTTAACAATTTTTTTTCTCTTTGAAAGCGTGTGACCTCTTTGGAGACAAAACCTTTTTTGTCAGTCTTATTTAACTCGTCGCCATACTGCTCTTATGAGAATCACGACCGAAAAACAAATGTTTTATCATATTGTATAGTAAAAGCATAAGATGTTAACGAAACCTTTTGTTTAGAGTGATTTTCCTCTCTAATATATTGTATAAATTTATCGACATTAATATAGACACGCTGTTTCATGTTTTAACTTTTGAAAGTCTATTTAAACGTCTATTATAACACATAAAACTGTTATTTATTATGACAACCTCATTACGCGTGAGTGAACAATTTGCATAATCTTTCGCGCATACTCTTTTTATCATACTGTTTTCCCACTATAGTTACTACATGACAGTGTTGTTACGATACATTGCAATCATTAGATCTTTAAATATTTCTCATCACGCGAATCGTTATCACAATGGTGTAGTCATTATGAAAGATTTTTTTTTTTAAATTTGTCGCTCACGCAAAATAAATCTTCCTTTTGCTTTCCTGGTGTAGAAGATGGGTAACACGACCAGAAATACGATAAGTGGCTATTTTCTATTAGGCAAAAGAAAATAGGCTTGAAACCCATACATATACCTACACATTATTTTAGCTGACTAGTAGGTACGTAACTTATATAAAAAGATCTCACGCATCTATTGACAACGAAGCAAATTCGTCCATATCAAATACGTTAAAATATGAACATAGTGCGCAGAAACCATCAGAATATAAGACCGATCAAGGAAAACCACATTTGTATAGAATCGAAATCATTTCCAGACGGTTACACAAATCTCATACAGACCATTGCTCAGATATGTCCAAGTTTGTAGGTATATTGTTTGTGTGGAAACAAGGAATATTGTACGGAGTCGATTTATCTTACTTAATCATAATCACCCTTTTCACTGAACTATCGGATGTTACCTTAATTCAATTCAGATTACTCTGTAGACCGGAGTGTTTCATTATGAGATATAGTGAATGCCTTTCCTTTCGCTGCAGATGAATGATACGATGTTGTCAGGCGATGAATTGGTAATGTTCCTATTATGTTGAGTGGATTACGGACACTTTAATCTAAAATTAATATAGTCCATTTGTTTGTTACGCAAGCAAGAACAATTTATTTAAGTGATATACTTACTGCTTTTTTACAGAAAGATGACCATCATATTAAGAAAAATACCAGCAAATAGCAGAGCCAGGTCTCATATGGGAAAGAGTTGGACGTTGATGTCTGAACACGGCGCGTTCGCGCAAATTCTTTAACTGCTCTAGCTACTCGCTCAAACAAGAGTATAAATTCAAATCGTTTATTCAAATCAGGGTATCAAGTAGCGCTTTATGCACGTCAAATTACAATGGACGATACGACCTTTCACCCTTCATTGCTCACTATAATAAATTCTATTTCAGTAGAGAAAAAGAAAAGGTGCAACTATTTCCCCAGAGGAACGCTGTCTTTTCAATAAAAAAATATTATAAGGCGGACAATAATAGCCAATATATTATTATTAGGTATGCTAAACAAACTAAAGAATCAATCAATAGATCGTTCTGATGGCCTGTTTGATAAATTATTAGAAAATATGTTTTAATTCAAAAATAAACATTATTTTAGCAAAATCTTTTCAATGTTCACCCCGATCGCTTCGCAGTATGTTTTGGTGATAATCGTGCATTGAATACACCATATTCAATACATGATTATCACGAAAACATACCGCGAAGCGATATTCACTGAATATTCGTTACTAGAGCAACAAGAGTAACCATACTATTACATTTTACGATGAATGTTGTGCGACTTTTACCTTATCTTTAAAAATATTAAATGATGTCGCCTGCCTTTACTGATAGTTTCGGGAAGAAAATCTCTGTACATACATATGTAGAAGGCATCATAATACAGACTCTGGTAATAGAATAAGCATCGTCTGAAGTCATGCTGCTATAGCTATCGTGCCTGAAAGAAATGACTGTCTTTTGCCGCACTTGCGCTTGGCTATCGTTTATTTTAGACCGTTCGTTACAGACTTCATTTTTGTTAAGCTTAAATCCGCTTGTGAGTGAATTCAAGCTCTGTTTTTCTTTACAGTATTAGTCGTGTACTGTATTCTCAAATTTTAAATGATGTAATTTATAACTTCTATTCATAAGTGCCAAGTTTATATTGCTTTATATTATTAACTGATGCATTCGCTTTATAAGTGTTTTTTATATAAAGATCTTGGAACTTAATATCGAATCTTGCATAAGATGGAAAGGGACTTTACCTAATATTGTGCATTCGGGATCGATAAGGGCTAATTGTTTCAATAAATTTTAAGGCCGGCTCGTAATTTACGTTAATCCTCAATATTAGTTTGAGGGTTAAATGTAATCAATAAATAGATTCTAATCGGTTCATTAATTATTAGCAACACTTCAATTGTCCTTTTGGTCGAACCTTCTACCGAAACATTAATAAAATTGAAGATTTGACTGAAATCCTTTGATAGTAGAAAATGAGAGGGAGCTGTAATCTCACTTCCTTCGGTAATAAATAACGAAAAATAATCGGTCATGAGCGAGTTAGGGCTATCTTCATTTTAAGATTTTCTTCACTTGTTTTAGGGCTTCAACAAAATTACATCATCTGTAAAAAATGCTGTCTACCTGCCACGGTTCAGCCACTAACCAACTACAGCCTGGTGACAGACTGACAGACAGCGGATACTTAGTAATAAATTATCCTTGGTGTAGGTACGGATTGCAAAAATACTCTTCTATACCGATACAACAAAAAAGCCAACAATTGCCAGCATCTCATTAAAAGCTACTCAATAGATAGAGCTGCTTTCCCTATATCGACTTTATAAAGCTAGTTCAAAGGAGGCACTGGATCGAGTCAAAGCGCCTCCTTCTCGTAACCTTGAACCATTTCACCCGTAAGGCTCTCGCCCGTAAGGCAGTCACGGCCAGGTTTGTTTTCCTTCTAACTTTGCTTTATTACAGTTTTCAAGTATTGCGGACGTGTTTACAGAGATTTAGGTTACTTTAGTTAACTTGTCTTGAGCTTATACTTGAAATAAGTATGTAGTTTAAGAGGTGCATGTAATAATAGTAAAAAAATTGGGGATTATAATTTAATAAAATTCAATAGTACTAAAAGTATTTTTATCCTATATCTGTGAAGTTGAGATCACATCG
Organism: Trichoplusia ni; assembly: GCF_003590095.1. Classification (NCBI taxonomy): domain Eukaryota; kingdom Metazoa; phylum Arthropoda; class Insecta; order Lepidoptera; family Noctuidae; genus Trichoplusia; species Trichoplusia ni. Next base: position 6,321,251 of record NC_039485.1, read on the forward strand.
CAAGCATATACATTTACATAAGCATGGGTACGAATAAATTGAAGCTTTACTACAAAACCCTTTTACATCCACAGTGGAAAGTACAAAGACCGTCTTTAGTATGTCTGCGAAAGACTCAAGATAACGACTAGATAAACAGTGAATCTATTTAATCTGGTTTTGTTGGTAAACAAACCAACATCTAAAAACTATATGCAACAAGGACTGCACGATGTTGGCACTTGAATAGTAATGATTAAAAAGTATTTTATTCAATACTTCGGACGCGGGCCCGCTAATGTGTGTAATTAAAAAGTATCCTATGTGTTAATCTTGGTTATAAACGACCTGTTTATCAAGTAAGAGAAAAAGTAAATCCGTCAGTGTTTTTCGCGAGAAAGAAACACCAATATATCCATACGTAAAAAACTTTCGCGTTTATATTAATACTGATACTTTACTAATTCTCAATTTCATTCAGCATACGGTGAACTATAGAGGATTCAATTAAAATGATATCTTTCATTACCCAAAAAAATTAAAAACTTCGTCTCTCAACTGAAAAAAAATCTAGAATTAAGTAGGAATAAAAATCAAATATTAAAAAAAAATATCCTGTACTTTTAATAGGATTTTTAATATTGTTAAACTGTGATGTAGAGCACAAAAGGTAAGGACGCTACCTTTTCCTGACGGAGGTATTAACAATCGTAATAAGTATTGGAAAAGTTCCTTTCAAAAGCACGTCCAACCTTTTTGATTTGAATACCTTCTTATAAATGCCATTTTACCTTTAGCAATATAAGACTCCTAGCAACACGTGTGGTAAATGTTCTTTTAAACAGATTTTAATCTTTATTACTTTTAGACGTGTCTATAATAATGTGAGAGAAAATATTTTTAACAGGTTCTGTGAATGTAAACTGAAGTATACGATGTGTGAATGAAAAGAGAAAAAAGCTTTGAATTTCTGAATACGCACTGGCAGTTTACAAAAAAAAACATGGGAATTTTAACAATGGCAATCAATTTATTTTTAGAATTTTATATAGCGAACAGTTTTTTCATTTATTGTTAATTTTTTGCAAAGATTATAGCAAGGAACAGGATCTACAAGAATAACAAAATCGTTGATCCTCATTAATCCTCCTTATTACGCATTCGGTCTCATTACAGTATTACAAATCTTCAACAGCCTGCATTCATTAGAGAAAGCACATCTTTACATGCCCTTCTTCTTGGAAACTCCAATGCCTACATTGCTCTTATCAAAGGTTTGTAAACAAGGCCATTCGTGGTTTTCTATAAGCGTATAAGCTGTATTTTTCCCATAAGTATCGTAAAACGCCCGAGGTTATTAGGATGGGTTACTTCCGAGTAATCTAAAGAATGCAATGGGTTCTGATAATGGTTAGTACAGGAAATGATTACATTTGGAAAGGAAAAAAATTGTAAGAAACCTGTTTGTCTTAGTTATCTAAGCTTCGACATCTAAGTAATTAAAAAAGTCATCTTACATCACTTTAAGAGTGTATTTGAATTATCACACATAAAATTTAATAACCTGTTGTTGATTTGTTTAGATTTCCATAACCAGAGAATAAAAGGTTTGAGGTTTTTCGAAGCCGAAGTCCGTCAACGGCTAGTACTAATATAAGCCTTAATGGAGACATTTGATCCAAATATACGACTGTATAGTATACGGCTGGTTAACTATATTCAAATTCGTAACTGCAAGAAATTATCAGTTATGCATTTCATGTCTATAATTATTGCATCATCAATTTAACACCCGGAATTTATGCCTAGCAGTAATTAAATTTGTTCGTTAATCACTTCGACCACTCCCTAGAACCGGTGGCTCTTCGTGTTCACACCAGTTGCCGAGGCGTGGTCACCGGGAGGCAATTTTTTTTTCAGGTTACAAGTGCACTTGCTGGTAGTCAAGTGGTTTACCTTACGACTAGTTTTTGCCCTATTGTTACGTAGACCACGAGGTTAGTGACGCAACGTTATTCAATGGAATAATAGACATTTTTAGTTTTGTTCCTGTTTTTCCGCTGTTTGCTAACTTAGGTACCTGAATTGGCATTCTGAGAATTTTTCTAAGAAGTTTTTATTCAACAAAAGAGTTCCGTACCTACTTAATGTATTCATATTTTTTTATATGAGAGTTTAAAATAGATTTTAATTATACTCACGTATTGGAATAATTATTGATCATAATAATATTAAAAAAAGAACATTAATCAGTGTTATTCTAGGAAAAAATAATTTACAGTGACAAAGAATGAATATTGTTTTGGTCACGAGGTACTCTGTCTGAAATTTTCAATTGCATCCTAATTTACACAGCGATTCCTAAATTAAGTGTTCTCTATCCAAACCTAAAGCGTAAATTTGATTAAAGAGTTGCTCGGTTAGTTTCAATTCGTGGGTGAAATGTACCAACACTTTCATTAAATTCAATAGATTTTTAAGCCAATATTCTCTTTTCCACCCACGTTATTAATTACTTAGAAGTAGAAAATACTATCGGGAAACATTTGTTCTCCTTAGATAAATCAATTCAACTTTGCTGTCTAGAAATAAATGGGTCTTTTTAATAAAAGATCCTCATTGAAAGAAAAACACAGCTTCGATGACATTTACTATGGAACGAGTAACAGTTCTAAATTCATAACGTTTTATTTTAATGCAGATGAAAAATAACATGGATCGTTGTCTGTACTAACACGAGGGATTGTTACAAGACTTACAAGTTATGCTATTTCTTACTGAACAAGACAAAAAATTGATCAGCACTTATTTTACTTAAATGTTACCTTTGTAGAAGCGAGATGGTGTCTTTATATCATTAGACCATTGTACTGCATGGAGCGGTGCGCAGCATACAATAAAATAGGTTGTTTTTTTATTTATTTGGAAAGTATTGTTACGGTAGGTGTTATGTAAAATAAGGTCCATAATATTCTGCTGTTTCCAGCTTACAATAACACTCACACTTCTCTCTACCCACCTCTTATTGTAATATAATTGCAATCTCAGCAGTGACGAGCAAGACTGTGCACTATACAAGTGTTAAGTGTCATTTTAGTCAAAGTCTTACTCCCACAAATGCTTTAAAACATATTAAATTCTCATATAAAGATTGTAAATACCTAGTTCTTTATGTGTAGGAGGCTACGCCCGTTACAAAACCGAAATTACCTAACGGGGATATAAAGATGGTATAAAAACTATCCTATTTTTTATTCCAGGCTATGAACTGTCTGTGTACGAGATTTTGTCCGAATCTGTTCAGTGGTTAATAAGTGAAAGACTAAGAAACATCCTTCCATATTAAAATATTAGTAAAGCAACAGTACCTATTCAGAACGTTTCCTTACAATTAATTACGTTAAGATTTTCCAACAATACTGCAATCGCTTTAACAATTTCCATTTTCCTTAATGCATCATAATGGACTGGAAACCAGTGAGCTGTATGACGTTGAAATAAAAAACGATCGCGTCAATACAATATTACGGCATTCAATTAATATCATGCAATAGTAGGTAAACGTGGGAATCGATCGTGCGATCTCAAACTTCCTCTTCCGATGTTACTGTTTAGCGTTTATCTAGTCAGCGAACATCAGCTTTATTAGGGGTCCGTACCCAAATACTAAAACGGAAATAAAAAATAGTAGACGGAACCGTATCACAGAGGCTGCCTTGTGTGTACGTCTGTGTGTGTGTCATGCTGTCAGTCTCTGTCCATCCGGGGCTAAGGTGTATCTCATGAAACTTGATAGTTAGCCGGTTAAAAGTTTTACATTTGATTTATTTCAGTTGCCGGTATAATAACAAATTCTATGAAATGAAATAGAAATCAACGTTATTAAACGTGCATCTAGCTAGAGTCATTTTTGTAACCTTTTAAAAGTGCCTGGAAAACGGGCTAAAGAAAACATTTTGATTTTGGTTGCTAAGGTTATAATTTTTTTTTTGGGTGACAAATACAACGACAACAAACTAGATTTATTCGTCACAGAATTTTTTTTATTATCTATTTGTATGGAACCCTCAGTTGCACACCCGCACTTGACTGGTTTTTTTATTAATGTATCTACTGACTACAAAGTGCAAGGCACGCCACACTGCGTACCGTCCGGTATTAGATAATGTATAGATCAATTAGTGAGTATACTCATAAATTATGGAAGTTTTGATTTTGATAGTTTTATAAGTATGTAATGATTTGGTCAAATGATTTGTAGCGATAAAAATGATTGGAAGATTGAATTTTTACAACGTTTAATTTAAAGTGAAATTGTTTATGTCCGTAATACTATCTAATGAAGCGTAAAATACTCTTATATGGGACAAAACATTAAATCGATCATGACACTTGACAGTTTATTGTATGACTGTACGAATATTTACATTTTTTTAATTATAAACCATTCTAATGGTACAGTAAAATGTTTTTATTTTCTGCTGCTTTTTATTTTAAAAATATTACTTAAAAATAAACCTATCTTATAACATTTTAAATATCTTTAATAATAAAAACTTTTTACATACGAAACTACATCGTACCTCGTATTCCTATTTGAAATTCGAACTCCAAACTAATTTAGAAGTAGAAGTTCCTGTTCAAGATTAGTTGCGTCAGAGCACAAATAGGTTATGCTTTGTTCACTACATCGGATACATACAGCCAGAATTATCTAATTTCCGACTATGTATCGGTGTTACTATGTAAATAGATATACCACACAGCCAATCAAGTATAATACAATAATGTATGCAAGCGTTACTCGTGCTTATTATATGTATACGCACTATTCTTGTAATAAGATCCGTGAGGAATAATTCATAATTATTAAAACTTACGTGGATTAATCGGGATCGGCCGACTAGTTTCGGACCCAACCGTAGTCCACAATCATGAGGTGTCAAGGTCGCGAATCGACCAACAATTTGTGGAGTTGAACCTTCCGACGATCCACAATGAAACCGTTTTTAAACCAATAAATGCGTTCTAAACGAATTCAAATAAAAGTACTGCAAAAAAAGGTGCAGCAAAGAGTTTCCATCGCTACCTCTATTGAGTTCTTGAATAAAAGATAAGGAAAACAATGCAATTACTCGTTTTCTAGGTGAGTGGTGGGCAGTTGTAGTATTTTTTTTTCTAGTTCAAGAATATTTACGTGAAAGTATTATCACTATGGGTTACCTGAATATTGTAACGCAACTCATTATTAATATCTATTTGTCCTGTTTTGAATTGAAATGAAATATACGTCAAGGGTGTAGCATGTTTTCTTTTTTATTCGTTAAAATTTGTTGCTATTATTAGGCGATCATCGTTCTTTTGAACATAAACACTCTATACCAGAAAGATTAGCATTTTAATATTTCGAATAAAATTATATTTCCGCTATCTTAAAATGAAAATTCAACTTAATGCTTTTTTGTATTCTAGAGTAAATTCTACTGAATGATTTAATTAGAAAGCTTTTCATTAACAAAGTTACTTGAAACGTTTTGAATAATTTATGTTTAGTGTTATCTTTGTTTTTTGCTTCATCTTGTGCTTCCAATAGTAAAATAGAGAAATCAGATTTTATTTTGACCTAGTTATACCCCACGGTTTTGATCCAGTTAAAAACAGCGCACGAATTTTTATATTTATTTGTACTTATCCTGTAAAACACTTTTCTTTCAATTTGAATAACATTTATCGTAAACTAGCTATAAGTTATGATTTATACCTACCCTGTTTTTTTCACATTTTCCATTGTATCTTCGCTCCTATTAGTCGCAGCGTGATGATTTATAGCCTAAAGCCTTCCTCGATGAATGGTCTATTCAACACAAAAAGAATTTTTCAATTTGGACCAGTAGTTCCTGACATTAGCGCGTTCAAACAAACAAACAAACAAACTCTTCAGCTTTATATATTAGTATAGAGTATAGATACTGTTTAATATACGTAAAACCAGATATTAGGTATGTTTATTTAGAAGACGAGTATTGTCACCTAATGAATCAATTAATATTACGTAGTAAGTACTACGGTTCATTCACTAAACCGGTTAACTACAAATTATCGATTGCAATAAAGACTTGTTTAACCAGATTTATCGCGACACGCGGATCTGTATTGATATTGTTTTTAAAAGAAATATTGCTTTTATTTTTGTTTAAAAAAAAAAAGGAAATATGAGACTCTGACTTACTAGATCATGCCTTTTTGCCACTGCAAAGGGATGACACTACATTTCCTACTGCTAACAAAAAAAAACTGGACTCTCTCCAGATTTTAATTTTTAATATAGAAAGATAAACTATTCACCTCATTGTAATCTAACGGCTTAATAAGAATTCTGCCATTTGTCTCAATCCTTAATTAGCAGAATTCATTTATATACGTCACAAAAAATACAATCATTTAAGAATCGTAAATTACTCTCATTTGAGTATCTTGAAAGTAATTTAATGTTAAGAAAAAACATTAATAATATAACCTTAGGTCACTCTCCCCAAGACAAAAGACGCATTATAAGGTCAAACGTTCACGAGTAATGAAAATCTAAACAAAGGGATTTCGTTGGCATAAACAAAGTAGGTTTTTGATACCCGCAGATTAAAAACTTCTTTCGTATAAAGACATAAAAAGGTAGAGATACAGCGGAGAATTTATGATGAATTTTACACTGTTGGTTTATCCCTTTTCCGTATTGTAGAGATTTAAAAACTTAGGTTTTAACATCACCTTATTTTATGCTTTAAGTTCACAAATGAAAGAAGTTGTTGTTTTTCATTTACACGTTTTTCTCTGAAAGTGATACTTGATGGTGTTGCCCTTAACATGAGCTATAGAGTAACAACTATAACTTAGGACAAAACCTCTACCCATGATCATATTTATTTATGGGCCTATAAAATGGGTACACCAATTTTAAGCCTAAAATTAAGTACAACTAGAATTAGTCTTGTGTTCCTCCTTCATCAACAATTATATAGTTATACATCTATTTACGTTTCTTCTAAAATATTGTCAGCTACGTTTGCATACAGCATTTCTATGACATTTCTATTGATTTAAAATCAAAGCAGTATCTTGTCGAAGTATGTCATTGCTTTTTTAAATATTAGTAGTCCTTATTATTTCCAATACTATTCTAACAATTCCAGTAGGTATATACGTCAATGAACTCAAATATTAGAAAAATTAAATTTCTAGAGAAAAAACAATAAATTATCGAATACTTATGCATTATATTTAGTTACCTAACTACCGCGAGGAAAGAAAATGAATAAAAGAGTCGTACTACCTATAAACATGCTTAAAATATTTTTTTTTTTATAACAAGGTTTTTATTTTGATACTCCTTTTGTCTTGCTACAAGCGGTAACTTCTATCGTCGATAAAAACAAGATACCCAGCAACGGGCAATTGCAGGTTGACATGATTATGTTAAGTTTGTTCATGTCAGAAACATGCTCTACAATTAAATAATCTCTTTGTCGGACCATTAGAACCTAGCAGTAATATACTGGAACTACGAGGGATTGCATTCCTGGAAAACCGTGAGAATATTTCCATTCATACGATGTTCAACTATCTTGTTATACCAAAAAAGTTGAAATGTAACTCATAATTAGCTAGCTGTTGGGACTGGCATCCCGAGCAAGGCCTTATACAGACAGCTGCAGGTGTGGAAACGGGATAGAGCGACACACAGCGTATAGCTTCATCTTGCTTCCACTTATTTTATTAAAAGTAGTAGGAGGTAGGTGGTAGGCCTCCAGACCGCAGAGGTAAAACTTCTTAATTATAACAGGTGTTTGACCCGCACTTAACTTTCACTGAATCCTGTTTAGTACGAATCAGAAATTAATTACTAAAGTATACCTCAAAAGGTTCGATGGCAAATTTGAAGAATTCATTTTATTCGTCGTTAGTCACTCAAATTACACGTTTAACGGGAAACATCTTTTGCATATCAAGTAATTTAATGAAAATAAATCAATTGTTGGAATAATTGAAAAATATTATAAACTTATTTATGGTTAATAATTTGTAACGCATTATATTGAACTTACCTGGTATATTGCAGAAATATTATCTCGAACCTGTAACAAAACAATTTGGTTTTCAATAACGCAACACAATTTATTATCAAGTAATTTATTTCAATTTCAATCTATTACAATTAAATGCATGTAGTTCACATTCAAAAATAAATTAGGATAGATGAAATACTAACATTCGATCACAAATAAATACGCATATTAAATTGGTACATTTAGGAGAAGCTCGTGGCTAAGTTACAACTGCATAAGTGAGTCAATCACAGGTTAAGCTACACTTGACGCGGTTGATCAGTATATGGGCGACCATCTTTGTCACGACTTCTTCCGTGTTTCGGAAGGCACGTTATTGATACATCTTTCACAGTTGTTACAGGTAGAAAGAAGCTTGAAAGTCTGACAACCAGTCTTAACCAAGGAGTACCGTGTTGCCCAGTTAACTCGGTTGAGGAGGTCATTATAGGCAGTCGCTCCTTGTCATTTTTATCCTCAGTTCTAAATCTATACATAGAAAAGTACACGAGAAGTTAATGCAATAAAATTATTACCAGAACATGACATCTAAAAGAACTACATAATAAGTATTGCACAATTTCGTCGAGAAACTACTTGCTTGATAATATCGCAAGTCATTCTTAGATAGTTCATTATGTTGTCTATTTATAGTCGAGGAAGTTTGCTTGCACCAATTTTTCATGTCCGTCCATCCCACATAAAAAGGTAATAGCTGGAGGCTAATATGTGTGTGTTGTAAAGATAAAAGAAGTGAATTTAACCTCTTCAGACTCAAATAGAAAATAGTTATTTTAAGAATTTTCTGAGAAAAAAAGGAAGCATTTTCTTGATAAGAACACCATGCTTAAGATTAACTTACAGGTTATTCACTTTAGATGCCAAACGATGTTAAAAATTAACTTGGAAAGCGACCATTCTTCATCTTTAAGAGAAAAATAATGTGTTAAAAATGTTTACATAGTTGTAAGAAAAACGAACTGTTTACTCAATTTATCACAATCAAATAAGTTCATTAGAAACAAAATACTCGTCTATTTAAGTGTCATGCATTAAGTAATAGTTATTCAATCAATGCTGACAGTAAAACACCTATTTATACCAAATTCATAGGTAAATATAACGGCTTAATACCACGCTGTCCGTTCAGCTATTAATACCAATTATTTTATCTATCCCTGCATTCAATAATGCAAACATTATGCCTGTCAACAAACCCTGTTGATCAATTACCGATTAATTTACCAGTTGGTTTCATTAACTAGTATTAATGATAGCTAACATTAAATAAAGTTCGCTCTGCTAACTTGTTTACAAATCATAAATGTAAATATATCGCGTCGAACAGTCGTGCTACGGTGCGGGTTTTAATTTACAATAAGAGTTAGATAATATATTCTAATAAATATTTTTTTAACATCTTGCTTTGGTTTTTTATTGAAAAGAGGTGTGACAAAAACAGTTCTCAGCTATATTTATGAAAATTTGCGCTTGTAGACTAGTTTTAGACATCTCTCTGAGCGCTAGCGCTGTTCGTTCCAATGTATTGAAATAACCAGTTTTAGTCACGAAACTTGCCGAAAAGGATTGTCATTACCATAATATTTTGAAGTTTTATTCATTTTCTATTCTACGATGTAACATTGTTGACCTCTGTGGAGTTATTTGCATTATAGCTTTTAACAATTTTTCAGGAGATTTTCAATATTTAATTTACTGATTTTGTTTTGTTTATGAAGCTTCACCGCTCTTTGTTACCTTAAGATACACAAGACATTTTTATAGCGTCTGGGTTGGGTTTTCAATATAAAATTTGATGTAAGAACTAAGGGTAAACTTGGAAGGAGTTGATTTTAACGCGATACCTAATATTGGCAATATAAAATCTAAGCACATTGGAAAGGTTATAAAGGGATGAAGGCTCTTGATATGGTATACAATTTGAACCTGTCAACTTTGAAATATTACAAAAGAAGTTCATTCGGTTTAGAAGGTTATATAGAATCTTTGTGTTAGTAGCTTTTGCTAGGGTGCATATTTAAAAAGTGCCACCGTTTATTCACGTGTAACTACGAGCGAGCGGCAAAGGCATTTAACTATCTAGTCAATTAATCGATCACACTAAAAAAAAAAAAGCATAGGAGATGTATTTGAGAGGTCACAATAATCAGGATCTTACAATTCAACTCTACCAAAGCCATTTGTTAAAACTCTTCAAGGCTTTAACTTCTTAATCCCCCTAAGATTCAACATCAACTTAATGTAATTATCACACTTAATTATCGAACCTTATTCTCAAATGATGAAACGCAGAAACAAGATTGGCAGAATACATTGAAGGCTGACTACAACAGTACTATTATGTTACTATAACTAAACGTTCAATGTACAGCTTATTAACAAAACTGAGCAAAATTACGACGTTCGTTTGTACGAGAAAGCTCTAAGGATTCCAATCACGTGTTTCTCATTTCATTAAGCCTGATCGTAAATTACATTTTAACGAACTAAATACAGTTTATACGGTGATACGTTAAAGGGAACTAAAGCTTTTATTTACCATTACGTTTCTGGATTAGTACATTAAGAAGAACTTCATTAGCAGACCAATGGACTGGAAACTGCAATTTATATTTTTACAAAACACTGAACGAATTGAATTTTTCCATTTTCATTAATTTCCAGGTCCAAGTTTTTACAAAGATTTGCTCTGTGATTCATTTTTTTTTAAACTGATTCTGACTAAAGTTTTGACTTCGTTATATTTAGTATTGATGACCATTAGGTTCCATTCATTAATCTTAAAAAAAAAACTGATGTTGCAGTGTTTCGTCTTCAGTATTCAAAATAAAATGAATGTTTAAAATTTTAAACACAGAACCTCACTCCATTCGTTAATTACTTAATTCAAAAGCTAGGACGTATATAGATAGTTTTAATTATTTTTTACAGAATTCTTTTCAACATAACGCAGTATGACGCTGGAAAAAGTTGTACATCCAATCTCTCTCGTGCTTAGCGCCATAGCAGGTGTGGAATAAATTAAAATTCATCTCGCAAACCCCTCATACTAGATTAAATAACGAAACAGCGTACTAGGAAAATTAATTTGGTACAAAAGCATAGAATGAAACGTTTTTCAGAAACATTTTAGACGCGTGGCATGTAAAAAACAAACACGGAGTAACGGTAATTAATTTGGTATGTTTACCCTTTAATGAGTTTAGACAGATTTACAGTTTTGTATTTCTACTACAAGCTCCTAAAACGAAGTGTGCCGTACCGGAAGCGAGTTGCCACTGCAGAATCACGCGCCGAATAGCGTATCGCCACTCACAAGGATGTAAGTTCTTTTTTTTAATTGCCTGGAAATCCTCACGTTCTTCCTTCACCTCGGGGCAGGCGAAAGGGTGTGCCAGACTCATACTTTTAAAACCACCGGAATGCTTCCATTTCAAAAATCCCTTTAAAAAATATCCAACATACCAGGATAACAACTACTACATGAGAGTTAAGTAGCTGAACAGTTTTTTCTTAGCCCTGTGTAGGTAATTGAGTATATTAATCACAGATACTACCAGACTTGTTCTGGTGACAATGACTGTCAAAAGTTCAAGAGGTCATACTAAATGCGTTGGCGATGTCAGTAATAAACCAATATTGGTAGGCGTTATCAGCGAGTTAATCTTACAATATTCATTAATTGAAATGATGAGGAAAAGACAAAAGCCGCAGAAGATAGCATGCAATAGTAGTCAATTATTACTATTTACACTTAGGAAACCTTTATTATGAAGGTTGTTAAGTATTTGCATAAAGTACCAACTCTGACAAACTTTAAAAAAAACCTGTAAGAAGTGAGTTAAAGATAAACAAATTGATGAACGGTACAATCGTAGCTTCGATCTTTATTTTTTGTTTAGTGTATGATTTTAAAATGGCAAGAAAAGTCCAATGTGAAAGCTGCAATAGTCTAGACTCTAGGTTATCTATCACGGTTCATGAACAGCAGGATGGGTGACGTACGCACATACATACAGTATAGATTCAGTAATAGGGTTCTGATTTTACCCTTTGGCCAAACGGACCTCTTCATATTTCAAGATATAATTAACATACCTGCGGTTTATGGCAATTCACAAAAAAAACGAAGTATAAAACAGTTATCTTTGATCAAAATTAATCAGGGATCCCAAAAAGCTTTCATTGTATTAAAAGCAAATAAATGATCAGTCATCATTATTATTTACAATTGGACATATCCTATAATGTGCGATTTTCAGGACATCCACCATTCACGTTGCATTTGTGGAAAAGAGACGGCACTATACACTGCATAGAGCACCATCTCGCTTCCAATACTGCAATACTGCTTTGACATGTTATAGCAGGTCTATTGGTGATTACTTTGAATCCATTACGCTGAGGCGTGATTTATTACAGTCGATCAAATTCATCATATTTCCCGAAGGTATTATACGCGTGCGTTAAAAATAATTACAGCTTCATTTTAATAATTAATCGCTACATATTTATTGTACCCGCTATTATTGGATACAGAACTATTAGTTACTGTTTAAGTCTATTGTGGTAATGAGTTTTTCTATAAAATGTGTATGAAATATACCTGTAATCAGTTTGTTTTTTTCCTTGTTTTTTTGTTAACTTTTGCGATGAGTTTTTCAAACAAAACTAGGATAACGAATTTGGTTTTATAACAACTATTAATTTCAAACCACAACTTATATAATTTTGTTGTACTTTTGCTTATCCCAACTACACTGGAGTCGTCTCTTAGTGGAACTGATAGGTATTTGAACAGACAGCCTATCTGTAAATGCGATCATGATTAATAAGACTCGTTGTCAGTTTTTGTCAGGTTCTCAAAATGTCCATAAAGTCACGAGCAGTTTGATGCTGATTCGATTTAAAGTGAAATTGGATTTTACACTGGAACATTTTCGAATCGATTTAATGAATTTTATTTTTCATAAAATATTGTTTGTTTTTGCTATCGAGAACTTTCAAATAATAGCGGCACGTGCCTCCATATTTGCTTCCGATTCACTTATCTGACAACATATATATTATCTTTTGTTTTTCGTTTCATTTTATCGTGTTTTCCGAAAAACAGAGGAACTTATTATGACTAAGATTCCATAGTACCTACTAAAACCTAAAACTGGCTCCATGACGGCCAGAATAGAGAATCGTGGAAGGATTTGGGGGGGGGCCTTTGCCCAGCAGTGGGACACAGTGGCCTAGATAAAAAAAACCTAAAACATTTCTTTCTATAAGCCATTAGTAATTAAGACGCAAATAAATCACGCAAACAGTTTTAAAGTAAATGGATGTTAATTACAGGCTTACACAACGATGATATTATTAGTTATTACGTACATAATATGGGTCATAACTCTTGTAAATGGCGACATGAAATAATGACGCTGACCTATCGCTTCCTATACCATGCGATTAATGGAAACACTGCTGTAATCGGTGCGCTTTCTATGGTGAGAAATAGACTATATTTTATACTGCAGTTTTGTTTATAAGGCCTTCTGCTGGGGATTTTGTTGCGCCGTTTCTTCTCTCACAGCCAGAGCACTTAGGAAGCTGTGAATGGTGGGCGAAACTGGGCCCTGTCCAATGTAACCAGACCTACAAAAAATACTACTTAGTAACCTAATTTGAATAAATGACTTTTGATTTTGATTTAAAGGAGTCAATCAAAACATTTGAATATATACACTATACAGGCTATATTATAATAATAGTCAGGTGAAGCAATCAAAGAATGATTTCCTTTGCTCAAGCACATTTCAATTTTGCTGCTCCTTTATTTTAGTTTGCGTTCACGTGTTTAACACAGGAGTTATTGAAAGGCAAAGGAACATAATCAAAACACACAATTATCAATTTCAGAAAAGCCCACAAAAAATCATACAAATCCAATTCGGTTCACCCGTTTAGGAGCTACGGTTACCCAGGCAAACAGATAAATACCGTTCTAACTTATAACACCCCTTTTTGCGACAGGGATTATTAAATAGTCATAATTCGGCAATCGATAGGTCGATAGAAATTGCTCGAGAACAGTGGCCCAATTCTGGTACTATTCTTATACTCTTATCGTATCTGGTTCGCTCGTATAGTTCTGCAATTAGTTTAAGTAATTTTAAAAGCTTAGAAACATTAACGTCATAGAAAACTATGACTAGCCTATTTAAACAATTTCTTGCAACACTTACCTTGAATCCTATGTCAAGGAAAAGACGTAAATAGAAAAAAAATATCTTTCTAATATTTATACGTAATTATATGTATAACACTATGATAATTGAATAGTAGAGTTATTTTAAATAATGCCTCGTGGCGTTGCAAAGGTTACGCAAAGGATAATGATAGGTTTTTGTTCGTATTCTTTTAATGAGTAGGCAAGCAAATGTTTGTACATAATCACTCTATAGGCTGGTATACTCTTACAGCATATTTCTCATTACAAATAGATATTAAACAGATCGTCTTGACGAGCACTAGTTATATAATTCTAGATACTTTATTTTTAATGAGTTTAGAATCAAATAAATGTATACATATATAGTTAATTTGTATGGTAAGCTCGTAACGAATAATCTATCAAGATTCCGAAGCAGAAAAGAAAAATCCCTTATTTCAAATACCCTACAAATTTTATTCTAATGCTTTTATGTTTTATACACAACCGACTGGATATACTACATTTCCAAAGAAGGCAAGGTTGAACCGATTTATTATGTAAGAACTATTGCTAGAAAATTATTTTTCAAATAAATACTGCTTTCATATCGGTTTAGCCCTTTAGATGCTAGCAGTCAAACTGTCAAACTTGTATCTAAAGTGATTTGCGTATCCGCGTATGTAAAAAAAAGGGAAAGACAAAATAGAATTAGTATTTGCTAACGTTCTTAACAAGAAATAATAACAAATTAACGTTTCTTACAACGCAGAGATAGCAAGAACGGAAAACGGAATCATAACTATATCGCGTAATAGAAATTATTTGCATTACAAAACAAGACTTTCCACAAACGGTTACGACACTAACACGTGTTAGAAAAAAAAAACTAATTGTTTCTTGATTGTAGGCAATGTTTACAATCTAATACAGTACACCACACATTTCCAGTAACCGATAAACACTAAATACACCTTAAATTGAAAGCCATAAGTTATATTTTTGGCTCTCGTTGTTACAAACCTTGCGGTACTCTGTACAATCATAAAAAAATCAATCAAAACATTGACCATGGTTAATGATAGTCGGATATAAAATGTATTGGTTTTCGTGACTTCTGCGTGCATTAAATACGCAATTGGAAGCCTATTGTTGAAATGAGGTCAATGGGTTTAATATAAAATACTTTGTAATTATAAGATACAGCCCCGCAATGTTATTCGTTGTGGTCAAATTAGAGAGTCTTCAGTCTAACTCAAGAATAACGGAATAAGATATTAAAGCCTGTATGCAGTTACTCTCAGGTGTTAAACAATATGTGCAAATTTAAAAGGGACACTTATTGATAAGGATCAAACGCTTCATTTTTTGTGACCATTGATTGTAGTCTAAATTAAAAAATCTTTAAATTGATTTTTTAAATTTGAAAATTGATCTAAATTTATTAAATACATTTTTTTAATTTAGTATACAACTCCACTGAACTTAATTCTTAAGAAGCGAACTACACTGACGTAATAACGGACCGTTTTATATATTTGCAACGGCATTACATAACACACAATCATCACACGTGATTAATTAAACTCATACGTCAATACAATCCAGTTACCCTTAACCCATATCTTTCAAACTACAAAACACAGTATCGCCCAAAGCATATTTGCCAAGCGTAGGCCTAAAATTCCAAATAAGAATGTCCGATACTCAGATCCAAGGACACGACTGCACGTGAGCACGTGATTGAACAATAATATGCAAGGTGAAGTCAGGTCAAAGAAAGGAAGTTATGTGGTTGACCGAGTGAAGGTGAGGTGATAGGGAGTGAGATTTCATGGTTTGCACAGAGCAGGGTCTACAGGGCCGTGTATGAAGGATTACAACGCAATGCCATACGCCGACACAAAAACGCGGATGACGTAGCACGGCGGTTCAGTGGTAGTCGGTAAGAGTCTGACACTACTCATTTCCCCCCCGAGGGAGTGGGTGTCCATGAGGATCCCCCGCATTAATAAAAAAAGGGTCTACATGACCAGTGGTGGCCGATTGTATACAAGTACACTTTATAATATTAATATGAACACATAATCAACCTGTGATTTTTGCTACAACTCTATAAGTAGGACGCATTTTAGGAAGAGTTGAAACGGTATCCCGTATCTGGGGGTTCGTTGGCTGTATCTCATGAACCGTGAAAGCTAGACGGATGATGTTTTTGCGATTCTACATTTGAAGAAGAAAGGATTACTCATCGTTGCCGAGAAGAAACCATAAAATTTTAATTGTCCTCAAAACTAGTGATCAATTTAGCCTTAACGTGTTAATCCACCATTCAAACACTGCGACAACTTATTGAAAACCGATAATCTACACGTAGAACGTGGTGAGAGAAATCACTTCAAACTCAAAATAAATTATTGATAATTGCCATATATTATGTGTATTCAGTATCCACTTTGTCTTCATTAATTGTACTGCAAAAGGTAACAATAAATTTTCGGCCGGAAGCATTTATTCAGAAGTTTGAAGCGTTAATGCCTAATAATTGATTTTACCTATTTTCATTCAGTCTAATTATTTCGCCGGATGGGCGTGGTACCTAGATGCTACATCACCAACAATAATGCAGACTGCACGAAGTAAATCTGCGACTCCAAACCCTATATTTCTCTGGTAGTCATTTGACTCATCCTGAGTAAGGTTTGATTTCTCTTAGAGTGTTACTTTTGACCTACATCCTTCTGTCACCAGGATGTATCCCACAAACCTAGACTGCTGAAAATTTTATAGATGATGTATTTCTGTTGGCTACAATAACAAGTCCTAAAAATAAAGATCACAAAGCGGTTATGCAAATGTTGCTACTGTCGTAAAATTGTGTGACAAATAAATTCGTGGGTGCACCCACATTCAAATTGATTTGTCACCCGGTTATTTCAAATCGTTAAAATCCGTTTAACGGTTTAGGTTTGCAAGTGCAACAAACAAACATACATTCACACTTCTAATAATAGCCAGGATATATTAGTCATTTAACAACAAGAATTGGCGCTATAAAGTTTTAATAAAGCAATCATTAATGATTAGGGTTCAGAGCGAAGATATAAATTACGAAAAACATGAACTTTAAATTACCACGCATCTTAATTTTCGACGGAAACCGTTGCCTATAAGTACCTAACCGTACCTAGTAGTACTAAGTACTTGATTGCAAAACTGACCTCGTTAAAAGCAAAGCTCGTTCACATAATATTAGTCATTTCAATAAAAGCGCAAGTAAAATTTTTATTCATGTCATTCCTGACGTCATTATTATCAGGTTTTTAAAACTCATTCGTTTTGTAATGCTATTAACGTGCTCTTAAATATGATGAAACAAATGAAATTTTGAAAGTGGTGACGCACTTGTGACGCACGTGGTATACTTGTGAGGCTAGTTTTCTTAATTAGCAATACTTGATTTGGTGGGTTTTTTACGACGCTTAGTTATGTGTGGTCTGGTTTCGTCTCGCTAAATGAAGCCTTAACTAAACTACACCGATTTCTACGTGTATAGATTAGATAAGTTTTTCAAGCGTTAAATGGTTTCGTATTATTTATTCTATATTCCATGGTCTCGGTGTCAGTTATAAAACTTCTTAAAATTCCCAATTACTAGGTAATATTTGCTAAACATTGTCATCATCAACCCGTCTCAGTCCACTGCTACATTATAAGAAAAAAAATTGTGTTTATAATACTTTTTAATAACGATTACGACCCCGTCTCTAAAACTTGTCGAAGTATCCCGATAAATACGCGTCATTTAACCGTTATTAAATAACTGTAAATACGTTCGTTAAAAGTATATCATTCTATTCAAAATATTTTTCTTTGAAGTATCTTTATTGAAACTGTGGCGGGTTAAAATTAAATCATCGATTTAATTCTATTATCAAATTGAATTCAATTTTGAATATTAAGTACGCACAACTGTCCAAAACTTCAAAGGAGTATCGGAAATGTTGTGACTACTCCGATACAGTAACAATTTCTAAACAAATCACGTATTTATGTAAAACCAGCTGTTGCCCGCGACTTCGTCCCCGTGGGTATAAGTATGAAGTATAAGTTATGATTTAGGTATACCTGCCCGGTATTTTTCACACTTTCCATTATATCTTAGCTCCTATTAGTCGCAGCGTGATGAATTATAGCCTAAAGCCGTCCTCGATGAATGGTCTATTCAACACAAAAATAATTTTTCAATTTGGACCAGTAGTTCCTGAGATTAGCGCGTTCAAACAAACAAACCAACAAACAAACTCTTCAGCTTTATATATTAGTATAGATATATACGATTTCAATATTTGGCCCTTGACTATTGCTAAAACAGAGAAACATACGTATATTTAGATTAAACGTAGTGTCGTGCATGCATATTTCAAACTAATTATATAGAACGTTGTAAACGTTCTATATAATTTCACCTTACGACTGTTGCTGTTTTCAACCAAGATGGCAAACTACCCGACTTATCTCCATAGAAATCTAAATAACAAGGTACCTTATTATTTAGATTTCTATGGTTATCTCGCTTTTACAGTCCTGTCGACTTGTGTGAAAAAAAAAAAAAACAGTATCAAACTGAAATTTAAAACCATCTAGCTTCAAAATTGGAATATTTTTTATTGCATGCAAGAACCTTGGCCTGTTCCAAGAGTTTTCGAATTCAGAAAGCGAATTACAAAATGACATATCAAAGTGTTTTTTTATTGTTTGTATCGTATTATTATAAAATCATTTAAATGAAATCGACGTTTCAATTGAGATTGAAAGATTTTTTACGTAAGTTTATGTAATGTAACTATAATTGATTTTTTAATGTTAACTTAACTGCATGTTCAAGTTTTAATAGTCTGGCTGAATATCAATATATAACTATGTCCGTATGAAAAATATTCCATACACATTGTGAGTGGAATATAGATTGCAGAGCATCGCGGGTTCGATCCCCGAATACTTAGATTTATTTTTGCGTATACCTTGAATGTTTTAAGACGTTAAATAATCTTTTTTGCAATCCTGTATATTAAAAGTAAAATGTATATACCTAAATAAATACTAAATAAAACTCACTTATTTCAGCTCCAGAGCAAAAAGCTAGGTTATGAAAAGTCGTGCATGTTTGCGGATAATAATCATATCAGTAAACATTTATGACTGGTTTACGTTGTAACATATGGTCTTAATTGAACTTGGCGTAGGCCTGGAATGCGAAATTGAAAACTATATAAAATGTTCTAATAGCATTAATAGAATACTCTTTTCTAAGTGATCTAATTCAACAAATAAGAAAACAAAATTCATATGATTCAAATGTTCGTCAATGATCCCTTCAACATCTATTTTCCCCTTTCTCATGATCTCATCACACTATTTTATGGATGTACGGATTTGTATCCACCGGGTACTTATTATTAAGGACAGGACTAACATGACTTTTTCAAAGTATCTTGTCCTTTCATAATTCTTCCCGTTCATAAGCTTTAGCCGGGGCAGCGGGCAAGTCTTAAAGTCAGCAAAGGCCTTTTAAAACAGGTAACTAGCCAATTGTTTGGGCCGGTTTGGGAGTCACCGCAGCTCGACGAATTTACACTTAGAACCTACTTACTGAATGTCATTTTTCTGAACAAAAGTCGATTGTTATTTCAAAAAGAAACTCAATTGTTTCAAAGCGACCTATGTTTAACATTGAATTTTGACAACATTACTATTATTATGCACTGTTTAGAACAGAACACAACCTTCACCCCGCCGAGCCTTTGTCAGGCACCAATAAAGTTACAAATTTATTTAAACCATTTAAAATTGATCTCCCATTTCGTTTCAATTAAGGACCTTAAATAATTTTCGACCCTCGACACTTTGACTGAAGTGTCGGTGGCGTGTTAAAAAGGTTGAACATGTCTCTTTTTCTAAATTTTTTTCAAGTTAATCACCGTATGTCATACAGCGAAATAACCACAAAAACGATTTAAGCAACTGTGACACTGAACAAATAGACGCGTTTCGCATGATTGATTGCATTCCGTTCCAATCTGTCATTCTAGTGCATTTGCACCTTTTTTATTCTGTTGATTAAAAGATACTGAACATATTTTTGATCATTAAAAGTGAAACGAATTGCTAAAGAGCAATGATTGAGAAAAACATAATTATAATTTTAATGATGCCATTTTGTACTTATACCAGATTTATTTTTATACTTTGTACCAGATTTTGTACTTATACTCCGAGATTAACAAATTTCTTTGAAAAACAAGCAATTTTCTTTGAAGATGCCAAATGAGTTCAAATTAGACTTTAATCCAATCACATAGAGTTTATTTTAGGACTCCGCTAGACTCGGAAGTAATAAAAATAAGATGCACGATAGCAACTAAAATAACAATGATCTTAACAATACATTTGTAGTCCCAAAGGTTTTCCGTAAACGACTTGGCTCTGTAAATCATAATAGGCATCTGACTACCGGTCGTTACTGCCGACGATATCTCATGGTCATAAACTAAATGACTATTTATCACATAAACAATATGACTCGTATAACAACATTACACTGACATTAAATGTAACGGTCACACGTCTGGTGGATAACAATAACTTATTGAAGTTTAGCAAGCAATTAAATATACCTACAGTAATCTGAGGATCACGATAAACTGAGTCGATTTAATTGAAGCAATAGTTCTTATAGTATAAAAAGCAATGTTCGTCTCCTCACACAAATTCTAATCACCTGTTGATAACTTAGAATGTCTAGTCCATTTTTTTAATTGATTGGTCATTTCATAGGAGAGTTATAATTTTCAAGTCATTCTTAAACTGTTAGTCAACCTAAAAATGTCACACCTAGATTGAAATACGAAATGTTTCTCATTATCATTTGCATATGTTTTTCACCTCAAACGAAAGGTAAAGAAGGACTCACCTGAAGAATTGTATCCAAATTCTCTTTTCGAATTCGTATCTATTCGGAACCCGAATACACAGTGCTTAGAACAGCACTGTGTATTCGGGTTCCGCTCCGTAATTCAATTTTGTTACCAGATACACTTGCACGAATCGAAAATACGCTATTGTGTTGTATCGTCTCCAGACGATTGCGTGATCATTATGGAGCGTCACTAATGCATCAAAAAGCTTGACTCTTGCGAAGCACGTGCGGACAAGTTGAGTACAAAGAAAGTTTGTAGCTGTTGGCCTTGGATTACCGATGTATGCTGTAACGTGCATTACAGACACTCTCAATTCATGTTTTTGTATAGTAGTTTAAAAGCTGAACAACGACTTTCTTTGGAATCGTATGACGATAAACGATTGACTGAAAACAAACTTTGAAATTGGGGACTAATTAGACTTTAATGATATTCCTAAGTTAATATGGGTCTTAGCTTGTAGTAAATATCTTCGTATTCAATCTGAATCTTTACAGTTCACGACAATCAATTAATCAATATTGTGATCATGTTTAAAATTAACTTGTGTTGTAAATTAAATACAGTAAATTGCGACAAAACGCTGACAGTTTATGTTTAAAAGAACAGAAAATAACAATCAATCCTCATAATCGTTCACAAAATCATAGCAAATAATATCAGCAAACAATTTTAAACAGTTGAACAGCGCTAGTTCCCAACACAAAACTAATTTAACATTTATTCCTAATCCAATATGTTGGCTGTATAGATGTTTTAGTCAATGCATTGAATTTGTCAGTGCTTTGGTAATTTAATCGATAGACCGACTAAACCAGTGTTAGTATGACATCAATTGATAGATTCTTAGGATTAGTATAGCTTGTTGATTAGTATGATAAATAGACATGAATAATTAAAGTGTCGATATGTCTTTAAGATATAAATGATGTTAACTTTACAGTACAGCCTTCAGAATTGATGATGTGGCTTAGGAAATGCACACATTGGCAATATTTATTGATCACTTGGTAGGTATATAAATTGACTGATATTTTGTGCTCGACTTACCAGAAAACATACCAGCCGACTTCAAAGAAAATATTATTGAGTCAAACTTGATGAACTTTAATGGGACCAAATGACAGGTATTTCGAAAAAGAATCAACGAAGTCGGTTCATCCAGTCCGATATTCTGAAGTAACAAACAAAAAAAAAACAAACTACCTGAACTGAGGACCTCCTCCTTCGACATTATTGAAGTGTGTTAAAAGCCTGTTGCCTCGTGGGAGCAAATGCCAATAGATATTCAGTATGTTGTCTCGCTTCAACAATAATGAAAAGCATTCCTATGTAAAACTGATATTGACTGTTTATCGACCAACTTTTACATATTCAACAAAGAAATGCAACCACAATTAAGCTACAACGTTTATTCATCGAGATGGCCAGGGGATTGCAATGGCTATCGCTTTAATTGGAAGAGAATGAATCGAGTATGACCGCAGAGTATTGATTATGAAAATATTTCCCCGATATAAGTTCAGTGGCAATGTGTTTGTTATCCCGGGGGGCTTACGACCACGTCTAAAAGCATTGGTGGAAGCGAGATGGCGGACTGCTCGGAGTCGAGCGGCGCGCGGCGTCTTTCTTTCACAATGGCAATAACATTGTTGCTAGATGTAGTGGTAAGCTGCTAAAGGGGAGGTTCATAGGTAGGTACGTACTATGTGTTCTTAGTAAAGTAAGAAAGGTGTCACAGATAACTACATATAGTAGGCCAAGGTGGTTATAGCTTCCAGCCAGAGTCGCGCAGAGTATGCGCGAGCGATCCCGTGACTCTGGCTAAAGCAGTAGAAGGGGCCCGGAGTGTTTTTAGTCGGTGGAAGTCCGACATATCCCCACGCCGTGCCCTCGACGTGGGTTGAAGACATTAGCGTTTCACCCCGGGAAAAAAACAGGTGGTTATAGCTTCTGAAAGTCCGATTACATAGATATTGTTTTAGCTAAAGCTTTCCAAAATCTTCAAATATCTGTAATATCCGTCCTTTTTTCAGTAACTAAAGATATCTTAAATAAAGCCAAGTTGGCTTCTAATAATTTATATTTTGTTACATCATTATCATTACAGTGTAAGAACGAACTTACTGTAAGGTATAATTTAGACATTTGTTATTTTATTCTCTTTTATCGTAGAAAAAAAGGAACTGCAGCACATCATTATTTATAATTGAATATCGGTAAAATGGGCAACACTCACATTTAACTAGGAAATAATCAATGGCGCAATAAAAATAACTGCGAGTAATAAGTTGTGAAGGTGCAGGAAAACAGCAGAGGTAATTTGTTTTGTTCAAATCATTATTAAAAAACTGGTAGATACATATATGAACAGAAAGCCAATTTATATTTTTTGTGTTAAATTCTGTTCATTGTTTGCAACACAAAATGATTGTGTGAATGCGAGTTCGAAGTTTGAAAGTAATGTTATTACACTATAAAACAAAACAGAAGAGATCATTCGATTATTTGGAAGCAAAGGCGTGTCTTAGTGCATGTGACTTGAATGTTTTTGAAACCTCACTTGACAAAATTATGCAAGTATAAAATTATCGTTAAGGGCCGATTTTTCAATCGACAGTTAACTTCTATCTGAGGAATAAATATGGCCGTTTGACATATTTTCTATACAAAAGCTGTCAAATCTTCAAACATATTCGTCAGATAAAAGTTATCTGGCGTTTGAAAAATCGGTCCTAAATAAAATAAGATTATCTTTAGTCGACCAGTGATCCTTTGCAGTTTTATTGAAAGGGATTTATCATTAAAACCTTTCTTGGTTTAATTCATAATTGACCCAGATGATAGATTCCGATATAACAATTACATGACTCATTTCTAATTTGTAACATCTGCCAAATGCCATGACTGATAGCAAAAAAAAGGTTTGATTACAAAATGATATGAAAACATTTTTAAAAGGTACTTATGCTAAATAGATTTTTTAATTTTAGATTAATTTAGTTACATCCTTACTCTATTCCGTTATACTGTATCTGTAGATTAAATCAAACGTGAAACATTTACGAGTTCCGTTGCGTATACGCTAATGCATAGTGTACAATATCCGTTGCCCGCAACTTAGCCCAAGTGGTTATAAATATACACCGTGATTTTTTAATTGTCTTACAAAAGCCAATTAAGCCCAGCCCAGTTCATGTATCCAATGACTAGAACACGTTCATGATTAAAAAATAGGTATTTATGAGATTTGAATAAATTTAAAATGCAATTTTTATTCAATATTATGATGCAATTCGTAGTTTTAGAAACACAGCTCTGTTGTGAGCGCGGTCCGAGCCTTGTAGGTATGTATATGTGTTTTTATCATTTTTAAGATTATGTTTTAGATTTCTCTTGTTTCGTTTTTCTTCATACCTATTATCTTAGTTGATAATAAAAAATAATAATCGCGCCTAGGGGTATTTCACGTCGGATACATGAACTGGGCTACTTTTGTAAGACGATTAAAAAATCACGGTGTATATTATAGGTAATCATTATTATTCAGTTGCAACCCAAATTTAATAATTAATTGAAGTGATTTTGACTAACTTGACCACCCTTTTACTCCTGAAGGGGTGAATTTTTAAAAAATACCTTACATCCTTAATGCACCCCCACGGTATCAAAGAAGGGTTGCTTTGTGCAAAATTTTAAGTTTCTGACGTTCATAGTTTAGGTTTAGGTCCTGTGTCGATATATAAAACAGCCAATCAGTCGGTCAGCCAGCTAGCTTCTTTTAATATAAAGATATATGTATATATATATAACAGATAAAATAATGAAAGAGCAGTAAAAAATAAAGTGATTAAATTATGATTTATGTTATCGCATCGCGTCTATGGTCCGCTGCGCGCATATTTTAAGCTTTATATTATAATACACTACATTCTCACTCATATTTTGAATTATTATAAAATTATTCCATTAAATGCAGTACTGACAGGCATATTCATAGCAAGTTAGTGATGACAGCACAAAAAAAGATTTTAAAATAATCAAGAATTGTTTTTTTGTAACATCCGTATTCAGTTTTCACGTAACGAACGTAACGTAGAGTATATAATTCTGTCTTCGTATCGAACTGGCAGTTACCACCGTCGTAACATTAATGAACAGTTTTATAATAGGCTGCCAAATAGACCTATTTTACATTTTCAGGAAATAGGTTTTATTCATCAACAATATAACTTTCACTTAGATTGTACCTATTACGATGGGAATTAACTTTTCAAATAGATTTTTTTAATGGCATCGTCGAAATAGTTATCG
The DNA here is from genome assembly GCF_003590095.1 of Trichoplusia ni. Taxonomy (NCBI): domain Eukaryota; kingdom Metazoa; phylum Arthropoda; class Insecta; order Lepidoptera; family Noctuidae; genus Trichoplusia; species Trichoplusia ni. Next base: position 6,346,840 of record NC_039485.1, read on the forward strand.
ATAAAAATAAATGCAAAAACAATACGGGGCGAAAAAAAGTTGAAGATATTTAATAACAACTTAAAGCAGTCTATAGCGCTGATTAATTAATTATTAAAACGGAACGTATTAATTACCATTAACAGTACTTGCATAAAACTTAGAACGATTTTATTAGTTGCATTCATAAATAAACGTCGTGTCCGATTGTACTTATTCAAATTCAATGTAAATGTGAAATCATTGAATTGCCTTGACGACTTTTAGATTTACCTATCTAGTAATTTGCCTTTTGTCACACCTAACAACCTAATCAAAATGTACAATGTTACAAAAAGGTGAATGCATTAAAACATTAGCAAATTCGAATAGCCTATTGCGGTATAAGCCGATAACATGGATCGATTTTACTCACACGATTAGTATTCTGGATAATAGGTGTATATTACCTGACCCATCAAAATGCTGATGTGCTAGTAAAATTTGGATCTATTTCATCCAGTTTTGTTGTTAGTGGGAATATGGGAAGTTAGATACGCAGTCACTTCGATGTTCAATTGAATAAAACAGGACATGAATTAAATAAATATTGTGTATATTCTTGTCAAATTTGTTTCAAATTCATATGTATATATTTGTAGAACAATAGCTGCTGCCTTCTATTCTATCACATTTTTTTGCAAAATTTTTAATAGGTACCGTTGCATATTTTACCATAATCATATTAAATCGTTGTGGACGTTTTGGTACTTAAAAGCCCTTCAAAATGGATCTTGTTGGCGACTGAAACCTAGATTTTAAATGTTCTCAGTTGTTACTCCTAATTCCTCTTCCATAGGGTCATTGAATTTGAACTAATAAAGTACAATGGACACATATTTGTTTTGAGTCTAGACATCTTCTCGACTACCTAAGTGCGTAACCGCGCTTCGTTAGGATCAACCTAAGAGGAGTTAGAATATTGACAATATGGAAGGAAAACTGAAGAAATATTAAGTGCTAATTAAGGCTTATTTCTCGCGATAGCATGCCTTTTTGCGAGCCGTAAACTTTGAGTAAAACGTAGTTACAAATATTTTGAAATTTCACAAAAGCTAAAATAAACAGGGATAGACGAGTGGTATAGGTCACCAAACTCATTATGCGTAACGTATCGCGGGTTCGACCCTCGCGTAGGACCAATTTTTGAGCGTTTTGATTCTGTTTGTTTGTGCATGTGACTTGAATGTTTGTCAAACCTCCTGCGATACAGGCATTAAATTCGGGAGTGAGGAAGTCGTTTTAAAAAGAATAAGTCACCTCGCCTGCTTTCTTTATTTTATAATATTGTTACTCTTTAAGTGCTAATATCATAATTAATTTGCTTGCATAAGAAGAGATTTCTACAACTCAATATTTAAATAATAGGCTCGTAATAAAATAATTATGTAAATAGAAAGTATACAATTCGCGAGTCACGTGACCTCGAGCACATTATCAAAATCCAAATTCAAAAGTTGCGTGTATTTATCTCCTTCAGGCCTACCACTAAATATTTAAAGAAGAGAGAGAGAGAAGTTGGCCGGTGTGAAAGTGGGAAAGCGCATTACATAAACTATAGGCATCTCCCTTCCACAACTGGAACAGTCGTATCTTAAAAGTGGTAGGCGTCCAGCTAAGATAACTCCTTTGATTACAGTTTCAACGGAAACTTTTAATTGGTGTTACTTGTGCACTGGTTTTATTTACATTATCTTTAACTGACAGTTAAATGTTGATTCAGATTTATTTAGTTCAACGTACTGTTAAGCCTTTCGTGAAAGAGTCTTTGCAAGTCTGTATATTCGAAATTATAGTACATATGTAGTTATAGTATACCAGCTTTACGCACGCGGCTTGTCCCGCGTCGAGGTCGGTTATATCGCGTTTCCAAGAGAACTCTTCAAAAGTCCGGGATAAAAACTATCCTATGTTCTTTCTCAAGGTCAACTCTATCTCTGTACCATATTTCATTAAAATCAGTTCAGTGGTTTAGACGTGAAAGCGTAACAGACAGACAGACACACAGAGTTACTTTCGCGTTTATAATATTAGTAGGGATGAAGCACAGATAGCTGTGTGGTTCACGAATGCTTGCGTTTAGTATGGGTGTTTTGTGCATGTGGTTTCAATGTTTGAGAAACCGTCTGCAATACAAGGAGTAAATAACTTAATGCAAGTAAACATGGAAACTAGAACGATCCTATAAGAATGACGAGCATTACAGAATAGTCAAAAACTCATACTTAAAATTTACTCAAATATTATTTATAAATATTTGAAATTAGAAGGCTAGATGAAGAATTTCGTACGGATTCTTCAATTAAAAATTATAACTTATTCGCTAATAGCTAATTATGTCAATGCTAAACGATATGGTCGGTATAAATACAATTATTTTGTGCGAGTATTACGATAACATTATCGCAAAACAGTGGGTTCCGTACAAATATTCCTAGGGTACAGAAATACAGAGCTTACAGCCATGATTTTTATTCTTTTGTTATTGAAGCACCAACAACGCCGGTGACTAGCTATCACTTTTCATTTGATAAAACGTGGTGGCAGTTAGGGCAGACGGGCAGACACCCTAGTCCTTGTATCTAATAGGTTTCCGTTTTAACCCTTTTGTTACGGAACCATAAAAACGAATTCAATTCCCTGCAATCTAAAAATTATGCATTGTTAATCTTTTTAATATAAGTCACAATTAATAGAGAAAAACACATAATTGTCTTAACAAGATCAATTGGCCCCTGCCTCTAATCTGGCCGAAACCGTAGCAATAGATCTCACGTATTTCACAACTCGTTGCTTTTCAAAGCGTAACCGTGTCGAGGAAAAACGTGCGAGATTGATAAATAATAAGTCATTGTAACTAACAATAAGGGTACCTAAATGTCATTGTCTTTGTATTTAGTACTTTAAACTACTTACTGAAATTACGGCTAAGGGGTCTACTACGGTCTCTCGAAGTATCGTCACTTCTTATATTAAGTTTACCTAATCAATATGAATGTTTAATGGTTTTAATGACCCTCACACATAAATGTTACTGTACTGTCCACCATCCATCACTCACGCCCCCAAAATGTATTTTCGGGACTTAAAAAAATAATTAATTAAATACAAATATAATGATAATAATGAAAGGTCTCATTTCAACTGCAAGTCTTACATTAAGAGTTGATGGTAGAACTCCAGATTAATTGTTACACGATTTAACGTTCTTTAACGTAATTGCATTCTATTTTGTTTATTGTTATTGCTGTTTTCTAATACCTGTATATGACGAACAGACTGATGCAATTGTCAATGTATTTTTATTGTTTAGAAACGTTATTATATTTTACTGTGTTTAAAAACTGTATGTATATTATTTTAATCTATACTTACAAATATATAAAGCTGAAGAGTTTGTTTGTTTGAACGCGCTAATCTCAGGAACTACTGGTCCAAATTGAAAAATTATTTTTGTGTTGAATAGACCATTAATCGAGGAAGGCTTTAGGCTATAAACCGTCACGCTGCGACTAATAGGAGCGAAGATACAATGGAAAATGTGAAAAAAACGGGACGGGTATAAATCATAACTTATATCTGCTACCCACGGGGACGAAGTCGCGGGCAACAGCTAGTATATAATATTCAGTTAAACTTGTTCCAAACTCACTGTATGAAAACCTTGGTAAATAATCCTAGTATTCATGATAATACTAAACATACACCTATAATAATATAACCTTCTTTTGTTTCATGAAGTATCTCAGATATGTCCCATTTCCTACTTTGTCAATAACGTCCATAATTACATTCTTTATCTATTGTCTCATCTTAAGTAAGTTAGTACCATATTTACTCTGTTTAATTTTAATATTTTCTTTTAAATTCTCGGCATCAGTTCCGTAATAAATACTAATTCAATATATAATTAAATTGACTATTTATTATTGTTTGTTTTACAAAACATTTATTTTATAATTTACAGTTTTTCATTTGCCAAGCCGTCTAATTTATAAGTTATGAATGTGTAAATTTTATTTTTACAATATATTTAAAATTGGTAACAAAACAAGAAGAAACAACAAATTTCCTGATTATTCTAAGGCATAAATTACACAATTAGTGGAGGATAAAAATCAAACTAGTTACCAATCTTTCTCAAACGAATCTGAAAGTTTTTCGAGCGTTTTTTATCAATGCTCGATCTTACCTTAATTAAACATCGGGATGAAATGAGTTAAAGAATGAGGCCGTCATCCAACCGAGATATATTTTCGAGACTGTATACATTTACCGGTATCATATTTGTAACAGCTAAAATAACTTATTGAGAAAATACCAACTTTTGTTTTAAACAAATAAAGTGCAATACACTTCGTGTGAACAATTCACTTACATTTCTCACACCGAGATAGATATCTACGATAGCAATGTTTAAGAATTTATTGTAGCAATCTATATTTATGTGTTAATGATGATACAGCGTCTTGTTAGTAAAATAATTAGTCTTGTTAATAAAAAGAGTTTGCAATCAACTCCCAAGGCGTTAATTAGATTCAAGAACAATTTGTTATTTCTATTTACAATTAATTATATCTGTGATCGCAGTCACTGGTTAGTTATTATGAGGAATTTCTATTCACGTTAAAATATTTTTGTGGGTTAAAAAAAACAACAATTTAAAATTCAATTTTAAATTTGATAAATTTGAAAATCATAAAAAAATAAATATTAAAAAGCTCACCTGTATTTTCAAGTCAATTTTTTCACTGTACCAACTTAACGGTTTACAACTTACACAGTGTACCGCGCACGCGCCGTTCGCGGGCAGTCAACAGTGCTGCCACGAACCTACCACAATCAACTAAGCCGAAGGAAGGGCGCACTTGTAAATTTATACAGCCAACTAGCGGGGATAAATAAAATCGCATTCGCATTGAACTGATCTAATTCAGTAAATGAAGTAGCTGAATTAAATAATTAATTATAGTTCGGTTATAAACTCTAGGAAGATGTGTGAAAAGTTTTACTAAGATATGAAAAGAAAGTTTGTGGTACAACTACACCAAACCCGTGAGTGTATTTACCAATTATATTTTTTTTAGGTTGCAATAAGTATTATATATTTAAATATTATTCGTATAAAATTTATTATAGCTACATTTACGTATTATACGCACGTGTTATGTCTTAAATCACGATTCATATTATTATTAGAACTAATTTTTTTCAATATATATCGATAGAGCTGATAAGTAGGGCGCCTGCGTGATTAGCGCTTTGGAGCCAGGCATATATTCACAATAAATAGGTTAAAAAAGGGTAAATATGATATTTGGTGAGGTTCGATCCTAACGCAGGCAAGAAACAAAATCACTAATTCAAAGTACAGTTATAAGATTGTCTTATTATTCTATAACACCACTGACAGCGGTGAAGGAAACGTCAACAAACGACCGCTAGCAAACTTTTGTCATAGCAAGTAAAAAAATTAGACTCTTTACAGTGCCATAATTCCCTCAAAGATGTCATTAAGTGACTAATGATGTAAAAACTCGAACTATTAGAGTCAGTACTAAAATATTTAATAGGAACCGACACTACTTACTCATATTATTGTTTTGAGAATAGCCGCTTTTTTTAATATAATAGTAGTAATTTATTAACTTTCAAATTGTTGCCAAAATAAATTAGCACTTTTTAATGGCATATTATGTTTATATTAAATTATAATTGAGTAGAATACACAACTTACATAATAAATTATAACGTTTATTTTTTTTAATATCATAGTTATTTTGTTACTTAATACTAATTTTTCGCGGTAACTGCACTGAAAGAAAGTGCGGGTTTGAACCACTTCAACAGGAGGTGTGAAATTATACTGTTACTATATTAATTGTTATTATGCGCCTTCTTCACACACTAGGGTATTTGATCTACCTTACGGAATAATTTGATCTTTATAGATCAAAATCAAGATCAAGATTAAAAAATACTGGTTATGTTTTTATGTCATAAATAAAAGACTACAAAAACTATACTCAGGAAAGAGAAAGCTAATAAAGCCATTTGTCGATAAATAGTGTACTGATGAGTGATTTCAATTTACTGTATCCATCATCGGAATTTTTGTTATACTTAAAATAAATATAAGGTTCACTGTTTTTGTATCTGTGTAAAAATTTTTTTTACTTTGAATTATAGTTAAAATCACATAATATAATATTGCCAATGACGCAATCTAGTCTAGGACATATGATGTCTTTAGTCGGATTCCACTGACTAAAACACCTTATAACCGACGTAACACTTTCCGAGTAGAAACAGGCTATAAAAAAGAGTTTCAAGAGTTTGTAATAAAATAGATTCAAAAACTATACCGCCTTTTTAGAATATCGCTTTAGATGTACTCGTCATATGGAAACAACAATTAAAACAAGCAACGAAAATAACTCGTTTTGCCAAACCGTTATGTAAGAATGGCACCCGATGATAAATGTAGTGGCTGTTGTCATCTGGAACAGTTTACCGATATTTTTAATAGTTTACAGATTTGAAACGCTATATTTATTTTTATGAAACATTTAGAAAATCTTAAACTTTCGCATAAACCATCCAACGTTGAATGTTACATAAGATTTAAGTCACAGTAAAACTTTGTAGGTGCGTCTTACAAAATAATAATCATCTTAATAATTAGGGTAATTAAGAAACAAAGGATATAATAATTTTTACACAATTTCGGTGGAAATGCTTGAAATCCTTGCAAATATCTTGAGATGTGAACCTTACCTACTTGCTCTACAAATGACAATTTAACTGCATGTGTTCCTCATAAATATATTACAACATTAAATGCAGGAAATGATTTCTTATTACATATATTTTAATGTTTGTGACTGCTCTAGAGTATATTATTATCACGTCTTGAAAGAGGTTTGTTTCAGTTGCGAGCGTGAGAGGGTGCTCTACCCTGAGTATTACTGTCTCGCTTTTACAACCGCAACAGTTGTATGGCTACTACTGGCTTAATTATAGTTCGGCTACTACAGCCGTTGCTAATACTGCAACGGCTGTATCTTGTACGTATATACGTATTATTATATATCTAATATCATTTTTCATTATCGTCAGCCATCAGTCGGCTACGTCCACGAATTGGGAACAAAAATTATTATAATATATTCAGTTTCACCTAAAATGAAAATCCAAGTAATAAAATTAATATATTCTTGAAATTATTTGGTCTCTTCCTTTATTCACGAGTGTTTAATTAACACGTATTGTTGGAGTAAACGACTCCTTGAGTGGAGTCCTAAGCAAACGCATTGAAGGACGTACTTCAGCCCAATGAACCGACGTTTTAAAAAGGAAGCTAGCTGGGAATAGATGCGGAAAAGGCCTGGATGTTGTGGCACACTTGAGGAATCTTTGTCCGGCAAAAGACCGCGATAGGTTAAGCTGAAAGGGCTAAGAGAGTTCATTATTAACAACCTCATAAAGATTTTCTCATTCGTAATCTTTGATAATGTGTTCTGTTGGTCGAATTCAATTTGCTGTAATATATTTTTCTTAAATGCCATTTTTTTATACAGAATGACAATCAAAATTCGTTGCATAATAAATGTTCATTTGCTTAATCGACCTTTCTTATTCGTGGCTCTACCATCACAAACGAATTAACATTTCTTTAATTAACAGGGCGGACAAGAACTTCATTTTTTTCATAACCTAAAATATTACTCCGTTACGTAACGTTCAAAACTAAAGAATTTAGTATTTAGAGTAAAAGGATGTTGAGTTTGCTTAACAGACCGCGTGCATGTTTATAATTTGTGCCTAAGTTGCGATAGAAGGGAAATAGTAGTCATGTGCTCATAATTTTATCTCATGCGATATTGTTTTGAAGGAAATATCCTCGGGCCTATATTGAGCAAGTTTAGATTAACTAAAACACAAGTCAATTTCTAAAATGTCAATCTACGGCTATTTTTAGCTTTAAAATAAATAAACTCAATGACGACTGAACACTCATTAAAGTTTTAGTATCCGGACGTAAGTAATTAATGAGATAGCTGACACTTCGATCATTAAACAAAAAGTTAATATGTTACTTTATTCTATTATATATTAGTATTATTATAAATACAGGCTACACTAGTTTTGCACTGACCAATCGCTTGCGGTTATCTGTACCTACATATTTGATTGACTGAATTGCACATTAGGTATTAGGAGTCCTCACGATCTGTTAAGGGCGATGTTGTGTGGGATTGAGATGTCGAGGGCATTTATGTCGCGATCAATCATTGTAGAGGTAAGCGCCTGTATTATGCCATCGATCTACGAATCAATTTAATGCTTCGAAACGAATCGTCTTGGAGAGTTAGACAAGAATATTTGCGACAGATACGTAAAAGACACCCAAAGTATTTCTATATATACATTTATAACGAAGAATATTAGCTCTTCTGTACACGATCTGCTTTCAAAAGCAAGTTTGGTTTCGCTAGTCATCAGAGAGTCCACGAAAGAGGTGACAAATAGTCAGGGTTGCTGTCGCCCGATGTGGTGTAGATGGCATGTAGAAGTAAACGGCCCACTCCTCAGCGTAGTGGCATCTCATTTCCGCAAGCTAACAAGAGCTCAGAGGACTAAACAAATTGAAGGCAAAATTTTATATGCTAAAAGTTAAAACGAGATGCTGCTCTACACTGTGTAGTAAGCTGTCTTACTTCTACAACTGCATCATTCTTACTTTAAAACATTGTGCTTGGCCCGCAGTAAGTGAGTTAGTATAAGTCGATGCAAGATCGCGGAAGGACCTTAGATAAATTCTGACCCAGATGCAGTCACAATATTTTACTATTTGCATTTAACTTTGTCGGTTTTGTGATAGTTTTAATACAATTTTCCACGGTTGCCAATTGTTTTGTTAGGTACAGATACTGAATAATGATCATGTAACCAAATAGATGCAAGAATGAATATTTATTGTAAATATTTTTTGGACTTTTTGAAAGTTATGTTACGCGTGCTTGTATTGATTGATAGTATTTACGATATTGTATGCAAGGAGTTATATCTGGGGCATTCTCTACCAGTAAAGAGTTGATGCAAAAATATAAAAGGCATATCGAATATGGTGCGAGTGAGACTGCAATACCAATGTTAAATCTGATAAAAAGAGAAAAAAAGTGAGAACATTAAACTTGTAAAGCAATATAAATGTAATACCGTAATCTTAATGATGTTCCAAACGTTTTTTTTATTCTGCCAAGGAATAAAGCTCAAAAATGTTACAACCTAAATGTTCTACGTTTTCATATTACAAAATACTCCTAATGGAATCCACTTAGCATTGTGGATAGGAAACAACCAGTACAAAGGAGTGCTATTCCGACTCACCTTTTTCACAATAGATTCGTTTCGAGTTACGTTATCAAGCCTATGTGTGAGTGACGCGAACTGAAAATGGCTCTACTTTTACTTTAAGGATTTCGCGATATCGTCTTTACTTCAATACGGGAAGGACTTGGCCCATAAGTCAGTCGCAACCTCGACCCTAGCCTTCAAGTCAAACGATACTTTTCAATTGATATGTACTCAAGTTACAACCGTTGTTTTGATAAAATTGCTGTTGTGTTAGCTTATTGTAAGCTTAGAAAACTGTTTCCATCTATTCCTTGGTAGAAATGTATGAATAAGCACGGCGCTCTCAAGGTAGTCGGATAGTCAACCCATGGCCCATTCAGTAGTTCTCAATCTTCCAAAGGCGGAATCTATACTAATATATAAAGCTGAAGAGTTTTTTTGTTTGTTTGATTGAACGCACATTCATCTCACCGCTGCGACTAATAGGAGAGAAGATACAATGGAAAATGTGAAAAAAACAGGGCAGGTATAAATCATAACTTATATCTTCTACCCACGGGGACGTAGTCTCGGGCAACAGCTAGTTAAAGATAAAGATATGCACAAACAAAAAAAAATACAAAAAGCGCAGTTGTCACGGCGTTGTATAATTAATCATTAATCAATTAAAAATATATTTGTCATGTTGTAGCATAGCTAATCGCCATGATCGATCAAAAATAACCAAGGTTACTCATGGTCACCAACTCTAGCTGTTATTTCACTTGTCTTTCTGAAACTTTTTTGCCTAAACATGTTAAACAAAACATTTACCTACACAAACCCTTCTTAGTAGTTAACATTAGACAAATTGCCAAGTAAACCTCACTACATAGATTGGATCCTAGAATTGTAAAAGAAAACTGAAAAACGTGTTAAGTGAAGTACTTACCTACCTCCTTATTTTACAAGGAAATTGCAAGTCAGGTAAGAAAAATGGGATTCCGAGATTATCGTGGAAAATGTATGGATTTTGCTCACGTAACACTTACGAACAGTTTTAAAGATTCTAGAGATCATGCTTCCAAGTCTTTCTCAATCAGGGTTTATCCCAATTGTTATTATACAAATTAAGCTGACATTGTTTTGTGGTGCAAAATGTACTAATAACGCTAATTTTATAAATGCTAATGGGCTCATTCTTAAAGACTTTTCAATTTTCCGGTCAGATCTAAACAAATCACAGGTAAATTTCATTAAATTATCTTTCCTATAATATCCAGACTTTCAAATCCATGGAATAATCCATAGAATGGATTAAACGTAAAAGTTTTATCGCGCGTCACACACCCTTTTTACACCTACGTCTAAACCTAAGAACTCAGACACACTTAATATTCTAATTTCCCATTCTCTGTTTATCAACTCAAACAGCTGGGCAAGACCGTCCTTGTTTGTACGACAAAGGTAATAAGACCAGTCCCCAGTACTGAGCTTAAGCTAATCTACTCTAGTACACTATATGATAGCATTAATGCAGGCTCATGTACTAGGTATGTGTGCACAGGTCAATGTCATCGCTTGTCTAAACTTTACCTTGCGGTAGTGATACAGATAACAGCGTCTGAAAAGATTTCTCAACGATAATGTTATGTTAATAGTCAGATAGATATCATAAATGTGCTATTCAAATAACGAGTTAATGATAGTGATTATAGCTTATGGAGTTACGGTCATAATTTTTATTCTCTGTCCGTTTTATGAAGAAACTTTTTACAGGTCAGAACATTGACCTAAAGTTAAGGTTTTTATCCTGGAATTTCGCTTTGAATATAACTTTAATGAATTGGCAACATGCTCGTCACTTTTTGATCAATTTTATGACTAAGTAAAAGTCGCACTCTTGCACCGAGGATTCTGTACAAACCTGTAGGTGAATAGGTAAAAGTTCACCCATCACGACAATCGAGTCATACCGAGTCTCAAAAAATAAGGTTTTCGGAATATTATCATTGCTACATATTGTATGCATAAAACATTGCATCTTGCCAAATTTCAAGATCCTGAGTTCACGTTTTTTTCCCAGCTCCAGGGTCAGTAGACTTAAGTTTTTCTTATAAATTTCAGCTTGACATCTCTACGCGTTCCTGAAAAAAGGTTTGACTAATTGACTGACTGATTGACTGGCAGACAGACGAACGGACAACAAATTGATCTAAAAGGTTTTATTATGTCCTTTCTGAGTACGGTACTCTAAACATTAATAAAATAACTGTTGTCAATATGTCGACATATAGAGCAATATCTCCTGCTCCTGCTCCTGCAGTAAATCCTGCTCATAACAATACGATACCTTTGTATTATTATAAGAATTGCAGCTACTGCAAGTGTGCTACCGTTTTGATGACAAGTGTCGTGTCCAATTATTTCAATGCAAGAATAAATTCAGTATTACTCTATTACAGTTGGCTCGTTTGTACGTTGTGACTTTAAAAAGAATAAAGAAAAAAAACGAATGACAGTCCCTGAAAATGTTTCTATTTTTTGGAGCATGGATTTTGTGCCGGTTCTTCTACATTGGACAAACGTATGTATAAGAAAAAGTTATATAAAGTCATTATTGTATTTTTTTAACGGCTGGAAAATGGCCTACTTGAAATAAAAACGTTTATTTATTACAATTATTTATTTGGCAGTTTTCAGGAGCTAACATAACGCAAAGAACTTACGAAATTAAAGTATAACAGCAATTACACCTATTTGTAACCCATCCATTTATTATTTATGTCTTATGACATTAATTGAAACAAAAAAAATATTACACATTTATCAAATTAATACACACTCATAAATGAAGTGGCAGCTGCAGAGGATTATACCATAGCCACAAATAACCTTTCAAAAAAAATAAAGCAAACACGAGATTGCGTGTGAAATCGCTAATGAGAGCCATCGCAACACAATTGGACTGCTATTTCCAAATACATATTTATCAGAAGTAAGGCCACGAATTAGGTGCGACGTGTGGTAACATTAACAATGATATCAGTTACCTTATGTCATTTCATATTAAGAGTAATGAGTATAGTTATCATTACATAAATATTAAGACAAAGCTGATTATCTGTGTCTGATTAGCTTTGTGGCCTTTTTTCGGAGTACGTAAGGAGACAGGTCATGATTTTGGGATCATTATAGTTTTTCTAGTAAGAAGATATTGTTATGACCGTTGGACTGCAAAATTAAAGTTCTTCGGTTTGAATCTGCACGCTACTTCGAATGCATGTACATATTTTAAAGTACTTATCGCTTGCCAAATACCAGAATCCAGGAAAATGAAACAATTTGAAAAGTAAAGCGTTCCCAGAAAATCAAATAATTATGAAACAGACTCCCTTTTGCAAACACTGATCACATGTTATCTTCGTTCTTCAATACAGTTATGCGTAATAACGTTGCCATAACTATATTCCATGTTATTCTTACTAATCGGCCTATAGGGTAAGTATAATATATTTAGGCTATGAATATTAAGCCGATTCTTATAACTAAAAGTGGATGGAGAAGGAAAACGAGTTTATGTTTGGGAAAGCCACACGAAAAGCTTACGAGCTAGGCTAAAAGAGAATCTTCACTTATATGCATACTATTAAACAGAAGAAAAGACCGGTACGGATAACTCTATATAAAAAAATGCACCTTAAACTGAAGGCTATATTGTACATCATTGCTACTATACAATATAGGCAAACCAATAAACCTATAGCAGACATTTAACTAATGGTTTTATATCTCATACAAAAATTTTCCCAATCTTTTCTATGACAAAGGCGTGAGTAAGCCATTCGAATTCGTTACTACAAAGACCTTTACCCATAATGTATCAATTAAATCGTTTCATTGAAACATATGAATCGATAGAATCGGAAGTAATGTGCACCATAAATGTATAACGCTCAACTCCATGGTGATTGTTACAAAATCTTTTGTTTCCGCTCGCCATAACAGTTCACCTTGGACGTTTGATGTATTAAGTCGAGGAGCGAATATTACCTTACGACTTGCGGAATTGCGCAAGAAAAGCAATCTATTGAAGCAAGTGCGTAAGTTACCATATTGAAAGAAGTTTTTCTTGAATTAGAACTCGTAAAATACAAAGAATTAGGGAAAAACTACACTCTATCATAAACCTTGCTTGGTTTGTTGTAACTATAAATGCATTCCTTGCCTTCATGTAATAAACCTTCCTCTCTCAAATAAACTTCACAATTTGCATTTTATACTGTTGACAAATTGAGACATTAGTGATAATAAATTAGAGCGTCGAAGCTCATCACGAAAGAATTCCACTGAGGAATGATTAAGCAAAAGTCATTAGAAAGTACTGCGTGTGAACTAAGAGCTCTTGAAGTTGTAAATGTGAGATGGAACTACGCTAGGGTAGTGCGCTGTCTTCTTTCTACAGAAGTTAGAACTGCTTTAAGTGGGCTCAGCTCCTACGGATAATGATCAATTCATTAAAGTTACATTAAACTTATTTACTGACAAATAACTCGTCTAAAAAATGTTACAGAACTGAGAATTAAAGTTAGTCCAAGTTAAACCTAAGATGTTAGGTAATTGAAGTAAATCTTGAGGAGCGTACTTCTAAACTTGAAGTAAGGACTTCTAATGTAGTAGGTAGAACTTCAGCATCAAATATTGTCGTAGTTTAAGATTTTGAAATCTATACTAATATATAAAGCTGAAGAGTTTGTTTGTTTGTTTGAACGCGCTAATCTCCGGAACTACTGGTCTAAATTGAAAAATTCTTTTTGTGTTGAATAGGCCATTGATCATCTTTACCTTGCTGCGAAAGCAAGGAAAAGATGATCAAAATGCAATTATTGGACAAAGTAAGAAGAAAATAAAAGCACCATAATTAGGCAGTAAATAAGTTTATTAAGGTATAAAAGCGCATATAGATTATAATGAGTTCATTCCAATATGAAAATAACAAATTGTTTGATCAAATAAGACAAAAAACATTATGAAAAAAGGAAAAATGTTGAAAAGAACTGCTTTAATAATATTGCAATGAAAATGGTGGAATTTAAATTAATTTGTGACTAAAATACAATAATGTCATCGATAACAATGTTAACAAGTTTCTAAAATGCTCAATACTTTGTGCTATTAGAGGCTAAGCTATGGGTCATTATTAACTTTTACATGTAAGTACTTTTGAGCCAATCAAACACAACTATTTATAATTTAGTCTAAACACAACTTTTCGAAAATCTTTAGACTTCTTAACAAAACCCTTATCACTAAGTAGAGCATTTAAAAATATTTCATAATAAAAGGCATTATAGCATCATTTCAAATTTATTACATGTCGATGTAATTTATCAAAAATATCTAAATCGCTAGCCGCTGTCAGTTGCATTCCAGTCTTTGGCATTGATGGCACATACTTTCATTCTGTCATTACACTATTTTACTTTATTTCCATTGCGAACAATAGCAATTTGATCAATATGTGCCAGAAAACTTAAAACTATTAACATAAGAATTCAAAAGAGAAAATGACTCGAAAACAAGACAAGATAACAGGAATAGAAAACAAAGATTGAAACGTAGGATGCAATAAAATACTGGGAGCAAAACATTTGAGTTGATATACAACCAAGCATGAGTTGTTAAAACCCGAAGACGGTCAAAATAATGATAATTGCCTGGCAATAATAAATCTCAGTATGAACTGGTTAGCCTCTGAAGCCAAAAGCAAATTCCTTATTTGGACAGAGTCGGGCAATGCTTAAGTTACAACTTCACAAGTACATGAATCAATCGCGTTGACAAGCCAAACGAATGTTCCGACGCTTAAATATTGATCTTATATCGTTACCACAACCATTAGCCAAGATTCCATCTGTTTGGTGTTACAAACCAACGGTTTATGATCGCTATACACAAGAACCCTGGCAACAATTTCTTTCTAAATCCTAAATTAAAGGCAATTTAGATACAAATATCGTACTATTAAAATGCTGTTTTCACTATAACAAACAATTCTTGGATCTTTTAACATATGGATCACAAGAATGACGATCCCAAAATCAAGTCTCAAATTCGAGACCTTTCTCTTTGCAGTGGACTAGCGTCCGCTTATCACAGCCACTGTACGACACGGTACGTTCACAAGACAGGCAGATACGACCAAACCCGTCTCCTTTAAAAATCTCAATGTATAGAAGACACACGATTGGTCTATAAGAGTCATATAACTAAATACTCTTTAGCTTTCGTATCGAGGAACGTGGATACAAACTACAACTATGCTAACATACTGTCACAATCACACGAAATACTGAAACGCTCGACTATGCTTAACATAATATCTACCGTGCAAGTTAAAACAGTCTTAATTCATTTGCTAAATTCGTAACTACTCTATGGATATAACTACAATTTCATACTTGTTTGTTGAAATATGTTCAATAACTTCGAGTATTTAAATAAGTATTCGTCAAATGACAAAAGCACTAACACTTAAAACTAAATATTTTATTTAACTTGCACTGTAGCTTAACGAATAGTTTACTTATGATAAGTACGAGTAACTACTTGGTGGAGTTGCTGCCGACTTTATTCTTGATCCATTTGTTTGTGCGCGTCAGAATGTCAGGTTGCTGAGCTGGGTCTTGCCAGGCTTCCAAATTCACCCTCTTAATCTCCTCGCATGAAACCAACGGATTACTGCAAAAATGAGAAAAATAATATGAAGACTAGAATCAACGACCGATATAAGATATTTCCACAGAGGTCCCCCAAGGTTCAGTTCTAGGGCCCATGCCCCATTTATGTATACTTTTACTTTAATGAATAGATATTGGTAAGTATAGTTAACTACCTTTCAGAAACAGGTTCAAAAACATCCCTCTGGATCTGAGTGAAAGGTGCGTTGTCACACATTATCCTCGCGAGGGAAGCGCGCTTCAGTTCGGTGAGCTGCCTCTTGGTGAACTTGCCGGCTTCCTCTTGGTGGCTGTAGAAGTATCTGTCTCCAGTCTTTGTGCGCCATAGCTGTTCCTCTGCAGAAAGTAAAAGATAATTAGCACCTTTAGACATTTCAAAACCGAACAATACACAATAAGGCTTTGAAAAAAAGCCTGCAAAGGTAAAAATGTTTTTTTGCTTTAAAAAGAATTACATCTTAACAAATTTCACATTCACTAAAACAAGTATAATTCCAGAAATGTATATGGCCTTTAAAGAGTATTTTAAGAGCTTTAAGCTGATAGAAAGTTAAGGCGAATCTTTTAACCGATACTTACTTATCAAACAAATAGCAGTGGGCCCAAGAAGAGAGTTTTGAACAGGTGTTTCTGCCATCAGACCGACCACCAAGTCGATGTCACCAGGCTGCTCGTACACCTCTGATAGCTTGTTGACCGTCTATTGACAAAACCATGATTCTTAAAAATATAGTTTATATTCACACGGTATTATTGAGATAAGTAAGTATGAAAAAGGGTGCAATTTTAATTTTTTTTTTGAACTTTAGTACAAAGTGATTTGAACTCAGTATAACACAATATAAACGACCTGTTTATGTAACTTTATTTTAATCAAAGGTATAATAGATATTTAGAACACATTGATTTGCTAATTAGCTATTTATTAGTCCACGAGCAGCTTATACATAATTTATTACATTTATTATCAGTTGATCAAGGGCATAGCCTTTATAACACAGATAGTATAGCATTTATTTAAATCAATAGCACGGATTGTATAGTGGGAGATCTGTGCTGTGCAGGTTCGATCAACGCGTAAGACAAGCACACAATATGAAATTGGATTATGACTTTTATGTTCGAGAACTATCCCCCCTCCAAACGAAACAAAGATTATATTCCTAATTACAAGAATTCTTTATCAAATAATATAGTCCGGATGAAAATAAAGCATCGCCACAATTTAAATACATATACATACCTCTTGTGGTATAACATCAGTCATTTGTTGGAAGCTGCTAACAGCTGGCAGACCGCAAAGGGCTCGGTACTGTGTGTAGCCAGGGAGACCGTGGTCGCGACCGCGCTGAACATCAATCGCCAAAACGTCCAGTTCACCCAACCATTGATGACGAAGCTGTTGGAGAAAATAAGACTTTATAGAATACGCTAAAGATACATATTTGAATGCATGTTGGTGTCAAAAATGTAAGTTAGTAAGGCAGAAATGAGCAAGAGAAGCGCTAAGCATTTTCTACAAGCAGTGTTTTCTCATCCGTAAAGGTTACTATTGACGTAAAGATTTCTAATTATAAAATACTCATAATGATCACGATAACCTTTAATACGTCTATGCTAGATAAGACGGGTATGTTCCTATGCAAATGCTTTGCTATTCCTAGTGTTCAACTGATTGACTGCGTAGCCTAGATAAAATAAGTCGTAAACAATTATTTTACAATGAGGCTTTCTTAAATAAATATCGGATTCTCGAAAGTAATTGGACTTATCATCAACGTATCAAAATTTGTATCAACAACGTATCAAATTTGTATGGAAGAATATTTTTTTTCGGAATACACGATTACTATCACGAAGGTTATTCTTTTTTTTACTTCCCTTTACAGAAGAAGCATTATTCTAAAAAAGACCGAGGTTTGTTTTAAAACCATGTCCCCTGGTTTCGCACTATAACTAGAAAAATAGAATTCAAAAGAAATAACATGAAATCAAATAACAGCACGAGAACCTCCTTATCAATGCTAATGAAATCACGAGAAACCAATAAATTCCCATCTGTCTACAAATGCATAAAGCGTACGTATAGCGTTGTAGGTACACATAGTATAACTGCATAAGGTAAACTCGTCCAATATGGCATTCATACAAGTTCTCACAACGCCATTGTTCAAGGTTTGTTCGTATTACACCGTGTAAAACAATCAGCCGATAAAAATTCATAACAATTCTATTCGATTTGTTTTCTTCTGTTTCTCGAATCTCTGGGGAAGTCGTTACACCTGAACTCCCAAACATGATACGTTTATTTTTAAAGATTTTATATCCGATTTCCATTTAACTTTATTGTACTAAGATTGTTTAAGTATATTTAAGACCATTGTCAATATGCAGTCCCCATGTTATGTTCAAGGTGAATGACTGCAGCAAGAAAAGTAAATATTTTAGTTGACTATGTACTACTGATAAGAGTCTTATTAGCATAAACGTGCTGAAATACCATTTCGTACGTATGTTCCTACCACATGTTTACGAAGCAGATTTACATGTTTTATTTAACTTTGACTTAATTTTAATTCTCTCGTCAATCAATCTACAACAACTGCCTTGTTAAGATTGTGTGACGTCATATCATATTCAGTAACATTGACACTATTCAAGAACGAGTTCACAAGTATATGGTACTCACGTCATCATCGTAGTTCAAGTCCAATTGTTGGCTGTTCTGGTTGACCATGCCCTTCAAAATTTGCTTCAGGCCGCCGTTCTTTGCAACGATCTCAGGCTTGAAGTAGTTATGATGGAGTCGCTGTGACGTCACATTGTTGTTGTCATCGATCATTTGGATGTCCTGGTCCAAGAGGCTGTTGACGAAGTGGAAGCCGGCGGTCGCAAAGGGATTGGTGATGGTGGGGTCAATGTCCGAGTTGTAACCGAGGTCGTAGCTCTCATACAGCTCTTCGAATGCCCTTCCTATTGAGGAAGAGGAAAATGAATCAGAACTTGCTAAAAAGGTGAGTTACAAAAAGTTTTTCGTCATTGAATCTTATGAAAATGTTTTTCGAAGGTTTTATAGCATCTGTTATCAAAAGTTATGAATTCAAATGACGCACAGGACCAACTTTCGAAATAGTTCATAATTTCTTATCTGCTTACCAGTTAGTGTAGGCAGCCAGCTCTTGTAGGTAATGTGCTGGAGTTCAGCCACTACAATCCTTCGGGCTTCATGGTAAAGACGGTCGGAGTTCCATCCAGGGTTCAGATTTGCCAAACCACGAGCAACGCGGTTGTGTTCCCTCACCCAAACAGCATACATGCTCGCCATCCAGGGGTGTGTGTTGGCTCGAGCATCACCTGTAGAAAATAATTAGGATGTCAGATCATAGGAACCACAAAAACTTAGAAACTTTTGGATGCTTATGTTAAATTACTAAATTGAAATGATTTTCGAATTAGAGAAAGCTTTTCTACGACCCTTCAACTATCCATTGGTCAAAAATGGGTCTAAAATAGTAAATGAACTCCTACCCTTCGATTTTCTAAAATTGCTCGATACGTGATACAAAGCAGACATCTAAAAGCTAGATGGAAGATCTTTTATCTTATCTAAATTAATAGTAATCACTATCATTAAGAAACTGATATCGTAATAACATAATCATTTTATCTCAAAAATAATCAGTACTATCATCAAATGTGATTTCAAGACATGTTTATACCATTTTTCATTGTTTTGTTAAATATATTAGCTTTGATTAGCATGTCCATAAAAGTGCACGTATTTTAGCCTGCACAAAGTTGTTTCAATTCGTTAGAATCTTTAAGTAAGTCACGAGTTACTCTTGTTCTGAAATACCGAAATCGCTTTATATTAATTAGAATACTTCTCACAATTACGTCAACTATTCATAAATCGTTTCGTACCCAAAGAGTAAAACAGACCCTATTACTAAGGCACTGACTTCTACGTTCATCCATTCATCTACCATAATTTCAATTGAAGACGGCATAACATGACTGCAATATTCTAGAATCCTTCTGAGGAATGTCATTGAAATGTTATTACTGAGAATACAATAGCAGTAATTTCAGTACGGAAATATCTTTGTTCACCTTTAAACCTTAGCGAATATCTGCATCATCATCAACCCATCGCAGTCTACCGATGACATAAACCTCTTTTAAGATACTCAATCTCTGAGGCTCAGTCTGCCCTTTTGTAGCTTTATGATCTATGTATTTAGGTACCTATTATCTCTTCATCTCTTTCCATCCAGTGTTCAGTGATATTATTATCAGGTTTAAAGTCTGTACCCCTTCTTATAATATGTCCAAATTGTTGAGTAAACTTACCAGCATTGAAACACGTTTCAGTCGAGCTGCCGACAAGACACTTCTCAGTAGGGTTGGCAGCTAGAGGCAAATGCTCCTCGTCATCAATGTTGGTAGTCTTCAGAAGTCCACCAGATTTCTCACGAAGGGCTGCGGCATCCCTACTGTTTGAGCCATAGATGTTTGATCCATCGAGGAAGTGAGTGGCTTGGTTCATCTGCGGATAAAGATTTAATGTTGGAATAGCTACGAAGTAAGCACTGAAAGCAATTGTTGTTTGAGAATTATTGTGATGCTTGTTGTATTGATAACAATTATTATTGGATGTCTTAACTGATATCAGAGTGTTCTAGTTCACCACGCTAAACTCACGTCACGCCAAGTATTACAGGTTCGGTCCCCGCTTAGAACAAGCGTTTTCGTAATCCAAGAATGTTTTTTTTTTAAGTCTGGGTTTCTTTGTGACAATTGTTTCAGGAAGAGATCATGTTACCATTTAGATCGAACCCAAATAGTGTTAAGTAGATATAAATAGGTATATGCATAAGTAAGTATGTTTAAATAATCAATTGAGTGAAGGTCGAGGTTAAAATACATATACGGAATTTTAAAATCGTCATGGTCATTCAAGTCAAGCTCTGATACGAAAAAACATAGGTAAAAAAAGTATCTGTCTTTGCTTGATACAAAAATTTTTCTTATTGATTTTAGATTGTTTTTGTTTGACTGGTCTAAATTAAATATTTGTAGGTACCTATGACTTGCTGTATTAACAACCTGACTATTGAATTTTATGAAAAAGCCATTTCAATTTACAACAAGAGAAATCGTACTCGGTTGTTAACGGAAATTTGCCTCGTGATTTGCAAACAATTTTGTAGTTCAGTTTAGGATTGCCTTTAATGCCTTTTGTGCTGCCAATTTATTCTGACGTTCTATTTAAAAACAAATGTTTATTTCAATTTAACTCGCGCCCCCGCCTCCGCGCCAGCTGATTGATTCCGGTTGGGTAAGAATTACGAAACTCTCGATAAATGAGCATGAGTGAACCATGATTAAATAAACAATTGTGCATCCGCGTCACGAAATTTATAATAAAACTTAAAAATGAAAAAAGAATACCTAATCTTATTCACTTTACCAATTAAAATATTGAACAAAAAACGAATGAACGAACTAGTAATTAAAAGTTAAATAATCAGGCATCAGCAATTATTTAAGAATGTACCTAAAGTATATAATAATTAAATTTGTTTCGAAATTACAATGCAAAACTGCATAATGGTGATATTGAATCCGTGCTTCAATATTTTAAAACATCAAGAAAACTAAACATTTGCAAAACAGGCTCACGTTGCAAGGTGAACGGACAGTAATCGGTAATTAACAAGTCTATTTTAAATCATTATAAACAGTTCAAACGCATAGAACAAAAACATGTTATTGTTTGTTCCAGACGTTATCAACAGACTGCATGATTGTCCTCCACCGATCCGGACGTTGCATAACTTGCATTACACAACTGCGCATGTGTTATAAGTCCGTTATCAATAGATGCACCTAGAACGAACTATTATTGGTCCAATTCAGAGGCATGGCTCGTCTTTAGAAGAACTACGGAATGATTAATAGTACGTGTAATGTCCACTTAACGTTTATGTGAATAACAACTCTAAATACAACTCATTAAAGCACAATTCAGTTCGAATAAGAACTCAATGTCTAGCTCGATAATTACCTCCTTTTTCTACTGCGTAGCTGCTGCTTGTAAAATTTCAATTGAAAGAACAAGTCTCAATCACAAATCGATAAAGCAAATGTATTAGGACGCAAATAATTTGACTTACGAACCCGTACAAATGGCGGCTTCGATCAAATGTACTTAGACTAATAAAACCAATGCACTTCGTTGTAAACAACTTTAAAACAACACGTGTAATGTAATGTTAGTTGATGCCTATTTATTTAAAACTGTTGTTTTTAATCTTTCATCGTGAGACTGTAGAAATTTGTTTTAAAATGAATCAGTTAGTTAATGTACACAAAACCACACCCATGCGATTGTTTTCTTGACGATATGACTTCAATAATTTATAACTAAAAATAAGATAAACATTTATCGGGGAATATGCCTAGAATATGTTATTGTAACATAATATTAATAAATTAACAAGAACAGTTGCAACCTACGAAGAGTTTTAAAACAAAGTCAATTTATAATTTCTCAACCGTTATTTGCAAAAAAAAATATCTTGTAAGCTAAATTCAGACTTTTTTCTGAATTAGTATTACGATTGTTTTGCAAATTGACCTAGAAAACAAAACAAAATAAGTAACGTCATTACAAGCGCTACTCAGATATCAACGAGTCATATAAAACGTGATTTGAAACCAAATGGATAATCAGACTACATGAGTACATAACAACAAATAAGACACCGAATAAAACAAACTACTAACAGTCGTACACGAAGTTGAATCGTGATCGATGACGCGAAACAAAGGAGTTTGTACTACTAGTAGTAATGTCGTTAAACACGAGATGGTAAGTTAACATGACTCAATAGCAAACTGCGCGGTAGTTTAACGAGGACACGAGTTCAAGAATTTCTGTAAAACCCAAGGGCAAAGAATATTCTAAGTAGTAAGAAATTGACAGCTATGATCACTGATAAGTGAAGAATTAAAAGACAATTTAGTGACGCCAGTTAACTCGTAAACATTGATAATAACTCAGAATAATGATATTGATAATATTTTTCTCTAGAAATGTGACAAACAAAGCTGTAAGAGGAAATCGGTTCGTAGTTACTGATAGCAGATTTTTCATTCATTTACGTAGAATAAACCTTGTGTTCTTAATTAGCAACCATTAACAAAGAAAGATGAATATCGGAAGCTATCTTCTGTCGCAATTTTCTGCCTTTTTGACGGTATGAATCTTTTGGAGTAGAGCGAGACTAAAGTATCTATACATCTTTTCAAAATCTTACCTGTTCCGAAGCTCCAAAAGTGCAGTCCCCTCGGTAAGTCGTGATGGAACGTGTGTATTCCATACAGGTGACGTACTTTTTCTTGTAGAAAGCGTCGTCATGGGGCACGGAGATCGGCATACAGCTGGGGTGGATGTAGCGCGGTGTGAGGGGGAAGCCCTCGTCGCAGCAACGGATGGCTTGGTTTGTGTGGACTGTTGGATAAACGAAACAATAAGTTACTTTGAAACAGGCAATTAGATTTAAATCGTTTCGCAAACATTTTCTAATCAAGTATTCTAAGATTAGGATGTTAAGCAGAGCCTAATAGCAAAAAGACATAAGTTAGTTTTTAACTTATGACAAAATAGCACTTACTCGACTTGCGAACTGGAGTGTGAACCAAATCGTGATAAACAAATTGACTCCAGACAGCCAAAGCGATTGTTTTATCGTTGTTAGGCAGGTCCTGGTTGCTCGTTAGTTTGGTGCTGACAAGGCGAGCAGAAGGTAATGCTTTGTGACTTAGTGCACGACGGGGCTGTAAAGAAAGCGAAAATTAGTCTTCATAGTATTCTAAAATATTTGAGAGAGTTTAAAATTAAACGACGGAATAAAAACGGATATGAGAAAGTATGTCGTCAAAACCAACCTCTTCGATGCCGTCAGCGTATTTTGGGTGCAGAAGCCGTTTGTAGCCAGTAAGAGCCTGTCCCCAGGAGGACCGCACAGGGTTATTACAGGATCCATCAAAAGTCCGGTACTTCGATGACATCTTATTAGTGTGACACGTGAAACGTTCTAAAGCCGCACACTCTGGCCCATATTCACTCTCACGCAAATTCAAAGTGCTAATAAAACTCGCGCACTCATCATTAGCCAAACCATATCTAATGGACAAACAAACATAATGTTACACACTAGTCTATTAAAAGCCTGAGATGATAATGAATTAAAACTTAATTAAACTTACCGTCTGCACCTCGTGTAAACAAGATTCTGCGATGCCTTTGTGATTGTCATCGAAGATTTTTCATAATGCATGGCGTCGTCGGAAGCGTAACCATCTATAACAAGTCCACGAGCAGCAGACCCAGTTTTGGGCGTGATTCCCGCAGACTTCAAATTCAATTCAAGCCTTTCCAACATGGAAACTTCAAACTTGCTTATCTGAACAGAGCGATTGGTATGCGTGGCGGTGACTGCAGGTAATCTCCTTAACATTTCGGCACTCGGAAATGGAAAGTCATACATGGGTGGTGGATGACTGATATCTACGAAAATAAAGGTTACTTAAGCATTGAACAAAAGATACGAACTTTTTGGTTCTGGAAAGACGCAAGTGATAAAGACTTACCAGTTGATATAATAAGGTTAAGAGGATATGGAGCTACATGGCTTCCGAATGTAACTCCCGCCCACAGCACTACACCAAGCAACACCATCTTCGCCATTTCTTCCAATATACTGCAACACAGGAAGCCAACGATCAAGACAATGCGTCACCACAAGAATATTTAAACGATTTACAATTCAAGAGACACACCGCTGACAAATTTTAACTATTAACATATTACGTTCTGATATCTGAGACGTTTGGAGTCAAACTGATCAATACACGAGTGGATAAACAGTTTTATGAAGAACCAGTTACATTACGAAAAGGGTATCAATCAAAGACCTCTGTGACCCTGGCGGACCCTGCAAGTGCTGATATGAGACGTCTGTTTCGTCACTATTATCTGCCGCTAAATAAGCAAACGTATGAAGACGAGCCCCCTGAACTATCAGAATTACGATTGTAAATAGTTCCGGATTTACATCGACTTAATTAGTATTTAATTGCAGTAAATAATTATAATTAGTCGTACACGAGTATTTCTAAATCCTAGTATCACTGACAAACAAACAAATGACAGATCCTTGTTTATTATCGATATAAACTGTCTAGAAATCTGAATATTGTTTGTTTATTCGACGCACTACTATAGTACGCACGATTAAATTAAAAATATTATGTAGACACGATATTATTTGAGCACTTCGGAAAACAACGTAATTTTATATAATTTGCAAATACATTTACTGAGAGTGAACTTATTTGTTACGAAACTGCGCAGTGATAAAAAGAAGTAGACTCAAGAGAAAGGTAAATCAAATCTACCCGCCTGTTGATAATTCATTGACTTTTGACAGTAGCTTGGACAAATCTAAGGTAATTTTATGTTGTTTATGTAATCGTATAATGTAAGGTAACGATTTAACGTTTTAGGTCAATAATAAAATTGATAATTAACCACGATTTCGGAAATCTTCACCTAGTACTAAAATTATCAGACTTGGGCACGTTTGGAATACAGGAATTTCACATAAATTGAAGAAGAAGCTGAAAAAACAAAGTAACAATAGACATAATATTGTACACACTTATAAGAACTTTTCAAATCAGAAAACCAGTATTCCTGAGAAAGTATTTAATGTGCATTATTTTCTTCCTCTTTAAATAAAGATTACTGAATTCCTCCATCTTACATAAGGCAAGCACTAAGCCCTAGTTCCTACGACCGCTGATCCGTATCAAGTAGATGGCTTCAGGCCATTGGTCTCATAGATACTCGCTTGTAAACCGGACAAACTAGGTTATTTTTAGAAGCATTATAAGAAACCTTGCGTGTATTCTTGTATTAGCTTTTTACTACATTCTTTGTTTGTTTTGCACTAGTGGATGCAGTTAAAAAGCGCATTAATCTCATGAGTATGACCATAAAGTGTAGGTATCGCTTAATCCCTTTCAATTTAGGTTAACATGACGTATTTATTGTTATATCTCTAAAGTGGATGATGCAGTGCAGACCGATCCTTTTTCGTTTCGTTTTTTGTTAACTTGGTACATAATATATTTACGTAATAATATACGAACGCTTGACTATTTACAAAAAGTAGATCTAGTTATGTGCTGTAACAGTACGTATAATATACCTAATTCGTAATTCAGTGTTTCGAAGCCCTGAACACTCTTATACGAATTTAGGACAAATATTTCACAAATTTGAAGAAATATATCCCCTTATTATTATCCTTATCCACAATTTTCAGTACACTAGCTGTCCTATGTCAAGCGTGTGTTGTATTGTACACAACGTAAACACAGTATTACATTTCGACAAAGTGTTTTCGTTTCTTTCTACTGGTTTTCTAAACAAACATCGTTTTTTTTTCAGAAATCGGACTATCCAATAAACATGGTATAGTTTTGAATACTCTCTCATAGTTCTTTAAATCGTAATGACTGTTAAACGTGGATACTTAAGCCTATTAAAATAGGAACCGGCCAGCAAGAGCAATATTAAATGTTTGGCTTATATATTATGAAAAAGCTCATGAAGCTTCTAGATCGAGACACATTCTCGTTATCAATACATATAAAAAGTAGGTCCCGATAAACTGCCACAATAATGCCATATTTATATTGAATGAATAGCCAATAGATACCTAGGTACTATCAATACCATACGATAAGATTAACACATAAATTCTAATTAAACATTACTGATATATAAATAGGAAAGTTTCCATATTGCTCTAGAAGTTATCATCAAAACAGTTTTGGTGGAAAGCAGCCGTTTTAGCGGATATTGTTTTTAAACTGATCGATATGTTTACTGTATGAGGATACTAACTCATACGCCATCAATGACAAAACACGTATACGATACAACGGAAACCAAGTATTAACCGACGTTAACGCATGGATGTGGATAAGTATTGTGAATGATGGCACAAAGGTGACGGGAATAGGATCCATGCGGGCAAGATACGGAGGAGGATGGCATAAGCAAAAAGGAGGCTAGTGCCCATGTAAGAAGATTGATGATGATCTGGCTGTTAGCCTGATATTTTTTGCTCTTTTTGCCCTTTGATATTTTTGAGTGAGTTTGGATGATCCCAAAAAGGACAGTGATTATGTTCCCTCATTATAAGAAAACCAACGGCAATTTTAAATTTTAACCAATTAAGCTGAGTGAGATTAATCACTTATGTTTGTAGAAATTAAATAGATAGCTAAAATCTCAAGACATTGTATTGATATTTAAATTCAGATTAAAAACACGTTTACCGATATCGCTATACCGAATTATTTGAATAATCTTTATATTGTATACAAAACTTACCTTCCTCAACATGTCCTTGCAAAAAATTGTCGTGAATTTATTTATTGTCCGCTTTTTATTGGTGATAAAGTCAATTACTTATTTTGTATATTTAGGTCGATATTTACTAAAACAATTAGCATGAGGAATATGAGGATTGTTGACAAAAGGGAAACTTATGTCTAATTCACACCGCATTTTGTTTTAAGGTCAATGACTGTTACGGAGTCCCCTCTGAGCAATGACCCCTTTTTTGGCCGCCGATTATTATGTAAACATTACAATATATAGGTTAGGACCGTTTGGATCCCTCAGTCAGTGGGTCGATTCGTCGAGAATGTTCACTCGTGGACCGATTTAGAGCGATAAAAATAAACTATGTGCATCTGTACATAAAGTGCATTTAAGGATATTTTGTGTTATTTGGGAAGTTGATAAAGCTCTTACAAGACCCCAAACCGCGTTTTGTTTAGAGAGTGATTTGTTAGTCATTCTATTGTCTACAGTTTTACTAGCACCAAGCTATAAAACTATACTCCAGACTTACGTGAAATGCTCACTACATCCATCGCATTCCGACTTTCTTCTAGAACATTTCTTCGTATCCGTGTTCAACATGGACTTTCCTTCAATGATCCGTTTAAACAACATAATAATAGTAGCAGGATTTGTTGTTTTCGGCAATTGTCGCGCTTGTGGCGAATGTTTGATTTGTTTAACACTGCTGATGACACTTTCTCAAAAGAGCGATGTTCCATTAGATTGGCAGAGGAGCCAGTTTCACCTCTACTGCCAAACTCGGACTGGAACTAAACTTGAGGCAAGCCAACAGGCGCCCGATCGAATCAACAAATGTAACACCCCCCGCCCCGCCATCACCCCGTGCTGCGTTGATGTCATAAAAGAAACCTTCGCCACAGAGTAGATAATAACATGTAGGTTACCATGGTCAGTGATCGTTATTGTTTTAATTTGAAGCGTTTAACGACACTACATTCACTTTTTAGTACTTATATTAGTAAGAAGTTTTGACGACCTCCGTGGTCGAGTGGCGTACGCACCGGTTTCAAGGTGTCGCTAGCTCTGAGGTCCCGGGTTCGATCCCCGGTCGGGTCAATGTAAAAATTCACATTTCTACATTGTTTCGGGTCTGGGTGTTTGTGGTACCTTCGTTGTATCTGAATTCCATAACACAAGTGCTTTAGTAACTTACTTTGGGTTCAGAACAATGTATGTGATGTTGTCCGCATTTATTTATTTATTTATTTATCATTTATTTATTATTATATTTTTGCGCTAATTATGTTATTTTCACGGTAGAAATCGCATAGCAAAACATTGAACTAACTGATTTCTCTAGACTGTGACATAGCCGCCTTTATTTGTGTGCCATTTTATAATATTGCTGTGTTAAACTTTTCTTTAGCCTTGAATCTCTTGTTTAATAAGTAATATAGTAATATTTAGGTACCTGGCTACTCGCTATTATGAACGTTTTGGTCTTTAAAGATTAAATTTGCTGGTAAATCTATATTTTATATTTTTTTATATGACAGTTAGATTCGTTTAAAAAATAAATTCTTCGCCGGAAATACTTTTTCACAGCTGCATTTATTGATACTATTTAATAAGACTGCAAATTTTATTAGATGATCCATTTCCTTTTTAATATCTCTCAGTGAAAATAAGATAGCAAGCAGCAAACTTATTAATCTTAAAAAATTATGACGCACACTAATAAAGTCCCACGAGCACGTGGAGAGCGCATGCTCACAGCGTGGTTGCAACTTTCCCCCCGCGTACCCCGCAAACGACCCCGCCACCATCCACATTCCCCGCGCCATCAGCTGATCACGAGTTAACCGCGTGCACAAAAGCCGGTTCGCGTGAATTGCAGTAAGTATACAAACACAAATCAAGGTGGATAGGTAGGTATAACATTATGCCGTTCGCTGCACGAATATGACTCGCTGTGAAAGCAATGTTCGTATGAATGCAATTGTTTTCGAAAGCAATGTAAGTTAAAACCTGCCTATCATTTGGAAATGAAAACAATTTGATAATGTAAAGCTGAGGTTCTGAAAACAGTAGAAAAGAACGTATGAT
This sequence comes from Trichoplusia ni, assembly GCF_003590095.1. Taxonomy (NCBI): domain Eukaryota; kingdom Metazoa; phylum Arthropoda; class Insecta; order Lepidoptera; family Noctuidae; genus Trichoplusia; species Trichoplusia ni. The sequence goes on from NC_039485.1 coordinate 6,376,498, forward strand.
GAAGTAATAGATAAGTACAAGTACCTGATGATAGATCTTAGGTAAGTATTATCGATGAAACTTACATGATTTGAGTTAGGTTTAGAAAGAAAATTGAATTTGTTTAATACATAATATTTGATATGTTATTAACCTTCAGACCAAAAGTCCAGCCCAGTAAATCTAGGCCTACCATCAGGGCACTATCATGAGACCAATTCTAAAAACATAATACTATTTAAGTACATAATTATAATTAAAATTATTTTAAAATTATGTTTCAGTTCTTGAATTCAATTCGCCTTAACATTTACCGTTACTTAGTTATGTATGCGCCTTAATTTTTTCGTATTCTGTATTCCGTATTTCGTAAACTTTATTACATAGCAATTTTATTCCGTTTTATTCCTAAAAACAGCAAACCTTAAATCAAAAAGAAAATATTAGTGGATTCACTTTATTCGCTTAAAAGTAAACCATTTCTAAAAATTGGTGTGTGAAAAGACGAGTTATCCAAACCGAATTCGAAGAATAAAAAAAAATGAACAAGATTTGTCATTACTGTCAAGCATCATGTCATTTTGAGTTCCTCAAGCGAGCACTGTTTTGCTTAGTTTTGCTGATGTAGTTGGCATAGATATTTACAAATTCTTTATTGGAACCTACAATATATAACAAACAGTGCCTGACTTATTTCGGTGATACAGAAAAGTTATCAAAATAAGTAACATGGCCTCGCATTTGAGTACAAAAGACCGTCTACTAGCATTAATAGACGATATCGAACTCATATCAAAGTATGTTTATTTTAACATTTGGCTGCTATAGCATTTTAAAAGTTTGTATAATAAAAATATTAACGTAATATTACAGAGAAATGATAGAAGTATCTATAGCACCAAAACCACAGAAGCTATCGGCAGCCGATCATGCAAGCCTTACAGAATTGTTACTTTCTAAAGATACTGAATTGAAGAAAACTTTGGAATTAGCTGACGAACAAGCCAAGATACAACAAAAAATGAATGATCTCAAAGCTGAAGTTGAAAACAAGGTAATACCTCTATTTTGAGTCCTTATTATTTTTATATTATACACATCAAAAAGTGCCCCACTAATTAATACTATTCTCAAATTAGGACCAAGATATCTTCCATTTACAAAGACAACTGAAAGATGCAGAACAAATCCTGGCTACATCACTATATCAAGCTAGACAGAAACTGGCATCAATTGTCAAATCAAGAAAAAGACCAGTACCATCTGAAGAACTTATAAAGTTTGCTCACAGGTATGAATTTCAATATATTTTTTAAATAGTATATAGATTTATGACTAAAGAGTACTTACCAAGTGCCTTTTTATTTACAGAATCAGTGCCTCGAATGCTGTAAGTGCACCTCTTTCATGGCAGCCAGGAGACCCACGCAGACCGTACCCAACTGACTTAGAGATGCGATTAGGAATGCTCGGCCGGCTCTGTGACCTGCCACTTAATGGTCATACACCATCTACATTGAATGAACTACACAGAATGACCACAGGTGGAGGTGAGTCACCACATTTTATTAGTAACATGTTACATGTAAAAATTTCTATTAAGTAATTATGGGTATTTCCATACTGGTATGCAGTTTATTACTCATTTGAAGATATATATTATATTTGCTGCACTTCCTTGTATCTGACTAAACATAGCTTCAACACTGACTTCTTGCTCTGGCAACATTCCTCTTCTTATTTTTGTTTTTACTGATACTTTCAAATTAACAGAGGCCTTTTTTATTTACTTATGACTAAACTACACTCGGGTCTTTTTTAAGTCTATAATATAGACTAATTCTTAAAAAGCTATATCAAAACTGTGTTTTCAGTAGTGCCTGCTTCAGCTACTAACCAGTTTACCTGGCACCCAACTGGTGAGCTTCACATGTCGGTCGGCGGCGGAAACTCGGTCGCCATTGACGGCCGTGGTAAGGACGCGCCGAACCAAGAAGACGTTGAAGTCATGTCCACAGATTCCAGTTCAAGTTCAAGCAGTGATTCCCAATGAATAAGAAAATAAATTGTTTAATAAATATTAAACAATTGAAGTTTATAAATTGAATATTCAATACAGTTTATGTGGCAGAATGAAGGACGATTTTCGTTTAACTGTGCAGTGCACAACAAGACTGTTGATGTATGAGTGATTTAGATGTAATTTACTGAATAAAGAAGTTTCAAAACTTACTACTCTAAAAAATGTTTTATTTGACTAGAAGTCTAGAATACGCATAATTGAAATTCTAAAATTGTTTTCCCTTCTTACGTTTTCGTATAGGTACCAGTCGGAATTGCTTAATGCTTAACTGTGCGTCGTCGAGGATCAAACCCGTATGAAGTGATCTTTACAATATGTTGACAGTGTAACTCAGCAATCGCGTTGCAAATTTTATTAACCAAACTGATGATGATGATGATGATGTCCTCCTAGACGTTTCCGTCGACGGCGACTCCCTGGTATACCCTATTAACCAAACTACCATGGACACGGTTACATTTCTATTCAACAGGCAGTTACTATGGAGACGAAACTTTGTTTACAATACAAGACGTGTCTACCGTTCGTTGTCATTGACAAATAATAATTATTCATAATTAATTAGAAATGGCTGAAAGGGCTCCCGTGTCCACGGAAGAAACCTTAGTTCGTTATGACAATCCTGTTTTGGTGACTAAAAAGAAAGAGAATGTCGTAAGTAACTACTGTTTTGAAATTTGCTTGAGAAGACTTATCAATTCGTTCACGTTGCAGTCTTCGGTATTTATTGTAGATATCTCCTCGTGCTGCTGGGGCCGTGCAACCGTGTGTGCCAACAGAAGCCAAGAGGGAAACAGAAGAGATTTTGAATGCTATTCTACCGCCAAAGGAATGGGAAGAAGATGGCCAAATATGGACTCAAAAGGTAACGGATTTCTTATTAGATTAAACTAGTAGACACAAGTGTTACTCACTCGTTGGTTTAAATATCATAAACTTTGTAGTTTCTTAACACCTGAAAAAATATTATTTACTTGTATACCTATGGTGAGCATGGTGTTTTGTTTAGATATCATCGAATCCAGCCACACGTTTAGATGTAATAAATCTACAAGAAATGCTTGATACGCGCTTACAACAACGGCAAGCGAGAGAAACGGGCATTTGTCCCGTACGCAGACAACTTTACACTCAGTGCTTCGATGAACTTATACGACAGGTACGCTTTACTTTAACCAATCTATATACTGAATATCTAAATTCAACTGTCTTAAATGCCATACTTACTGATTTGCACCACAGGTGACAATAAACTGCGGCGAAAGAGGCCTCTTATTGCTAAGAGTGCGCGATGAAGCCAGGATCACGATGGAGGCATACCAAACGCTATACTGTAGTTCCATCGCGTTTGGTATGAGAAAAGCTTTACAGGTAAGAGATAAATATTGTATTCTATCACGGCATCACTTTATCATCAGGGTCTATCATCCTCGCGATTGCGAAAGAGTCTTGTCGCTTTACGCCAATGCAATCATGTCATGCAACGTAATGCGCTTTTTCGCTGGTAATACGAGGTAGTATAGCCTCGAATAACTTCAACAGGACTTAATGCTTTTAGCAAAGCTTTGATCTTCTGATTCAGTGGTTTCTTTTAAGGATTAAATACTAATCAATCGTTTCAAATATTCTCAGTCAGAACAAGGTAAATCAGACTTGATGGATCAAGTGGCCAAGTTGGAAGCAGAACGTTCCGCTCTCGAGAAGCAGTGTATGGAGTTGAAACAAAAGACAGAACAATTGGAGCGACGTGCTGCTGAACTTAGAGCCGCTGAGGAGAAACGTCACCAAGAAGAGTTGCTGGCGTTGAAGAAGACAAACGCTCAATTGAAGGTTCAAATTATTCTTACTTGTGTCGTTGTGTACGATAGGAAATACAGTACAGTGCATTTTGTTGTTAACTGTACAATTGAGCTAAGAGGATTTTAGAGATATTTTGTCACGTTTGTGAAAATGAGCCTTCAATGACATAAAAAATATATTTATAAATTTATATGCTGAAGGTAAAGTTACTGATTTGGAACCTTAAAGTCTACTATGAATTACTGTATTAAGTGTGTGTCTTTATATCTTTTCAGGCACAACTGGAAGGCATTATCGCGCCGAAGAAGTAGAAACAGTTACCACTGTGCTTAGTTCGTTAGTTATTTTTAAGATGTTTTTGTTGTTCTCCTAGATTATAGACATTTAAATTGTGTTCCGCAAATATATTATTATTATCTATTAATTAAATAACTTTGATTTTTTATCTTTTGCAATAATATCGTTTATTAAATACATCAGAATAGTCTACAATTTGTAAAGATATTGTATAACGAACGAATAAACCTACCATCTGTTTGGGCTAATAAACCTGCTAGTTACTAAATAAAAATTAATAATATTAGAAATGCACTTTCAAAGTATATACTTATAACGCTTCTGGCATTGGCTAGTTACAAATAAAACATCATACACATTTTATTAAAATATATATTAAAACATTTAATTGGGACAAACATACAATGTTTTCAATAGTTTACAATGCACATATCACTAGAAAGGTATAAAGGACATACATTCTTCCATTCAACTCTTCAATTTATTATTCGTGATATATACTTTTTTAAATATTATCAAACTCAATAATACATTTCATACAATCGGAATTGTACACTTTGTTTATATCAGAAATATATCAGGACATTTACAGCAAATCTTAATAATACACACTATAGTCATACTGAATCAAATGCGTAATTCATCACCATCTGTAGGATTACAAACAATTACATTTAAATCTAATTTAAATTATAGATCAAAACAAATTAAAAAATAAAATAAAACGTGAAATTTGAATGATACAATTTATCGTATTATTATATAAAATTGATTTCAAGAAATCAAGGCACCACATACAATTATTAAATTAACATTACATTAAATTAAAATATTATTACACCAGCAAAACACAAAATACTGAATGAATCAACAATAATTCGCGAATAAACTAAGTGATTGTATAATGCAAGTATAGAAAGATAAATGTATTATGTCATACCGTTCAATGTGATGCCAGTTTCGTACCATTAAGTGTTGTAGATGGTATGTACATTAGTATGCCGCACTCGGCCCGCATTCAAAGTCTGGTCAGCCACACAATCCTAAGCAGGTACAGCATCAACATTCAGTCAAAAATTAAAAACTTGCACGGAATGAAAATTATTTAAAATTAAATACGTAAAGTATTAAAAGAATAATAACTATTAATATTTCCAAAAATATATATTAACACCTATCATTAACCTAAAATCTCCGTCGCAAAACTAAAATAAAAAAAATAAAAATTGTGATCAAAATAAAATGCCACAAAACGCGTCTCGCTAGTGGATTTCTTCAAGCGCCTTTAAGTAACATAACAAGTCGGTGGAATCTAAATTTATTATCACAGTTACAATACAAAATTAAGATGGAAACTCGTTTCACTAACGTTCGTTTCGTTGAAGAAATCTACAATCGAGTTCGATTCTCGACAGCGGTCGAGTCGTGTCTATTGCAAGTGTGGTCGTAGTCGATGTGTTGTCATGGGGTTGTTCCTGCAGGTAGGTAGGTAGGGGGGGGGGGAGCGGAGATGAGACGTTAGGATAGAGATCTCTGCGAGTCTACTGAGGTTGGTCTGAGTAGGCGGTGAGGCGCTGCGCGGGCCCCACGGGGATGGCGGTGACCCGGCCGGCGCCGCCGTCCAGCAGGGGGTTGACGACCTGCACGATGTCGGGCTGCAGCGAGCTGTCGCCGCCCTCGCCGCAGTCGGCCTCGCCCTCACCTAAGCTAATACTATTCTCCTCGAGGTCGGTCGGCGCGGTCTCGCTACTCGGGCTAGTCGTTAATTCCAGAGATATAATTTTTTCTTGCGTCGTTTCCACCTGTATAGATAAAAACTATTAACACAAAATCTAGGTTTTATGACTAGCGAAAAATGTAATGACTTTAAGAACCAAAATGAAATCTTTAGACATATGTTTTTTGTATTAATGATGATGTTATGAACTGGCTTCTGAAAATAATAGTTTAGAATGTACATGAAGTTCTGTCAGTAGTATATACAGAACACAGTCTCATGACAGATGGATTTCATTAATCTGAGGATAAAATGTAACAAGTTATATTTTTGTGCTCAAACATGTGACATCTCAGACAACAAACAAGACAAAAGCGGTCGCTACAAATAGATCACATTTTTGAGTACCGTTGTTGTGTGTCTTTGTTACCTATGGAATATTACATGCACTAAATACAGTGTTACTGTTCTATAATAAGTTTGGCGTTAGTAGGTTAGTTTTGCTTCTGCTGCGAAAGCAATGATGTAAGCTTTAGTAGGTATATATGTTTCTGAAGAGTAATAAACGCAACAAACCATTGTTTTCGTTGAAGCTTGCCGTGTCTAGAATCCAGGTATCGTCTGACAAATTACACAATAAATTAAGTTAGCATGCCATGCCAAAAATATCATGCAACACTCGTGAAAACATTACATAGATACACAGAAATAAAAAGAAAATAAAGGACACATTTGGGAATCGGGATGCTGTCAAATGAGGCAAATAAATAGTATAAAACATGGGATTCATAAACGCTAGTTACACTAAAACCTGAGTCTTTGTTATTGCCACGTCAATTTTAGTTCTACATGTACGTGAGTGTAAAATACTACGTGATTATCTACGTTTTATAACTGTTTTTATTGAAATAGTCATATCTGTTAATCGACGATGTTTTAGATGGTCTTCAAATTTTGCTAACGACTTACATCCTTTAGTGTTTAACTAAAAACTACTTTTTATTTTTTCATGATTTATTGAAAAATATACATACTCTATCAATGGCGTTGTAGATTTTAAACCTTCACAAATGTGTATTTAAGTGTTTTCTGTCTGCGTGTTAGACATTTTAGGTATCTTGAGTAGCGTAGTATTTAATATTTATTATTTACTAAGCCATAGTAAGCATGATTTTTTTTCCTTTCTCGCTTTTTAGCTATAGAGTAAGTAACACAAGATGTAAAATTAATTATAAGTTGATTTGTAATCTGAAGATAACTTAAACATCATCTATGAAACAGATATTTCCATTTTTCTACGAAAGTCTACAGCAGTTGTGGTGTTTCACGTTTGTGTAGTGCAAATAAGTGTAATTCGTTATGTGCTTTTTAGGCCCCGCTGACAAAAAGTGTTTTTACACGAAGTTAATCTTTGTCAGTCACAATATTTGTCTCCATACAAATTCATAACGTAAAGATCGTTTGTCACAGTAAACAGTTCCGTCATCGTCTACAGTCCGTCATAATAGTTGCACGTTGAAAGCTAAGCGTAGTTTGTAAGATATACAAAAGATATAAAAACCACACACGATACGGCATTGCTGTGTACAGCGTCTTATGTAGCACAATGTACAAGTCGCGGCGTCATACGCGTACCTCTTTCTCAATGACTTTCTCAATGTACTCGACGGTTCGCACTTTAGTCTCGCCGGTTGCCGGGCACACGTACTCCTCGGTCCGGAGGGTAATGCGCTCGTCTAACAATTTTTCTTTCTCCTTGACGGCCAGTATTTGGCCCGGTTTTGTACGTAACGCGATACGTGGCAGGGGCCATTTCTATAATTTGTAAAGCCAAGTTTGACATTCGCAGCCCTTTGTAAACGTACAACAATATGCCAAGCGACATTGATCCATACCCATTTGATTATAAGACATAAGTACAAGTGTTTATAACCACAATGTGTTAGTTACATATTTATCTAGATCAATTTTAATTGCTAGTTATTGGAGAAATATTTCTTTTTTTACTATTTAAATTTCATATAAACAGCTCAAAAGAGACTTTTCCAATTAAGTTTTGTTGACATAGACATATAAAATATAATATCAGTGTTAATCACAATGTTAACAAGTACAGACAAACAAATTAATACAAGTTATATTATTGGATTATGACAGAACATTCTTTATCTGAAATGGGGAAAAGTCAAATAAAATAATTGTAAGTCTAGAATAAATTCTACAGTCTTTTTCCCCATTGCAGAATCGGTTGCTTTAGTGGTTTAATTTGGATGACACTTATTTAGGACATAAACAATCTTTAGTTCTGAATAATTACCTCGGACTTTTCCCTTGGTGGATCTTCCAGAATGTCGTTGGCTGGCCCCACCATGCTTTTTATAACTTTTTGTGATTCGAGTGCTTCCTAAATCAAGTCAATAAAAAAATATGTTAACAAAGAAACTTAATAAATACATATATTACGAATGTTATAGGTGCAATGATAACCCTAACAAATTACAATACTAGTCCTTTACCTATCTGTTCTAACTGATCTAAATATCAATGACAGAATTTTGAAGTTTCAATCTTCGCCAAAGGTTTTAAATTTAAGGACGGAATAAACATTGTTCATAATTGATATTTAGTAAGTATACATGAAGTACAAAGTACGTAGAGTTATGCTTTAAGATGCTAACCTGTTCGAGTGATCGTAGTCTAGCAGCCCGCCAGGCAGCCCGCCTCGCGGCGCGCGTGGCGGCGTCCTCCACCTCCCCGTCTCTCGCGCGTCTACGCTGCGACTTTGCTGACGGACTCACACCACCGGACACACTGGAATTATATTTGTCTCTATTAATATTTAAAAAATATATAAATATTTAATTTTTGACGCTTTTCAACCCCATTCCTGCGAGACAGAATGGGGCTCGTCAGTGAACTTTTTGCCTCTTGAGAGTAGCCGGATCTTTATTTATGAATATTAAACATGCTAATGCCCGAAGCTATCCAACACCATTTTCCTAGGAAAAGTCCCTTGTACTTAATAACAGCTGGAGAGCTTCGGGCTACAAGTCTAAATGTTATAACACAAACGTAAGCCTCTTGATTTCTTTTCATGTCGCATTATTTGCCCATTAGTTACATACTAACTGCATGGAGTATAATAAATTACTTACCTATGGCCATTCTCATAAGGTTCGTCGTCGGAATGCGAGCTATATCCACTCTGACGGTCCTCTCCAGGGGACCATGAGCCGAGCTCTGACCGCGACAGAGATGCCATCTTCCTTTCCTCTTCTTGCTTCAATTTCTCCACCTCATCCGCTGAAAGGAATGTGAAAACTTTTTCTGGAAAGAGAAAATCAAGAAATCTATTAAATGCTCATTTACATTAGGAAGGAGTGAACAAAAATGGAGTTATGTTAGCAGAATTCAAAGTATACCGAATATTTACCTGGCTTAGGCGACGGTTTGTGACTTTCTTCCATAGCATTTTCGAAAAACTTTTTCTTATCGCTGACAGACGCTTTTACAAAATTACCAGAATGAGGTGGGGAAGCCTGTGGACATTTGATTTTATTAAACTCTTACCAACTATTTACTGCCGCAGTTAAACAGTAATGAGTTAAAAAGCTTATGATATTTACAAGCTATGAAAATCCCTTATCCAGGCTTAACACCCATGCAGTCAATGTTAAAAAACCATAACTATAAAATAAAAGGTTATTGCGGTTAGTAAATAAACATGCAAAATATAAGTAATTGCAAGTTAAAAACATAATTCGATGGGGGTAAGTAACAAAAATGGGAAATGGAGGTATGACTATATGTGGTTTTAGTCAATAGTTCAGGTTGGGTTGTCGACGAACACAATCAAAAGAAGCTGAATGTGTATGTGTGTGCGAGGATAAGATGCCGTACATTGATGTTTACCTCGCCGATGGCGAAGGCTTTGATTTTGCTGCTCCATGCGGGTTTCAGGACGGATGTAGGCGTTGGGCTCCCTTCCCTCAAGGGGCCCAAATTGTTCGACAATAGATCGGTTTCGGGCACTGTCGTCACCTCACCGAAACGGACTCTTCTTTCTGATTGAACACTTTTAGGCGCATCGTAATTATTAGTGGGGACAGATGATGTGATATTTGCATTTATATCCTGTCCTAAAGTACTGACCGTAGCGGTCTGTGATTTGTGATTCAAATATCCAGTTTGATTAGAGGAGCATACGGGGACTGTGCACGTGTATGGATTATAAGTTCCAGCTACAGTGGTAAGAGATGGATAGGGATTGATCGGCGGATATGTGTTAGAATGAACCATAGCCGATGTAATATTATCTGTTCTTAAATCACGTAATGACCGATGCACAGGAACATAAATTATTCTTTGATCAATATATGTTTGATCTGGGTGTAAATTACATGGGGAATTAGGCACGTGAGAAACAGAAGGAAGAGTTTTATACTGCGCATGCAGTAATGCTGGAGGATCGGGTTCTCCACTAGGACTGACAGAAAGCTCGTTGTAATATTCATCTTTTGTCACAAATGGAATTTCAGTAGTCCGAAAGATGTTACTGGAAGGCACTTCCGAAATGATGGCTGAGCTAGGAATATCAGGAACAGCGGGTCCTGAGACCAAACGTGAATATGCTTTATAGTTTATAGGCGGAGGGACTTCAGTTTCTGGAGAATTGGTAGAATTTGAGGACTGCATGGATGTTTCGGCCACCGCAGGCTCAGGCAGCACAATCCGTTCAGGTATGACGATGATAGGTGGCAAACTTTGATCAATATCTTCTTCCTCTATTATTTCACTATCACTTACGTAATTATCAAACAAAGGCGGAGGAGGGATGATGAGGTCGGCGTGAAGTACTCGACTCGCTTTAGGGATTGGTCTCGAGACTTCTAATTCGGTAGACGGTTGGTTTCGGATTAGTATAGAGCTAGCCCCTTCGCATGCATCGTTAGTGTCTATGATCATCGGCCCCGTCGGTTCGTCATCATGCACGTCATGCAATGAGGGTCGAAATATCGTTTTCGTATCGTTCGTTGATATAGGATCAGGGTATTCAGGTTCGTCCATCGGCTCTTGTGTGAAACTAACTCGCTTCGTATGCGGTTTGCGAGGCACTTGAGGCTTTTGTTTGGCGGGGGCGGGTTGCGCGGGCGGCGCGGGTGGCGGGTGGCTGGGCCGCAGCAGCGGCGGCGGGTCGGCGGCCGAGCCGGCGGCGGGCGTGGGCGGGGGGGTCGGTGCGGGAGGGGGCGGCGTCTTCGCTTTCTGCTGAGTGAACACCGCGAGCGGCGAGGGGGGCGCCGCTTGCGAACTAGACGACTAACCAAACCAACAAAATATACTGCACCTTGCGGTACTTACGCAACTCATTACTTTAGCTAAATACGGCTAAAAAGACCAAAACAAAGTGCTAGGTACTCAAGAAAATCGAGCCAAATACATTTAATGGCGCTTATTCACACGTTAAACAATAGCCAAAGCTACTTGCACGAAAACACCAGTACGAAAATCATTGTTAAGTAACGTATAATATTATTATCTAGCGTAAACCAAAAGCGTACATTGGCAATCAACAAAAATCTTCCAAAATAAATGTCATTGAAAACTTGCTAACATAAAATTAAAGAAAACTTCATCTGAAACATCATTGTATTTAATGCAACACTAAACATAACTTCAATTTAGAACAATTTTGTACATTTAAAATTAACATAAAATAAAATAATTAGCACAATAGTAATTTATTATAAAATGTAAAATAATTGGCAGTTGAGAATTGTAATTTGGCCAAACATTCTTACGTTAAATCTTACACAAATTTCAAATAATTGAAAACATTTAACAAGTATAAACTGAACATACTAACTTCTTAATAAAAATAACAAGAAAATACCGTCCAAAATGTCCAAAGCGAAATATAAACGTTTCAAAAGTTATTACGACAAAGTTAGTCGAGTCCATACATCATGGCTTATGTATATTAATAGAAGTGTTTAAGACAAATGTGGATAAACAGGTATATAAAATTGGTCTTTTGGAATGAAGAGTACACATTACATAGAATAACTACGTGTTACATATACATATCATACATACAGGTTTAGGGAATTTCATGGGGTTGACAAGAGTTCAACTACTGCATATAAATACTTGGTCGCATCGGGCTGTATCAGAATGGATCAGGATTGACATGTACACAGATATATCAAAGGAATAATATATCATTAAGATACATTTTTTTGACGTAACCCAAATCTACTTTATAGAAAATGCTTGGTATAGAGTATTGTATATGATATAGAAAATAAGCGAAGGCAACGTTTCATCCAAAAGGTTTTTATAAACTTTTTTGAGGTGATTAGAGCTGGCGATTAGTAGATACGTATGAAATTGAGATATAACAAATTTTATTATTTCAAACAAAAAAATTGTTCGACTCATTCATATCTTAACTAAATATTTACCCTTCTCATTAGTTCCTAAGTACAATGAGTCATTTTGTTTAATATATACACATTTACCATTTCATTATACATTTTTTTTACTAATAAACATTTTCATGTTTTACATGAAGTATACGTAAGGTAGACAGCAAGAAGCCATAACATTATTATAAACGGAAGAAATTACGTTTGGATATAGTGAAACATCAATATATCTGTTGATTATAATTGTAAAACACGGACATAAACTATTATCAATGCAACTTAATAGCGTTGCATTTCATAACTACTTGGATTCAAAACATCAATTTAATTCATTATAATAACACTTATTAGATCGGACATTCAAAATTATAAATGTATGCAGGTTAGTCTGGCCAGAAATATACAATTCTGATTTGATTTCGATAAATGCTCTAACCATCCCTGTAGAGGGCGAGACCTGTGCCCAGAAGTGGCACATTTTTAGGAAATCTTGGACATGTGCAAACTAATGACCTAAATTACTCCATTATAAATGCAAGTTATTTTAAAAATTGCACATGTAAGTAAAGAAGTATTCTTGTTACGAAAACGCCAAATTGATCTTGTATTCTGTAAATTTCTGGCGAAACTAGTACATAATGTTCAACACGGACATTCAGTATTTTCCTAGACATGTCATATATCTCCATATTTTATTGAACATTAACTATTTACATCATTATTTGGACAGAAGTTAACATTGGCGTACTATGTGTTTTCCTCCTTTTCTTCTTGGTTTGCATTCTGCAATGGACGTAATACGCTTTGTCATTAATTTTATTCAAACTGCACCAGTCAGGGTTGTCTTCTAGGCAGAACCCATACAAGCTAACACATGACGACATTGAACTAAGCTACATTAAATTAAAATAACAACGACATCGTCTCGCTATAAAGTATACGCTAATAGTACTAGGGTACATTTAGAAATACTATAACATTTCAATGATTATAGACGTCCCAACAGAAAGAACCTAAAGAAATTGAGGATACATGCAAAACAGTCCTTAATAGTCAATATGGATGCTGTAGACCATACGTTACACTTACAGCCTTAAGACAGAAAGTTCGCCATAAAGAGATAGGTGTACTAAGGTATTTGTAAAGTGCCACCTTTCCATTTCATTACAAACCAACTACATATTAAAGGCTCATTTGGATATACTAAACAACATTTATTTTGGAAGACGAGGAGTTAAACATACGTATAGTATACTTAAATTACTCAATACAGATCCAAGTATATTTTCATGCAAGCAATATTTATACTACAAAATATACAGTGCATGCCATCAATAGACAGAATGTCTCGTGCATTAATATACAGCAAAGTTGTTTCGGCCTTTATAATACGAGAAAGTTAATTATAAGTATAATATAATACAAAGCTAAGTTTAATTTATCATGCTGTAATATAAACTTTTTAAATATATCAGAATATAAAGCTTATACACTTAAAAAGATAATGTTAAATCGAATAGTACTTTAAAACTACATGCATTCGGGTAAGAAGTACCTATATATATACAGTTGGTCACAGAAATAGGTGGTATATTACAAGTAATTGGTTAATATTGTGACATCAACTTTGCTGCGACCAGCTGTCAGTTTTTTTGCATTCAGGAAAGTTCTTTTTTTTTATTTAATAAAAAAATCTTAATATTTGATTAAGACAGAGCTAGCCATTCCATACAAGTTGCAGTCCTCTGTCTTTGAGGTTCAATCAATTATGCTAACCATAGGCGAGCAAACTCGCAATAGATCACAACTTATACAAAATCGGCGGCAGTCAAATTAAGATTTTAGTTTATTTTTTGTAGCAGCTTTTTTTAGCTATTGCTAGCAATTATTACGAACCAGCATCAAAGAGAGCCAAAGTTATCTACTCTAATAGGTACTGTAGTGTATGGTGGTTAGGCACTAACCTGAGGTTGAAGTGTGTGCTTGGACATAACAACAGTCGTCGTCTTGTGTTGTAGTTCCGGCGATATCGGTGGTGCGGGCTCGAGAGCCATGCTCTCTACAGCGTGGACAATATCCAACACCTAACGATTACAAAATATATTTAATAAATTTAAGATATAATAGGAAATATATAGATATATACTGTAAAATTACAGGATCTTTATCAACTTAGTATCATAATGGTTGACGTTCAAATGGTGACAGAGCTTAATACCCATGGGCATCCCCACGTGGCTATTCCCACCCTATTATGTGTACATATACCTTATAAAAATACATTTTTTTTTATTGTAATCGCTTAATCCCTTCGGAGGATTTACTGCTACAGAAAAAAAGGCAGAACACATTCCATTTCTTGCCTCGGGGTTTAAAAACATACATTAATGAGATTTTTTTGCTGATTGCAGATTTCAATTTTCGAATCTTGACTTGACAGTCCAATGATATTACCACTGGGCAAGTAATGATGATTTAGATGTATGTATGAATAAAGGTTTACCTTTTCGGGTGTAGATTTTTCCCTCAGTTCTGCGACTTGTTTCTCGTGTTCAAACTCAACCAGGTCCTGTTGATAAAGTTGCTCCTGAAGTCAAAATTAATACACATGAAATGTATTACAACGTAGCACTAAGGTATTTAATTTAAAAAACTTATTGGAACAAATAGTAATAAGTTCCTGGATCAGAGTTGCTAAGCATAATAACAACACTTTGTTCCATATTTAGTAAGATGAATAGGCGAATAACATAGTCTATAATATACCTGCGAAAATATAATTATTTCAAAAACTGAGTGGTTTAGGTCTTCATAATGAGGTCCCGGACATAGACAGTAATATATTTATTTACACGAAAACATTCACAATTAACCCGTGTCATATAAACATTGTCAAGAATATCGAAGTAAAAAAACATGCATGCAAACTCAATAATCGAAGAAATAATTTTGAAAGCGCCAAAAAATATACAAACCTGTTGTTGTTGGTGCAACGGTTCATCCCTGTCCAGGCTTGACGTTGAGTGAGACAGAGAGCCGCCTGTATCCGCCGTTCCGCTCTCGCTACCAGTCTGTGCAAACATTGGCATAGTCTATCTCTTTCTAACAAGCGTTCGCCAAAAAGTTTTTGGACAAATTGGTGGGTGATTGTTGACATGCGCTTAGGAGCGTGCCTTTATTTATAAAGTGTTTCAGTATGCATATAAAAAGTGTTTAAGAGGCGTGTACTTTCAAAAGCATAAGCCCTGGCATTTGAAGGTAGAACAAGACTCAGTTGTTTTGTTTTAAAAATCAGTATTAAGGGTATAAAATTGCAAAATGTATAGTATTTTTTCTCTTACAGTGTTTTTCTCTGGTCTGGTGTACCCGTAGCACACGACGAGGTGCAGCGGTGCGTTAGTGGCTGATCGCAATGCGTTCACAGCTTCGTTGTGTGTCGCACCTAGCAGCGACACACCGTTCACTTCTAATAGACGCATGCCAACCTGATACAAACAAATAATACAATTCAAATAAACAAATAAATACAACAGTGAATGTGATTGATTTGGTAAAATTGCATTGCAAAAAAACAGGGGGAAACATGCAACAATTGTATTTAATATGCATAATAAAAAGGTGTGGCCAAACTTTTTTTTTCGGAAAGTTCTTAGTACTTAAACATATTGATAAGTAATAAGTCTAAAGTTGTGGTGTACTAAGCTAGTCACTCTGGTCATCTTTTTCAAAGTTCACATTTTTCAACCCACCTTAAGTCTGCCATCTCTCCTGGCGGCACCACCGCTGTTGATCTTGGATATGAAGACGCCCTCATCGTTAGGATCGTTAGGGTTCCCACGCTGGCCGTTCAAACCGCCCTTAATGTGCATTCCTAGTTTCTCGCCTTCTTGTTTGACTATTGTTAGATCCTGCATTAAAAATATAATTAGAAACGTTGAAGATAATTTTAATATTGAAATAAAAGCTATTGAATAATTTCACAATATTATCATTCAGTATGTAGAGTAGAAATCTTATTTTACTACGTTACCGTGTCCATCGGAAAACTTAAACAACAACATTCACGAACACTTATAACATGCAGAGCTAACAATACCTCATGCATTCAAGGTCAACAAAAGCTTTCACACTAATAACGTACAACATTCTATACAATCAAAATAAAACCTAGCACATGACAGACAAAATCGTAAAGGGTTTTCTTTAGAGGGGATTATTTTCAGTGTACTGGGTTTTACAGTAGAAGAGCTATAAGCAAAGGTTACTGTATTTATATAGTGTGTCGCGTTTAGGTACTAATGTATAGGATAAGCTGTATTACGAAATAACCATTCCGAATACGACGATAGCTGGGCACACGGATTGACTGGATGGGGGGTTGGAGACTGACATATATTAGTAAAGTAACACACATAAGTTCGAGATCCCCGAACGACGTTCACACTTACAGTTGCATCAACAATCTCAACTTGTATGAGACCCTGAACGTGTCGTGGTGGCCGTGTTGCGAACGTGTGGAACAAACAATGTATTGCGTTTTATAACGACAAAATATATTTTATCTACGCTCTTCAAGACTTGTAAGCTTGATTATCGAGGAAATACGTTAGTAAGCGACAGACTTCGCAGCAAAGAGGTACTAATTGCTTTTGTCAGTATAAATGTTAAACAATCATGTGCATCAATGCATAAGCGTTATGCATACTTTTTATTGGTCTTGTACCGCCAAATGACTACTAAGCGACATTACCCAAATCATTCTACTCGTTAATGCACATTATGCCTTCAACTTCTCACCATGAGATCCACAAATTCTGTTACTTGCATAACATGCAAAACATTGCGCGATGTGTATATAAACACTGATTACGATAAATCATTACAAAACATACCCATTTTGGGAAACTGCTTTTTGTCAAATTAGAAGCATTTTATCACCAATTCTTGATCAAAATTAATTTGTGACACAGGATTGTACTATATTGAAGATTACTATTTAGATGACGTTTTACTACGGTATCTTAAATTAATGATGAATATTGTCTCCATTGTTGCCAAAAGCAAAATACGCAAGAAGTGATCAATCCCGTGTCACAATGCAATGTTAAGTGCGAGGTGACATCACGTACCTGGAATCCGTTCGGCAGCGGGTCGTGTCGCACGGTGAGAGCGAGCGTGTTGCCGGGTTGCAGCAACAGTTGCACGGCGTCACGATGCGTTGCGCCAGTCAACTCTGTGCCATTGACTTTCAGTAGACGATCACCCATTCGCAGTTTCCCTGAACGAGCTGCAACCCCACCAGGAACCACCTAGATACGGACAGAAAATTTTGTATTTTGTCTAGGCGTAATCGTATAATTCCAAAATACATGAAAAAATCTTCCAATATCTTCTTAAACATTGATTACTTACATGTGATATAAATATTCCAGGTTCTTTCCCACCAAATGGCACGCAAGAATGATCGGTCCCGCCAATAATACTAAAGCCGAGAGATCCTCCTTCTTTGACTAAAATCACATCCTGTAACAAAAGAAAAATACGTTGGACAAGTGGCTTTTTTGTAGGAACAAACCTTACAATCAATAATCGTAACAAAATAACTTCACCGGGTAGTAGCTCTCTAACCGAGAAGTTATATTTGTACTTTATATCTAAAATTTCAGATTCGATACTTTGAACAACGATTTTGGCCTATAGTTCTAAAATGTCTAGTGTACTACGTAGACTGAAAGGTGGTATGCAATGAAAGGTCATGCAACGATTGATTAAATTTTGAATGCACAATTTTATGTGTATGTTATGAACTATCCAATTGTCTAAACATTTTGGTTAAGGAATAAGCATGTAATATGTGACAGTATATTTTGCACTGTTAAGAAGTCTAATTACTTCTTATATTAAAAGTTTTTTGTTGGTATTGGATGTAGTTACGTTGTGTTACGTTGGTAATGTAGGTACATTATGAAAGGGAAGGCTTGGGCTTTTTATAGCCGATGAGCCGATGGCGTTATAGAGACAGGGGCAAAGAGGCAGAGCGGAAAATAGCTTTAATACTCAAACTAATGCAAGCTAGCGAGATCAAGAACATGTAAGTTTTGTGGCGCTTTGTATCAGATTCACTTAGCGTGAGCGTTTTTTGTTTAGACAACTAAACCACTGGTCAAGTTTGGTGAAATTCGGAATGATGATTTAGTAAGTAGTTATGGAAACCTATATTTGGTACTAAGTAAATGATACCTCTTGCAATATCGTAAATAGAACTAGCTTAACACAAAACCTCTTTCGACAAACCTTAAATATATCAAAAACTATTACATGCATATTCCCTTCTAAAACTTTTAATAAGTATTTTGTGAGATACTAGATGCAACATTAAACAATTTTGACAATTGATAAGATCTGTAAAAATACTTACTCATACATATTATATTTGTTGCAGGAAATAGTTATTTAAAAAATTAGGCCAAAATGGGATTAAGGAATATGTAGTTCTTTTACTCTATTTTGCACATTACCTTCCACCTGAATAAAAACCCGACACTTTAATATAAAAATGTTGTCCTCAGCATTTATATAGAAAGCATCTTGGCAAAACCACAGTTCAGTTAAAATAATATGTTTGTGTTCGCGCGAGTAGCGAGGCGTCGTTCTTACTTCGATGATGAGCGGCGCGACGAGTTGGTTGTCGGTGATGCGGGTGACGGTGGTCTCGGTGAAGGTGGACTTGGTGATGGTCTCGGTGACGCGGCCGAGCGCGGCGGGCGGCGGCGGCAGCAGCGCGGCGGGCGCGGCGCGCTCCACCGTGACGCGCACGCCGCGCTCGGGCGGCGCGCTGCTGCCCGCCGGCCGCGCGCCGCCCAGGAAGTGCGCCGGGATCATCGCTTGGAACTCCTCGTTGGTTATCGGCCGCGACGGCTGCGCGTTTAACACGTTCACATCGAATCAGTCATGGCCACGAATGGAACCAACATTTGTGTGTACCACAAATGTTTGTTCCAAGCCTGGGAGTAGGTTACGTTGTGTTTTTTACTAGCTATATAAATAATATTGAAGAAAAATAACTAGCATATTAGATTCAGTTAACGTATCATTGTACATTATTCTATATTTTGGTTAAGTATCTTGACTAAAATGGACTACAATATATTCAGCTACTTATTTAATAACGGTTTATTCACGCTCAGCCGACTCGTTTGGGACCGAGTCTTAAGACGTCCCAAAACTACTCATACGATCCCGTTAAAATGTGAGCGTGAGTAATCTGTTATCAATTAAATATTCCGTTTCAAAAAGGAATGACGATAATTTATATTAAATTGGTGATGTAATAGGTATCTAATACTTTACTTCATGTTAATGTAGATAACGGTATTACAATTGTTCGCAGTCGTTGTTGAGTGACTAAAATTAACATGGATATTTTACTGTGATTTCTTTATCTTAGGTGATAAATAAGCACTTCATATATGCATTATGTGATTGCAAAATTACAAAAATTACCCAATTTTGAAAAAAAAGCGTTGTACTTCATCTGTCCGCAACTAATCGCACTTTCTCTTGCATCAATCCTATTTTGTCAATTAAAAACGTCATTTACTAGAACGATGAAGAAAGTGGTAGATGAAATCATACAAAGGACAGCTTAGGAAGCAACCCTCGTGATTTATTGATACTATTTATTTTTCTGGATTTTGTTTTACATCCGACTAAACTTTTTCCTGAAGCATTAAAGAGTGTTTATAACATACAGGGCGACCCAATTCGTTGGACATGACGGTGAACATTTTCTATCTCGAAGATATTATAGCCTGTGACTCTCACAAATTAAGTGGCTCTCCAATGGGGTTAAACGGGAGTTTAAGGACTTAGTAAATTTTGGGATTACTCCTCTGTACCGGAGAAATTTTAGCTCTTTATTATATAAGATAGATTTAAGCATTTGTATTTGATATATTATGACGATTAGAGCCAACAACACTCTCTCCAGTGACTTGTATGTATGGTATATACTTTTACGGGGATGTCAATAGATGATGTTTTTAGGACTCGCAAAGCATAGATTACTGAAATGATTAGTTGGGAATTCATTTCATCTTATCGACATTAAAATCAAGAAGAAAAAACCTTGTAAATACGTAGATTTCCATCTTTTACAATCTGAAAAATTAAAAAGATATGTTGAGAGATATATGCTACAAATCTACAATCTTATAAAGACACATAACATGATCATTATATATATTTTCGTCTCCTCTAGTCTTGCTAAGTAATATATAATAATTCTTTGTAATCCTAAAATGTATAATAATTACATAAATAAAATCTAAACGTTGACTAAAGTTAATAATCGTGTAATATGGCATAGTTATAAACAATGTTGCGTCGACAATGTTTATTGGCGATAGTGCAATTATACAAAGTAAAGCTTAAGCTTCAAATAATGCGCTAACTAGTGAAGACAATCAAATATCACACTATACAAGGTGCAGAATAACTACGATACATAGTATATATTTTAGAATAAATGCAATGATACGTTAGCATTTCCAAACTTACACTTTGAATCACATTTGAATGATATTATTTATGCCCATGTGGTTTAAATACAGTATTATCTAAAGACCGAAAGTAACAGAATATTAAAGCATACATATTTTAAAGAAAGCACGGAGATAGCATTGAACCCAGAATGAATAGTTATGACCGATATTAAATCCAAACATCACGAAATATGAGCTCTATATTTCGGAATGCATTGGACACAATACCTTTCGCAACTATTACGGGCTAAATGTGATCGCCGACTTTCAACTAGTCTACATAATGGAGTGAAAACAGTTAAGGCGTCGCACACAATAGTGGTAAAGCTATGACGTAAAAGCTCGGATGTGAACGTGTTAAACCAATACCATCACCTGCGAATCTGAGTACTATATTTATGTAGGAAGTTGCTCTTACCTGTATATCATCGAAGACGTCGTCGTTAGATCCGTGCACGTTATTGGCGCCAGGTGTTAGGGGCGTGCTCGCACTGTTAGTTGTTGGTTTGGCCTGGAGTGAACGATTATTTATTTGAATGTATATGCGTAGTCAGTAGGAAAATAAAGCAGAATGTTTCAAGTTACTCTCGACACATGTTTTTTTTTTTATCAAACTATTGGCAGTTTTTATTGAAATGTGCTATTTAGTGTGCAAAAACTTGAAGTTGGTTAATCTAAGATACGTCTATGTTAGTCCTATACTCCAGATGGCATAACATTACCTTACAATATGATTGCTGCAGTTGAGAAACAGAGACGAAACTCTAGGCTTTGTAATAGGATGTTACAACGGCAATAATAAAACTTTAAGCTGTGGAGCTGGGCCCTCTGATATTGAGAGTCTAAAGGCTGGATAGATAGCGTTGCCTAAGCCTCACCTGTCCGTTGGTTTGACTGAGTTTCCTGGGTGCGGGTTGCGGTGGGACGGCGGTGGGCAGCGTGCTGGGCTTGTGCGCGGGCGGCTGCGGCGACGGCGCCGGCGAGTGCGACACGCGCGGTGCGGTGTAAGTGTTAGTGTGGTTGCCGATGGCTGTGCTAATGTGATTCGTAGTGGGTTTCGGTGTCGGAGTTATGTTCACATTCTGCAGGCTCGTCTTGTGCTCTCTCACTTCTTCTGATGTTGATTTCCGCGGTAACAGCTCGCCTATACAAGGAAAATAAAATTTAAGTGTTTTTTTAAGGCCAAGCTGTCTACAGACTACACCATAAGCACTTTTCTTGACAAGAAATAAAACGGCCAATACTTAAAAGCCTATCATTTGCAACTGTGCTAAATAGATTATAGATTTATTTATATACCTTGCTCCGTTGTGATGGTCCGTTGCAGAACGAGTCTTACAAATCTTTCGTGTCCGGTGAGAAGGGATACGGCGGCTTCGTGAGGAGCGTTCTCCATATCTACGCCGTTTATCTGAGAAAATAAATCTATATTAAGGCTTTCACTGTGTTACTTTACTAACTTGTTAGGTTGCTTGTGAAATATTTAGGGCGCTAGATAATAATATCTTTGCTAATTAAAAGTATTTCCTAAAGCCAATTCAGTTCTTAATATTTATAACAAGTACAAGGTAATTAAATTGATTAATCTTAAACATGATATAAAATTATTCTTACCGAAACAACTTTATCGCCGACGAGCATTTTGCCGTCTTTAGCAGCAGCACCTTGTGGCGAGATACGCGAGATGTAAATGGCGTCGCTGTCATCTCGGTACGGCGGGGAGCCCTTACCGCCGGCTATACTGAACCCGAGACCAGCTCCGTCGCGGATCAGAGTCGTGTGAACTAGCACCTTCTGTTGATATACTAGAAATGGAAAGAGAATATATGAATCAGACGATTTTTTTGTCAAAAATCTACTGCATACTAGGCAGCTTAGAGTAAATGAGATTATACATTTGCCATTTGCTTTTTCTTTGAATAAATTTTATGAAACTCGTAGAAACGAAAGCATTTTAAATATATATCTGTCGCAAACGTAATTCTGTGTACACCAAAATATAAACTTGAATAGGCCGATTTTTTTTTCTAGAGTCCTAGCCATAACAAATAATCCATCCAGTCATATTATGCAAACATATTGTACATAAATAACTGCAAATAATGATGCTAATCAGTAAGTTATAAACATTATCGTAATATCTTACCATTGTCGTATTATGATGGCAGATTAGTAATTACATACAAGATTATAAGTTGGTTGAACAATTTGGACCGGTGACTGCACACGCTCTCTAATGCAGAGAAACCCAATACAGACTTAGTTTATCACGTCATTTAATTTGCATGTTTGCCGTGCGATTAGTTCCTTTACATGTAATTTAAATATCGGTACTTGGTTTTGCACTCTCTGAGATAAGACCGCTAGGTCTTATGACATCCCTGAGACAAAGATTTTCTCTCAAATAAGTATTTTGTAGTAAGTAGTATTGGAAGTTACAAAACTGATTTGTGTTTAGCGTATATCTATAATTTCCACACACGAATAGAAAACGTCACGCAGCAAAACGTCGCCCTTAAGGTATCATGCTGCCTGTAACTGCTTGGGATTTTCGACTTACCGGGTGGTATATATGGGTCCACGACGGGTGGTGGGGGGGACGCCTGCAGGCGCTGGTAAGTGTCGGTGGTGACCTGTCCCGTGGGCGAGGGGCTGTAGCTCGCTACCGGAGTGACCGCTGTCGGGACCGGGACCGGCTGCGGTGCCGGTTGCTCCTTATATTCCGGTTCGAACTCCTGAGCGTACTGGTTGCTGAAGATAAGCGGCTTAGTCGGAACACCGCGACCGGTGGTAACCTGTACAATCATTTGCGTGTTCATCGATAGTTTATACGATTGTTGCAATAAAAAACATTACAATCTGTTGCGTAGTTAGCTCCGCGGTGATTTACATAATACATACAATGTTATGTGAATACAAAATGAGATGTTACCTGTCCATTTTCCAATGTGGAAACGGTATCGGTAGTGCTTGATACAGAATGATGGCTCGCACCGCTCGGAGCTCGGCTGTGGGTTCTGAATAGAATTGTTTTTATAAACATACATCATTATAAACAAACATGAACTCTACACGAATGCCACGTTTTGTTCTAACTAAATTAAGTTCATACATTTTGTTTCACAATAGTGATGAAACATCAAGATAAGGTGTACAACGGCACTTACCTGGTCGAATTGGGTGAATCTCTGGTCACGACAAGTGTTAGCGTTGGCCCGCTTGCTTTAAGTACTTCCACTGCATAATAATGATCCACCTCTACCACCGACGTACCGTTCACCGAGAGCACCTTGTCGCCAACCTGAAACAATGTTTACATTTTAACTTTGCAAATAACCTTAATTTTTGTCCGCAGCTTTTACGACCTTAATAGACAGTACACGTTTTATTCTGTGTTGTGATACAATATAATAGAAATTTATTGCATAATTTTAATGGCCGAAATCTTTTCGGTTAACGTAATAGTTCCGGAAGCGATTAGTTGCGGTGTGCTAATACTAAACGGTGTGTTAATTCCTAGTTTGGGAAAGATAACCAGCTTACCCTAAGTCCAGCATTATATGCGGGACCATTTGGTGTGACTCTTGATATGAATATGCCGTCGTCGTCGCCGACGTAGGGTGTGGAGCCGCGGCCGCCGGCTATGCTCAAGCCCAGGCCGCCAGCGGTGCGCGCGATGCGGACCTCGATGCATCGCTGATCGTTAACTACACGCACTTCGCTCTCCGCCCTTTCTGACACCGATTCACCTGATGAAATTAATATGGATGAGTTATTTTATTTAATACAGAGATAGGTGTGTTGATAGATACCACACCCAGTTTCGACGAATACAAGGTCCTCGATACGTGCAAACAAAACAGCTTCAAGAATTTAAAATCATTATGTCATCGATCAAAAATATGCTATCGTTGTGTTTTGTTAATTCCTTTATTTACCTTATCGGTGAGACGTCTATTTTTTATTAAGATATCGAGTCTAAGTCGATTACTAATTGTTTGGAAATTTTAGTTCAATGTCAACTGTGTTTTATCAATAGGTATATTACTGGCGATAAAGCGATCCTTTATATGAAATAGAATTCTTCTGTAACGCTCATTGTTTCGGACTAGTGATTTCCGCCACCACGCAGTAGTAACACGTATCTATTGTCAACAAGTGTAAGGTCAAGCGTAAATATGAAAACGGATATTTGTGAGAATAATAGAACCGGTTGTGCATAGACAAATGAGACTAATTGTCAGGGTACAGTAATTAGACAAGATTAGTACGAGACTTTGCTCTTAATGCTCGGAAAACAAATTGTTTAACAAGGTCTGCTTTGAGTTAATGGCAAGTGGGCGATTAAAAGTGCCGTCACTGTACTAATTATTGACCCTCCAGTGAATAGGAACAACGAGCTGTATGCAATGTAGTGCATATGTTGACAAGGTCGGCGCAGTTACGATCATGAACACAAAAATAACCAGTCACGAAATAGACATTACGTGTGTGTGACCTGAGCTTGCGACCGACACGAATTTGAACTATCGGTTACTAAATGTTAAATCTGATACCGCTAGATGAGAAACGTTTCATTCTGAAGACCAACAACAAACAGTGCGCTATGACAATTATTGATGATACGTTTCTACGCAACCGGATTTCTAATTCCACAGATCTTCAATGCAAACTGTATGGAATTGAATAAATGATCGGCGCGTCAGTTTGCAGCGTTCACACGACAATCAACATGTCGAGACGAATGAATGGACCTCAGTGAAATCATGATCCAGAATGGTCGGGCCCGCGTCCTGTCTTGTGCATTACAATAGCCAATCAGTTGCCTTACTTTCACCCAGGGATAAACTTAATGGTATAACTACACAACTATTGTATCCCAGAACGAGTCGTGATAGTTTACAGAGGGATTCGTGACTCTCATTTTACAGTAGTCTTATTGGAAAATGCTCTTTTCTAGGAATGATGGTAATTTAGTTCCAATCTAAATGTAACGGACAGGTGAAAGTCAGTGTTGTGGAATAATACTGTAAGTAATTTAACGAAAAAGCATGTAACTAATAAATAATTGCTACAAGTACTTTATGAAAGTAATTTAAGTAAAAGCAGTAAGCAATTTTCCTCTAGTGTTTGTAGCAAATGCGCTTTTTGTTGGCAAGCGCACTCGAACATTGAGTGGAGGCTTTAAGTTAATAGCAGTGTAAGAAATTACGGCTTGATGACAGGAATAGATCCTGAGCTGCGAGCTTGTAGCGGTCCGTTAATGTTAAATTAAGAGTGGCAATTTGATTTAATGGCGGTGGTAGGCGCATGTTCACGTAATCGTTGTAAACACACACAGCCTCCGCCACCGGCGTCCGCCATCATTACGCCGTAAATCTACTAAACGTATGACTTCATACATACATCATGTGCAACGGTAAAGCACCATCATGTCCAGTATTTTTATACATATGTACGTCAATCGTAATTCTCATACGTACTATATTTTACAAACGGTATTCAAAAATTGCGACCATTATAAATCTTACTAAATGACTATAATTCAACGATAGATTTGGCTTTTTATATTATAGATAATCACTAAAATATTTATCAAAAGAAAATAGAGCTCATGCACCTATGAATAACAGCTCTACCATTAGAAACGTGTGACAGCGAACATAAAAAAGATGCGAGGTCTAAGGTCACAACAAAAAGATTATCTTACGATATTTCTTCTCATATTTATCAGGCGGAGATTATACAACGTCTAGTATAAGAACCAGGAAAAGAAAATAGGAAGGTTTATGTTGAATCGAAAGCTGTTTTCTTGCAGTATCGGTACCCTACCAACAATTTGCACGTTTCGAATATGGGCTGCAAGCACTGATTACAGTTATGAAAGATAATTTGAGCGAAGGCAAGCAATTTACACGAAAAGGACATTACTATGGTACAAAAGCTGTACCAAGGTAATTTATTTAATTGTAGCAAACTAAATCGTAGTAAAAGTTGTTCTTAATGTAACAAGCAACGAATACGGTTTCCAAAACATAGTATAACTTGAAGCTATTTCGGAAGATGACACATCCTTTAAAGGTCATCTGTTAGTAGTACACTAAGGGCGAAGTATACATACATCAACAACAAGAGACACTTCAATAGTGAAGTAACCTTATAATCAGTTTGTTCTTCTACGCAGTTACGAAATAAGAAGTACAATAACAAGTGATACTTATACTAGACCCGCCCGAATACGTGAACGATGACCGCATAACATAACTACCAATTCACCTTCACAGTCTTCACACTAGTATTTACAAACCATGTAAAATATGTTACGTATGGCCTATTTAACAGTGGCGGTAAGCGTTTAAATGTTATTGAGTGCAAGTACGCTAAGTCTGTAGTGTAATAATATGCTCATTGTGTTGCGGTCTGCAGCGGCTAGGATCAAGTGCACATTACCTACATACAGATTAAGAAAACACATTTTGAATAGATTATTCAGATGCGAACATCAATAATACATTAGCTATCGATGTTTTATTGATCAGATTAACCTATTCATGTCGGAATTTGAATATTGAAACTTAAGTAAATAATATTCGAAATGTACTGTTACAAATTGCGATTTATAAGAATTCGTGTCGTAAAATTTGATTACAGCCATTTTATTGTTAAGAAATTGTTTATATGTGTTGTTATTTATATTAATTACTATTTGAACTAGGTCTTCGTAACTATTCTTTTACTTATTAAAAACATAGGATCACGATACGAGAGCTATAGTTATTATATACATTTTGTATTTTGATAATTGGTCAATACTGGCCAATATGGCAAGATGTTAGGTAACTATAATGACTACGTTTATACTTAATTGGTAATTATTAAATTAATAAAGATAGGCAAGTACTAACATTACATCTACTCGCAAGTGATTATTAAGTGAAAATGAAAGGTTTTGTAGCGTCTCCCACAGTAAAAACATAGACAGTTAGTTGCCGAGGTAAGTTATGTTAATGAATATTGAATGTGAACTTTTATTAAAAGTTCTCATAGAATGTGAATGTTATTTTCTAGGTAAAACAATGATGAACCTTGACTCGTTTGTCGCGGAATATTGTAGAGCACGATATCCGTTCCCCAACAACATTTCCATAACCATAATAACAAAACTAAATAACACTAGGCGCACAGTTACGCAGCTGACTGTCATTTGACAAAACATACACCTTTAACAATACCGAATGAAATATTTGGTGAATTTCACAACCACGGTTTTGTGTTGGTTGCATGAACATAAAAAGTGAAAATCGTCCATTATAATGTTAAAGTAAATTTGCACTACTTTCAGCCTAACATAAACTGCATTAAACCGGTCAACTGTTGCATAAGGACACGAAAAATAAAATCGAAGAGAAAGTAAACTTACGCTTTTTTCTCCTGATCACACCCATTTCCTCGTATCAAACTAGTCCTGGCTTACTTCCTGAGTAGGGGCAGTTATGTCCGTAGGCGGAGGTTGAATTACCGGCTCACGTTACGATACTATCGGGCTAGTAACGTACATCAATCAACGCAAGGCACCGGCCGGCTATTCGCCCTAATGCATTCCGACTAGGTCATTGTCCAATTTGATTATTAAATAAATTATACGAACATAAAGATATAAAAAAACTCAATCTTAAATGAGGATCAAATGTTATGTGTTTATGTTTGTAACCGGCTATAGATTGGATACGGTAAATCAAAACAAACAAATCGTGAACACCGAACTGTTTAAGAACGCGTGTAGTGCGCGCAGCCCGGGGCGCATGCGATGACGGAATGCGCGCGCTACCACCAAGAGATGTGGCGGAGGCTGTGGCGCCGGCGCTGCGCCCGCGCCCGCGACCTCTCCGCCCGATTAAAAATAGAAAGTCTCAACCTGGCGCATACCGATTCCTTTATTTTTACCCTAGCGTTACCTACCCATTATCTGTACGGATCGATCGCCTCTACATCCGATCTTGTTTGATTCGATTAAGTGATAAATATACTATACCTATTTATTATTGTTATTATCACTTCTGTTTTTAAATTATAGTATTTAAAGTAAACACTTGTATACTTTTCACTACCATACAATTGCCGATGTCGGTACCGATGTTACCTATAATATTGCATTTTTTTGTTTCTTTACGTAATGATAAACGTTTAATAAAAAACATACGCAATCGGACAATTAATACGTCATTAAGTGGCAAAGTCAAGGTAAAGAATGCAATTACCGTCATCATTGTTATGCGAAAACAGAAAAATATTACTTACATTTTGCAATACTTGCTGTTCTAACTGCCATATAAGTTTGACATTTAAACGTTGGCAAGGAATAAAAATCTCCAACATCTCAAGTCAATTAGAAGATTCGTCCAGTGGCAACAGCTAATCTCAAATTAATTACAATACACAAGATGATAGTTAATTACACTTCGGCGCGATGTAATATTACCAGCCTATCGGAGAAAATTAGAAATCGCGTTGCAGCCGGGATATGGCTTTCAGTTTAACTGTAGATTATTATACAGGACTTCAGCTTTCGAAAAGCAATCCGACCGGTGATCTACTTACTAGTAGTAGGCAGTGCACACCTTGCAGGCTGAATTAATGTATGCAAGGATGCCAATTAGATACGGCACGCGTCACTGTCAGATGTAATGGACGTTCAGACCTACTTAATATAGCGCCAACAAACTCGTTCTCGAAAGGACACTTTTCTCAACGAACGAACGTTTATGCGTCTACGTTTCAAGTAACGGTCATGGTGACATAGCTCTGTAAGAATTTGATACTGTTTCTCCGTAGGTGGATTTTGCGATAAAATATGTTAATCCGTGGAAAGTTGCATATTGCACAGCACGCCTCACCTTAGCCATTCAAAATCTCTAAGACTTTGATTTTAATTATTTTTTTCATCAATTTTTTAAGCCATTTTTAATTTAGATTAGTTAATAACATAAATCTGTTTATTGGAGTTCTGAATGGTTAGAAACCATAAAAAAACATGCGAAAGTATTAAGACAAAAGCCAATCTATTATATTAATAGGGGCTCATGTTCACAGGGTATCATGTTATTGATGCGCTTCAATAACTCATTTCACAGGTTCACTTTCGAGATCTGCGCCCGCGGCACGGATGTTAACCGCAACGCACGGTTTCCTGTGCATCGCCAATTCTATACGCAACAGGTATACATACTCTGTGGTTTAAAGTCCCCGCCATTTGAGAACACAATTGTAATAAAAACACATTATCTGGATATCGATATAAACACACGTCCTTAAAATACAACAGAATAGATAAGATTAGTGATACTGATAACATTCCAGCGTCAAGTGCGATTGCGAGCAACGTGTCTCTTGATGCAAGAGATTAACAGAGAGAGAAATCGAAAAGGGTTACGTATATCTGTAATATGCATTGTAACAGCAATAATAATTAGTAAGTTCACGAGGCCAGTATACACAATAACAAGGACTTTCACGGCGTTGAATAAGACGCGGATGCACGAAGATTGATAATGCAAAAGAACAACATGAGTGCACTACCTACAGTAATTACTATAACAGAGAAAGGTGTTTTGTATAACATTATAATAACATGACCAAATTACAATCTATGACATTTATTTATTGGGTTTCGAAAGTAAAACACGGTAATTTACGTGCGTATGACGTGACTGATAGATCCCATGCTTAGTAGGTAACAACCATTTTGTTACACAATCACATTCTTACATGTATTCTCAAATAATAACAGCTATTTAAAATTACCCACTCATGTTTTATGGTCTCTTACTTCCGTTGTTAATCTGTTTCAGGTATTTCCTACTCCTTTTATCAAAGATCCGTCATAGTTGACGTCATCAGCGATTGAAGACCAAAAACTGTTGGGTATTATATTAAATCTAACTGCACAGCGAGTAAAATCGAATGTCGATGTTATTTTTAGTGAAGTTGTGAGTTCACGAGTGTCAATCGTGCTCTTCTCCTTTTCTATCGGGCATCGGTGCACGAACTCGGCTCAGGCACGCGCAGCCCTGCCTGGCACCACACCGCCTCCTCTACTGTGCTCGCTTCGCATTGAAAGCTCATCTGTTATTATTTGTTAGGGTCAACCAACCTCAACTTTATAGACTCTATGTATCCATTGTACTTTCTATCCGATAGCGCCAAACATTACACAAGAGATATAGATTATGGTTTATGAACCATTTGTAATATATTTTATAGTGTAACAATCGATTACATAAAGGCCGTATCTAAAAAAACTGCAAAAAGAACAAGTAAATTCGAACGTATACTTTCAAATAAGGCTATCCTACATAAAGATAGAACACAGAAATGAAGCATTGTAGTTGCAAGGTGTGAAATGACAAGATAATAAGACAGTTAATCTTGTTCTTTATAGCTTCTATTCAAATCGTTGAAATTTAGAAAGTTGGGTCCAAATTAATCTAGTAAGTCATATTAAACAATACCTACTCATGTTAACATAAATAAGGATCGACCGCTTAACCAAGCCATTGATTGAAGTTAAAAAAACGGGTTATATCGCCTTGATTCACTAAAATACATCACAAATAAACAAAATTAAAATTCACTCTTGCAATCCTTGTACGAAAGTACATACGCGACGTACTTTTAAAGAAAAACAATATAGAAACATTTACTTCAGAGTCTGTGAGTCTGCAAATGTCAGATAAATAAAAATCTATTGGTTCTTAGAAACCACACCCGTACGCATCCTTGTGAAAATGCATCATACGGAACGTTTAGCTGTGACTATCGTGTCATCGAAACGCTGGGAGTTGTAATCGAATTGAAATCTTACTTGCTTTGAATGTAAACTCCATGATGGAACACATGATTCCGCGAACAGCAGACTTTGTGACTGCCATATTGCAAAAAATATTGCTGAATTATAGTTATTTTTTCACAGCACAAAATTTTAATGTACGTTTCGTAAAAGCATATGAAATACTGATACACGAGGCAGCTAACAACGGTCTGGCTCATTAGAGCGCACCAGTAAACGCGGGGAGAGTGCCCTGCTGCAGCTATTGTTGTCCGTCCCTCGGGAGGGTTGGCCCAGATGTCGTCCTATTTACGCACACACGCATAATAAACCTTTGTTTATATATAGAAATGACGAGTTATTGTTTGACATGACATTATTACAATCAAATTCCAAGCCGAAATTTAACAATCATACCAACTTGAATAGACTCAAGCATAGACCCTGCAAGTATTCAAGAAATTCCATATTTTCCTATGTTACAACTTGCAAGTTTTCACCACTTAGTGTAATCGATTTGTAGAGATCTGTAACGAGTTATAAATAACCACACTGAATTTAATTGTTGGGAAGTTGTTTACAAAAACAGGTTAGCTCTAAGCTAATAGGCTGTTAGAATATCGATACTGAACATTCAAAAGACCGTGGTGGTTAAGCTGAAAGCAGAATATTTTATGCTAGTTATACTTTGATATAACGTGATATATTGCAGGTTAACGACTAGATTAGTTTCTATTCAAAACGACTTTCTACCTTGGATTTCTCTTCGGAGTCGACTGTACTAAGTATAATTTACGTACCAATAATATTTTAGTAGAAATTTTGAATACAGAAAGAAGAACTAACTTTACAATTAAGGTAGGTAATTGGGTTCAGTAAAACAGTGCCATATTTGGTAAATCTGGATAGTAATGACCAAGTACTAGACAGATTTTAACTACGGACGATGTTTAACATAATGATGGATTGCAAAATAATATTTATACGCACCATATCCGTGTACAATTGGCTCGAGTTCACTGATTCGCACTCGTCTTGGGCCATATTTTGCTGGTAATGTGTGAGGACTATTTGGATAAATGGGACTGGCTCTCTGTTGGTCTTGGCTGCTTATTGATCTTGGTAGAGATCCATGCAGGCGAGCTGAAGGGTCGTTATATGTAAAGTTGTCCCTTTGTCCATCAATTCGATTAATTGGTCGTGGTAGCGTTCCATACGATCGAGGTTGCGGATTGTCATAGTTTATATTACCCCTTTGCTCATCCTGATAGTTTCCTGATCGTGGTAATGTTGCATGTTGTCTGACAGTCGATTGATCGTTATATATTGGGCTATCCCTATACTGTTCAGTACGACTAACTGATCGTGGCAGCGACCCATGCAATCGAATTGATGTATCGTTATAGACACGCTGATATGTTCCCTCATTATGCAGCTGCTGTGGCTGGTAGCGATATGGCTTCGTCGACTCAGTGTAATCAATATACGGGTTGTTTCTAGCCCTATTGCTATAACCGTTATTTGCAGGTTGTTCGTAATGATTTAGCGCTTGCAGACTCTGAGCTGGATATCCATATTGATTTGGTTGCCTGCGGTACTTGTCGAGTATATCAAAGGATCTATTGTGAGGTGCATAGTAACGGTCTGTAGCGAATATTTCGCTTACCGGTAATGTGCTGCTATTGTTACTTGAATTGCTGTTATTACTTCTACTGCTGCTTCTGAGATTATTTCGACTCAATGAACCATCACCACGCACGCTCAATTTGACTTCAAGTCTTTTCTTGTCTTTCATTGTCTTGATTCAACACTCACATGTATCACAACACTTTAAGATCACGACTTGTAGCTTATTATGGTTAAATTAGAAACGTTGTCAGACATAGTAACAAATTAATTATAGTTTACAATGTTATACAACGAAGTAACTTATCACGCTAAAGAAAGTAAATTGCACTTACAAGGTACAATCATGAACGATGAGTAATGATGTATAAGTAAATGACCACTAGCTCGAGAACAAGACCATCGTTGTCGAAGTTAATTGAGGTTAAAATAGTTTGGAAGAAACATCGACACGACTTTTCGACAAAGGCTCTGTCAATTTTGTGGCAAGCAATTTGACGTATAGACAAAGGAGAACAATAAAAACTTTAAAAGAGAAAATCCAGAGATACATTTATCGATAAGTAAACATTACTCTATCAATCAAGGCATTACTAGCAAGTTAAGTTATTTAATAATTAGGCACAATACATTAGACTTTATTATTCAAAATTTGTTTTTTAATAAAACTCTTTCGAGGTGAATGTCTGAAATTATTAGTTTTCTAAACAAATACGAAACTTTTTGTAAAAACTTAGCATTATTGGTACATTAGGTAGATAGAACGAGCGACGCTCTTGCTTGATAAACAACGTTTTGACATGCAATATCCGTGCAGACGAAGTTAATCCGTTCCAATAAATTTTACGAAGCAAACATTTTTAACAATTTCACTTGCGAGACGGTAACAAATGAAAAGAATTTCCGTCTTATTTGTTACATTAACCGAGTATTTACAATCGAAATAATAGAGAAAATATTAATTTACTAAAATACGACTGCACTTTGAGTAAATTCACTGAGGACTGACGATGAGTTTCGATCGAGTAATTTATTATTATAGCTGATAAGATAATGCCGTCAGTTCAATAACTCGTATCAATGTACACGATAGACCCTAGAGGCGAATAACACCTTCTGTGCAACCTTAGTGAAGTTATTGTTTGCTAATAACGACGTGTTTAATCGACTTGTTATGCCAAACACGTGAACATATACGAAGTACACTAAGAAGTAGCTAAGGTAAAAGAAATGCCTTGAGTTAAGGAAAATACAGAGACTAGGTCAAGGTAAGAGCTAGTGGTTACAGCTCTAGGGCATTGTTATGGTTACATTGAACATATGTTTTTAATGTGTCACCGATCATATAAGTTCCTACATTACACACATTACAAGTAGCACGTATAGAAAATTCAACAATGATCTCAACAGTACTTAACTGGTTTAAAATAAAATAAATCGTAAATAAGGTACTGGAAAAAACAAGGGCTCATAACCCGAACATAATGAACAATGATCCTATTAAGTTCTTAAACACGACCCAAATTAATGTTAGGAAACATGCAGTGTTTGTAAAATAAACAGAACACAATTATCAAGTGTGTGTAGACGCTCGGTTGCGATACTTGTTTAAAGAGGTCCTTTAGCCGGAATTAAGATATCAATTTTAAAGTGTGGAACATGTTCTAATTAAGACAGTATTTGTTAACGATGACCGTAGACGGTAGAAGGCTTCGCCCTCAATTCTCCATAGTAAGCTTGTTACTTGGACCTAATGCCATTATGGGTGAAATAGAGTACAGTACACTGGCGGGGATAAAAGAAAGGGGTAACGTTTTAAAGAATATGATAGTTCACCTAATGAAGTAGTACAGGGAAAGTGGATGCGTTTAATATGCATGCAAGTAGGGGCCAGAGTCTACTATTAAAAAGTTAAATAGAGCGGACCGAGTTACCGTGAAGTAATTTTTTTTTGTAACAGAACACAGAAACTTATATGCTCTTGTGACGCAAATATATGTAACGTTGTAACAACAACTGAGCTTGACCTTCATACATCGCACGTAACTACATATTAACACTAGTTTCTAGAATATCATTTGTACAGACATGACAATAGATAATGTATACGTTGAAGATGGAATCAATAACTGGAACTCAAACCATTAAAAAACACCGGTATTTAATTACGTTATCACTATAACACTGGCACATATTAACTTAATAGCACTTGCTAAAACATTTGGATATTAAGTGGGCTTGCGTCAACACAAACAGTTATATGTGTCAAATATGATCAAGCCGTGAATCTGAGTCATTCAATGCCTAATGCAGGTATCTCACTATTTGGCCACCGATCACGAAAATTGTATCGTTGCTTCGAAGTATGTCACGCGACTAGAACGCTCTGTTATTAATTTTCACTGAACAAGGAGGTTGATTCAGCGACAAACTCGCCACAAGTAAGCGAAACACTGCGGGGCTTCGCTCAACGGAACGAAATGGCACGGCGAGTGTAAAAGATAAGCTGATAACGTAGCGATACCGATTTTATACAACGCCAACATTGCGTGTTACTGGTATGTTGCTTCATTCAGTGTACTTACACAAGATGAGGCCTAAAGTGAGTCATATCCCTAAACATAAAATAATCTAACCCTCAAGACGATGTTAGAGAATGCAAGAATAATAACACGAAAACTAAGCACGTGACGACTAATGATAACGAAGTCAAATGACAATTAACGAGCGCACGTTTTCAAGTTGGAAAGTTATATAGACATAGAAGATTCCCACATAAAAATAATGGCGGGACGATGCGTTTGTATGTGACGCGAGAGTGACAGACGGGCTCCGAGCGGTTCACATTCGTGATCGCAAGACGACAGGCTATGGTCACGAACGTGTGAAATAATGTCGCAACTATCAAACATCTCACAGGGAGATCGTGCTGAGCCAAAATCAAGCTAATCGATAAAATAACATAATAAACTACTTTTTAAGTAAATAATTTCATTTTCAACTCACCGTCGTGGGTATCCTCAGCTGTTTCTTCCTCATCAGTCTTCTGCTCTTCAGCTTGTTCGCGTTTCTTAATTGCCTGCAAACAAACACAATCTCAACACGAAACATTTATACCCAAGTAATTTGATACGGGATTAACATAAACACAAAATAGGCCACCAAGAAGACAAAGCCTCGAGGATTACAGCTAGTAAGGAAATGATCAAATGTCGCATTACACTACATGCCGATGAAATGGTATGATCGTGACACGACAACACACAAGCAAAACAAGCCAAACAAAATGCAGTCGAATCTAAATTGAAATCTTTCGCTAAATGTCTTTCTATCTTGCATACGAATCTCACCCGGGCGAGCCATCCTCCTGCCGCTTTCAAGCACCTCATTTTAATATGTACTGATAAGGCGCACTTTAGAAATTGCCCGATGTTTGCAACTGATTTATTTAACACTACACTTGTATTGAGAAAGTGGCACTTCACTTATCGATTAATCGCGGTACACGAAGCATTGTTACAAGCGGCACAGTGGAAGGCACTCATTTCTGCGAGCCTCGCGGAGGGTCTACCGAGAGCGTTGTGGTCGAGGGCCCGCGCGCATCAGCCCGTAACAGCCGCGGTATTCCAACAATTACCCACGGTTGGGTCGTACTTACAGAAACGAAGCGATTTAGCGGGAGATTTACTATTTACACGCTTACGATGAGATTCTTTCGTTAGATTTTTCAACTTAATTTCGATCTAATTTTGTTAAGTGTGAATGATGTGTGAATACTCGCTCCAATGATCGTTTTATGGTAGTATATTCACATCACAGAGTACAAGTGCGATGCGAAAGAGATCTCACGACGCTATTGTTTCTGCTATTCTCTGGTGAACAAGAAATTTCGACGCGGACTGTGCGTCAGCTTTTACCCTTTCGCGTTATTGTATAGTCCGCAATTTAGATGCCATTGTGATGCGCAGCACGATTGCACGAGAGCAATGAATTTAATTGATGAACGAATACGATACGTACTCTAGACAAAAAATAGCATCGCATCCTAACTGCTTTATGAAGAGACAAATAACGTGTAACATGTAGTCCAATCGATCAAAATATTCTTTACTGAGAATTATATAGAATTATTCAAATCAGTTTTTAACTTCTCGTACAATGTGATTACTACTTGGAGCCCATCCGTGGTAAACCTCATAATGCATAGGTTTGTGAATATGATCTGACAAATATTATCTTGTCAGTAAAATTTTATCAATATAATACTGATATCTGACAGCCAATAATCTCATAAGGCTAAATGTAGAGTTTATTTTTGCATTTCAAGGATAAGAAAATACGGCCTTGGGTTTATTATTTTGGTATTATCCTTAAATTATATGATACATCGCAGTTCACTGCTTTTGTTAGAATATTAATCGATGGGTTTTGTTATCATTTAATATAATCTACATTAAGAACCGTTGCCTGACAGTTCCGGCTAGATAGCTAGCTTTGATAAGAATTACATTTAAATGTCCTAACAAAGATTAATTCACCGTCAAATCTTAATACGGACATGTTTAGAAATCCCGGATTTCCGAAAACAATGAATGAGTTTTGTAACACTGTTTAGACCAATTATTTAAACACTAAAAAAAGTATGTCGGCCTTCCTCTAAATTATAAGTAGCGTTACTTTCTCGGATAGAAACATTTATCAATACGTGTGTCCCCAAAAAGGAACTAGTGATTACCTATGAACCGAACTAGTTATGACTAATCATTTTAGGAAGCTCTATCACTTTAACGTTCCTTTCGCAAACGCCTAATTGATTTAGTATAAAAAGTCATGTCAGCATTAAATTGCTTAATGGCAATACCGGGCAGTAAATCATTATTTTCACTGTCTATTCTAGAGCAAAGACTACTATGAAAAAGCTGAATCACGCAAACGATCTCGAACAAACAATAACACTGCGCGTACAGACAAAAAAAATATATTTCTCAGCTTTTACTTACTTTGATACATGTAAACTAAAGTGTAGGTCACTGTCAAAATGAAATACAACATTCACGAATATAGTTTATACTTCAACAGTAAATATCATGCATGAATGAATAAATTACACAGCATCGTGAATCTAATTATAATGAAGGTCGAAGATGATCAAACATCGATACACTCACTACGATATGATCGGATATTCTAGTCATAACATGAGTACACACACAAGAGATTGCTGTTTAGATTCCACTGCATGACATTAGTTAAACATCTCAATACGCCAAAATAAATGGTACCGAAATAGTGTAAGTCCATAGATTGTAAACATGCAAGAGGTTTTAGTAAGTGTTACATTCTGAATGGTTTTCTTTGGTATACTGAACTTCAAAACTTGTTGTAAAAAGATATTTTCATCATTGTATTTAATAACTTTTTACAGGTCTATGTTTGTTTTGATGTCCAGTTACAGCACAATCGCAACCGCCATCAAAAATTTGCATTTTCGTACATTTTATAGAAGTTCATAATTCTTTATGTTAGAGCAGATTGTTGATATTGACAAGAGTGATCTTATTATGGACCTACTAGCACCTTCAAACCAAGCAAGATTACGAAAAATTTAGACTGCCCGTCTAATTTGATAATAATCTTTTAAAATTGATTATCTTAACAAGATATCAACACAATTTATGCAATTGATAACGGTTAGCGATAGTCTTTTTTTTCAATATTCAGGGAACAATACCATTGTTTAAGTTTATTGACAGAACATGGAAGATGCTTTTTATTGACTTATCAAATTGGACAGGCACGAGATTACAAACATAGTTAACAAGTTCAATAAATACTTAAATACAATAACGCATTAGGAAGACGGTAGCAGCACCTGCGCAATAAGGTCTCGCGCACGCCTTGCGTCGATCTGATTGACGCGTTTGTTCTTGAGGTGGTGGGGTGTGTCGCGGCGATGGAGCCGGCCCGCCTGCACCGGGGCGCCGCGCTCCTCCACCGTGGCCCGCCACGCGACCCGCCGCGGACGCTACCCACCGCCACCAACACACCCGTGTATACATATACCATACAGTCATACCCCGATGTAAGCGGAAACTCTTATTACTTGACAATGGACTTCCACCAGACGTACAATTCAAAGGCCGAGAATTCTTTGATAATAAAATAGAAACTTCTATTCATAGTCATAGATGACAGTTCAAAGGCCACAACCCAACAAAATCGGCGGAGATTGCGCAAACATTCCGAATGACATTTCAGAATAAGATAAGCTGGGTTTAACTAGACCCTGGTCGTGGTTTAAGTAGGAAAAAAAGAACTCATCCCAATGTAGTTTATCCAATTTTATTATTTGAGACGACCAACTCCTCTTCTTTCAATTCTCGAGGAGAAATTTGTTGATTTCAAAAGAACAGAAGCAATATTTACTGTTAAGAGCTTTAATTCTAAAAAAAGCACACCTCTTCTATTCGAAGAAGTAAAACGAGAATGTATCTTGACATCTGAATTATAAATCGATTACTAGTACTCAAACTGGATGCAGTAAACTGATTTGATGTGGCTGGGGACCTGTCGATGCAGTCGTAAAAACGTTGGTGACGCACAAATGTGATTTATATTTAAACGTCCACCTCGTTACGCGTGTTACAGTTACGCACTGACTTTGAATCATAGGTTTATCGGGCTAAGTGGTACCGGGCGTGGCTTCATGCGTGAATACGGGGTGTGACTGTACTAATATAGGGAGTCCAACCCGATTTATGTGGAATATAAAACATGTTATGGTAACGAAAATAAATGTGCTGGTTTGCAGAGTAAATACTACACCATTTATGAACCATTCCCAGTTTTGTTGCTGTTAACTCTAAGCGAATATCAAATGGCAACTTACATATCATTTGGTGTTAGGATTTTTTTACCAGTTATTTATATTTTGCATACAGATCTATTAATCTACCATATCCATTTAAGTTATTCGTTATTTCCTTGTTTCATTTCGTGTTAATTCTTTCCATTAGATTTTATTACAAGCAGGTACAAGGAGAGTTAACTTCTACTTAAGATGTTATATCCAAGCAGCAGAATAGTCATCAACTTTACCCTTTATTTCCTTTGAACTAAGGGCCTACTGCCACTGCATAAAATAATGTTATAGCAGTTGTGTAAGAGTGGCACCGGTGTACGACATATACTGCCCTACACCTTTCCATAACAGCAAGAGTATTAAAATTATAGATGGCAGCAGACCCTTGGCAAGTTAAGTCACTTTCTAGAATTTTTAGAAGAGATTTTTGTGCTTTCATATTTTTTAAATTATCATCCAGATGTAGGACTCTTTAAGCAGATGTAAAAAGTGACTCAGTCTACACGATAGTAATGTTGTTTAAGATTAGATACTTCCAATAACTATAATTATGACTTAGATATACGGACTTACCTCGAGTTCGTCGGAATCGTCGTTTTCATCGTTTTCGCCTTCAGACGATTCTCGGTCAGCAGCTGTTTGTGTGTCGCTGTCATCGTCCTTGGTAGATTCGGGAGCCGGCTGAGTGGCGTGTACGGCCTGCAAAACAATATTAATTAATTATATGCGTCTTTTTACAGTTTTAAGAAGTTAGAAGAAAGGGCACGTTATTTTCTTTTTTAATTTAAACATGCCAGTCACATTTCGTCACCAAAATGCACAAGTTCTGAAACGTTAGAGAAAGTCTTGATAATAAAAAATAAAAGTATGCTCGTGAATTCATTACAATAGTAAATCATACAAAACGTATGCATGTATTGATGACTTGTAGTTAAAACCTAGCTTGTTGAAATTCTAATATCTCACAAGAACAGTATTTCCTACAGGCTATAAAAATTGCAATTGGAATGTGAAAGTTTATTGGAAAATAGTCTTCATAGAAAGTAGGAACATTAAATTAGTAATAAATGCTTTATATATATTGAAGCTCGTCATGCAGAGGAAGTTATTGAAGACACGTTAAGGCATAAGTTTCGTTGAATGGAATTATGGTTCTATATTTTCGCAAATAATTTAACGAGATATTAATTAAAATACATACGGCAATGGATTCCTAGATTACATAGTTTATAAAACAGCGTACGGGTGGAGACTTGCATATAATACTAGCTGACCCAGTGTGCCATGGTGCGGAAAAAATATATTAGTGAAAAAAATCTTATGAGTTTTAAAAATAGATGTTGGCTCAATATGGACACAATATTTCATATGAATCGGTCCAGCCGTTTCGGAGGAGTTCAATTTCGTACACCGTGACACGAGAATTACATATATTACATTAAAATCTGTATAGACTTACTTCAATAGTTTCGACTGGCACTTGTATTTCTGGCGGTGACATAGTGATACCGTTTGTAGTCGGAGCCTCTTGTTTCGCGGCCTGGTTGCTCGCGGTCTCCGGGGAGCGTCCAGCAAGGAGCTTTTGTGCTTTCGCCTTCAAGTCCTTCGGGTGAGGTGTATTTTGACGGACAAAAGGTGTCTGCAGAAATATAAATAAGTTAGCTAACCTGATAAGTTATCAATATTTGTTTTAAAAAAACGTCAATTATATTAAAATTCACATGCGCATGCTTAAAAATAAATATTGTTTGCATATAAGAAAACATTACATAAAAAAAAACTTTAAGCTGTAATTATTGTATCTTAAATATAATGAATTCTGAAATGTCGTAATTTAAGCGAATCCAGAAGTAAATAGTTAAAAAAATGCAGTGAAATATTTTAAGTCAATTCAATAATTAAAATCGAGTGCATGAATTCATGAGAAATAAGTCTAACAATTAAATTGATCTCTACAAAGCAAGCATGTGTATTTTTTATCATATTACTAAACTGTTTTTTTCATAGATAAACTTCAGTACAGTGTTTAGTGAAATGTAAAATGTTTTAGAGAAATAATGATCTCACAAAATATCACAAATATAAAACGCTTAGGATTATTTTAGGCAAATGGTCTTAAAGCTAACACTCAGATATCTGACCTAAGATTCGAAACATGCTATAATTGTCATTTAACCTATTAACCGCATAATGTCGCAATATGTGAGACGACACGAATTTATCCACAGGATATGATATCACACACAGTCTCTTCTTCGTGAAGCTACGACGTCTGTATATTAGTACGAAGCTAATCTACTTTAAGTGCAGTACAAATATTGTGCGCAGTGTAGAATTAGATAGAGGAATATTTCCAAGCAGGTGGTATAGTTTTAGAATAAAGTGATTTTAATTATATTCGTACAGTGGGTCAGTAACGTGTCTTGGAATTAAATAAAAATGGCGGTCGTTCCTTATTGGGATGACAGGTGTGGCTGGTGTTACGTAATTGTGTTGTTTTTTGAACATGAGCAAATTCGAATGCACTAAAATTTGACGATGACGATGGGTTTGCGATGGACAACACCAACACTATTCATCTATGCATTAGTCTACTTCGAAAGAAAACAACTATTGTCTAAATACTGAGCAAGAGGCTTAGTGGCGGTCAGCGATACTCAACTCGATGGTAGTGCATTCACAATATTATTTACAAAGCATGTGTTATGTTCCAGGTCCCACTGCGGGTATCAACAGGACGGTACTCAATACATCACGATATGATATTTTTTTATATAAATATGAAAGGATTATGAGTATTGATTCAAAAGAATATTTAAGCTTTGATAATATTTACATTAGAATCAATCGCCATCCGATTAGGAGTGGAAAGTACAATATTTCATTATCTCGCATTACATCTTCTTTAGTAAACTTGCAGGTAACGCGATAGATAGTTATAAGGTCTGGAGAATAGTGTGGTATTGTTTGTGAATGCACCCCCCGAGACGCTTTGCCGCGTACCTCCGCGAGGTTAGTTATAGAGGAGGAGAGTCGTTGCAGGGAACTCCTCCGCTGTGTAGTGACTAGCTTGCGAACTACGTTTATCGGCCGCCTGAACGCTAGCATCGACTGTTGCGTGAAGAACGACTCAGAAGGTGTCGTCAAGTCCTCATTTTCCTCCTGAATCGATGGAA
Source organism: Trichoplusia ni (assembly GCF_003590095.1). Taxonomy (NCBI): domain Eukaryota; kingdom Metazoa; phylum Arthropoda; class Insecta; order Lepidoptera; family Noctuidae; genus Trichoplusia; species Trichoplusia ni. The sequence goes on from NC_039485.1 coordinate 6,419,831, forward strand.
CCTTAAAATTAAAACGTCTGTTCCAGGAACACTTCTACACCAAGTTCTACGTTATGTTATATCAAAGATGCTTGTTAATTAGACCTATGTATTACTCAACAATAAATATTTATCAACACAAACAATAAAACAGTCATTTACGACGGCTTTTTCTTATTTATTTACTTACCTAAATACCATACGATTGAGACTAAATACCGAACTAGATTCAATTCTACATTATAATAATGAATAACTAAGTTAAGGAACAATATTTGAATATTTTCTAATGCATCCACTTCCAGATACACAACAGTTAAGTAGACTGGCTGCAAGTATTAATTTAACAAATATGTACCTTCACACCTTCCCTATTATAATATCTACATAATACAGGAAACTTAAGAATTCGGGAATGATTTTTGGGTAAAAACAAACTATTTCCTATAAACAGAGTTAAATTTTTGTTTCAGAAAATACTATATTGTATGATACATTCACTTTTTCAATTTGATTAGGTAGTACACATTGGACATGAATATTAACACTGAACAAATAGTAATAAACGAGCTAACAAAAATAATACAGTAAAAACATTATTTTAAGATTAATAACGTCATGTGAATAGTTACGTACAATTTAAAAAGGTATTCATAATATTGTAACTTCAAGAAAGTTGTACATATAAGAGACAGGTGTAACCAAATAAAACATGCAAATAAAATAAAAGATAAACGTAATGGAAATTATCAGTTTATTACATAAATAGACATGATACGTGTATATATATATAAATGTCAGACTGAGTAATACTGAGGATATAAAAGTGATCCTAAAACTTATCACGACCCTTTATCACAACTATATAGTACATCCAATATAAATGTATATGCAATTCTGTAATATACATTATGTAATTACATAACTTGCTAAAAAGCGTTTGTAGCAAGGATTATACCACATCCGGCAGCAGAATCGAGTTTTCTTATCCGTCCATCCTTTTCCTTTACTCAGAACCGTTTTATGATGGAGCGAGAAAGAGCGGTAGAACGCCTGAATGCGTCGGAATGTTAAAGCGCTCAGCAACCCGCTCTATCTAGTTTTAGTAAATTACGGTTCCAAGTTTTATCAAATGACAAAATTATAGGAAAGTTCGATTAGATTGTAAGATGTGGTTTAATCTATATTAAGGTGTATTTATACTAAGATTATTCTAAAGCTACAAGTACGGTACTGAGCGCTAAGTAAGCTCTGTGCGTCGAGCAAGAATCGCGTACATTCCTAAACCAATATCCTAATTTCCTCGACCTATCCCGCAGTGTATTACCAGCATTGTGAAAGCTTATAGGTACTTTATACCGTGGATATTTCGAAGCATATCTAGTGTTAAACCCTTCACGCTTATACCTTGTATATTTCTTAATCTTGAATAAGTTACAACAGCAATAGCTCACCTCTTTAACTTCCGGCATGTCTTCGGTAAACTTGACAGAGTGTGTGCGTGAATTCTCCTTTTGTTCCCAGTCCTCGTTGTCCGAATCACGGTCTCGAGATATGCTCGATTCTGTAGAACCAAATCAGTTAGTGGAATGTTGTAGAATAAAATGACATTGTTGTAGTTTTGTGGTAAAATTTTAAATGTAAATATATGCTCAATTTCATATTCATGTTAAATGATACCAATTGATTTATGTTCCTTTCGAAATCCCTAAAACAAATGATCAAGGACAATCACAACACAGCAGCGGTACGTCACAGACTAAACAAACATTGACAGCTAGAATTATGTAACATTGATTAACATTTACATCATCAACAAATAACACAGAAAAACGTACATAAATGTTTAAACATGTAAAGTAATAAAATAATAAACAAAATACAACAATGAAAGATACTAAACAAAACTACTGTTCTATTGAGTGCAGTGCTATAGCATGATGACCATGAGTAGTGTTGTGTCATAAAAATTACTGTGCAAAATTGTCATAATAATAGAGTATCTTCATTTCAACCTTGATAAAGTCGCGCGCCCATCTGATAGTAAAACTAGCGCGAGGTTTTACACGACTTATATGAATAAAAAAACACCACATTTAGAAATACATACAAATATTCTTAACTTTTGAATAAATATATATTATGTTACTTCAATACTGAAACAGTCACAACACTTTAACCATGGACACGATTGAAGTAAACAAAAGCTTATACTTCCTCTTTTATTCAAATTATACTAATATAACTAAGATACAAGAAGTTTGAATGAAATTATCTCTAAAACTATTCTTAATATCAGCCTTTGGGCATAGGTGTATCAATCTAGTTTTACTATAAAATGGACGCCCAATAGCAGATATATATCACAGCATATACCTAAAAATCGAGTTGTAGGTGATACTTATGTGAACCTTACCTCTTACTCTATCTAGCTCTTGCGATTGTGAATTAAATCTGTGTTCCCTGAACCAGTGTCCACTGCCGACCTCTGACGTGTGTTCCAGCTCTATTCGTGACGTGACAAGTGCATTTAGTATATTTACACAGCAAAAACAAAACAAGTAAAGCTCAGAGATAGTTCACATAACTAAGTAACTTACTTCCTCGTCTTTAAAGTTACTAAGATTTTTATAGGATCATTATAACTTAAACGACTGTAAGAATAGAACAATAAATCCATTTTTTGAAGCCCATATCTTTCGCTGCCAAAGCAGTTCTCAAAAATTTGTTTACAATGACCCATTATTTTTATTGAAGCCAAATTAATTGATACGGTATGGGCGATGGTCCCCGAAATGAACGTAAACACATTCATAACGGTTCGATCACATGGGAATAACTACCAATTGATTGTTATAGGTTTTGTTGGAATACGAATCAAAGCAAACAAGGTTTCGTATCAACTTTGTAATGACGTCACACAAAGGCTCGAAGTAGACCAAACCCTTCTTATCGCTGCAATAAGATAAAACGATATTATCTCAGGAATGTTAATCCGTTCCATTCCATTTACTCGCTCTGTGAACTGTCCCTGCGCATTGCATAATTAAACAAAAGCACGAAAAGCATAGGCAAATACGACGTAAACGTACATACCAAAATGCTCACATGAAAGCAAACATACAATGGCAGTAGTATTGTTTTCTATGCCATATTGATAGGGATTTGATATCTGCTTATCATTGCATTTTTATCGTACACTATGTTATGTAATACCATACAAACAAAAAAACAACTTGACAAAAATTAAGAATTAATTGACTACAAGAAACAAATTTATTGTGCAATGAAGATACAAAGTAGTAAGTAAAAACTTTAGGCAGATTTCTTAAAATTTTAGGTGTTCCTACAGATAAAACAAATACAAGAACTTACAATTTTTGTAATGGATCAGTTTTTATTTTTAGATATTTTCTGTCTGTAGAAACACCGTTGGAAGCGAATAAAATTATCTACTCAAATCAATGTATTTATAATTATAATGTAATTTATATGAACCACCTAAGCATATATTGCCTTTACGAGTGACTTGAGAAGATACAACTATGACGTAAATAAAATAATTATAAATTAATATAGCTTTATCCGAACAAGCATGACTTAAAATATCATAATACAGGGGATGTTGACTTAATACGGAGTATACAATTCTCATGCCAAGACAAAAATACACGTATATTATCTGCATTTCACCGACTACAGTTATTAATTGCACCTTGATATCTTGAGTGGATTTTATTTATGCATAATTATTTTTATGTATATTCGTAGGGATAGATATAGACTACGATATAGTTTGGTGAAGACTAGTCTGTTGGTAGATCTTCGCAAGTCACTCGATCTCAAAGGAACTACGAGCAGGACACCAAAAGCAATACCATGTCTTAATGGTTCGTAAATACCTGGTTGTTGTGTATAACTAAGCTGAGGTAGCAAGAAGCAAGTGAGGACATTCTCCCCGGTAGTCTCGTCTCTATCGGTTTGGAAGGTCAGAAGCGGTTGAGCTTGGTTCTCCGATAGCCACACCGCTTTTAGTTCCAAGTTCACTAACGTGTACGGTAAGTACTGCAACCTGAAATTTATAAGTTTTAGGTTGTTTTATGTTTGGTCATCAAGAACAAGGATAGAATATATAGTGGACTAAGTATGAAAAAAATAGTTTATGGTCAGTTTTTATATCGTTTACGGTCAACAAGGATAAGGTTCAATAGTTTTATTTGACTTACCTATTACCGCTAACATCCAAAACATGTAGCGATTTACAATTTCCCAGTTCGTTCGGTAATCTAGTTAGTTTATTATCTCTTAAGCACAATACTCCAAGTAACGTCATGTTACCGATCTCTAGCGGTATTTCAGCCAAGGTATTCCTATCTACATTCAGTACAGTCAGCTCATTGAGATTCCCTATAGACTTAGGCAGCTCCATTAAAAAATTCTCCGTTAATATAAGCTCTTGAAGATTTGTACACCTGGAAGAGAAATACGGAATCATTAGCGTTATAAATAGCTCAAGATAAACTAACAAAATGAAATATATCTTAAACAGTGCGATATACTAACCTTCCTACATTTTCGTTTAATGTATGTAATCTATTTTGGTCCAACTTCAGTATAGCTAACTTGGATAAATCTCCGATACCATCAGGTACTGTTTCCAACATATTCTGAGAGAGGTGTAAGTCGGTAAGGGAGCACAGACCTCCGATTTCTTCGGGAATTTTCTCTAGTTTATTTTCACTCACATCTAGACATATTAGTGCCTTTAAGTTTCCAATTTCAGGAGGTAAATATTGGAGTTTATTGTGGTCCAACCAAAGTTCTTCTAGCGCCGGCAGCTCACCGATGAAACCCGGCTGAAATATGTGCATTTACATAAATACAAACATGCAAAATACTATATTATAGTTCAATCCTTTAATCATAATTAATTAGTTATCAACTGACCAGTTCCTCAATGTCATTATCGCCAAGATCCAGCCTTTGCAATCTGGTAAGATTTTTCAATGATTCTGGTAGAGATTTTAGTAAATTTTCTCTTAGCTCCAGCGACTGAAGTGAGATCAAACTGAAATAATAAAAACAAACGTTTAATTGGTATAAATGGAAGCATACAAAGGTATAGATAAAATCTACGGTGTTACGTAATTAAAGGTTTAACACGAAAGCGGGTCAGATCAACATATGAATTGGTTATATTGAAATCAGTAGTTTTACAGAAATCTGTACTGATACAACAAGGTATCCGATTACAAAGGGTAGATGTATAAAGGGTAGAAGGGTAGATTTCTTTGATTCCTAGAAAAATATTGAATGTGGTTTGTTGACCCAAAATCCGTTTCGTGGAAGTTTTTCGCAGAAAAGCTCTGCGCGTTGCTGATCGGTTTCAAAGACACGCTGTCAACGAAACGGCAAGTAATAATTCGAATCATTAATTGTCGTTTCGTTGTTTACAGATTTTGTTTTAATTTATTGCTGACGTCATACAGAATAATGTACTTTATCTGAGTATAGCCTGTCGGTGGTAAGGTGTTGTTACATAGTATCAGTGCATTTAACCTTCAGCAGCCTACAATTATTGTGACATAATAATTTGATGAGACAGTTCAGCGACGTGGAAACACAATAGAACGACAGACAGCAACAACGACTCCCACTGCATCGTTGCAAGGTTAATTTAACACTAATATTATCTTTTTATCTCAGACGAAACACATAACGAGATAACTGAAGCATTATTCCCAGGGTATTCACACTGGTACAATCCTACATTTAGTGTATAAGATATGTGATTGTTGGATGGCTTTGAAGTCAAATTGAGTGTTAGTATAATTCATTTACTTGAGGATGCATTTTATTTCGAAATTAATGTTCTGAATCAATTCGTTTTTGTTTTCATAAATTACCTATCCATAGCATCAAGTTAACAATTCGCAAATTATACTTCGGAGCAAATGTCTTTCAAATACAACTTCACGGAATTCCTATTGTATAAAAACATTTAAAACTTACTTAACTTATAAATAAGTTTTTGTGATTTCTACAAAAAATAAAACACAACGTAATACAAAAGAAATTAATCAAACGAAGACCCTGAATATTTACAGAATTCATTATAATGGAATAAGGAATTTATTTTCCTTTACACAACTTGTTGTTATTTTTTCTATTTACTCACTTCAAAGGAAGTAAAAAATGTGCTTGGAAAATACTCATGCCTTTGTAGAAGATAAAATATGCAATTCTATTGGCTTAGCCTTCATTATTTCAGTATAACTTTTATTTATTCTTCTTCTATTATTTTAATTATATAAACTATTAAGTTACGTGAAGAAATCAACTGTGTATAAAAATATTTGAACGTGTTCGGTGTGTCATCTGCACACAAACCTCAGCTTCATTTAACGACACATAGTTTTCTTGAGAAGGCAACGATATTTAAAGTTATACATAGAAATAAACGTCAAATGCAGCAAGTAGTAGTACTAAAACTGGCAACCACGCAACGGACTAGTCACGTACCACATAGGTAATGTAAGCCTAGCTGGTTTAGAAGTATTTAACACGTACATTTTTAGTTACACTCGTCAAATGACAGAAAATTATGCTGTTAGGAATGTGGAAGAAACCCTTCTGCAAAAGGCCAAGTTATTAAAGATTGAAACCGGTTTTAAATTACCGTCAGTCCACTGCGCGTGTTTATTTTAGCACGCTTAGTTTTTTACTTAATTGTCTCTACTGGACTGAGAGACTGGAGAATAAAACACATAAAACCTCTAAAGCAAACATAGCAGGATCGGGAGCTTGTTGACATTAACAGTCAATACTTTTAACAGTAGAGCAATAGCCAATATTTCAAAGTGAATTTGTTTTTGTACTTTATAACAGACCTAACAGAAAGTTACCAGTAGGTAGGTACTTATTCACTAGCCTTCTACATTCAAACGTACACGAGCAGAATATAAAATATATTTTTTGCTTGTTATGTATTTCGTTTCCAGAAAACTGTTGCGTTGTCGTCGTCGCTACATTATTCCCAGAAGTAAACAGTCTCATAAAAGTAAAAGATTTACTTTCATCGTATATGGTTTTTGTAACGAATCGGTCGAAGATTATAATATAATATCTGTTTATCTTTAAACGTCTTCTACGTCGTTTCTTGGTTGAGGTTAGGCAATTGTCTGATGTTATAATGTTATGAAAAATCTCTATTGTTTACTGATAATACACATGGGTACACGTCATGTTTGTTTAGAGCATTGAGGCCACATTCCATAGGCGATGTCAAAGTACTTAGCGTTGGTTTTGTACAACAGCCATCGTTCACTGAGTCACTCAAGTCCGCTTATGTACTCAAGTAATTAGAATATCGAGTAAACATCATACCTAGTACGTATTTCAGCGAGTACGGTTCGATGTTCGTGACCCAAATACAGAAATAGCACGTTAATAAAGTTGTATATTTGCTAATTATACTGCGTTGTTAAGCCGCAACAATCACAAAAAAATGTTTTATGTCGTTTAAAATGAGGTTTATTATCAATAAAAAGTAATAAAAATCAAGTCATCTTTAAGCTATATATTGCCTTGAAGAAGACAATTACTGTGTTTGTGTGACGTAAGACATCAATTTAATCGCTGAAATATAAATCGGTGTGAAATAAAGTTTCAAATTAAAGCGACGATGCGATGGTGCGTATGATGTATTCATCGTCATTCGCTACACATTGCACGGATTTTTATACGAAGATGAAATATATGTGTTACACTTTATGAACGTTAAATGTAGTGTTAAATCTTATTGATACAAATGTTTACCAATGATAAGATATTACGGTCACACCTTACGGTCCTAAAACCCATTAAAAATTAAAGAATAAATAAACAGGTTACTAATTATGTTTCTCTTTTTAATTGTAATAATGTTCTATTTTCAACGAAACTTAGTATTTTATAATATGCACGAACTAGTGCATTTCATTTAATATCTACCTTGAGTATTAAAACTTCTATAAAAAAAACTTTAATACTCGTTTATTATAATAATCAATCAAAAAATATTCAATAAATCGAACGAGAAAATGATTTGATGTTGAAATCTCGAAAATTGGATCCACGATAAAGCAATTCCCTTCGCGTGGAGTGTATTTTGATATACCTGAGAGGTTTGTAAATATATTTAACATTCAATTAGGAGTACGTAAATAGCTGCTCGCGGCTTAAAGCGTTAATTGATGTTATTAAATGTCAATCAATTCAAGTAAGTTGTTATTACTTGTTATAATTGATACAGAATGTTAGCGGCATACACATGTAGTACCAACTATCATGTAACTGAGTTAGTCATCAACATTGTGCGTACGATGCAGTCATTGGACAATGACGGTCATATTAATCCAACAGTTTATACCTAGGTACGAGTTAACTTACGAACAGGTTGAGTTTAATTATTCTCATTAAAGGAACAATATTTAAACTTTAATGGTCAAAAATTGTGTCCGGACATTGCAGCATTAACGTCTACTAAAATGTCTGCAAGTAATAAATAATCGAGAATATATGATATTTTCTTACCTTAATCATAAAATTTGTCACTTTATTTTCTCATTTTTATACTGTTAGAACGACTACAAGTAATAACTAACCGGAAACATACTTTAATAATAAATACATCCTCAATTACCAACTATAATGACAAGTTATCATTCTTATTCAAATCACAGTCAGATACAATTATGAAATGTAAACTGACGTATTGCTTCCCTTGTTATTTACGCAACTAGTAACCAGAAACAAAAATACGAATGTCTGTTTTTAAATAATTTAAAACTTCAAATTCCAAAGGTTTCACAATTTTATTGGAATTAAACAAAATGCTATATTTTATTTAAATACCGAATTCAAATATTTTAAATACTTCAGATATAGACACATAAAAAGTCGCTTGCGAAGCTCTTCTCAATATAATCTCTGATCTCTGTCTGTACAATGGAACAAGCGCCATACAATAGAGGGTACTTATAGGAAAAAGAATGTACTCCTGACAAAAAGAACGTGAAACAACTTTAACAGACGTATTATGTGTTTGTATGGACTTCAATAGGAGGGTTATTCAGAGCCGGCCATAGCTTTCCAGTTCAACTTTCGCTTTCGCCTTGAGCTCAAACAAAGCTTGGTCATACAAATTGTTCATGCAACTAGTCTCATGACTCCTCCCTTTCATCAATTTAGAAACTTTCTCGACAACAACGGACCGGATAATTTATCATAACTCCCGTATATATTTAATACATTGTATTTATAGCACGAATAATGGTTTCATATCATTTACGTTTGGTTAACAACTTATTTTCAACAGACAAAAAATTTAAGAATATATTTTCGAATATACCGTTCCGTCAAATTACAATGAAAGAACTGGGACCAACTGCGAAAATCTGATGAATAATGTAAGCTTATTCCCTCTTCATGAATGTTTAAACAGCTACCTTTGAAACTCCACTCGGACCGTATTACATTGGCTTAAATAACGCGTTTAATAATTATTATGCTTTAAATGGAAATTTTTGCTTCATATACTTCAAAGTATTTATATTGTAAACTAATTGGCTGTTAGTCTGATTATGAATAAATCGAAATAGCTTATGGATAAGCTTTATATCACAAAGGCATCTGATCAACAGAATCAATTTCCCACAGGAAATTAGTTCGAAGTCGAGCAGCAATATAATAAAGTTAGCCGTAACCTATTTCGCAGCACAGCTTAAAGCGACTTGCAAAATAATGCTATCATTAAGGAAAATCCGCGATCAGTTTCATGATATAAAAAATAAAATAAAAAAGCAATCTTCCTATTAAACATGGCTTAGACTTTTCCTTTATGATGAGACTATACATGATTTTATAAGGCGCCGAATGGAAACAATGGTAACGGCAATGTACTTATAACGCCTGGATACGGTTTTTATAGGCCCATTTTGAACCCTTTGGCTTCATGTGTGGCAATATTATAAATAATCATTAAAAGGCTATAAGAAAAACCTCCACGGAACTTTTAGGCTTTCTAGGAGCAGCTTTTTCGTGCTAGTAATGAACTACTAAACGGGAACTATACTAGTACAGAATATATCTAACCTGCCAAAGTCGCTGGGCAGGCTTGTGAGCGACATGTCATTGAGGCCGAGCACGGTGAGCGCCCGCAACTGGCTGAAGCCCGCTGGCAGCCGCGGGATCGGGTTGCTGCTGAAGTCCGCAATCTGCAGCGCCCGAAGCTTTTTGATATCCTCCGGGATGTCGGGAATGTCTACGAAAAGAAATTACATTATTATTTTTACGTTGGATTCTGCTTATATTGCTTTAGTGACCAGTATAAGAATTGTGTAAGGAACGGTAATGTGTAGCCGCGGGCAAGGTTTTGAATGCTATTACGATCCTGTGAATTTCGTCGATAAAAGTACGGCTGTAGAAATAGTAGCGTTTGTTTTATAGAAGAAAGAAAAAGATGTAGATATTTAAAACGATAACAAAGCAACATATCACACTGTTAAAACAAAAATGTATACATATGATGCATACGAAGATTTGTATATTCGGTTTATAAATATCCTGAAAACAAGAAACAAAAATAATACCTTACAACTGAAGACGTAAACAAACAAACCACAATGATTTACTTCGTCTTTGAAATAGTTAATAACTTTGTTGTAAAGGCCAACAACGGAATACAAAGACTGGTTTTAAAGGTAACACTAATATGACTTTAGTTTGTAAGTAGTAATATAACTATAGTAGTTTCTTAGTCAAGTAAATAAATAAAAAATCTATATAACATTGCCTTGCCCAACCTATACAGAAAGCGCATCTTGCAGATAGTTGCAACATTGCGCATCCAAATACGGGTACTGGCACCGGATCAGTTTCGGCATATGGCACAGTTTACGTCGCACAAGGTCTTATTACAGCCTGTACTTTGTATAAACTGTTGATACAGTGGAGCTAAGGGCTGCCGAAAGTCAACATGGGAGTAATTGGCACAGGGACGTAAACATATCGGTCACATACATAATTTGCGATTGCTCTGTTTCTAAGCGCTAGACCAAACATTGTTTAAGTAAGGTCAAATGTCTATTTTTTTAATATGACGTATTCCAACTGCTCCTTTACCAAACTAAACATTTTTATTTAAATAATAGTTGTATCTCGTACTAGCAATTTAATATCAACGTCACATTTAACACGCCAACTAGGAACGAGAGCTTGTTGCTTCCAAAGTAATTAAAGCTCAAGCCGGGAGCTTTTAATTGTCAGAACGAAGAGAAAATAATTAAAGTTGAAGTTATATAACCTTATGGACGATAGTAATGAGTGTGTGTATTTTAGTAATAAAGATTTACATGAGAGAAATCCCTTAGATACATTGGAGAGTGTATTTAATATTAAGAGGAAAATGTCTTCATACCATAAGATATTAGCAGATCCTCGCCACGATTAAAAATGAGTTCCAGAACTTCACATTGATCAAAAAATGGTCGAACTGATTATTTTTTATTGGCATCAATTGGAGACATTATGTAGACAAAAATAAAATTGTTAGACGAACAGTGCGTCACTGCGTTAAATGTATTATTAGGTACATTAGCAAATCAATTTAAACTCCAGGTTGCGCTTTAGTGGCGAAGGTCCGTAACGTAACAGGATAAAATGTTGCAAAAGTTCATCGTACATTCGAAGAATTATTGTCATTTTCATTATGCAAAACCGGACACTTCTTACTTTTTGTGTTAGTCACATTAGGCAAATAAAACTTAATAGGGATATACATGGGGCGTGTACCCTGACCCTAACAAATCAAAAGGTTGAACATACATCGAAACACCAACAACAGCCATTTATCGGAATTGTGGGATGATCACAGCCAAGAGACGGTTCGATTTATAACATAATTTACATGAACTGTAAACACAAACAGACTCGGTTGACATAGCATAGAGATTTGATGGTATACCGTATAAACTTGGCAAACCAAAGTCGCTAGCTAGCAATAGCAATAAAGCAGAGAGAGTTACAGAATAGTATAGCTATGTAGAGGATTCACACGTAGGTACAATGTTGTGTATAAAACGATGTATCTACAAAACATGTTCAGTAGAGCAGGTAAAATGTAACAGTCCCGCAGTTAATCGACCGACGGATACTAATGTAGGTGGCGTGTACAACTGATATGCAAACGGCGAGTTTATAACAGAACTATTACTCCGCCATAGCCATTACATCATACGTAATAGGTAATTGTTACATGAAATAATGTTTCGGGCCACTTAAAACTTCTGAATGAGAGCCAATAGAGATTAATTATATTACATTTCTATTTTGATAAGATACATTTAGATAACAGGTTGTGAATAGAATTGTTGCAAAAATACTGTGTTAGCTACAGAGCTCTTTCGTTGTGATAAATACTATCACATTATTTGACATGAATAAATATTATTTACAGGTAATTATGAGTTTTATGGGTTAAGATACATTTTTATGATCATTTTATTAAATAGACTGACTAGCTAACAGTTAATAACACGATAAGAGTTTTATTTCTATAAATTAAATAATATTTGGGGCCTGATGTTGAAATTATTCTGTTCTCGTTTATTTTCTCTCCATTCGCTTTATCAAACAAACCAAAAAATGAGTTTTCGTTAATAAAATCAAGAGATCTCTATGTAAGGCGTAACTTTAATATCAACATTTAAACAGTTCAATAAGATGAATCTCGATCGATGTTTATTTAGCAAAATAAACATTATTACAAAGGCAGTACCAAACTGGTTTTCTAATTTCACGATGTTAACGGTAGTGCGCCCCGGTTTCCGGTTTGCGGGCGAGCATTCCAGCGGGCGTGTCGTCATCAATTATTTGTCAAGCTACGAACCGTATTGTACGAGTGAACCTTTACCATAACATGGGTCAATTACTGCAATCCAGGAAACAAAAAAGAGACTATTTCTAGCCTAGTTTGTAGTTCCTAAAACTGAATAAGAGTTCCATAAGGTCAATGGGAACATCTTATCGGCAGCAACTTCCGCTGCTTGTCAAAAATGTATCAATTTATATACTTAGCAGGTGTTAAAAGTGGTTATAAATCATCAATGTTTACGTTAAATGTTTTTAAATGGCAGGCAGTGCTGAAGTTCTTGTTGGGTTTTTTGGTGTGGGTGGATCTATTTAAAGACTGCTGTATGTCTATGTGGATTGTAAGTGCCGCTGTGTTTATCTGAAGGGTGCGGGAAGATGTTCAGTGTAAGCTGACTGGTAATGGCACTTCCGCTGTATGCCTAAAACTATTAATAAAATGTTTATTTGTGTTGTGCTCTTTGGTTCGAGTGTTCCCGATTATAAATGATTAGTTCGGAATTCATTATATTCATATGCTCCGAATACAATCAACGCTGGCATATTTTCAAACAGTAACAAATTAGCTAACTAGGTCAGATGGAAAGTATAACAACTTGAGTTTCTTTACATAAAACTCGATAACAATTTAAAGGAGTTCAGATGGAAATAAGAAAAGTGACTACCTTTTGCGAAGTTTTAATTTCAGAGTTCAAAGAGAGTTTTATTCCGTATGAATATGTTTTAGACAGAACGTAAAACATAAAAATACTTAAATTATATTTACCGAAACAAAGTCGTATAAACGTTTCGAATGTTATTTTCACTTATATTATACTAGCTGACCCAGCCAACGTTGTTTTGCCTAATAAATTATTATGGTATGTATTTTTAAATGCCACATTATAAAAATAAACAAAAAAAAACAAAAAAATCGTTCAACAACTAAAGAAAAAAAAATTTGGGTCAACAACCCTTACCACTTACGGGTTTGAAAAATAGATAGTTGCCGACTCTCAGACCCGAATACGCATATATTTTTTTGTAAAAATCGGTAAAGCCGTTTCGGAGGAGTACGCTAACTAACATCGTGACATGGAAATTTTATTATATACTAGCTGTTGCCCGCGACTTCGTCCCCGTGGGTAGAAGATATAAGTTACGATTTATACCTGCCCTGTTTTTTTCACATTTTCTATTGTATCTTCGCTCCTATTAGTCGCAGCGTGATGGTTTCTAGCCTAAAGCCTTCCTCGATGAATGGTCTATTCAACACAAAAAGAATTTTTCGATTTGGACCAGTAGTTCCTGAGATTAGCGCGTTCAAACAAACACACAAACAAACTCTTCAGCTTTATATATTAGTATATTGATTAGATTTCGTCCACAGTCTACAAATATAGGTAACATATGACATGTCAGACGGATGGATTCAGTAATATCCGTTGCAAAACACAACCCTACAGCAAATGGAATGAGGACCCAGGAACGACGCCACGGGTAAAGGAAATTGATCTCGAACTTGCGGCGGAAGCCTCTATTAGCCACCTCTACAAACGTTCTATACTATAGCATACAAGGATTATCTAAGACTGCCTTCTGTAAATCTTTAATGAAAGAATTGTATTCCAGGGCAAATGTAATAAATAAAACTCATTTTGTACGTTCACTGCATTATCTAACAAACTCAATAAAGGCACCCGGCAAAACATAAGTAAAAACATGTCGCGTCAAATAAGCAGGTGAATGAATCACATTCATTTTGAATTCTATTTGCGCATTGTTTTGCTGATAACATGCTGGTGTTGTCGCAAAGCCCTATTAATGTGCGTCAACAGGTAGAATAGAGCCGTTACCAACAGAAAAAAAATGTTTGTAAGCAGGATTTGCAATGGTATCAGACTTATTTGCTATCACAGTCCCATTAAATTGACAAAAATCATAATTGGTTTAATGAGAGTTTTTAAGTATATAAATACGCCCAGTTGTAATGTTTCATTGCCTTAATCCGAGTAATTATCCTTGTTAACCTTTAAGCGAAATACGTATAAGGCCAAATATTAATTGTACGAATACTGCGAACCACCAATTTATATTTAAGAGATGATGTAACTAGAGTTCGCCAGACAACACTGATTTCCATTGAGTCTGGAACGCTCATTTCTCATCTCGCATATTTTGGTTAACACATGTTTGGTTCGCATATTACAAACCAAATGGTGTCAGTATAGCTTATTACCGGAGAGGACAAACATTGTACCGCAAAACAAACATATTGTTTAAGTTTTATAGGTCGAACAAACAATACAGGTTCGATAGACGAACAGAAAAAGTTATAGTCGCCGGTCGAGTGGCGGTCTCGCGTGGCTTACCACCAGTGCAATCCCATTAGAACGTTATTGAGTTGTTCGTTGCACAAAGCAACAAATAAGTATCCTATAGCGACCCAACGCTCTATATAATGAATGTCGGTTCAACCAACGGGACACAATAGATTACCTGAGGGTAAAAATCCCATTTGGAATATAGCGCCTCGCGCCAACGACTCTGTCAGCCGCTGAAACTAATATTGAATTGAACATAGCTATAAATATTTATCATATAAAAAGAAGTGTTGATATACTGGTAGTGATGGGTGACGTGGAGGGAATATTAAAATCTTATTTCATAACAATAAAATTCTTTGTGAATGAATGCAGACCTTACTGCATTCTGCTTACCCAGAGAGGCGTTCAGTAAACACTGAAGAATGAAGAAGTATTTCTTCTCATATAGAGACATGAATAGAAAGTGAAATAAACTGGCATTTAAACATTGGAAATGATTAAAATGTGCTATGGCACTTTTACAAAAATACTTAAGTAAATTACCCAATTGACAAGATTTGAGCAGAATGCAATAACGAAAAATATTTTAGGATTTTCATGTACATTTTTCATGTTCATATAAACAGTCATACAACAAATGTCTTTACACTAAGTATTTATAAATAAACCCTTTACATTTCACGATATCGTCAGAACTCTTACGATTTTCTATCGCTTTTGAGCTTCGAAATTCACTAACGGGCGTGTTAAAACATTAAAAACCAGATGTTAGTTAATCGACAGTGTAATTGAATTTCAACAGTATGTGTTAACGCTCATTCAGGTATCCCACGATATAATTATCAACTTGGTAGTGAGGTAAGAGATGGTGTAAACTTAAAGAAACGCACTGACATACAAAACGAACGTTAAATATACCATCATTTTCGCTTTGTAATAGGAAAAAAGGAAGATAATATCTTGACGTTACGTTCTAAGCAGTTTGCATAAACAAACGTAGACGATTGATTGTTCGCAATGCGTGCAGCGCGAGCAGCCCAACTCCACACATTCTAAGTCAAATATTATTAATATTTAATATAAACTAGCTTTAGCAGACAGTTTCTAAGGGAATATACAATGTATGTAAATGTTAAACACTCATCCCCACTAATCAAATTTAAATGAATAACGACTTTTGTTTCCGGAGTATAAACAATGGCCGAAATCCGCGTTTCGATTGTGTTATTAAATAACTTTAACGATTTTTCTCACAAAACCTGGTGAATACTTTGAAGAACTTTATTGAAAACAATTGACTGTACGGAATGATAGCTACAATGAATGCAGTTTATCAATTCAGTAGCATAATTGTGTATCTGTGAGAAATAAAATAATACATGTAGGTGTCCCTGGTGACTGGCTCACCGCAATAATAATTGCAAATTTTATAAATTAATACTGTTATTGTCATTTGTTTAATGTTATACTGCAATCGCCGTATTCGTATGCCGCATCAAGAGGTCACAACGAATTCGAACGTGGGAATTAATACGTTACGTATATTACGTCATACATATTCATAACACTAGATTTAACATGCACAATTCAATTATTTTACACGTATCTTAATATTAACATCTCGTTTAGAGTAGTTGCTCGCACGCGAGTATTAGTCACACCTGCGACAGTAAACGTGCCATTGCTCCCGGTTCGAATGTTTTGTGTCTCTTTTATTTTATTTCAATTCAGTTGAGTATTTAAGCGTGGTTTACTTTGTGTGTAACGTAAACAATTTTGTTTACTTTTTTATATTATTTTTCTCAGCCAATTTGTTACATAAAATTTATCAGAATCAATTTCTGCCCATAATTGCACGTAACAGTAATCGAAGTACTATAAAAAAACCTGGCTAACCAGTGTTTTAATAGCAAAGTTCATATTTTTTTCTTTTTTAAGTTATTTAGCAAAATTGCATACTTATCAAAAACATTCGACTTTTTCTTTATAAAAAAAATAACAGTTCCAAACATGAAAGCGACAAATGCTATAAAAATAAACGCTCAACCCGGTTCGGAGAGAACGTCGAAGGTTCGGTAACGCTAGGTACTCAATTTATTGTGACCAAACCGGTTAAAAATGACCTCACTGTGGTGATATAATACATCTATAATAAAAATCCAATGTGTGTTAAAGCATCGTACTTCCGAGTACCATTTTTAGGCGTTACGAATTTACTTACAAGTCTGTTTGTACAAGTTAAGATAAATGTACAATTAGTAAATAAACTATTTAGTTCATGTGTTTTAATTACGATTTTGGAGAAAACACTTGAAAATTGGAGAGTATACAAAAAAAAAATACACTGCAAAACTTGGTGGTAGACTTAAAGAAGCAGGAGGTGCGAACGCGTGGGAGTTCAGAGGACAATACTATGTACGGGCACGCTGTCAGTTCAACAATCCCATGTCAATACACTGCTAAAAGCAGATACTTTGAACCGAAACCAACGTAATACCTAGATACCTAATATATAAAAATACACGTTAAAAACGTTAATTGTGCTTCGAACTATGTAGAATATAAACTAAGTAAAACATTAAATAAAGCACAAAGATTTCATTTTCTTTATCTGGTAAATTGTAAAATTTGCAATTAGGATTTAATCATATTTTATCCAATAGCAATAATCGGCTTGAAACGGGCTATCATCCCCTAGGGTTCAAGAGTACGCGAAATACACGACGGCAGGACGAATATGAAGAGGTTGTGTATATAGTTTTGGATTATCTTTTTAACATAGAGGTTATAAACAAACACTGTTTGCTAATTCATTTATTGCTTGATAATATGTGACTGTAACCGAAGGTAATGTTCAGACGTGGAAGCGTCATAAATCGTAGTACTTAATACTATCACGATAATATGCGATTGTTTTACGTAGTTTTAAAGATTTCATGGATAGTTTTTAAGACATTCCAGATACCATTTTTAAAAGAACTTTCTACGCGTTGAAATAATATCAAAGATATTCTAGTTTATGTTCTATAACAATTCTAGATTAAACGTCTGTCCTGTTTTACTAAACAGGCATAGCATCAACATCACGTACCCAGTCGCTAAAGCATGCTAAGATTGAATAAAGATAGTGCAAGCGACCGCGGAACTAAGGAAGGCATATTTTATGTAAAATAGACTACGCTTGAAATAATTCAACCAAATTTACATTTAACTTCAATAAAGTCAAAATTATATTTGTTTGTAACAAATTTTCTAGCACTCGGGTAACTTTTTAAAACGGCCGGTTTATAGTTTTTATTTTAACTTATAATTTTTATACAGGTATTAAATTCTAAAATTCGATCTATTCGAGACGATTTCAGATTTGTGGAGACCTGTATATTATACAAATACATAATTCGACATTTGAAAGGAAAAGCAGATAGGAGCAATAAGGATTTAAACCCATTTTCAGAAACAATGTGAAATATTAATGTACTCTTAACTTATTACTGTCTCTTAAATAGGTATGTACATCAAAAGAACCTTTGTTTCTATAACCATTACTAAACCCTTCTGTAACACAGCTCCGACGTTATATAAACCAAGTCTGTTATTTAATACACTGTCAAAATGTTAAACATCGGGTTTATTATTCAACTCGAAATTAAGCACCTCGCAAAAGTAATTACAAGTCTGAAAATTAATGTTATTACTACAAAGGTAATTTAATTACAGCTGAAGGGATTGGCTTAATTAAGAACCCAGTCTGACGATGTCATCAACAAACACGATCTCATTTGCAATAACAAACAGATTTCTAATTGCATGTTGTACGTTTCATGCGATTTATTTATGCAATAAGGTGCATGAGATGTTAAAAAGGTTTGCAACCTACGACATAAACTTGCAATACTTCGTTGCATTGTTTTATATTTAGAACGGAGCAGTTAACTGTGAATAATATACAGATGTTAGTATACAACATAGCACTAACCGCTTAATAGCGAGTTTAACAGGAAATCTAGTTCATCTACACGGGTCGTTGGAAACATACCGAATCACACACCGCGAACTTACCGCATCTGTTTGTTAGTTAAATAACTAATAAAAAGTAAGCTTTTTGAAGTTTTGGGTTGATCCAAGAAATCTATTCTTAAAAAAAATGTACATTAGTCGTTGATAAGTGCAATTCTATATTAAAAATAATAATAATACATAATTGAACTTATCAACTATATGAAATGCAATACAATACTAGATACAGTTAACATATTATTTCATTTATGACAAATTAAGATTTAACAAATCGCAGTATTAGCTCAGTTACTCAAATAAATCATGGAACGTTGTATTTCAAGAATGCCCCGCGGTGCCTCTATTTAGCACAACATAGTGAGCGCTAATTAACCCTCGTCAAATAAGCTAATGAAGTGTACACAAAGGGCTAACATCACACTACATAACCACAACGGTTGAAAATTTTGACATTTTACTGTCCATTTTGAGAATTCTTGAACAGTTTATTCTTTCTTTACATAACATTGTGATTTTAAGTATGTGTATATGTAAGATTTCGTTATTTATTGATGCACGTTTCCCATTTGCTGCACAAGTGCATAGTTCAGTAAAATTTGTTATACTAAACATTAAGTTTACATCAGCGATACAAGAATATAATATGGCTCAAGTATTATGGAAGGCTCGGCAAGGCTCTAGAAATCTTGAAATTCCATAGGGCTTTTTTAATGATAACAAAAATTACCGAGCACATAACTAAACTAGTTAGCAAATTCTTGGTGTTCGTCTAATGTGGGAACGCAATTGTTTAATAACAAAGACTCAATACTTGATGACGTCAGATTAGCGGTAAAAATAATAGCAGTGTGGTTTAAATCGTTAAGTTGAGCGGAAGAAAAGACTAACAGTTTAACGAGATTTAGCCTAAAAACGAAAGTTTAATTGAGTGTTAGGACCGCTTTTTCTAAAGTTATTATTTTGTGAGATTCGGCCATTTTCTAACCTCTTAATTATATAATATACCTTTTAGGGTAAATTGAAAATGTTATTTTTCAAATAAGTTCCAAAGTAAAGTACTTGATAACAACAATCGACACTTAGGAAAACGATGAGGAAACTCAAACGCAAAACTGGTAATTAGCAAACAGGTGTCATGTCAATATTTACTATGATCGCTGGCTGTAGATTAGAATATTCTCTTACAATTACTTCTTGAGTGATATCTTGATCGCAAATAAACAAATCACTAAGAAAACAAACGGGATATAACATAACAAGTACTCGAAAGTAAAATCTACAAGACACATGGCTTTTTTTGTCCATCTATTTTAGATGGCAGCTCATTATTTTCTTGGACCAGCCTCCGTTTGAGAGACCTCGCCGTCAGCATTGAAACGGTATCCATACCGTAAACATTTTATAATGGAACAGCTTTAACTATCGCCTCAACTTTAACGAGAATGGTGTCAATTCGATGCAAATGCGAAACACAACTCACAAGTTAGTCTTCAAACTACAGTTTCAAAATGATAAGCAACTCATCACTTACATTGTTGGAACCATTTTGGACGGGTCTTCGGAAGGTTAGTAAAGTCATTTACTATAATTCTGTTTATATTTGCACGTACGTTCGTTCAAGTACAAAACAGTGTCGCATTGGTCCATTAGTCGATACCCTATGCATAACCGTGCGAATAATTAAGAATGTGAACGTTTTAATATTGTTCAAAAGGTATTCAGAGCAGATTGAGAGGTCGGTCTCAAATCTAAACACATTTCAATATTTGACAATTCATGTGCGTGAGGTTGGTTAAGTAATTAATATCAGTTATTTAATTTTGTTCATTTTTGCGACTATTCATATTAAACTTGAATCGGACATTCTGTGCTTGTAAGGTGTATATAGCAAATTTGAATAATAAGAAGACTCCGAAAGTTGTGTCTCCACTAAATGTAACCTTTATTTGTAAGATCAATCACGATACGAAAGGATTTCTAGAAGACACGACAGTTTTCACAAATGCGAAGCTTAAAGTTCACCTGTTCGTGACATCTAGTGACCTTTGCATCAAACATGTTACAAATAAACTAGAATTCTCACCTGATACAATAGGTACGTACAGTTCATAAGTAAGAATAAATATTTTCCCATTGAATACAGAGAATAGGAAAAGACGCTTAGCAGAGATTTAAAGCCGAGTGCGGCATTTGTGCAAGGCGAGGTCACTGGAAACCTCATGTGAGCATGATGCCGCATATTGTCTGTTATTATCAACTTAGGATTCCCTGTTGAGTAAATATCGTTTCATAGATTCAGTATTTATTTAAGGTAATATGTTATTACGAGTGATATACTTCTTGACACTAGACTTTTTGAATTAACTAACCTATTTGGGAAACCTTGCATATTGTTTTCATTTAGTAGCTGTTCCTAGATGATAATTGATATGTAATAATATGAGTTATTATTGTTACGGATCGATGTAATTGTACGATAGGATGCAGGGACCACATCAACCTCTGCAAGACGCCTTTCTGCGGAATGTGGCAGGACGAGTGATTAATCGGTATCAATTTAATTGATTTAAGTATGTCACGATTCAGTTGAGAGGTGTGTGACGTTTGAATAATTTTCTCGATTAGATTTCGTCAGTTAAACTGTCAAATTATCGAAATCTTGCTCACTTTCGCATTAAACTATGTATTAGGAATTTATTTTGAATCGTAACGAATGTTCTTTACGTTAGATAAACAAGAGTTTTATTGCAACTATAAAGAGAATGACCACCTAATTATATAGATAGTTCCGGTTATGGCTCTAATGGGACTCAAATTACGGACTAATGATGGTCAATTTTACTAACTAGTATCACTTATTTTCATTTTATCAAAATGAGTATTGTTCAGTTTGGTGGCCCGCTTTTTAAACCGATAGAAATGATTAGATAGTGACGCTAATGCTATTTTAAGAAATTTACAGATAAATCAGTTACTTATATAAATGATCTTTTATTTTGGATATTTTTTTTTAGTTTGGTCTTTGGAATTGTTTGTTCTTTGAGTAGTTTTCGTAGCTCTTAATTGTTAACACTATTATTTCTTTTAAACTTTGGCGTCGTACGTAGAAGTCTAGCTTTTGGTTATGATATTTCATTCACAAGTAGGTTCGCACCTGCTCCGTACGTGAAGATATGCGCTTGATGGACGGCACGCAACGTGCATACCGATAACTAGTCACATACCTGAAATATTTACTTCCATTTTGGAGTGCAATATTTTTGGAGCTTCTTTTCTCATGTGCAATACTTTCGAAAGAATAAATATTCCAACGGCAAATGTGTTCCCATTATTTGATCAACGAATGAAACGTTCAAAACGATTCTTAAATTTGGCGTTTCCATTCCATTTCATTCATTTAATTGCGCTAATGAAAATAAGTATTAACCAAATCAACTTTCACAGTGTAAATTGTTGGTCTCACGATCGAAAATGTGACATAATCTGCTACAAAGTTACCTTTCTTTAACTCATGAAAGTGTAATCAGGTAACATTTTATTTTAGCAGTATTATTTCGAATTTATTTCTTTTGCCGGACAATCACAATGAATTTATGTTCTTAGTTACAAAAACAATTATATGTGATAAATCTATGTAATAATAAAGTACATATCATTTTACCCACAAAACACCAGAGGAGGTACTTACTAAAGTCCGCAGATATTTTTTTCATACAAATTTGATTAATTATTTTAGTGTGATGACTTACCATTTCGAGATACATCTAGCTCAACTAAATTTTCAAAATTCTGTATGTCTGCTGGAAGTTTGTGAATTTCATTATCACTGAGGCCTAATCTTCTTAGTCTATGAAGTCTGAAGAAATTCTGGAACAAAAAGATTTCATACAATTAGAAGAAATCATATACTTACAGAATTTAATATGATTTAATAAAGTTAGTGAATAATTCAGCAACAAATATTCATTTCAAAATAATGTTACTCAAATTAGTTTGGAAACATCTGGGATTAAGTAATTTAATTGGATTTTTCCTTGTAGTTTAAGAGTAAAGTATATTTCTGCACTAAAGCAATTTGAATCCGAAAACACATCATCAGAATTTAATGAGCAATTGAAGAGTGTTCTTCTTTCTATGATTTTCCAATAATTAGAGTTATATATTAATAAGATGCAATTGTGTCATTTTCAGCAACAAGTAAGTCTAAAACTTGTTTGTTTTTAAATGTAAATAGATTAATAAAAAATAATTGTCTGTCACTATGTTTCTGTTTTAATTTGGCTATGCACATGTGTCACAGCCATTGGGTCTACTATTGATGAAAAAACAAATCTATAACTTATTTACATATATCATCTATATTGCCATAACACAGCAGTGCTTCTAATTTTAACTCAATTGCCAATTTTGAATAAATCAATTTTATTTTGATTTTTAAAGACTGCAAGCTGGTAGTTCAACTCCAAATGAAAGGTTCGCTCTATGGGGAAGAATTTTGGCAAATGTGATAATTAAAAGATATTTGTATATATTGTTTTTTTAATCTTGAATCCCTAATGCTGGTATAGTCTTCCTAATTTGACTCCAGACTGTTTGGACCTGAACTATTTCATACTAATGAATTCGTTATCTATGACATTTAATCATCCTCCTGTTACCTCAGCCCCCTTCTTTGCAAGCTTGGACTTTAGGAACCCATTCTGTTCAACAATGTTAATACTAGATTTATTTTTTAAGATTTTATCATTGTTCCATTAATTTAACATGTAGCAATAAGTTAACATGAATTATGCAGTATAAAATGTACGAAACACATTGTACATACGAATTACGGTAAGATAAAATGTTGCATTTTAAAATTAATAACAGTTATTTACACATTATCTTATTAGTGACTCCAAAATTCAAATTATTTCATTTATGAGCCAAGAGACATTTTTCTATAAAATATTCAACTTTTGTAAGCAGTAAGTCTAAATCACATACTTATAAATACGAACTTAATCCACCAATACAACACAAGACGCACTGATACTATTTACACCTATCCAGTGATAAAGTAAACGCCCACGAGTGATTTCTTAAATTATATAGGTTACAATTTCACTCACCTTCGGCAGGTCTCGTATATGATTAGCGTCCAAAAAGAGTTCCTCTAAACTCCTTGAATACCGCAAAATGTCTTCGGGTATTGTTGGCAGGGAGCAATGCCGCTTGTCTACACATTCCACTTGGCGATTACATTTGAACAAAGGTATACATCGAAACATGTTGGACACTACACTTCATACAAATTATAATTGAAAGAATCACTACAACGACACATATTTGAGCACTTTCAAGCTTGAAACATTATTTCAGCATTGTAAAATTGATAACGATATCAAAATAATCCAAAATACACAACTAACACCTCACCCTACAAAATGAAGCCACAAACTGTCAAAGTTACCATCACATAATAAGCTATCCAACCCAACGGTAAATATTTTTTCTTGCAACACAGCATAGAATAGTAAACAATTTGTATTTCAATAGACTATCTTTTCATACCAATGGTCTAGTTCACAGGTTCAGTTGAACAGTAAATGTTTGGATACAGACCACAATTTACAAAGTTATTCGTGTATTGCTCTAACAATTCCAAAAAAAGTCTGTTTGTAATCGTAATCTGTTCATTCGAAATCCCTATGTTGTTTGTTTTTTTTGAAAGAAACCATTATTGGTCTTGAATTAAATAATTGACAATTTAGATGAAAGTTATGCAGGACTATTTGATACTTGACAAAGTTACTTTACATTTTCGTTGTAAACGACAGGAATTTTGTGATGTAGCTAAACTTGGTGCCAAATGAAAAAGTTAGGGTAATATTTTTAACGTCTCTGGTGTATATTTGACAATTTGACATTTGTCGTATGACAATGACAGCAAGTCGAACAGACTATGTTGTAACAAGTATACGACTGCGTAGATAGCGGATGAACTACAGACAAACTGACCACATAACAATAATTATTGTATTAAAGTAGTCCACGACAAAACAAAATTATTTTAAAATTTATTTTAGGCACGTTATTTTCAATCTGATTACGGGCCTAAATTTATACTACGTGTTTCCGTCAAGTCTTACTTTAATAAACGTA
The DNA here is from genome assembly GCF_003590095.1 of Trichoplusia ni. Taxonomy (NCBI): domain Eukaryota; kingdom Metazoa; phylum Arthropoda; class Insecta; order Lepidoptera; family Noctuidae; genus Trichoplusia; species Trichoplusia ni. The sequence continues at coordinate 6,445,186 of NC_039485.1, forward strand.
ATATTTCAATAACATGGATTCTAATAATCTAAATGTGGGATTTATTGGTGGAGGTAACATGTCTACAGCAATTTTCAAAGGGATCATAAAAAATGGTACGCATTATGAAAATTTTAATTTACCAGTAAGCAAAATATTAGCAGTTCTTCCGACAATACCATTACTGCTTTCTCCATATGTCTTTTTAAAAACAATCTACCCAATTTATTGGGAATCCGTATATAAATTTTATTGAATGAAAATATTAATGAAATCCTTATGTATTTTTGCTTTGTTATATGTTTGAAATAAAACATATTTCTGAACTACTACTGTGCATCAATGCTTTTAACATCCCATTTAAGCCGTTTTTTTTTTGTCATTTCAGAGTCACATCCTCCTTCAAAAATTTGGGTGTCTGGCCCTCACACAGAAAAACTAAAGTATTGGAGTGAAATGGGTGCTAATGTAACAAATGTGAATGGGAATGTATTAGATACCTGTGACATGATATTTCTAGGAGTCAAAGTAAACAAATTAAATGATGTAATCAGCAGTTTTCGAAATGCCAAAAACATATCAAGTGAGAGAACCATTACATTTGTTTCAATGTTGGCTGGGGTAAAACTAGAAAAAATTGAAAAGGTGTGTTATGTGTAGTGACTAATTTTATTTATAATTTTAATATGGATTTTAACAAACCTGCAATTTTATTTTTAAAATACTGGATTAAATACTGTTTAGTGCTGTAGCTGTCCCTATCTCTTTAAATTAGTGTGAATCTTTTGATTTGTGTCATCTTTCTGTTTCTGCTTAGTCTGTTCTCAAACTATATTGGGAGTTTTAAATCTATTTTCCTCAGGGGGGAGGGGTAGATAGCTGAATACAGAATGAAATGCGATTAGAACATAAAGTGTTTTTTTTTAATTTCAGTCAATAAAAGCGTATTATCCAAACTCAAATTTTGGGTTTATTCGTATCATGCCCAATACTCCAATAACAGTTGGATCTGGTATTTGTCTTTACACTTCAGGCCAGTTACCTAATAATGGTGGAAAAACACTAAATAAATTAATACTACTCCTAAGGGGTTCTGCAGTTCTTCAAAATGTTCCTGAAAGCTATATGGATTCCTTGGGTGCACTGACAGCATGTGGACCCGCTTATGTAAGTTATTTGGTTTGTTAAATAGCTTTTTATTTTTATATCATCATTGCAGTCTTATCTTAATGGCCAGCTGTTGCCCGCGACTTCGTCCCCGTGGTTAGAAGATATAAGTTATAATTTATATCTACCCTGTTTTTTCCACATTTTCCATTGTATCTTCGCTCCTATTAGTCGCAGCGTGATGGTTTATAGCCTAAAACCTTTCTCGATGAATGATCTATTGAACACAAAAAGAATTTTTCGATTTGAACCAGTAGTTCCTGAGATTAGCGCGTTCAAACAAACAAACAAACAAACTCTTCAGCTTTATATATTAGTATAGATTAGTATAGATATGCCCATGATATGCATACAGAAATATACATATTGTTATACATTTTCACATTTTGAGGTAAACTTAAAAGATTCACTTAAAAAAGAGCTTCTGACCTGTTTACAACACTTAATTCAGTAACTACTAATTCCCTAAAAACTAATTCCCTACTAATATTATAAATGCGAAAGTAACTCTGTCTGTCTGTTACGCTTTCACGTCTAAACCACTGAACTGATTTTAATGAAATTTGGTACAGAGATAGAGTTGACCTTGAGAAAGAACATAGGATAGTTTTTATCCCGGATTTTTGAAGATTTCTCTTGGAAACGCGATTTAGCCGACCTCGACGCGGGCGAAGCCGCGTTCGAAAAGCTAGTTAATGATAAAAAGTCAATTTGTTCCCACAGATTCATGCTCTCATAAATATTAATTATATCATTTTATTACTTTCAGATGTATTTGGTTATAGAAGCTTTGGCTGATGGGGCAGTAAAACAAGGTGTTCCAAGGGACATGGCTATCCGTCACGCTGCTGAGATGGTTGTTGGAAGTGGACAAATGGTGTTGCAATCAGGAAAACACCCTGGTCAGCTAAAGGATGAAGTTTGTTCCCCGGGTGGATCCACTATATGTGGAATTGCAGAACTCGAAAATGGTAAACTAAGGTAAGTTAGACAAAGATCTTTAATAATTGATTTGATTATGAATACACACATAAAATTTTAATCAATACTATTCACAATAGGCAACCATTTCGCTGAAATGAATGTTGTTTAAGACAAACTATTGTTCTAGCATAATTGTAATAATGTACCGTTTTTTTATTACAGAGCTACATTAATCAATGCAATCGAAGCTTCTACTAAAAAAAATCAAGATCTTGGTATTTAAATAGGTTTGATTTCTATCAGGTGTGATTTCCTTGTGAATTGTTACATATTTGTGCTCAGTCTTCTTTTTTAGGATCTAATGGTATTGTCACTATTGGCTCGCTTTAACGCCCTTTAAAAAAATACTTGTACTTTTGTGTTTATGAATCTCAATTAATATTTGACTCTGAAGCTTTATATAACTTTCATTACCTAAATAATCGCAAAGACACTAACTTAAGTACCTAGTAAGCAAATATCCCAGTAAAAATAAGGGTCTACTTTCACAATACTTCATATTTTACTGTTAATATAGTGCTTACAGATTGGTTTGTGCAATCCAAACGAGACCAGAAATAGTACCAGTCTAAAACCGCATACTTTGTGTCCATGTCACAGCCAACTAGTTTAAAGCCGCTCAACCAACAGCCTAGTCCCTTCACTAAATAGCGCCGTTTAATTAATCAAACAGCTATTTTTTGTAACACGTAGCTTGATATTTACAATAAAAAAGGAATCGGGCTACCCAATGGCCTCAGTTCTAACCTAACTTAAAAGATTGACCGACCTTAAATTTGTATTTTTTATGACGATTCTCGCATTCAGGAATTTAATCATTGTGCTGCATGTCGTGGAGTTTTCATAAACATTCAAGGCGCATACACAAAGACAAGCATTCTTGTAACTTGCACGGGCATCAAACCCGCGACACGTCGCACATAGTGAATCTGGTGTTGTGGCCTCAGCTACTCGTTTGAGGATATTGATTGAACGACGGTTATTGATGTTCAGCTATTGACTGCGGAATCGTTGAGTAAAGCTATTTGGTTGTGACGTGCATATTATTGTGAAGGCTATATTCAAAAATTATTATTATTTAAATTCCCGGGTCACGATGCCGCGATGTTAGTTACCGTACTCCTCCGAAACGGTTCGACCGATTTTTATGAAATTTTGTGCACATATTGGGTAGGTCTGAGAATAGAACAACATCTATTTTTCATACCCCTAAGTGATAAGGGTTGCTCACACTAAAAAAAATACTTTATTTTTTGGACGAAATTGTTTGTTTTTATTTTTTTTATAATGTGGCATTAAAAATATATACAACTAGAAAAAAATATATTCGGCAAAACAACGTTTGCTGGGTCAGCTAGTACATAATAAAGAACTACTTGCGCTTTTCGTAGATGGCTTCGCACGCCTACGATTTTGCTGCCGTCAACTTATGTTGAGTGTCTTAAAAAGTATTTAGTTAAAAAAATAAGTATTTCTTTGTTGATTTTATCGCGGTTTAATTTTAGATTTTAGTTCCCGACGTTTCGAAACCTTCGCAGATATCATGGTCACGGGCAGACTGAGATGGCGTTCGTCTTGACAGAAGATGTTGCTCGTTCTACCTTCATATTTTAATTGTGACTGCGGCCTCTCTTACATCGGTCAAACCAAACGAAGCATAGGGACCCGCGTTAAAGAACACATAGCTGACGTCAAACACCGCCGCTCAACGAAGTCTGCAGTCGCCGAACATGCTGAAGGTTCCAGCCATTATATTAGATTTGACCAACCACAGATCCTCGCTAAAGAATCCAAATTCCTACCTAGGATGTTTCGCGAGGCTATTGAGATTAAAAAACACCCTAATTTCAATAGAGAAGATGGCTGGAAGATTTTACCTACTTGGGATCCAATAATAAATAAACTCAAACCCAAGAGCAGCGCTGCAAGACATCAAGACACAGTGAGCTCATACTGCGTAGGTCGGACCACAAATAATTAATTAAAATATGAAGGTAGAACGAGCAACATCTGTCAAGACGAACGCCATCTCAGTCTGCCCGTGACCATGATACCTGCAAAGGTTTCGAAACGTCGGGAACCAAAATCTAAAATTAAACCGCGATAAAATCCGTAAAAGTAGTTTCATTTCAATGTCTAACATTCGCGTAAACCTAAGAAACCACTATTTCTTTGTTATAAAGCACTAAAACATTTTTCGGTATGGTTTTAACGTTATAAGTATAGTTTTATATTGATTAATTTTTAATTTTTTAGTCTTATCATCTGTCTAAGGGCTTTTTTATGTTCTAGAATATGCAATAGCCCTGTACAGTATTATTAAACGATTGTACTATGCAAATGAATTATTCTTGTTAATTTAATATTCGGTAAAGCAGTCTGCGTTTAGGTGAACTGCTTATAGTATCTACTGGTTACCAAAATTTGTTAGATAATGGTATTAGTAATATGAAATGTGATGCTTATAAAGCAATTTATCATTAAAATTCGTTAACCCTGTGTTTGTGCCGTTTCATATTTTTATTTTAAAAGATCTGAATACAATAGAATACTCTGTTACTTGACATTTGTTTAAGAATTTAATTTAATTTGTATTACAAATACATCACTTTATAGATGAGTTATTTTGAGTGCCTACTATTACATCTTAAAGTAGAATTATTGCCGTATTGGAAGGCAGTCGCTGCTCTACGCTGTACAGTGTGTCACGCTTGCAAAACTGCAGAAATGTTACTTCAAGACGTAATGGTGGACCCACTGCCTTTGGTACTTAAAACAAAATGTTAAAAACTTAATGTTATAAAGTTATCTTTTACTACACTTTTTATAAGTTAATAGTAAAGTATTACTCTAGTATTACACATTACATTTGTATTTAGTTATGTACGCTGTAGGTTAAAATCATATTATCCACTTAAGCTGTACCTGGGTACGGTTTCGCTTAGCATAATATTGTCTCCTGTTGTCAGAAATAAACAGCTTTCTTATTTGAACCGGTACTTTTATTTGATTTTGAAACTTTTTCTTTATCTACCAGGACACAGCACTGTTAATTTGATAAAAAAAATGTGTAGGAATATACAACATTTTTATGTTAGTTATACTTACTGTATTATTAGCGGAGTATTCATTCATAATACAGAAAGTAAAAAAACTCGCAAGTCCAAAAGTAAGACATCAAAATTGTTTGCGACGGTGCAAAATAGACGCTGCGTTGTCTAGCTTCCGCAAGTTGTTTGTAGTGGTTGCTCACTGATACGGTAACAATAGCAACTTAGGATGCGGCTCTTAGTAGTTTCGGCTTCAACTATGCACATACCTCAACACGTTGAAAGCGGAGTTACTTATAATTAAAATGAAAAAAAAATGTATCAATAATGTTTTTATTACAAATGAATAACTGTAAGATAATGTCCACACATCATCAAACTTAACAGGGAAGATTAGGCAGTCTCCTACCCCTACATTTATTTGCCCAACCCACCCAGGCGTTAAATCCATGGACTGCAAAAATCTTTTTTGTGCACTGTGAGGCTACTGTAATGTCGTCCAGAAGCAGATCTGTCAAAAACAATTATTTATTTAACATATTCAGTTAAGTAAACTAAAATTAAAAAAAAAATTGTATACATAGAAAATAAATATTGCTAATGAGTGTTTATTTGGTACAGCAGCTATGGAATTTTTATTGACGAAATTATGCCTTTCACGCCAAATATACCTTTGCAGCGTAGGTTGCATCCTTTGCCGGGTTGGTCGCCATTATTGCACCAATAGCGATCGTTTATTTGAAACAACCCGAAGTCTTGGGACCCGTCCCCATTGGCTCGTCCAACGACATCAGTCCTTCTCGTACTTTCTGCTTCAATTAGACACATCCCTAAAAGAGATGACAAAAGGAAATAAAAACCATTCGAAACTTTTTCCTGGCTTGTTAAAAAAGTATTAAAAACAAAACTTACAGTCTTTCAGCTGGTCGTGTGGAAAGCCTTGACGCCTTAATTCCCTAACTAGTTCACATTCGGAGAAAGTTTTACCAAGGCTTACAGTTATAAAACATAAACCTACAATTAATATACAGGCACGCGTCATTTCGCTGCTTCGACTTTTCAAGAAATACGCTCACACAGCACTGCACCTATATCGTGTCAAGGGTAACAGTTTTTGAGTTTTTACAAAATTGATGAGGCGGACAACTAATTGATTTGCGAAACCTGTTGAAGTTAATAAAAAGTTAATACTTTAATGCGTATGGCAACATCAAAGACGCGGCTCAGTTATTCCAACTAAGTGGTTTGTAATTAGGTCTGCTGGGTTTTATACTCAACGTATTCGGACTATCCTTGTGTCATAATGGGAAGGAAAAGCTTTCAAAAATTCCATATTTTAGTAACTTAAGTATTCATGGTAAAAACCTATCAAAACAAATACCTACCTATTGCGGTTTTCAGGACGTTACTCCTGTTGGAATACCATTGCCAAGGAATAATGCACCTAACAGTTACAGTCTCGTCAAGAGAATAAAACATTGCATACAGCTTTCTACTTCAAATTTAATACGAAGCCTTTTATTTCTAAATCTCAATAGACCTGATTTCTTACAGATTAGTAACCAAACTTATCCATGTTATTTCTAAACGGGCCCAATGTCCTCGGCTTAGCCAATGAGGATGTCGGTTTTGTTTCATCCAGTGTTGTTGTGTCACCTCAACACCAAAGTTTATCAGAATTGGTCCGGCGGCTGAGCGAGAAGAAATAACAAGCACACACACAGAAATATACACTCATAAACCTTTCGCAATAATTATAATTAAGCTAATTAATATAATGGAGATTATTAAGGGACAAATTTTGCAATTATATTACCATCTTGTAAGTAAATTAGACTACTTAAGTTACATAATTCGTAAATTTTGCTATCTCTAACCTTTGAGTAATTAAGTTTGTTATCATTTTAAATACCTATTATTTTCAAATATATTGTAGACACACGAAAACAAATGAATATAAAAGGTAAATTTGCCCTCCAAAATCTGTGCAGTTTAGTATAACCTTATTGTACATATGTACGTAATAATAAATAAATAACTTTATAAGCTTCTCGGTAGGTACATAATGTTCGTGAAAACGTTAATGACATAAAAATCTTCAAGATTCACATAATCTCGAAATTCACTGTTCACATCATAAATCTTTTTCCACGGAAAAAGAAGACGTGCTTACTTATCTTCATGAAAAACGTAGATTTTCCTCGTTGTTTGCTGCGGCGTGTACGGGTGATAAGGATGTACGGAGACTGTCCGTTTGGTAAATAAGAACAGAGACATCCGTCGCCTCAGTGAAACACCGATGTCTATGCTCTTGTGGCGAGGCGGAATCTCCATCATCGGCATTTCCTCTTCTCTATTGTTTTTAAAACAATTCAACTTTCGGCAGCTCCTTCGAAAACCGTTGTATGAGATAGTCAGAGCTGTCTGTACACTCGGCAGTCGCCGTAATAACGATTTCTTTGATTTTCCTTCATTTTTCGTCGCTAGTTTTTTGTATTTATTGGTGATTTTCGTGTCATCAACTTTAGCTGATCTAGAGTAATTCCTTGATGTTTCCGCTGTTTCAATCACAGATATGTCTTCTTCAGACATCACTACTTTGTTTTATTATTCACATTTTGTATATACACCGCTCGCTTATCACGCTAGAGTGAGCTCCTGTCTAAGTTTTTGGCATTGATTGAGTGTGACGCAGTCGTCTGATAAGATATCTAGATTACTGTGATTACAGTTACTTAGGTTTATAGTGATTATACGCCGTAAAAATCTCGTTAAAAATCTTTACTTACTCATAAATGGCTTACATATTTGTATTTGTATGGATATAATTGTTTATATTTGTTTAATTTTAAAGGCAGTTTATTTGTCATTATTTATTAAGACACATACTGTCTATATCTTACTATTTATTGGGATTTTGTGACGGTTCCGAATAGGGTCACGAGTCGATCTGCCAACTTGCCACCCTATTGCTGCGACAGCTCATCTCTAAGCGTTTTGAAAAGACCAATTAATATCGCGAATTCACGTCACGCAATTAATTGAAAAAGTTAACTTGTCATTCTTATCTAATAGTATACGCCGTATACAACTTAAATGAATAAGTTATTACAGCAGGTATTTCGAGTATTATCGTTAAAAAAAAAAACAAATAAATACATTGACAAAAACATTTCCTAATCTTTGGCAACCTTGTGTTCACTAACCGTGAGTTTGAAACTTCCGCAAAAATAACGGATGAAACTTAGTACCGTCTCTTAAACAAGACTGTCGTTAAGACGGCTTACTACTTGGTGTAATGCGGATCAAAATCCACCGAACCTGTGACCGAACTTGTCTTGCTTTGAAAGGTGAACATAGGTCTCTAGATTTTTTCCTCACCTCATCATCATTATCACCAGCCCATATTCGTCCACTGCTGGACAAAGGTCTGCCCAATAACACGTCAACGAGATCTTCGGCCGCCTGCATGCAGCTCTCATCTTATTTAAGCCTCTACTAATTTATTTACTTTATTCTTGGTCAGCAGAGGTCTCTACTTTCTTGCTGTCATTCGTACTCTAAGATACCAATATAACAGCTAAATTTAAAAAAGGATAAACCATAATTTTTTTCTCGTGCTGGTTTTGGGCGTTCCTACCCATATATACCCACTATACCCAAAAAATAAAATCGAAACCTTATTACTGAGAGGTCCCGCTGTCTTTTCGTCTGTTCGTATAGCCGTCACCAAGCTACGTGTCATGAACCAAGAGCAAGGCAGTTAAAATTTATACAGATGATGTATTATTGTTGCCGCTAAAAAATATAGATCAAGGTTAAGCAACGTTTGTTACGGTCATAAATTCGTTGTTATTATTGGTCTCCCAAACCGATTTGTTTTTCTTTAGCCTATTTATATAGAAGCCTCAGTATCGCAAGTCAGATTTGTTAAATCTGACTTGCGATGTTGTTTTTTCTTAAATCAGTGCCCTGATTCGGCTATTCACTGCATTGTTTAAAAAAAAAAACTACGCCCACTGTAAGTAATTTAATCCTTGTGTCGCGGGGGATTTCGCAAAAATACAAATCACGTGCGCACATATTCAGACCAAGCATTCCTGGATCACACAAATACTTGTCCAACGCGGGGATCGAAACCGCGACACGACGCGCATAGTGGGTTTGGCGTGGTGACCACAACCACTCAGATATACGTGAGAACGTAAGTCAAATTCATTACCTATATTGATTGATTTTTAGGCCCTTGTAAATAGCAGAATCGGGGCCCTGTAGTGGTGTATAAAGTGAAAGCCAGGTAAAAGTAAGCCATTTGAATCATCACTAAGTACCCTATTTAGTAGAAGTAAGCGGAATTTTGTCACTTGGGTATATGGCTAATGTGCATTGTGCAACGTCAGTGTACATTAGCTAAATAGACCTGTCTTTATTACTACGTTTTGTGAACGCAATTGTCTAGAATATATTTCAAATACAATGTTTAATTAGCTACTTGTTAGAATATTAATATAAAAATAATAAGAAAAGTTGTTAAAAAAAAGATACAAATAATATATAAAATGTAGTAAATAATATTCATAGCATTTTACAGGCTAAACTAAAATTGGAATTTAGATAAAAACAGGTTGTAATGGAAATATTCTGGAACTTTAATTAATATTAAATTACGTGTCACTTTCAGAAAGCATTTTTCAAAGTAATCATATGACTCTTGGTAAATAGAATACACAGTATTATCTGTAGGTTTTTAGAACGAAAATAAAATAGCTTTACGAGAGGGGGCAATGCCTTTATCTTTGTCTTCTCTTTTCCTTCTCTGCTTTTGTTTATAACCAGACTTGCATTTACAAAGATATACACGACACGACACAGGTACAGACCGTGAACAAACTTGTTTCGTGTAGAAATAACGTTAAATCAAACACTGAGTCTAAAGAAAATAATGGTAATTTCACGGTCGGCACAAAGAGGTCTTAATTGCCAGTGTTAATAAGCAGGTTAGTATTATTTCATAAGGTTTATAACGATCTAACTAGGCTATGGCTACGTAGTACCTAGAAAGTTACTAGTACTAGCTTCTAGTACCTACTAAAATACTTAAAAATAAAAACCTACATACATAGTGGAATTATGTGTTAGTAGGTAGTTCCTAATAAAACTGTTACTTGTGGGGAAAATCGTTTTAATTTCATTTCCGTAATAGAATAGAATAGATTTTCAAAGATGATGTTTTGCTGATGCCGCTGTAAAACATATACTTACTTAAAATTAGAAATCCCCAATAATATCCCACATAGCAAATCATGTAAAGCAACGTTGGCTACATCATAAAATTGTTGGTGTGTGACAAATACATTTGAGGGTGGGTACCTCTCTTGGCCCCGCAAAATTTGCATTGTCCCCGACTCGCACTTTACTCTTTTTTTAATAACTCTGCATCGAAACCGTTTACTTCATTTTATCGCGCGTTGTGACGTATTCATGAGCTTTGTTCTTCACTGCCCAAATAAATATGAAAAGATAAAGTTAGGCCATGAAAACATAACGCCACTTTTCCTCTTTGTATAAGTAAATTAATTCTTGAATGAAGTTTTCCCAAAACGTTAGTAAAATATTCAATTTATACGTGCAAACTTACAAGGTTGAATCGACATTGCTCTCATTTACAAACAAACATTGATAGTAATGAGGTTTTTCATTTTCTATCTCTTTTGTTTCGTGGGTTAGCTCGTTATTTAGAAAGAGATAGATAATTGTTTTATATTACAGGTGTAGTAGTGCGCAAACGACGTCATTGCAATGTTTCCCTAGTCAGTCAGTATGACAAACCGCGACCCACGAACTACTCACAAGTCACAACTCATTCTCCTTTGTTACTTTCACGGAGTGTTTATATCGTGAAGGTTACAGTGTTTTAACATATAAAAATAAATAAAGGTGAGTTGTTTAATACAATTTATATTTATCAGTATTTAGTAACTAATATATACAGATTCAGAGTGCACTATTAACTGAATATTTATTCGACGTTGGTCGTCCACTAACATTTGAAGCATTTAATTAACATTTATTTGTCAGCTGTTACTTGACTAACAGTCATGTGATAATTGTAATCAATGACATTCTTCAGTGTTTGCCAACTGATTTTCATGTGGAAATGACGTTGGGTGATAAACGAAACTTAAATTTCGTAACAACTTATCGCATGAATTCTACACATAATATATTATTATATTTATTTAAAACAGTTTTCCAAAACATATTATAAAGTAATTTGGGTTGTTGTGTCAAGTACTTTATTTTAATTTGTAAACGTAAAAATAGAACACCGTAATTTACTTTCGTGACTTACGAATAGTACTATAGTTGTATTTACATTTGTATAAATTTATGTTAAATTAATTTATATACTTAGATACTCACTAATAATCTAATGGGTACCTAACACTAATTGATATCAGTGAAACAGTATAACACGTTTCGTATTCAATAGCTACGGCGATTAGAATGATTTTAGTATGAATTTCACTTTGGATTTTACAATGTCTTTTTTCACTTCGTTTTTCATCCATTGCGATCACCTAAATTAGTACATTCGACACTCGCTAATAGGTACCTAGTATACCTAACTTTTTTTATCGATCGCATGAAAGTAAATCATAATATAATCATTAATAAGGTTCATTTTAGCTATATCTTTTTACAATTGATGCGCAGCCATGAAACATACAGATTTTCCATTTTCCTTAACACTGACCCAGACATAAATTAGATCATTAACACTGGTATTCACGTAATTAATAGTCTTTCGTGTGAGCCTATAGTTAGTGGCATATAATAGGTACTTTTTTAATTAAATGTAAACTAAAACTAATTAGGTTAATGGTCATTTTATACTGGAAAGTCTCACAGGCAAACCTAACTAACGGTTGTTATCTACTCATTGTTTTATCAAGAATATATAGGTATTGGGAAAACCATTTCATAATTTGATAATTTTATATTTATCGTATATACCATTAAAATACCAATACCAATAGTTAATAATATCAAAGTGTAGGGAACAAAGTTCAAAGACAATTACCCTATTAGGGATTTACATGTGATAGTAAACAATATACATTATATTATACACTGTGATTTTTAGTCGTCTTAGAAAAGTAGCCCAGTAACAAATCACCGTGTATACCTATGTCATAAAAATGTAATATAACATAACAAACATCATAGTTTATTTATTTATACCTCATATTTAAACAACCAGACACACATTTAACAGGCAGAAGCACGTGGCTAGCTCTTTTGTTACAAATAAATGGTGTTCATGTTATGTATTTGTGTCAATTTCTATGTTGGGTCTGATTAACATATTTCTTTCATGTTTATCTCAGACAAATAATAGTCATCATCAATAAAGAATGTTTGCAAGTTTTGAAACATATCTAGTAATATTTATCAGTACAACCTGTTTGATATTTTTACAAGATAATTATTAATAAAATTAACAATCTATGCTTATAATATTTTGAAGATACATAATAGTTATTTTCCTTATCCACATACTGAGTAACGCCCGACTATCGTTATCGTTAGATAACAACTAATGATAAGAGGCTTGAACAATGATAAAATCCGCCATTTTGTCATTTCACAAATAATACTCCGGTACATAAAAGTCTAAGCATTATATCTGTGCAACTAAAACTTATTATCTTGTACTCATAGAGGTGTAAAATAAATAACTGGTTGCTGTCGATTTTAGTGTAGAAGTCGGTCAGTGAGCAGTGCTGCAAGATGGGTTTATGTCTGTCGTTCGACTGCGGAGACGCAGAGTTTTGCTGCAACCCTTGTTGCTTGGCGTTGAGCGCTTGTTGCCTGGTGCCCTGCCTGTGTCCGAACGCGTGCGGGCAGCAGCAGCAGCCGACACATACCGTGGATGTGGTGCATCACCAGCCTGTCATAATCCAAGACCAGAGCTATCCTCCACCGCACGGCTACCCGCCACCGCCTGGGGCCTACCCACCCCCCGGAGCCTACCCACCTCCCGGCGCGTACCCCTACCCCCCACCCAACGAAGGATACCCCTACCCACAACCTATGGCCAGATGAAAAGCTTATAGTTAAGGTAAGGACGTGGACGACCTTTTTAATAACTGTTGCACTAACTAACCCAACGGAATTTGTTACTTTTAGATGACTAATCTGTTCGTATACTAGGTATACCTAGAACTAGGCTGTATACGATATTACCATGATTGTGATAACTGGCATTATCAATATGATACTGATAAAATTTTGTAATATATAAAGATATTTTTACTGCGATAGTAATTATTGCAGTGGATTGGTTATAAACTCTGCTATCAGTTAGTAGAAGTTTAAAAGTTATTACAAATTGTTTCGAACTGTAACGAGAAGTGGAAAACACTAAAGGTAACACCTATTCTATAGTTTATTTTATCACTAAATCATCATTATATTTGATAGGTACGTATGTTGTAAAATACAATAGGTACCAGCTAAAGATAATGTTCATAGTTCAGGGTCCTAGCATCTCAACGTTTTAAAGTGATACTTATACTGCCGTAAGACGTTGCCCTATTGAGTTTGAGCGCACAATTGCAGCGGTCTTAGTTTACAAACAGCCCCCTCTAGCCGATGGACAATCTTAAAACGTTAACGTGAATAAGTAACGGTCAAAGGTATGAAAATGACGTTTCGTTTCCATACGTCACGTGACTTCGACTTGTCATATGCATACATTCCATTGAATTCAGTAATTGTAACTATGGTGATTAGCCAAAGGGGCTTGTGGAAGGTTTTCAGTACCAGTATTATGCCGAAGGAGGTATTCTTGCAAAACAGAGCAAGGATTGTTGCTTCTTTTGCGGTGATATGTTATATCGTGGAAATACCATGGCCATTTGTCATAAGACTACTAAGAAATGTGACCGTGATTAGTATACCGGTTAGGCGACGTCATCGCGTTTATAATTATTCCTGACATTATAAATTTACCGCTTTAACTAATTGAATTGTCAATCATACCTTTAGTGATTAGTGAGTGACTACAATAAGGTAATTTATTTTGTATAGACGAGTCTTAATTACGAAGACATTCGTTTCTATTTCCAATTAAATGACTTACTTACCAAATACTCGTGTTAAGTTTGTTAAGTTAAATATTAAGTAATTCCAGCAGGGTTACAGATGCTATTTTGAAAGACTGAAATTCCCTTCTGCTCAAACGAGGAAAAGAAAAACTAACGAGGAAAAAAAGGGGAAAATTAATTATAAAGCTTTACTTTCATTATTTTATTTTCTCCTTTTCGTATTTCCTTTGTTATTTTAACTTTTTGATGAAATTGAATTCCTAGTAACACCTGCTTGTGCCTACTCGTACTTATTACTACCTAAAAACGAAGTTAAGTTTCTTAAGACATAGAAATCTAAAACGTAGTAGGTGACGTAGCAGATGACGTAGCAGATGACTCATTTTCGTAGAACTAATGACCGGCAATAGATATAATTTATGCAAATATTGATACGCTTATCATTCCTTTTGCATGTCAATTTTCAATCCTCTTTGACCTTTCACAACACAACATCCACCTTTATTTTTATCTAGTCTGCCTTTGAAGCGTCTAAGCATCTAAGCCTGCCATGCCTTACATTTGAGCTTAGATTTAAAACACAATGTAAAATGTACGTAACCTATTTCATTGCTTTTCAGTTCTTATTTAATGTTAAGAAATTGAACACAATTTATTATTTCACTAAATTATTATTTAACGCAATTATTTAGCGCAAGCTGTAAGTCACATAAATTTACACAGTGTTACTTTACGTGCATTTTTGTTATTTGCCGTGTAAGCTATTTTAAGACCAATACCCGTAATGTGGCTCCTTGACTTCCTGAATATCTATGCCTTACAATGTATAAACGTTTTTGATATCAGTCTTATGAACCGTGGTGCTCAATTAGCATCATCTGAAGACAATGTGAATTACTTCGATTTTACGCCACCTTATAGGGAACAAAATGTAAAAGTTATTTATCATATTTTATAATTTGTTTTATGTTATTTCCAGGATGGGTTGCAATATATCGTGTCGTCCCTGCTGCTGCTGTTGCATCCCTGGCTGCTGCTGCGATTGCTGCAGCTCGCCTCCACCACCCCGGCCTGTCGTGACCCACGTCACCCACCAAGTCGTAGTACAGGCCCCTCCATCTAACATGGCCCGATCTGGAGCACCACCTCCCTATTCATAATATAGAAATTTATGCATCAAACCGATAAATGATTAGGTAAAAAATCGCGCAATCAATCAGATCAATTTTTAAAATGCATTTTTCGGCATTTCCCTTCTACTTTCAACTACAAGCTCCTGCTTCCGAATAATAAGTCACCACAAGTACAAAAACGCATTTGAACGAATTATTTTTACTTAAAACTTTTGTGAAGTGATTTTTTATATGAATTCAGACGATTTAATTTTGGCTTTCCCGAAAAACGTGCGTAACATTTCTCGGGAAAGCCCTTTTACTTTCTTAGTTCTTAATCATGTAGTTGTTATCAAAGTAAACGCGTGACTAAACCGTTAGTAAACATTTTGGTTGTACTTTTAATCTTAGGATATGAGTCATACCATGATTAATTCTCAATTAGCGGCTAATGTGGGGGTGAGTCATGGTATTGCTTTAACTTATCGCAATGAATTGATGTAGCAGGTGGGTTTTTTTTTACATAAAAAAATCATAACTTGTTACTGCTGTAATATATCAGTCGTATATAGAACGTCACGACACGAGTGACGAGTTATATTGTCATCGCCTTCGAAAAGTGAAATGTAGAGACAAACATACATTTGAGATCATCACATGTCTGTGTCGTTCCTCATACGGCTATAAATGTTGTATAAAATGTTCAAGTTTTATTGTATTAATTTTAAGAAAGTTTGTTAATGACCATGTCACCACTTATTGTTAATGTCATTATTATATTGTTTTATATATTTCTTTTGTTTTCTTCTTCTTCTAACTTCTTCTTTTATATTTCAGTTTTGTGTATTTAGGGCTTATAGGTTTTTTATTACTGAAATTTAAATTAAAAACCTTTTAAGAACAATATAGTATACAAGACACATATTATGCAAATCTTTATAAAAAGTGCTGTGCCAAGTTGGTACGTACGGTGTCTAGTGTGGGTTTAAAAACAATAGCCAGTTACTAGACACTTTAATAGAGCTATGTAAATAGAGAATAGTCTTAAGTATTTATTTTAGGATATTACCTATGTCTTATGATAAGATTTTTTTGAGTAAAATCGCGGTAGAATAATTAGTAAATCACATTGTGAAAAAATAATCTAATTTTAAGACAATGTATTTGTACATTATAAATTTTATTAAAGCACACATTATATTACTTATTGCGTCTTATAATTATTAGAAATAAAACACAGGGAGTGAAATTTGTACATTTTAGAGAGAGATGAACTGTAAAATATAAGCCTCGGTTTCTGAAAGGCTGACCAAGCTAAATTGATGTAAAAACACCTAATGGTTGAAGAAAAGTCTGAAAACGAATCACAAAGGTTAATGTGAGGTCTGAGGGCTGATTGCTTCATCTTGATCAGCCTTTTAAATAAATTATCTTTTTATTTGTTACCAATACTAGACTAGACTATTAAATAATTAAGTAATTAGTATTGATGTTTTGTTTAAGTATAAAAATTTTGTGTGCGACTGCTATTTTTTGGATTTTTACAGTGATTAAGTTATAATAATACGTACATCTTTATCTGGCCTCTTTTACAATTCTTTATCCAAGAAATCGACGAATGGAGGATAAATATTTGAAGATAAAACTATTATCTTCTTTGAAACTGATGGCCTTTTTATAATTTTATGATGACCTCAAAGAATTCAATTCATATTCAGAAAATACGACGTCTTGGTGAGTATAATACATTGATTTTTATTCTACTTCCTTACTGTATAATACCGTTATTAAAATAAAATATTATATTTGTTATTAAAGGTAGATTATTATTGAACAAATAAAAAGCGACTTAGTTAATGTATAGAACACCTTTATCACGTTACCAAATGGATAACTCGATTTCGAGTTATCACGTTAATAGTCTTTAGAACCTTGAGTTACTTTGGTTTGAGTGTTCGTTACAAATCTGAGAGACCTTACAACAATAGACTATCGTAACTTGCAGCTGAGGCTTTCAATTGTCATGTTTTGACATAGTTTTGTTGGACAGCGCTGCGTATGCGCTAGAGGTAGCAAAATCTCTTAAAGTAAGACTTGCAGTTATGGAAGCGGAACAGGACCTGATTCTGCTTTTTACAATGGTCGATGAATAAATGGCAAGTTGGATAAATTTTGAAAAATGCTTAGAAAATAAGAACACTGCCAATTTAATTGCCATTTATTCATCGGTCATTGTAAGTAGAATTGGGGCCCAGCACTCTACATGGCGTAGAACGAAGTTTCTATTTAACTTAATATTACACTGGCATTTCACGCTCAACAGACACCATTAATGACACTGTTGTAAGAGGTTTTTGGTGTAACTTCTTCTACAAAAACAGTGCATTCTTGTTAATTGATACCTTTCATGCAAGGTGTGTTAGTATTCGTACATGTTTAATCAGTTGCGTTACATTTTACTATCCGGTGCTTTTGTGGTTTCCTTAGAAACATTTTTGTCTACATTTCTACTCATTTGATTATTTCTTAGTAATTTCCTACAGCTTAAAAAAGAGCTCGTTCGCAAATATTTTAGTTTCATTGTTATCATGTACGTCATTTACACACAAGTTGCAATAAAACTAAATTTACCTATACGTTTATCAGTTTCCTGTTAATATTTCCTGTTTCTTCAGAAGCGTGACTGACGATAATAAGAATAATCTGCAGATAGTTCATGCTAATTTATTTTATCAATGACGTAGCGATGCGCAACGCAATGTCTTGAGGATGTTGATGCTTAGCTATATAATGGTATAGCCTAAAACCTCAAACCCGCAGGCTACTATATAGCCTACCAATGCATTTCAATTTGCTTGCCAAGAGTAAACCTTCTTCCACCATAATGTGACTGTAGATATTACTGTGTGGCGAACTGACCGGTAACGGTCAAATGGATGGAAGTGCCACATCTTTATCCTTTTAAGCCTACTGCCATTTAGTTTCACAAACATGAAATGTGATTCATACCTGTTATCGAACTGTCGTTAGCTTACCACTCAGCTGATTTTAGTTACTTTTTCTTTCAACGATAGAAAAAAGGTTGGTCGACCTTAGAAAAGTAGCTAAGTATAACGCATCGAGTAGAAATAAACTAGACTTAACTCTGTAAGCATCGACACACGAAATAATTACGGATATACAATACACGCAAATTACTATCGACTAAAATACCGAAAGCGAAGGTGAAGCAGGCGGAATGATTTGCTCCTTAAATAACGTCTTTATTGAGGAGAAGCAAAGCCGAGGGCAGAAAGAGAAGAACAGGGTCTGAAATTGATACCGATTTTGAGCAGAAGGTACCTACTTTGTGTCAATACAAGAAAGAAAGAAACAAAACACGCAAACATTTAACTTCAAAAACAAAATGCAAAGTTTTTCCTTAACAACCACGGTATGTAGAATATTGAATAGATTTTCCTTACCTAAAATCTTGAGCTTCAAAATACCGCCAAACTGATCAAAATAGATAAAAGACATCCTTAATTAGAATAATGGATGGACGAAGATTGTGAGTAAACCGTTTATAACAATTAAATATACGTGGAAAAGCGATATTTTGGATAACAAATCGATCGTACTTTTCGAAATTGATAACATAAAGTCTTCATGTAGTTTCACCGATACGCCTTAATTAATAGCTCTGTTTTCCTTTAAAAATTGCTGAAGTGTTTATTACAGTCCGAAGACCCCTTAGATGATTCATGACAATTTTCAGATACCTATATTTGGAGAGGGGGTGGAGGGAGGGGTTATCGATAATTATCTTATCAGATTGGACGGACGCATACCTCTGTCACAAGTAGGCTACATAATAAGTCGCTTCGTTAAATAAACAACATTTTGAAATTCGTTGTGGTTCGAGCATTATATAAATAAAATGTAAGTTGTTTTTTTTCTTGTAAAAAGCACTGATAGGTAAAGATTAGACACTGCTCTTTCATCTTAATTGAGATACAAACAAGTATGTTACAAAAAACTAGATTTGACCTGGTCTTAATAACTTAAGCCATTGTTAATCTTAATTAGTTCTTTATATCTAAGAAGTTGCAACAAAAGTATAATAAATTAGCCAGTAACAGTACAAAAATCTCAAACGTTCAAAACTTTATGTGTTACGGAATAGATAGTAACTGATAACTTGATATACTTTGTAAGGTGTATCCTTGTTCCAAAAAGGCTACATTCATGGCTCGCAAGTAGTCCATGGCCCCTTGGAGCAAATGCCAATTGCCAGTATATGTTGTAATTATAACTAGAAAAAGGAAATTAAATACTTTATTTGTTACATCGATGAAAAATATTATAAAGAAGCTATTTGATACACATAGATAACAAAACGAAAATATTCCATATATCTTTTGATAAATACATTCTGCATTCTGTAATTACCTAATTTACAGTAATCACTACGATTGTGATATCGAAACAGTCCTATCTAGGTATATTAGTGCAAAATCGACAAATAACGGTTCGTACAGGATTTACGATTGATTTAGGAGAGTATTAATATTTACTGTGACAGTATTTACTAATTTATAACAGTATATCTTCGTAGAAACAAAACACAACGCTTTTACGTTAATAGTTGCTTTTACCTACTTTGGTACTCTTTCCATTGGACACGCCCAAATGTTTTAGAACTTAAATCAGTCTCAGCCGGAATTAGGACGACTCAGAAGGCATTTCCGAAATATATAAACGTATTTTACCGCAAAAAATAAAAGATATTTTTAGACGACTAGTTTTAATAATACCTATGTAAACCGCAGTCCGACACTAGGGATTTAATTGATGAGGAATTGACAACTAATCTTTGGTTTTACTTTCAGATTCCATCATGGGTTTATGCTGTAGTTCATGCTGTGGTGATGACGACAACACAGTACATGTTGTGGACAACGTAGACCACGGCTTCCACCAGCCCCCACCACACAGCGTCCACGTAGTCGACCACGATCCCGGAATGGAAATGCAAAGATGATCCTGGACTAACTTCGTAGCATAATACAACCAATTTATTCTAATTTAATAATTTATGTGCATTCACGAAAACGACTCTACTATTTGATTATTCTATGTATTAAGGAAATACATTTCTTTTACATAAACTGCAGTTTTGTTTATTGCCAAGTCTCACCTGTATTATTCGAGACAATTTAGTCAAATATTACTAGTACGTGAGTACTTGTCGAGATCATTCGACTAGTTATGAGATGAGCTGTAGAGGTGGCGGGGTCGCCTCATGTAAAAATATTATATACAATGGGAGTCAATACATCTGTTTGTCTGTATAAACAATTACATGCCCTATTTCGAAAGGTAATTTAGTTTTATATTATTAGAAGTTTAAACCGGTATATACGTAAGTAATAGTAAAAACAAGTATTTTTTTAAAGTGACGCAATATATTGGCTAAAAAATAATTCACCGTTTATGTCATATGAAACAGAAGTTGTATATTCGTAATTGTTCTGCATCGTTAGCGCCTAAAGAAACCGCTGAAGTGTACGTAGATGATACTGAAACAGGAAAAATTTAGAGATTTTCCCAGTGTGTTGAACTTAATCTGTGTTTTAACCCTCGTTAGTTTTTGTGATCACAGTATCAGCAGGAAAATAAATGATAATAACTTTTAATATTGCGTAATTTCTCGGTTTAGTCAGTGTTTACTATCTGATGATAAGAACACAAATATAAAATAAGTTGCTACGAAAATCAAGTGAAAAATGCGGACAAGCGTACTTAACACCAACAAATCAGGGAATCGACCTCAGTTAAAACTTAAGAGTCTTTAATCTCGCAGTCGTCAATCAATCAAAAACTATAAATTCGAATTAGTTTAGTAAGCAGCCCATTTTTTAATACAGTACCCACATTCACTGAGCAAACTCCCAAACAGCACGCTGTCTTTCCTTTTAAAATTTATGCAATTGGGGAACAGAGATGCGTGTACTTACCTGCGGGTGTATTAATACTTCCATAAATGAAAAAATACAGTGTTCTTAACGCAATTAAGAGTTTTTAACTTTTTACTGACTTTCACAATTTAGTGAGAGTAGGTATTAGCAGAATGGGTAAATAATATTCAAAAACCATGCGATAAATATTTGTATTGTATTTCGGAGTACCTCGGTGTTATTCTTAATGCTTTTGAATCGCATCCATGGACATAAATAAACAATTCCAAAAAACCTTTTAACTTTTTAGAAAATCAATTAATGCATTATAAATCGACATGTGTTTAAAACATTGTACGTTTAATAGATTCACGTAATCTCGATTTAAAACTCAGTCTATGATTAGGTACATTTTTATAAAGATGTTAAAATATTTTTAAAGACTCATTTCTTCCTCATTAACCGACGATTTTGCACAGGACTTCGTAGTTTTTGTAGGTAATTTCTGATCCGCCGAAGGAAATGTAGGCGCAGCCGTGACTGGGGTGTACCTGTAATGCAAACATGAATTATTGGAATCTCATAAAACGTCCGAGATAAGTAAGACTATTAAACTACTATTTATGTTACTTACGAGTACATTATAAGTAATCATAAGTAATATTTGTACACTAGAAGGTAAACTGCATGCAAATGGTAATGGCATTTTTCTTTTTATTTTATATCGAACAAACAAGTGTTAACGAGGACCCCTTTAGGCCTTTAGACTCATCCAAATATACTAATATATATACTAATATATAAAGCTGAAGAGTTTGTTTGTTTGTTTGAACTCGCTAATCTCAGGAACTACTGGTTCAAATTGAAAAAATATTTTTGTGTTGAATAGACCATTTATTGAGGAAGGTTTTTGGGCTATAAATTATCACGCTGCGACTAATAGGAGCGAAGATACACGGGAAAATGTGGAAAAAACAGGGTAGATATAAATCTTAACTTATATCTTCTAACCACGCGGACGAAGTCGCGGGCAACAGCTAGTATAATATATACACTGAACTTCTTCTACTGAAAAACGGCTTTTACTATTTTACAAATGTACCTACCGAAATATGGTAATTGTAACAATATACAAAACAAAATATTTCCTTGTGTAACAATAACTAGCTTACTAATGAGTATTAATTATAGCATATATCTCTGTTAATATGTGGACAATTATATAGTGGTTATTATATTTATACCTTACTGATAGTTGTTGAATATATTGTACCTAATATCAAATATAATAATGAGGTCCTATCACCTATACCGCGCTACACGTGGTAGAGAGACTCTCGTTATCACAACTGCAACAATCCTATTTTAATAGTCGGTAGCAGGGCTTCAGAAGTTAGTAAGTCTATCAAAACAATGGAACAAGGGGTTTTCCGCTTAGCAAGACATTTTCGTATTAAAGCCTTGTATTGCGGTAAAAGGTTGATAGCTACAGGAATTAATATTATATGATTCATATGCTAGCAATTCCATACTTACTTGGGCATGGAATTGCTGACAAATATTTTGCATTTTGATTTGCTCTAAGGCATAAAATACAACAAGCGCAGTTCAAAACTCATGTTTTCGCTTTAGTATTCTGCTGTGCTAGTTGTTTTAAAACTCTGAGTAATCTATATATTACCTTTCCAGGTGTAATAGACCGCATGTGTTTAACCCTCGCAATGTAGAGAGGTTCACCGTGGTGCGTGTTGCCAGCTGCGATCGCTCCGACTGGGACCTGGCCGTTGCTGGACGGAAGCCAACGAACCGCATGGCTTGGAGCACACAACACCTGGAAATGATAATCATAAAAGTTAATAAAAATTCACTAATTTACAATCTGCAGGATTGGAAACGTCGGAGAAGAATGAAACAGAGCAAAATTAAAGGTAGATTTGCCATAGCAAAAATGCTAAAGGCATACCTCTAAACTAAAATCTAAAATTAAACCGCGATAAAATCCATAAAAGTAGTTTCATTTCAATGTCTAACAATCCCGTAAACCTAAGAAACCACTAAATGCTAAGGCTATTTGTGGCTTCTGTTCATTTTATTTGTATGACCGATAGTTGTCAGATTACTATGACTCACATTTAAATTTTCTTCTATCGAAAGATTACTAATCCTCGAAAGTCCATGACAGTTTTGACTCATGATTCAATTGAAACAATTTTCTTACCTCAAAGTTGTGTACTGGCACTTCTCTTCCAGCGTGAGGTACATAAGCAGAGCGGTGTTTGATGGCTAGTTTCCCGGGTATGAACTCTCCGCTGTGGTGAGCTCTGATCACGCAGAGGGGACTGCCATCCCATCCTTCTTTGCCAGCGATGTAAGCGCGATGGGAAAGTGAAGAGACATCGGTTGGTGTAGCAGGAACCCAATCAATGAGCTCTGAAATATTAAAATAGGAATTATACGTTTATAGTTTGTATTTAAAGTTTCGCGTTGCATAATTATATTAACATAGAAGAAAACGGGGATTAGCGCGAATTTTACTAGTGAGTGTAGTTTGTGACGGTGTACGTTAAATAAGTTGCGACGGTAATTGTGAAAATCTGAAAGTGGAAGACGGTCAAGCCGCCCCATCAACGGAGTGACTCGCCGCTCCAGTCTGCTCGTGACCACGGCCGCTGTAACCTGGTCGAAACGTCGGGCTAATCGAGGTAAAATTCGCGTTCCTATTCTTCTAGGTTAATATAAAGTTTATAGTTTGATAGGGGACCATCTCGGATTATTTTGTTTACAAATGTTTATCTTAGAATAATGGGTGCAAGATTTTTTTACTAACCGAAATGCGAACGTACTTTTGACAGCGGGAAAGGCAGATATGACAAAATTAAAAAAAAAATACAAATTTAAACTGATGAATTCTTATTAGAATGATGAGTTATGTCCTTGGTAGTTTTATAATATAGCAAATGCGGATAAAATAAAATTATGATGAAGCAGATGTTCCACTTTGTCTTTTGTATTCTTCTTATTTTAGAGAGAAGGGCAAAATTCGGAGTATTATGATCGAACCTATATAGGTCAAAAGGTTTAAGCAGTTTGAACGTAATCTGTGTTCAAAACTGTATTTTAGGAGTGTTAATTTATAAAATTATTCAGAGCTTACTATTATTCAAATTCTGGAGGCTATTTCCGAGCCAAGCCAAGCCCTTCTCGACTGTCGCCAATCCGAGTTCAACTGGAGTCTTAACTCTATCCGGTACTGGTTGAGGGGGAGGTGGGGGTGCTGTAATTGAAAGGAACAACGCGCCAGCTAAGTACGTTAGCAAATACTTAATGTACGTTTTGTGTGGTCATTAAATTATGGCTTTGTCAAGGGCTCAGTAGATAAAGCTGTTTCGGATTTTTCGATGTATAATGCCTTTAATATTCCCGCCAATACCCCAAACTTAAAGTTAAACAGAAGAATAAGTGCAAATGAAGTTGTTAAAGAAATTTGCGAAAAATCTATACAAACAAAATAACAGGTAAACGAAAGGAAAACTAAGATAGAATGATCAATTCTGTGTTGGTGAGAATAGACCAGAACATCGACTTATAACAGAACAACGGGCCATCTATGTGCCATTCGCACAATCTGTTGCATTTGTAAGAAAATGTTCCAATGTATGTTCACCACGGATAATTTTTGGCAACAAGTAAAAACTTAAGTAAAAACTATTACCTTCAACGTAAATGGGCTGTGGTGGTGGCGGCGGAGCTGGTGGTTGCTGATAGATGTAGTTGGTCACGTAGGTTGGTTGCGGAGCAGGCTCTTGGGGCGGTTGTGGTGGCGGGGGATGGTACACCGGCATCATGACTGGTGCCGGCACGTATGTGTAGCCGCCGGGGTGTGCTGGGGTCGGCCCTGCCATTGGGTACCCGTAGTAAGGTGGAGGAGGTCCATTTGGAGGATCTGAAAATAAATCAATCAATATCAAAATCGAAATCTGAAGTTTTTATTGCATGTGCCCGTTTTAGGCTGTTTAAATCGTAACAGTCCTAACTCTAGGTGTGCAAAAAATTAATGAAATCTTTCATGATGTAAGTAGGACGTTTTATGATTTATCATATCTGACTACCCTGAATTCAAAGTTTCGATACAAACATTACGATTGTTATATTTGTTTGTGTTCCCAATTTTGTACATTTTTTTTTATCGATGGTTCCTCGTAAACTTCTAATCAGGACAGGGACTCACAAAACTGTTTGATTGTTACATCGAACATTAAAACAAGATTAACTTAAAATTAAATAACTTGGTTGTTTCAAACACCAGTGTTTCATAAATATTATACTTATGGTAGAATATGGTAATACATAGTTCAGTTGTTGTTTGGGCGTACAAATCAAAATCAAAATCAAAATCAAAAAGTTTTTATTTCAAATAGGCCGTATCTCAGGCACTTTTAAAACGTTATATTACTGACTCTAGTTGCACGGTTCCAAAGTGTCATTCTTATGGAGAAGAACCGGCAAGAAACTCCATAAGTTACTCTTTTCAAAATAAAATTTTACAGTAGCATTTTACATTAAAATGAATGTCTACAAACTAAGTAACATTTGGGTTTTAAATACTAAATGTTGAAAAATACATTTGCCATAAGTAGGTGCTTCTATTAACAAGAACAAAAGATTACGAGATAAGTCATATGTGTCACTCTGTGTTTTTTTGATGATAACGGTGAGATAAAGAAATTATTGAAAGTATTGGCACAGACACAGATCGATTTTGTTTTAAAACTAAGATATAAGTATAGAATAGTACTACAGCAACATATGGATCAGTGCTGATTACATCTGTAAATTTTAAAGAGAGTATCAGACGTCTGATCACGACCTCTAGAAGCAGTATTTTTGCTGATGGGGAAAAGAGACACCGTTGTACTTTTTGTAGTTTGTTGTCTCGCTTTTTTTCGCGCATTCGTCATAAATTGCGCAATAAACAATCACATTTACCTAGTTACTTTTATTATCAAAACTTAGACTTAAACTTATTCAAACAACAAGAAAAGATGATTTTGAAGTTCTGATCTTCGGTAATACCTATCAATTTAACACTACGCTCCATACTTACACAATTGACGCTACAAAAAAGCACTAATAGATAAATATTACAAGGTACTTACGTCCAGACATAGTTGTTTTGATAAAAAAATACAAATAAACAAATAACTAAACTGTTTATTTCACTGGTGTTGGACTATTGACTGCAGGTTTATTTCGTTTATCGATTATTTGTAGCTATCTTCTGATTCATGTCTTTATCATATCGGCTGAAACTTATACGCATTTCACGATTAGATAAATGCTTTGACTTTATAAGAATTGAGGATTCTAGGTGTAATTAAGCGTTCTTTTGTGTAAATGTAAAGGTATCAGTTGACTCATTGTGTACTTATTTCGTCCTTCAAATATGTTTTGATTGATTCAAACAAGATCCTGTTTATTTATACAAATACCCCTATTTTATTAAAATAATTAGTTTTGTTTTAGCAAGCTCTACTGATTGTTATTGAACTTTATTTATTAATTAGAAAGCATGAGATGAATTTTCTTTTCTATAAAAGTAAATTGATAAATAAGTTGATGTGTTGACCTTGATTCATCGAAACGCAATAACATACAGTAGCTTTAATGCATGTTATTAAACTGTGTTATTAATCAATTTTAAAATTACTCCCGTAGTACAAAATTACTTGATGTAGTTCGCTGTAATTTAAATGGAAACTCAAAGGTACAGCTAATAGGCAAAAAAGTTATACTATGCGAAACACAGTTACTTTTATAAGTGGTAACTAATATGAAATGTATGTGAAATGTAGTTGGGATCAATGACTGTTCGACATACACAGTGCATTAATATTTCGTTATTTTTCTTCTAAGTATTTTACTGAAATGTACTTTCCCTTAAATATTCAACCCAATAATTTCGAAACAAAAAAGTAACATGACATTATTTTTATTAAAAGTATCAAAGAGTAAAAATGTTTGATGTCGTCATTTGCTTCTACAAAGAACCTCGTAAGTCTTGTGATTGGTTTCGTATCTTCCTATCGGTATGTAGCAGCAACCATGACTAGGGTGTACCTGCAAAATAAATATTGAAGTAAATACAAAAACATAGTTCAATACGTTGCCATTGAAGTTGTAAAGAGCAAAATTCCCAATCTAGAATTCTTGCTATCCACGAAGTACAAGGTGCTTTATATGCTACGAGCACTGAAAATTATTCATACCATTTGGTAACACAACAATAAAAAAGATTTGCAAAATATATCTACAGAAAAACAAAAGTGTATTTAAAAAATAAATGATTGACGGAATAACTCACTAACAATTTCGGAACAAAAGTAGTTGGCTACTTCAATTGATCGACTATTTGACACAGATTTCACTTCAAACGTAGGATTGCGAAATAGTCAAACTGTATCTACCTTTCCAGGTATAAGAGATCCCTTATGTCTGACCCTGGCAATGAAGAACGGTTCTGCGTTCACGTTGTTGCCAGCTACGATAGCATCTGGAGGAACCTGACCCTTGCTGGATGATTTCCAATGTACTGCATCATTTCTAGCACATAAAACCTGAAACAGAAGATCAAATGAGAAATTAACGTCGTGTTGCTACTGGACTGGACTGGCTCACGTATGTATTAATAATAATATTTCTTTTTTTCATTTATAAATTATCATTAGATATCTTAAATAACTGTAGCAGTTTCACTCGTTATAATACTACGAGTGAAAATTGCTACGCAGTTATAGTGCTACGCAAAATGGCTACGAGTCATTTATTTTGCCAACAATATAGCCAATGACGGGAGAGTTGTCGCAATAATTTTAGATTTCTGTTTACCATGAATTGCTACAAGTTATTTATTATATTATTATCTTAAGTAAGTTATTTGGGATTTTTTGAGATATCTGGCAATTAAAGCTGAATTTTGTGTAATGACATTCACATGAAATTATTCTCTTCATTAATATTTCCTTTCCTCTTATTTAACATCAACAGACTACATCCACAACCTCAGAAATGTCTGTTTCAATAATCACATAGCGTTCTTACTTCATAGGTATCGACAGGAACTGCCCGCCCTCTGTACGCTACATAAGCAGTAAGGTTTTTGATTGACAGCTTGCCGGGAATGATACCTCCTTCGTGTTGTGCTCTGATCACATACAAGGGGCTTCCATCCGAATGGTCCTCACCTCCCACGAAAGCTCGCTGAGCAAGTCTCGAAACATCGAATGTTGTCGCTGGAATCCATTCAATCGGTTCTGAAATGCATAAAATACTGAATGTTAAAAGCAAAGAAATGCAGCCTAAAGGAGTTTTACCACAAGAAAGTTCAATATTAACATTTCCTGAAAACAACTAAAATTAATGCATACTCTAAAGAATATTTTAAAACAAGTTGACTTGCATGCCGCTCTATTTACGATAAAATAAAAGTGAAGACAAAATTAGTACGTGATTGCTCTGGAAGCGTTTTGAAATCAACTTAAGAATAATTACTACTTAAGTGTTTGACTTCCACAACTTTTGCAAAAGTTAAAGAAAGGAAGACGCCGTTCACTGTCGTATGCAACGTCTCGTTTCTTCAGATGCTGCAGCCTTACTTGGCGCCGGCTTGGTGGTATGCCTGATCACAACCTTGTAGTTAGGAAAAGGATAAGCGTTCAGAGGCCGTCACCATAGCCAATAATTATAACTATTATACTTTATAGATGATGAGATTCTGAAACATTTCTCCGACATTTGTTTCGCCGTTGAACGGTTCACCGACAGAACGATTCACTTTTCAGTTTTTCACAGACAGAACGTTTCACTTTTAATTTTTTCATAGACGGAACTTTTCAACGACGATCGTTTCGCCGACGCAACGATTCACTTTTCGTTATTTCACTGATAAAACGTTTCAACGGCGAACAATTAGCCGACCGAGCTGTTCATGTGCCTCTGGGGTATAAAACATAGGTATTCGACATAGAAGGTTATAATATGAAATATATTTACAAATGAGAATAATTTTTATGATTTACCAAAATTACCAAAAAACACACCAACATTATTAATACCAAAATGTCGGAGAACAAATGTCGGAGAAATGTTTCAGAATCAGATGATGATGATGGGTCGATGACATAATAAAGGTCTCGGGTCGAGTCTGGATGAGGCTAGCACAATACCGTAGAAATTGGCAAGAGAAAGGGGAGGCCTATGCCCAGCAGTGGGAGGATAAAGGCTGTGGATGATGATGATGATAGATGATGATCAATAATACTAAGAAAACAATAGTATACCTTCGACATAAATAGGGCCTGGTGTTGGCGCTAGTGTAGGTCCCACCGATGGTGTTTGGTACACTACGTTAGCTATGTACTGCGGCTGCGAGGGTGCAGGTGCCTGGAGTAGTGGAGGCTGGTACACCGGCACCATGTAAGGACCTGGGGCGTATGCGTACACGCCTGGAACTGCCATGTTCGGAGGCGGTATTGGATGCGCATGTGGTCTGTTTGGCACATCTGGAATACATGACAAATATAATAGCTTTTCATATCCAGAGTACATTTTTACAGTACAATATTTGGATAGCTAGGGAAATTGATTGCATAGATAGGGTTCACGTTTTTTCTTCTTCAGATTTCGTTGCCCACTTGGTAAAACGACTTGTAGTGTTTTGTATGGGTAGGTATGGCATAGCATAATGTTATATTATAAACACACTAGATTTTATGTTCCTTTACAGATCATCAATCAAATACATAAGTAATGTTTTAAGAATAATCACAAGCGTAGCATTTGTCCTTTTTGGATCTTTAAAAAAACTATTGAACGATTTATTAAAATAAACTTACTTCCAGACATAGTTTCTGTTGTTTGTTTGTCTCACTAGAACGAATAAACAAAAGTCTACACTTCACACAAGTACTGGTACTAAACAAAACTGCGATTATGACGTTTTCTTTTTTCGCCTGTGAAAACTGATAATTTATTTATCGGACCAGTAGAAATTTGCGTTCAATTCATGATAAGATAAAATGTTTCGATAAAGAACAAATTAAAAATATACTATAATATAGAGTTTTGTTTCAATCGAATTGAGATCGAGTTGACATTCTCGATATCCACTATACACTAGCGCCAATTCCGCCGGTGGCAAGAATTGAAACTACGCTCGATCTACGTAGATGAGACTGAATGTTAACTCGATCTTGGATTGGTTAGATAGTGACAGTTCAGGACTGATTTGAAAGCTGAATCTAACCTAATGAAACCAGTTTTGGGAGTATCGAAAAGTATTTTTATAATTTTAGCATCAAAATGCCATTAAAAATCAATTTAAAGGTTTTTAATGGGACCGCAAATCATGTCCATTTCTTACATTAGTTAAGTAAAAACTCATGTCATACAATACCAACAACCGGAGCAGTTTAATAAATGTGATTAAAAAATATTGAAACATGTCTGATTTATTTTTAATGACATAGTATCTACATTTCAGGGCGATTGACATGACTTAATTGTAATTAAACTCCCTTCTTGCCAAACATTCTTACGTTGTATATTGGCTTGAGTGGTCGGGAAAATGTTTTACGTGTACTTTCGCCCATTCAACTTAATCTGTAATTTCTTCGGTTTGTCAAAACCAACCATAACAGTGGAAGGTGTTTCTAAAAATATCAGTTCTTGGCTGAAACTTTGGTCCATTCTGATTGTACTGGCTTTAATAAGCAGCTTCTGTTTTTTGTCTAATCAATACGTGAACTTTGACATAAAACATAATCTACAAATTGTACCAGACATAAATGATTTGATTGTGAATGTTTTGTTTATAGTCATAAATAATATGAAAAGTGAAAGAATATGTATGAGTCTGCACCAAGTGTTTGATAATACATTTGCTCATTTGAACTTAGACGGCAAGATTTTGAAGTTATTTTTCATAAAAATGTACTTCTGGTTTTCTTTGTTGACCATTACATTTTTAATCTTTATAATCATGGAAATTGCGCACAGTTATCCACCATACATTTTATTAATGAGAATTCCAACATTTTTATCAATTTTACATTTATTTATGCATTTGTATTTGATTCTTGCGACCATGAAACTGATCAATGATGAGTTATCTACTATCCTTACTCATAAAGAAAAAATAAAAACTGTTCCCGATGTGGATAACAATTTAGGACGTATTTTGAAATACGTTACATGTCCCGGTATAAAGTTTATAGATACTGAAATTCTTGTTCAATATGACTTGAAACAACTTTGTTCAATCTATGACAACTTGAGCACGAGTGTTCAGCTTTTGGAAAAATATCATGGGTTACAGGTAATTATACCGTTTTTTATTTTCAGAGCAAGGAATTGATTGGTAGTGAAAGGTTAGGGAGCTGAATACAAGTTTTCTGTTAGGTGTTACAATTTCAAAGTATTTGGAAACCAGTAGTACTGACTATAACATAACAAGAGATGTATTTATGTGCTTTAAGACTAGTTATTAAAAATAAATATGCAGATTGAAATAAAGTTTAGATATTAAAACTTCCACTTTCAAAGTATTTGTCAAAAGCAGTTTAAATGTAAACTTTACCATGTCTATATCATCATTATTTCAGATTTTCCTCTCAATTTGGTTGATGTTTACTAGCGCAGTTGTTGGAGTAACGGTAATCGTCTGCAAACAGGTACGTGACTATGGATAAGTAGATACTAACCTTATATTCTAACCTATACACCGTGATTTTTTAGTCGTCTTACAAAAGCAGCCCAGTTCATGTAACCAATGATTAGAACATGTTCAAAATGTCAATGTCAAAAAATGACTGTTAAGCGGCTGTAGAATTGGATCTTCGCTACAGGGCCAAAAGCGATCGATTAACGAATGCGGCTCTACAAAATATAATACGGAGGAACTGAGCTGGCTGAACTCTCCTGGTTTCTTTTGCATGAATCCAACGTTAAATTATAGCCGTTTTCAAATATTTCAGGTCCAAATATTGTGGCTTGTGATCGCGAAAAGTACTTTACCATCAGTCTGGTGTTTCGTTGGATGCTACATTAATGATCAATTAAGTCGAGAAGTTGATCAGACTATTACACTTATAATTAAAATCCTGATAGACTACAGATGCGGTAAGATTTTAATAAATTATTCTCCTTTTAAAATTCTTTTTTTATAAATCTTACATAAACTACAAATAAAAAGAGACCTTGATTTGCCTCCCTTCATCGCTTGTTACGGCCATAATCAAGAACGACGTTAACTAAAATATTCCCTTAAATATATCTTTGTCACTGTCAAAAAAATGTGAAGATAAATTATATACTTTCAAAGTACCTTAATTGCATTCCGCCATATGGATTCTACTGCGGACCTAAATCAATCCTAATAATATGTGGACTCAAAAGGAGTAAACCCTGTTTCGTAATCATTTCAGTGCCATCCAGAAAGCCTGTTTTGGAGACATTCAAAGAGCTTGTCAGCAACAACCGCCTTCAGTTCACCGCTTGCAGTTTGTTCAATTTGAGCTACGCTATGTTGCTTGGTACTTTGTTAAACGTCATCACTTACAGTATAATCCTGATCCAGTTATTTACTACTATGTAATGTATTAATGTTTTGGCTTAACAAGAGTTATTATTATCTCTTAGTATGTTTAAAACGCTTTTATTTTTTGCTTCTTGTGTGATTAATATTACTGTATAAGATATACTCGTAAGTGTTTCTTAGAGCGTAAGTTTGATAAATAAATGTTTTGCACCAAACTTATTACTATTTTTTCAGGATCTTGAATGATGATGAATGATGGGCATCGACATTTAAACCGTTTACTTTTTAATTCATCAATTATTCTGAAGAACATAAGGAGCAAATTATTGAAAAAAAATTATTCAACTCATTAAAATAATTTATTCGAGATTCCACAATTCAATTCGACACATAACTGTCTAATACTAAACACAAAATTAACAACATTGTGATTTAGATTTGAGTATTTTGATCATCTAATATCTATGGAACTACAACAAACACAATTACTCTTGACTGATCGTACTTGATCGTTTTATCTCTGCTGGGTTTTCTCGATGTACGTCATGTACCTTGAGAGGACCTTGAGACTTCATTCATTGCCCACACACTTCAATTTGAAACTTAGTGAAAAAATCCAAGTTCACAAATAGTATCCCATTTGCACATATGTGGACCATTATAACGTCAATAACGATGCTGTTTTGGTGAATTCTGGATCAGAAATACTTCTATCCATCGGTCGTCACTACACGAAGAATAATTAATTAATAATTTTGGAATAACTTCTATCTTAATAGCTAATAATAATGTTCTGGTATTTAGGCCCTGGGGCGGTCTTTAGGTGGTTCTGGAGGCGCGTATGGCTTCTCGTAGGGCGGGGGGCGGAAAGGTTTCTTGTCTCCTGAGCCGGACATGTTTATTCTGAAACAATAAAAGATGTGGTTAGAATTGTTTTATGTTTGGGCACTAATCAATTCCTTTTCCAAAATAAGCCATTAGACACGGTGGTCTTGCATATGGTAGCATTAAACAGTATTTCTCGATAAGGCTCCTCTTTCTTAGAATCGAGATAATTGCAGATTATATTTCGCATTTATGGGTATAATCTATGTAAGCTACTTAATAAATTTTCATTTTTTATAAAAAAAAATGACTGACTTTTTTAAAAATCTTCTACACTTAATTCTCTCTTATTTCTCTAATGGGCAAAGTATATTGAGAAAAAATAGCTACCAGCCATTATTATTAAGTCTTGAATATATTTTTTTATACAGATAATACGGAAATGATTTTTTTTATAAATATTAATGTTTTTATCTTCAGCTTACCTTTTTATTTTACTTCTTAGGTCAGAACACTGAACAAGGTGTAAAGTTGTTTGGTAACTAACTCCAAGACGAATGTTTTAGTTTATAAATACAGCGGCGTGGAGAGATAAAAGAATTATCTTGAAGGTATTATCGGCGGAATGAAGCTTGCATTTGGAATTCCCTGATCTTCTAATATCTCCGGTGTAAATAATACTATTAATATACTCGGATTCGTTCGTTATTTATTTACAGAAATGGAGAAAGGCTAAGTTCTACTTGGGGTAAAATTGTAAATTACGAAAGAAAATAGACAGTTACCTAGTAGCATGTGTTTTGTTTTGTAATTTAGATGTTAATAATTGATAAAATACTTTAATTGATTAAGAATAAAATAGAAACTGATTTATTACTCAACTCTTAAATAACTCTTTCAAATGACCTTAATTTTTTTAACTTCTCTTATTCTATTTTCGGCAATTTGCTGCATTTTTTTATATATTAAGTAAACAAACATACAAATTTCATATGCATATACGTATAGAGACACTTGCGAATTGGGGACCACCCAAGAGTGAAGACGCAGATTCTGTTATCGATTTATTTTTCCCAACCTTCGGTAGACTATGAGAGTAGGTTTTTCTTAATTTAAGCTGTCTGTTACCGTTATTATTGTTGTTTAGAGGCACTACCGTACGATATTGTTAATTCAGTCACTATTGTTCCTTGAGTCAAATACGCCCGTAAAACTAACAATGAATATTATCCACCCTTTCATTATAACCCCGTTTGTTTGTAGTATTTTGGGCGGGAATTTGAATTGGAATAAAGGTCAGTTGATATCACACGAAAGGACAAACATTGAAGTATGTTCTAGAAAGCGATGTGATTAAAAAACAAAGTGTTTTTTTGGAAATGAGCTTGCTACAAACATGATTTTCATTTGGATAATTTTTACTTAAATCTAATATTTTACATTAATTATGCCTTGCATTTCCCATCACTTCCCACTTCTCCGACTTTAGAAAAGAAAACGATAAATAAAATAATAGTCATTTTTTTCTTGTAGATATTGTTACTAAAGCACCCTAGAATACAATGAAATATATTAAAAAAGGTGGTCCTATAATTTGAACACAATTTTGTACAGTCGATAACAAAAGCTCATACACATATCGGCAGGTTTACAAAATAAGGTAGGTAAGGAAATGTTTGGACATTTAAAAAATTCAAGAATTATTAATGTTAACATTTAAATAAACAGCAAAATGTTGCCAAATAGTATTGGAGTCATGAAAAAACTAGTGAAAATTTCAGAAAATTCTGTAAGGGTCATTACAATTATGCCAGTTAAACGACTTATGCTATTATTAATACGTAAGTACTCGTATGACTTCAAACGAGGTTAAATCTTATTTTATTTATAGTCGAAAAAAAATATTTTATTACATCATGAAATAAGACAAATCTATCTTGGGTTTTATTTTGTAAAAATAGTGTTGTCTTTGTGTTGTGTTGTTATCTAATAATCATGACAAAGTAGGATCTCATAGCGCTTCACAACAGATAGTGAGTCATGAAGAAATAACGTATGTATATTCCCAACTGTTAACATCTTACATAAACTGAATTACGGATTACGGATAAACTGAAGTACCTGTGAAAGAAAATCCTTCGTATCTACTTTTCCACTAACACTACTTTGCTTGGTTGTTTTATATTGGCTTTTATTTATTTAAAGATCTTTGTGTAATTAAAACGTATAACTAATCAAATTAATTGCGGGTACTGTTGGGGTATTACGTCATGCTTTTGACAATGACTAGACATGAAAATAATGTCTGAGACACAAAAAGCCTCCTTACAATTAAATAAATTAATGAAAATTCAAGTGCGCTGAAATTCTTTGCAGAGTTTATACATTTCATATTATTTTAACAATAGAATACACGCTAGGATGTACTTCACATACTATCTATTTTCAGAGTTCTTCGTTGTTTCTTTATCTGTTGTCTTGTTTTGGGAAAACCTTCCGGTATCAAATGGAATTTCCCGGAATGAATCCGGACAGTCGTAAGTTTTTTTGCATATTATGGGTACCGTACATAATTATTATGGCTCGAGTACACAATATAGTATATAATATGTATATAAACGATCTTCATCCCAATTTTTTTTACTACAATTTCACTTTAAAGTAAATTTTTAGTAGACATTTTTTTTAATAAAGAGATTTCTTCAGTGTTTGAATTCTGTCAAGAGCTTGTTTTAGTATGTAATCTTTCCAAAATAGTTTGTTTTTTTCCGATCAATAATTCAGTCATTATAATATGAAGGTTACACTGATCACTATCATAATAACACGTACAGGCAGCAGGCTGTAACTTGTTGTTTAAAAACAAATGACAAATCATTGCTTCTGGCAATCGGCCGATATTTATTATTACTTATTTGTTTCATATTATTATACAACACCAACCTTACCGGACAGGTAAATAACTAACAACCACCGTTCAACCAACAGCCCGCATAATATACAATTGTACATTATGGCTGAGCGGTGCCGGTAAACAGTTTAGATGCTGTTAAATGAGTATTAAATAATACACTTTTAATACGCTTTCAATTAAAATTTGTCTCTTTTCCTAGATCTCTTTACACCGTATGGCCAGTTTTGCTACTTCACATGCCAATCCCAAATTGATCCACACCATGGCTAAAGTGAAATACTAAAGCCAACCGATTCGGATAAAAAATAAATTTATCCGAATATTTATTTTGTGAAGGCTTTACAGTTTGTACTTTGATTTATTCGTTTAACTGGCCATAATAAAGCTTTCTATGTTTTTGAATAACTCCAGCGGGATATAAACAATAGGACGAGCACTGTTTACGGAAAAGTTTTTCGATAGACGAACACTAAAACATAAGTTTTTAGCAAGCTTCAACATCAAGCTCACTGCCTTACGTAAGAATAATAAATATTAGGTACTTAGTGAACAAAGCAAGCTTTTTTTATAACCGTCGACATTACTTAAAAGAAAGAACGTACGAATAAATCTTTATATTGCGTAATACATTATTTTCAGTTTTCTAGTATGAAACACAAGGTAATAATGAAAATAGAATAAATACAATGAAAACTATCTGTAATGTAGAATATTGTTATATTTGAGAGCTTTGGTTTGATTCTGCAGTGTCAACTCTACCTTAATAACAAAACAATATAGATACAAAAAAGAATCAAGTTGCGGAGCCCTTTAGCCTTATGCCCTGGACTTTAAAACAAGTATATTTTTAATCTGCTTTCTTTTCGTACCAGAAAGCACCCTTAAAATGTACATGTAGCCAGCCAATCATTCTTTAATATCAGATTAAAATCTCACAAATGGGTTTTCCGACATTGGGGAATAATGTACCTAAGTGGTTTTCAGAATTTCCCTGTCACAGTTATCTGATAGCGGGAGAAAACAAGGTGTAGCTATATGTGTGTTTGCATTGTGCGGTTTACGTGACTAGTCGATTCTACAGTTAGCTACAGATTAGACTGTACGAAAAGATCACTGGTAAAAACCAGTGTAGGTAAATATGTCAAACGGTGAAAGATAATGTCAAAAGATGTTCTCAATTGTTTTTTATCGAATATTGAATTGAGTTACGCAGGTTTGGATAGGTCCTTGATGGGTACCTTACAAGACTATTATGTATATACCATGCGAAATTATATATTTAAAGAATTAAGCTTATAAGATGGCGAGTTGATGTTTTTATTTTGTCAATGGACTGGTTTTTTTTGGGGAAATAAGAAAATCTGAAAAAAAGCTCACTATAAGAATTATAGGTATAATATACAAATACTATTTGCGATAGACCAGTGAGTTGGTGGATAGGTTGAAATTGAAATAGTTGTTTAAGTATCTATTCAAAAATATTTCTTGCTTTATCTTAGTCTATCCTTCGTGGTGTCGGGCAGGGAGTGGCATTTTAAACCATCGATGTTAAACGAAAAAAGTTGGGTTATCATTAATTTATAAAAACACATTATAATTCTTAGTAGTTTCAAGCTTTGAGTGTAAGTCAAATCAAAAATCAAATCACAGTTTTTATTATTAATTAATGCATAAAAAAACATAAGAGATTAGGTATAAACTCCCTAAAGAACCGTTTAAATTGTTTGACTGGGAACAAGTTTCACTTGTATTTGTAATTTTATAATTACAGATCATCATTGGCTTAGCCTTTTCCCAACTATGTTGGGGTCGGCTACCAGTCCAACCGGTTTCAGCCAAGTACCAGTGTTTTACAAGGAGCGACTGCCTATCTGACCTCCTCAATCCAGTTACCTGGGCAACACGATACTCCTTGGTTAGACTGGTTGTCAGACTTTTAAAGCTTCTGACTACCTTGTAACGACTGTCAAAGATGTAGGAATAACAGCCGGGACCCACAATTTAACGTGCCTTCCGAAACACGCAGGAACTCGTTATGACAAAGATGGTCACCCATCTACGGACCAACCGCGTCAAGCACAGCTCAACCTGTGATCGATTCACTTATGCGGTTATAGCTACAGATGCGGATAGTATTTTGTTAATATGTATTCTACACCTTAGTCTTATTCTGCACCTTTTAGACTAAGAGAAGAATAACCTACCATGAACAATAGTTTTAGGGAACATTGGCCTAGTTTCGTAGTGTCGTTTTTCTCATATTTATTCGTTTTCAAACCATATATTTTGTCTGCGTGGAACATGACAAATATTCCTTTAAGTCTCTAAAATAAAGTACTTTTTCTAAAATAAAAGCAAGTTCAGTAACTCTTTATTATATCAGCTACCTCTCAATAAAAGTCCCGTCAAAATCAGTCCGTTGGTTTCAAAGATAAACTAGAGCAAACAGACAGAAAAAAATACCATGCGTGAGTTATAAAAATGGATATTGCAATATTATAAACAGACACTTTAATTTCAAATATACTTGTATATAGACAGATAGAAAATCTAATAACGAAATAAAAATTTAAGTATAACTGGTCCAGTAATAGGAAGGTAGGTTCGTTTAGCGCCTTAAGGCAAACAATTATCAAAATACTAAACATTTTTCATTTACTACTTATTGCTCAACATAAACTAAAAGGGATGTTATAAAGTTGGTAGCAAATCCAATTTAGTATCATTGCTTTGACAAAAGTTTAGGCACTAGATACCACATACTTATGTTTTGCTGCCAAGTTGTGTAGTGTTCGTTTTAATATTCATATAATTAAATTTACTAAAAAATATCCTTGTCGCTATTTTAATGATATGTATCAAATCTCTTTTTGAATAGATTATGAATACCTTTTCTAAAAATTTTATTGTCTCTACTTGTCTCTCTAAAAGAAATAAGAAAACCGGGTTCAAAAGTGGATAATTTCTATGTACAGAAAATAAATTAACGTTAATTCCTTTGTAGAGTCATCTTGACCAAAGGGCTTTTTATTTTTGTTGATTTCTTAGTAAATAAATGACTACTGCAAAAGTGAATTGAATTCTTGTATAGCGAGGTTATTTAGAAACCAATCAAATGACATGCACAAAAACATTCAGTTTCAGGTTTCTCAGGGATTGAACCCGCGACACGTAGCGCACAGTGGATAAAATCAGCTACTAGTCCACCTGTGATGTCTGTAAAGTTCGTTGTTGTCTTGTTAACAATATGTTAAAATGCATATTCTCGTACCTTCATCTGATTTTACCTAAAAGTATGGGATGGCCTGTTTCCTTCTCTGATTCAGCTTAATAGCATTTTTATTAGTTTCGATTGGTTGATGCAAAATCTGGTATCAAAGTTTAAGCCGCGGGAGTAGGCCTCAGAAGATAGTAAACCCAAGTTGTGGTGTTGTGGGTTGTTAACCCAACCACACCAGTTGTGGTATTGTTCTCAAGATATTTTCTTTCTCCGGTGCAATGAAGCGATAATTACTTAAATGTGCCATGACATTGGTGGGTGCCCGCATTCGAATTTACAACCTTTGATTTACAGTCTAGAAGATAGTGTTTTAACAGGTTATCACCAGCTGAATACTATTTATTATAATAGTATCTAACATTTACAAATCCTACTTACGGCCATAAACAATGATAATGAAGATAATTTCGCATAGTTAAAAGTTCAAGATAAAATATTTATTTTTAGAAACTTTTCTGTTTATTACTCAATTAAAGTACCTATGTAAAATCGCCTACTGTAATCAAATGGGCATTAGGTTCTTATAAACTTTCAGTAGATACAATCATAATCATGTTCTGAATTGTTTGTATCAGCCTGCATACCGTTGCAGTGCAATGCCGCTTGCATGCCGTGTGCTACAAGCTTAAGTTAATTTTTAATGTTTATTTGTAAGTCCCCAAATGTTCTGAAATTGTTTATATTTATAAAATGTAATAATGAGCGCTATCCCCGCCGTCAAACGGTCATAACAGTTTGGTGGGTTTATTAAATGTGTGTTTTTGTTTAACTACAATACCTAAAGGATTTAATAATTAAAAATAATACTTGTAATGCTCCATCTTGCTCTCACAACTTCAACAGTCCTGTCTTTAGAACTCCTAATACCGGCAGCCGTGTTTTCAATCATATGATCCGCCAGTATCACCAAAGTTCAATATTTTAAAATCCGTTTTATCTTTGATGATTGGGAACCCTGATAATGAAACAACATTATATCACATCATACCATATTAGATAGTTTGCTTGGTGACTGTCAATCAGTTTACTAAATGGACGAATCATTATCACGTGTATGTACCAACATTAAGAGTTTGGACAACACGCTGTCTGGCACACGTGAAGTGAAGACACTCCACACATAGTTACACACATCCCACATGTTTATTACACACTAATTAAAAATATTTGATAAAAAGTTATCGTTATAATCAATGAGTATACCCATACAATGTACATGAATCACTGCATGGTAATACACATCTGATACTGGGCATATAGATAGCTGTTACCTAGTTCCGGAGCCAAGGATTCCATAATAATGAGTTAATGCAATAGCAGGTGCTGTGGTGTTAAACTCGTAAAGAATTTGTAGGAAACTGCGCTTATAATTACTGCTATACTGATAATTTTGTTATTGTCCAGAAAACTGTTTTTTTGGGAGTCCTGAGTTGTTTTAAATTGTAGTGGCATTTGATGATTGTCAATGCCAATGACGAAATGCTATCCACTTATTCATGTTGATAGGATCTCTTTCACAGAATAAAATTTCTCTTTTACTGTTTAAGCCAGTCAGGGGATCACTACCTATGTGCTCTAGGGGATAAAAAACCCACACCCCACTCCTCATAAGGACGTAGGACAAGTTTGACCTGAACTGACCTGTTAGCTGACCGGGGGACAAGATCCCATCCCCGCCACCCGCATCTAACCATCCACCTCTTTGAAGCAGAGCAAAAATAATATTCTATAAATACTTTGTTTTTGTCCTCCTGTGTTTGCAGGTCACACGGAAATATGACATATCGCTGTATCAAGATTGATGAGTCAATTAAGACGGTAGCAAGGTTGACGCAAGGTTGTCCTTACAAGGTACTTCACTATCATCGCTCAATAGAGGCTTTTTAATTGAGTAAACAATCGTTAATCCGTAAGCTATCTCTATTCTGTCCTTAATGTTGGCCTTACACTATATTTTATCACTGTCCTAATTCAAATGCGCAATATAGACCAAGTTATAAATAAACATTGGTTCCGGTTTATATTCAAGGTGGTTCCTAGATCCTAAAAAGTAGTTCTCTAGTTTTTCTTTAGTAGCTTTTCTTAAAAAGATAAGGATTTTACTGTGAATGTGAAGATTTCGTGCATATTTATGTTATAGAGGATTTTTATTACTATTATATATTATGCCCTAAGGCTAGGCTACGGATGAATAGAAATAATGAGATAGGAAAATGTCTTCCTCTCTTTTTCTCTATCTAAAAACCCCGGTCATCCAGTAAGTGTCGAACTCATCCCATTATCCATGCTTGGGTAACTTGGTTAGGGAAACCATTCAAATTGAGCATCCAATACCTTAAATAAAAGGTAATTTTTAATAAGAAGAAAATATAATTTTTAATATTTTTATTTACAAACATCTCCGTATTACAAAAGAAATCATTGAAACATTTGACAATGAACAAAACGTACACTTAAAACAGACTATACCACATAAACTTAACAATAAACTTAGAAATAAATATTACGAGATAATTTAACCTAAGCCAGCAGTAAACGGTAACCAAGTCGAATTACTACTCGAGATTCCAAATAAACTAATCTCCTTTTCACAGGTTCCGATGAGGTTAGCTGATGACTATCGCGTACCAAGAAATATTGCGACTATAATTTTGCTGTCACATAGGTGGGATGCATCTACGAAATATGTATTTCGGCATCTTGTTTCTACAGTGACAATGGAGTAAACTTGTATGTCCTTTGTAAGGAAAAATCTTGTGTTCTTGTCGTCCCATTATTTTCATGGTATTGTTACAGGAGCTTGTGAAGAGGTAGAACTCAAAGGACTTTAAAACCGACGACCGTAGCCATTTGGTGGCATTGTGTTGCTCATTTTGCGGATGACAGAAGCGGGCATGAAGCACGTGTTCGGTTGGAAGGATGGCTGTTGTACGAACTGTCCATTTGGGTAGTAATGGTTCCTTGGAGGGCCGACACAAGGGCTCGGGGATATGCAGTAGTTCTGGTAACCTTTGTTGGTAGCAGAAGCGAAGGCTGGGTTGCGCTGCATTCTGAAAAAGAAGGGGCACATAGGTATAAGTATGAAGCTTGTGAAATCGATGGGATTGGTAAGACTACGTATAATAAATTAAATTGTGGTCACAAATCTTAGAAATCAAAGGTATGAGGGAGGAAACGAAAGGTGGAAAAGAAAAACAAAAGAACAAAAACAAAGCAAATAATACTCACTTGTTTTGAATTAAAGTATGATATTAATAAAAATTAAAATCCACTGAAGTTGCTTAGAACAACCTTGCTTGTATCGCTCAAATGAGTTATTGGTGTTAAGCGACTGCGCCGCGTATTTATAAGGACGCGAAATGTTTATCAAAACAATGTTACAACGCGTGTGTTATCTGATTGAATCATTCACTGACCTCTTTCATGATTAAATCGATGCCATTGGAAACTCGGTCAACTGAAAACTTCTGGACCTTGTTATTGTTGCTTATTAAGGTTCTGTACGTTTTGTTTGTTTAGGTGATGTAAATTATTGAGGCTTTTTTTTCAAACGCATAGTGTCAATAATGTGGGCTTCTACCGTGGTTTAATTTTTTTTTATTTCCTCTAGAGTGCTGGGCCCCTAGTCATAGTGGTGGGCCCCTGGTCATTGTGGGCCCCTAGGCACTGGTTTAAAGTGCCTTATGGATAATACGGCACTGATAGTTAGTATTGCAATCCCATGTTGTCCCACTATGTCCATTTTTCTCTTTTTAGGGCAAGTTTCCCAGTCCCTCATGTAGGAGCCGATATTTTATTTTTAATATGTCACCTTATTCTTGTATTTACCATACGTTGATAAAGTAACTAAGATCAAGTTTATGAGAAGGGTAATAAACAAAGTGACTTTTAAGGTTGTTTTAAACACATTTGTTAAACTCTTAGACTGGTTTAAGAGCTGGGATTTGCTGCTCTGTTAAACCTTATTCGACTGTTTCAGCCGTTTCGGAAGCCAATTCCTTTT
This sequence comes from Trichoplusia ni, assembly GCF_003590095.1. NCBI lineage: Eukaryota > Metazoa > Arthropoda > Insecta > Lepidoptera > Noctuidae > Trichoplusia > Trichoplusia ni. The sequence continues at coordinate 6,489,145 of NC_039485.1, forward strand.
TAAGGAAAACACGGAAACGTTTCACATATTTACTAAACATGTACTATCTTCTTTAGATAATTAATTAACCGGCCAACAACAAGGTTGTTTGTTAATTATAATGAGTAATTTTCGTGGAATCCTAATCTTTACATAATTAATTGCACTATCTGATTACTAATAAAAATGTCTGCTTAATGCGGCATTAATTGACATAAAATATAAGTCAATGTAGTACATGTTTTACGGAAATTTGTTTATAATTGCAAATATTTTGTTTATTATTCTTATCTGGAAATGTGGGCACATTAACAGAGCAATTGTAGTTTAATTCGATGATTCCGAAATTAGAAAATAGATTTCAATACTGCGATTCACACATTCAAGTCTCACGTACAAACCCGCCAGGACTCAGAACAAGCATGCGTGGTTCACACAAATGCGTGTCCAACGCGGGGATCTACACTGAACGGTTCATGCTCCATGCAGTAATGAGATCCCCCATGGCGGAATACAAACTCTTAAGGCATGTTTCGTTCTACAATATTTGTTGTATACTGCAGAATTATACAAGTGAAATTAATTATGTGGATGAGTGAACGGGCACAACTAAACCAACGGTAATAAATTAAATAATAAATAAGGAATTGCTTTGATTGTATTGTTGTAGTTTTATTTGAATCCCGATCCATTAGGAAGCTTTACCAAATTATACACTCATATACGAGTTCATAATGTGATGTCAATTTTGCAAACATTATTTTATCGCAAGATACTATTGACCTTAAGTTTTTTCATTCCACCATGACAGCATTGCTTAAAATGTACTTGTAATGAACTAAGGTGATACCCGATGGTTAGCATTTAAAATATGTCATTACACAATACTGTCTTTGTATTATATAGTAAAAATAATCTGTAATACTGTGACTTTTAGGACGAGTCAAGAAAAATATTTACACATTCTTGGACAAATTACTTCCTTTCGGATTTTAATCTGTCTATTTTTAGCTCGAATCTTTGATAAAGAATTATTTTATCGATAGATATATCGCAATTTCCAATTTACAAACTAAATATAAATGTAATTAAATGATTGATGAGAAACAAGTTGCAACGAATTAATGTATTTTCAGGAGGCACCAAGCTAATATAAACGATATTATTCTTATCTTCATTAATGATCTTAGATTTTCAATAAGATTATCTAAATTGCAATAAATTATTTTGCCGTGATTTGCCTTTGAACTTTTGTTTTCAACGAATAGGAGATTTTCTGCCTTTTCTGTAAAAATAGGCATAATGTGTTAGATACCTAATACTTGAGGAGTTTTTGCTTAGATCCCAATTTGTTTCCTTTAACCTACATATATCTAAACTAGCTGTTGCCCGCGACTTCATCCCCGTGGGTAGAAGATATAAGTTATGATTTATACCTGCCCTGTTTTTTTCACATTTTCCATTGTATCTTCGCTCTTATTAGTCGCAGCGTGATGGTTTAAGCCTAAAGCCTTCTTCGATGAATGGTCTATTCAACACAAAATTATTCAATTTGGACGAGTAGTTCCTGAGATTAGCGCGTTCAAACAAACAAACAAACTCTTCAGCTTTATATATTAGTATAGATTTATAAATCACATCATATTTGTCTAAATTCGAATCAACAGCATCTAACAAATGAACCGAGTAAGCAGTAGAGTAAGTATGTAAGGAAAACGACTTCTTTCCTAGATTCATGCCCTCAGATATCAGTAGATCTGATAATCGTAAGACCGAGATAAAAATACTTTCCAATGACTTAATAACGAAATATATCGATTTCCTATGTAATGATGTTAGTCACGCCTATTACAAAATTTTAATAAATAGATGAACATCTATTTCATCACACCTATATGCCATGAATCAACTTTAGGTGGCGTACAAAGGCGATAGTGGCATGTTGCTGTTATGATATAATATCTATTTCTAGTGGTAAAAACCTACTGAGATTGGAACACACTGAAAGCACGGTGTTAGGATGCGGATTCAATATTTGTCATATTTCTATGTTTTTCCACGCATTACCAAAAAATTAAGGTGCGGCGGTAAGTTTAAGTCAATAAGAGTCTGATATTATCCGCTCCCTCACCAAAAAGGAAGATGCTCGTAACGTGTACCTTCCCAAAAAACAAGGATGTGTTGGTTTTGCATCGACTTAAATTACCTAGGTCTCAGCTTCGCAGGCTCACTAGCTGATAATTTACACGTACATACTGCCGACGTTAGCTACGTTATTCTATACACTGCTAGGAGATATAGATCTTTGGTGCTTGCAACTCTACGTTGTCTCATCCTGAGAATTGGTTGTCGCAATGGGTTGCGATAATGAACACACACATGTGAGTGAAAGTGAGAATTTAGAGTAATATACTAGATTTTTCCTATTGCTTTTCGTAGTTTTTGTGTTGTAGCGTTGGGTTGTAATGTCCCTATATCTAGAACTTTTTATTCATACTGTCTCATTGCTGAGCAAAAAACTCCCGTAGATTTTTAACTCTTACTGCATACCGTAGTATCGTGCCGTTTCCTCATAAACCTATCCAGATGCACCGAAATTCCTGGTAGAGACTTGAACATTTTTTTCTACTTAAACGTTCATTCAAGTACCTAGTCTACTTATGTTTCCTACATTTTCTTCTACACAAGATCAAAGTGCATTAATTTCGCTGTTTATTAGTAAATCAATCAGAATCGGATGGTTTGTTTGTTGTGTTAAATTGCTCTACAATATTCACTGAAGCAATTACCTCATATGTATATATAGGTATGAGGATCACCTAGTATATCTAAAGCTGATTTCGCTTTATGAAAACAGATACATATGTACATGCTAGATATCACAAGTCAGGTATTTCGGCGAAAATAGTTTCGTAATCTGGTATTACGTAGAATCGCACCTAGAATTCATTCATACAGGAAAAACATCGTACATATTAATGGAAAATTTGTTACGTCATTGTTCTTCAACACATTAAGATACTTCAGATTTACCATCGTATTAGTTAAATACGATTGTAAATCTGAAGTAATCCCAATTATTTTATTGAGATCGAATTATTTCTTTTATGCATGTAAATATCGCGGGCCTTGGGTAAGCCTTTCATACCCACAGATTTCTGTAAAAATATGATTTGAATTAAAAAACTCCCTTGTTAGGCACATACTCGCATATTAATTACGTGAAAAGAAAAAAAAACACGAGTGACGGAAAGTGGGTTGATTATTTGATTTAAAGGAAAATATGATTTAATTTTGCATCGAAATTTAAATGCTCATTTTATGATTTGCTCGTATTAAAACGACAAGCGTTTTTGAGATTCACAAATGCTTGTTCTGTGTCTGGGTATCTATGTGTTGTAATGGAACGTTACATGAATAATCATGCAACTTGATTCTTTGTGGAATCCCCTGCCACACTAGGTTGACATTTCTTTGTGAAGCAGAAATTAAAAAAAAACCTGGATAAACCTGAAAATACCTACATAACATTAATGTAAGTGAATGCTTCAAACATTGATAACAATATGAAAACTCACTTTTCACGTCTGGGGAGGATGATTTTTATATACAGTAATAAATATTAATATTATTATTGTCTTACCATGTGACAATATCCGCTTAGGTACCAAATCTGGTGATAAGTAATATCAAAGGAATATTTATAGCTACAATCAACCGAATTATCTCATGAAACTGTAAAGCTGGGCTATTTTTAGAAAGTATTTATTGGTACTATGATAAGTTGAATGGTAAAAGGACCGATAGTATTTTATTTGTATAAAAATAAACTGTTGATTTTAGATTTACGTGCGTTCTTAAACGTAGCAATAAACGCGTTGTCGCCTTTTCCGATTTGTTGTATCTTTTCTTTTTTAATTTAAGACTGCCACACTAAGGACGAGCACATTATAATTATGCTGGATGAGAATAGAACTTGACACGCTCCCCACAGTGATAATTCTAAATTTTATGTTTTCGTTAAGAAATATGCATATCGCGCCAAAGAAATTAATCCTTGTCTTGCGGGAGTTTTCACAATCTTTCAAAACACATGCACAAATACTTCGACAAGCATTTGTGCAGCTCACCAACGCTTTACCTACGCGGGTTCGGACCCACGATACGTCGATTCCATTGGGCAACAACTGAGGAACAACTCGCGATAGACTTGTAACTTCTAGCAACAGAAACGCAGCAAGATCGGAAAACTTCTAAACCTGATTTCTTATAGGTATATTTGCAAGATGTAGTTTTCTACGATATTGTTTTCAGTACATTTAATTCAATAAGCGTTTTCGTTCACTAAGTCTTGATAAAACTCATTAATTTAAATAAGAAGCTTAATATTATAATCCGCAATCACGACTTCCTAAAATAATTAAGTAAGTACGTAGTTTTAATTGGGTCATAGATAGTTTCGTAAGAAGGTGTTTTGTACAGGAAATTTGTAAAAGACTGTACCTTTGTAATAACAAAAAAAAAACTGCTATGGAAGTTAATATAGTGAAAAGGGTATTAGTAACAACTGTTTTTCCAGTTACGTTTTAACGAAATATTCAAATTGTTACAAACACTAAATATCAGTACATTATTATCAAACGATCACGGCGGCCGTCTCTTTGTCGCTATGTATGATTAATTCTTGAAAACTACGCCGCAGATAATGATGCTGTTTTTAATAGACAGATTGATTCAAGAGGCAGGTTCTGAAGTATAAAATAATATAGCATGCATAATATAGTAGAGAAACAATTTTAGAGGTTTCCTAATGTTTTGATAATTCCAAAAGCTGGCTTGACCAGTAATGCTACGAGAAATGTAGATCAACATCATGTTCTACAATATTGTACAGCATCGAAAGGTCTACAAGAAAGTCCGCAACAGCATATGACTGACTTTTAATGTTAATTTACTGTGTCAATTTTTTGGGTGTAAATATTTTTCTAAACTTAAATATTTTTTTTTATCATGAGATACAAGTACGAGTTTCAGAGTGGAAGACACAAGAAATTATAAAAGCACTCGTGCGAAGCCGGAGCTGGTCGCTATTTTACATGATAATACTAAGTATAATCAGGCTTCATTCGCTTCGCTTATAGACCTTCTAGAAGGTATAAAATGTACTTTCACATCTTTCATTTAATCACCAACGTCTAGATAAGAGACTTTGATAAGCAAATCAAAATCAATATAAAAACAATATGTGGGGCATGTTTTGCTACTTTCCCTACTAATATTATAAATGTGAAAGTAACTCTGTCTGTCTGTCTGTCTTTCTGTCTGTCTGTCTGTCTGTAACGCTTTCACGTCTAAACCACTGAACCGAATTTAATTAAATTTGGTACAGACATAGAGTTGACCTTGAGAAGAACATAGGATTGTTTTTATTCCGGACTTTTGAAGAGTTCTCTTGGAATCGCGATATAACCGACATCGACGCGGGCGAAGCCGCGGGCGAAAAGCTAGTAAGCAATATTAAAATCAAACATTGTTTTTAAACAAGGTATTAAGGTTGGAAGATAAGACTAGTATGGTAGTAGAACACGATAATCGGGGGAATACCAGCACATCTTAAGACTGATGGAGGCGCGAAAGAGAGACTCTAGTTTCTGTTTCCGTGTAGAGCCTTGTCTCACTTCTAAACTATAAATCAATTAAAAAATGGTACTGACTCGAGCAGTTATTCAAAATGATGGATAGTCGAGTGGTCACAACGTCAAAAGCATTGACGCGGACGTGTCGCCAGTTTGATTAACGCCCGCGTAGAAGGAGTATTTTGCTTTAGTTGGGCTAAGAATGAATACGCGCGTATTGTAATTCAATCGCTAAGTAGTTCCTAGTAATTAATAGTACTATCTCACATTATCGTATGATGGCCTACGTATGGCAGATAAGGACAAATGCACAACTTTGATTCAATTAATTAGTAGCGTAGGCAAGTAAAATATGTTGAATACTACGCAGCGCTGAAGAGCCAGTCAGTAAGTCAAGATTGCTGCAACTGTAGATGTTATATTTTGGTCATCAATCGAAAATTCTTGTAGAAAACGATTGTATGTACCAAAATATATATTATATATAAGAATAATAAGTAAGATAAGTAAAATAGGTAAGTAAAGTAAAATAAGTTCTCTTTTTATAACTAGATCTGCTAACAGGTGGCTATTGTGTATGTTAATCTGTGGATAGCGTCTTGAGTAGTATATTTGTTACTTTTATTGTAAGTTTTATATTTTTTTCCTACTTTGTAATATACTGCTGTTTGTTATCCCAGATAAATAAATAAATAACTTCTACAATAAAGATCAACTGGACCCTTCATGACATTTAACACGTGCTAGTTTTAGTGTTATTGATGATTTTGGCGCTTTCCTACCATATAATTGGTAGAAGCAGCGCTTTGTAGGTTAAAGACACAAACTTAATTGATGCAAATAGGGATGATGACAATGTTATAAAATTAAAAATATTTTTGGTCCGTCAGATAGATGAATAAAAAATATAAGAAACTAATTTTGACTATTTGACCAACAAAAAAATCAAAAGATAAACTGTTTTAAAGTTTAGGCTTGTGACGTAAAGGTTTCGCAAAGTGTACCTGTAAGTATCAGTGTAACGTCACTTTATTTTCTTTTATTATGCGGGCCAAAAAAAATACGTGTTTATTATTATGCATTAAAGTATAAGAGAGATACTGAAATAAATGTCATCATCCGTATTGTTGATTACCGGTTTACTACAGCCATTTAAATGCTGTGATAACAATACTTATCTAAATTATTTTTATAATGTCGTGCACATTTGCGTGGTCGATCGTGACGGTTAATTTTCCATATTTGGTCATGATTCTGAATGTTCCGCGTCAATGCAGGCAGATTACTGTAAGACACGTTCTTTCGCCCACATTGTTTGATTAATCGATTTTAGTCGTCAAATTTAGCAGAGTGGAGCAAAGACGAAGGATTAAATCGGCTGGCGTTAGCGCTCAGAGAAATTTGTCATACAACCCAGTGGCAATTCTACAATCATAATTACTTCAGTAGAAAACACTCAAATAAATGGTCTGGTATGTCATCTCCCTACATTCTAGCGAATTCTCTTGCTGTTTACGATTGTAGAGATGACACTTGGTTCAAAGAAAAGGCTTTGGGTTTCCCTCGTAGACAAAGAAACTATTGCATTTCAAACAATATTAATTTATTTCGTGGATTCTTAAAAAACTAATTGATATATTCCGGCATTTAGTGCAAGCATTAACACTTAAGTAAAGATGTTGTCATAACGTTGTCAGGATAATGTGCTTAAGGTAAAACAAACCACAGCATATTTAGATGCTCGATAAGCAGACGACAGTCGCCGTTTTTATGGTAGCAGTGTTTGTACATCTTTGGATTAAACATTTATCACATAGAGACCGCAAGTGGGTATTATATTATAGGTTTTAAATATTTATCGGCTGATAATAAGTAATAAATTAACCATATCTGAAGGCGGATGCGTTGTTTATATTATCTTATCTTTTCCATCTAAGATAAAATTCTGATGCTTTGATTAATGTATTGAAAAACATCTATATTTTGGGTAACCTACACAAAGGTTAATGAATGGTTGAGGGCAAACATTTTCTGTATCGGACAGATGGTACTAAAATAATGTTAACTTCAAGGTAATATTAATTTTTACAAGACTTTTGATCCAAAGGTTTATTGTCTTCTATTTAACATATAAATAAGGTAATGTGCTGATTAAACTGAAACTTTAAGCATTGGAAATGAAAGACAAAAGGTAGCTAATAAATATTTATGTTTAAACTTAAACTACGACTTAACATAACATCTTAATATAACTCGGGCGGAGATTCAGGCAGGTTATTGGAAGGAGGGGTTGAACTGTTGTGGTGGCATCGTGTTGCTGATTTTGCGGATGGCAGCGGCGGGCATGAAGCAGCCGGCGTTGGGCTGGAAGTTCTGTGGGTGCTGCTGTCCGGGCATAGGCTGGCCATACCCGGGGGCGTACACTGGTCCTCCAGGGTTGTTGAACCTGGCTGGGCCGCCGGGCGCGCCTGGCTGCATCGGCATGCCGTTGTTCATGCCACCGGGGAAACCTTGGTTGAAGCCTGGACGTTGCATACTGTAAAGAAGTGAGTATTTAATATCCAAGTGTACATTAAAATCAGTCGGTAAAACTACATAGATTAGAAAGGCAAAATGTAGAAAATAATAGCACTTATTTGAGATTGAAAAATACATTTGGAACACTGAAATTACGCAACAAAATCTTGTTTTTTACTAGATGATGGAGAATTTTGGAAACACTTGAAAAAATTATGGACACTCTTGCAAAAACGAAGATAACAACTTCAAAAATTTACTTACGTGATTTTTGAAAATTATTTATAAAACACACTTGTTGTTTTACTAAATGATTTAGTAAATATGATGTGAAGATATTGCCGAGGGAAGCATTTATAGCTAATTTTATCAGATAATTCGCACACTAACGTATAGATTTTGACAGGCGCTCCTTTGTTCAAAACATATCAGATGACGATGCGTTGTCTGTGATTTTACAAATAAACAAAATGTTTACATACTGAATGTGATGGAATTTCCTTTTAATGGGACCAGACGAAGGTTTTGGGTTGACTCAAACAAATTTGATTTGTCAGTCGGTTCAGTTAGTTTTATGATTTGTGTAAACATTCAGTGTTTGCTGCTTTTTAAATTGATTTCTACATATAACGTTGTATGGTTTTGTTTGATGTTTCGGGATAAATGGTGTAAGGGAAAGGAGGTTTTTACCGTGGGTCACTAATGGCTAGCAATAATAGCTCGTTCATGTGATTCATTATCTTCTTATGGAAATAATACTAGGCTCAATATTCACTAGCTTTTCCCAACCTTGATTTATAAATAAAAAATGTAACTGCAGGTCTATCTGCTCTGCATCTTCAAGTTTATTTAGACACAACGGGACTATATACCCCATAGATAGAGGTTCTATTTCTTTTTTATCTTAAGTAGTCAGCTAAGATTAGTTGCTGGAGCTGTATGTGTCTGTGGCAGTGCAAGATGTCATAAGAACAAGAAAACCAGCTCCAAGTTTGTGACCCTTGACGGTGAAAGAATTTTTGCTCCTAGTCTTTCTCAATGGATTGGACTTTTCTCTCTATCGTGTCGATATATTGGGGGGCTTAACTACTAAGCTGGCGATTCATTACCTGTCAATTCATTTACGTTTTCATGTATAGGAAGATAAGTTTAAGTCCACTTACAATATTTTGTTTCTACTTTGAATTTCCCATGTCTGTTGCAGGGGGAGGGGATGGATATTCCATGGTAGATGCCACAGATTAAAGGTCTCAACGGGAAATCTGCGTATCTATGTCTCTGTAAGCCTTTAAAAAGAACCGAGCTTCTTCCCATGAAAGAACGTGAATGAAAATTACGTGTTAAACCGTCTGGGTGACAATTAACAATTTCTCGGCAAAGTCGTGTAAAACTACGGTACTGAATACTTTACAATCTAGAAAGAAACTCAGAAAAAAAAATCTTCACTTGTTTGCTGTCGACCGGTCATTTTTTAACTTGGCGGAAGTCTTAGTTGACTTTCTTCCTTTCTTGAATATCCGTGCAAAGTCGTGTGCATTGCATTTCATCACACATCGACAGTGGGAATCTCCTTGGTCCTGCAGAAATCGAAGGGATGTGTCCGACTCTTACCAGTTAAGCGAATGGAATGCTTTAAATGTATAGTCCAGGGTCAAACAGGAATGCTACCACAATTGATATGGTGTAAAAATCCTATTGCGTGTAGTTTTTTTTTCTATTTTGATGTATTAAAAGTAACGTCATTGCAGTATAAGCTTCACACAAAACCTAAGAGAGAGAGAGTCTTAAAAGGGTTCTATTCCAATTTCAAATAATTCAAATTCAACATTATAAACTTTCGAACATTTAACACAACACAATTAAATTACGACTAACAGCGTTTTAACAATAATTATTTCTTGTTTCAAATAAAGCGCTTAAATTGAAGGAATCTCTTGAGGGAGATTGTGGATAGAATCGTATCGATGGTTACGCAATTATCGCAAGCACGTAGCAGAATTGAGATCATCTGTGCGATAATGTATTGATAGCACGATCATGATAAACATGTTCATTTGATATGAGAGTGACGAAAACATGTTTAAACATCAACATTAGCCATTATCTGTGAAATGGAAATGGTGAATTTCCTAATTAAAAAGAACCACACCGGAGCCAAACTGAATTTTTAATTGATAAGGCACAGTTTTCACAGTCAAATGATGCAAGCAAAGCTTATCTTAGTGCAAATTAGTATTATACACATCTTTCCTTAAATATTCGGACAATATCTCCATATATCTAACAATTGTATTACTCACATCGATCAATCAAGATATTCTTTTCAAAGATATATTGTCGCGTGATTGTCATTTTCTAATTTTATGTTGTAACTAATCATTGAAATTGCTGAGGTAGTCTTTTGAAGTGAATTAAAAATGTATGTGACACCTCGTATGAGTTTTTATTTCTTACATTAGTTTTCTTCTTTGCATCATTAATATTAATAAAATAGGTAGCCTTATAAGTTTCTTGTACTTTGAAAAAAAAGTCCAAGAGCTTGACATCCCTTATGCCCATTTAGTTTTGGTATAGAGACAAGCCGATTATGTTTAGCTTGTGTTTTTAAACGCGTTCCGCAGTAACGATTGTAATCCTTGTGTCGCGGGGATTTCACAGACCCTCAGTTCACATGCACAAAGGTGAACTGGCATTTTTGATCTATGTGGGGATCGAACCCGCGATATGACGCGTACCGCGATGGATCTAGGGCGTGACCTTTGCCACTCAATAAAAAAGTTTTAGATACAGATTCAATAGGCATCAACAAAGATGATTTTTAAATCCTCCAAAATGTCCCTACTATGTGAGTACCTAAGACCTTTTACCTGAAAGATAAAAAAAATAAACAGATCTTAAAAAAAAAATGTTTATTAATACTAAAATACTTCCTATACTATACTGTGATGTTACACCATTACTACCCTGACTCTTTCGATTGATTTCTTGTTTTAAATTCAATATTCTTTTCAGGGTCTACCTCGGGAGCACTTTTATTTAAAACTGTTGACTTTCCAAGTTTTCTTGCCACAAAGTAGGATGTCAGTTGGAAGAAAGCTAAAGTGATACCCGGTAGTAACCAAGCATCGGGGAAGTCGGCAACAGTTTTTTTGTAGAGTAGCGAATATAAGGGCGATGACATCATTTGCATCGCCGACTCTAGAGATCCCATCACACTGTAGATTTTACCTGAAAAGGAAATAAAAATTATATCAATTCAATTGAGATCTTTAGAAGCATAGATGATAACGGAAGGAGCTCAATGCATAGGCGTCGAAATGAATAAAGAAAACTGGTCCACTTCGTATTGGTCTCTTGACAATGAAGTTTCCCTCACGAACTAAAGACAAATAAATCGGTAAGGTGACGAATAAAGATGATGATGGGAATATTTGTTTGTTTATTTTTAGTATTCGTGGGTACGCGGGTATAGCAGCAAACACATCATCTGCGAAAAGTTTAAGTACTAGCTGTCGGTTCTTGAAATACAGCCTGAATGAAGACGGATGGACATATAACAAGATTCCGTTTACACCCTTTGGATACGAAACCCTAAAAACAAGTGGTTTAGACAAATAATTTCGCTTATAGAAGCCTCAAGGAGCTGTATTTTACACTTTACTGAACTGAAAATAACTGCAGGCCCCAGGTCACATGAAAAAATTCCATTTGCAGAATGAAAGTAAGTATAGTTTTGCAATTTCATTTTAAACCTATATCCCTCAAAAATAAGCAAATTTACAACCACAGTTGCAAAATAGTTACATTTGTCACAGTAGAGGACTAATAACAAAAAACTAGATACCTACCTATCGACATGATGACTATTCAAATTAAGATATTTACTCAATCATTTTATACGTGAATGAATGACATTTTTATAGTATCAATATGCATATACAGATAAGGCCAATAATGGATCAATCATCTCAATCGTGATTAGGAATTGCTAACTAATAATGGCGTGATGTTTCGTATAAAAATTGATCCCGAATGAATAATCAGCATTAATTGACTTTGCGGTCTTCAGCTGTTGATGTTTATGCAGTAGTAAGTAGACGCCATTAGCATTTGAGTTTTTCTCAATATTAAAATTTTGAATGCGTTGTAGAAAATATTAAGACCCGGTGGAATGTTAGCAGCTTATTTCGTAGTTATTTCTTAGTGATAATTTAAGGGGAATTTACCTTGTTCTGTTGGTAATATCTGCTTATTCAGAATGGGCCTTTGTACCACCTGTGAGCCTTGTGAGATTATTCCGACCAATGGCACTGAAAAAAAAAACAAATGTTAATATTGTTAATTAGGATTTATGAACGACATACACCTATATTAGGAGACTTTAATATCAGATAAAGTTATTTTATTAAGTTATCTGAAATGTCTACGACGTCGGCGTAGCAGCGGCGTATAGTTACTACGCCGCCGACAGAATGTACATTACGGTTATGTAAAGGTAAAATATGTAATGATATATATGCAAGGAAAAAAAACAATTCGAACATAAGTAAGCATAATTGCAAACCGACAAAATAGACAAAAAGGTTAAGGGTGTTTTGAAAAGGTTTTTTACCAAATGAAGATTGCAATCGTCATTATGTTTTTTCAAGTTCTAAAACGCTTCTAGTTAAATAAGAAGTAATTCACAAATTCGTTTCTACATAAAAAAAATACTTTTTTTAGAATTTCTACATAAAAGAGTTTTCAATTTATCGCCTTTCTGTTTCAGTTAGTCATGATATGTATAATCACGTCTGGAAATCAACAAACAACACACTAAAGGCTTACAATGATTTATTGGTGTTATCTATTGAAACTTTGATTATTTCCCTCTACCTAGTTTCACAATATTGATTATTCTTGCAGATTTTAATGTTTATAGCTTATAGTGCTAGAATATTGATGTTTATTTTTTTAATAGTTTATGTACACTCAAATACTAAGTATAAAATACAACGTGACAGAAAATTAAGGCACAAACCCACAGCGGGCCGGCGCGCGGCGTACATGGCGTATAGGATTAAAAATGATTTTAACATTTCGTATACTGCAGTCCTTTAACAGCGCCCTAGTTTTATTTAGCTTTTTATTCTTATTAATCATTGACCACATATTTTAAGCATTCCACATATTTAGAATTTAAGCTCAATTCTCGGTACGGAATTCTCAAATCAAATGAAATAATCTTTACTCACACATAAACACACACCACGTCATGGTAGAGGTGATGAGTCCTGTGGTGGCCAGGATGTAGGAGACACAGCTCAGCATGCCCACAGTCTCGTCCGCCAGTCGCAACCGACGCTTCAACACCGACAGGATTAGCAGCGTACCTGTACATTAAACATTCATCATAATACTACTTTATTTGCTCTACAATGGCCTAAGTCCTGAAAAAAATTAATGAGTAGTCTGCAAGACAATTTATGAGCGTTTCGCAGTTCACTGCAACATGTAGCATTAAAGAAAGAGCGTCAACCATCCCATTCCCGGTGTTGCTCGTTATTTTAGCCGTGATCGTTTTGTAAGGTTTTTCGGTACTTCTTATGTTATTTCTGTTTTTCAGTATATATTGTAATCAATATTTTTGTCAAGGAGTCTGTTTTCTATTCTCTCTTCTGTTTAAATGTTTCTACGGATAATGACATTGGTTGATCGTTTTTCCTAACCCATATTCTAATATTAGGAATTGACTCCTCCAGCTCCTTCCATAATACCCAAAATGCTAACCTAAATAGGTACTACGTCAAACCACCGTATTTACGAGCGCATGTACTACCGTACTTTTCACCTTAAGGTCTTGATGAAAAGAGAGAGGGTGACATATTATATTTCAGTACCTGTTTGTAACAATATTTTTCCTTACTTACCGATAAAACTGACGATATTTCTGTAGGCGAGGAAAGAACCAAACATGATGTCATTCCAGTGGAACTTGTACCTGTAGTACATGTAAGCAATCAGCACCTCCGCTGTAACAAACCATAAGTATTTAACATGCTTGTATTAATTACTCTTCTTACGCAACACACTAAGTGTCCGAAGATATCTCTAGATCGCATTAGCTTGCAATTTATCCGAATGAATTAGTATTCGAATGTTAAACAACTGTAACTTCATAGATCGGAAGTTATGATAAAAGAAGTGTGTAAGAATTTCTAAATTTCGAAAAAAAAACTGTTGTGCTTATTTTGACGACCTCCGTGGTCGAGTGGCGTACGCATCGGTTTCAAGGTCTGAGGTCCCGGGTTCGATCTCGCTCAGGACAATGTAAAAAATCACATTTCTACATTGTCTCGGGTCTAGGTGTTTGTGGTACCTTCGTTGTATCTGAATTCCATAACACAAGTGCTTTAACAACATATGTGATGTTTTCCGCATTTATTAAATTAAATAAAAAAAAATGAATTAGAATTTTGTCATATTCTTTGTTCAATAATGTTCTCAATTTTTTAAACTGCTGTACGCTACTCTAGTAACGACATCTAGTTTGTACTGTCAGAACTAACTTAAATAACCAAGAACTAACATTAGCACATGCAGCGCCATCTAGTAAAAATACATGTTACTAAATATGTAGAGCTGCACTTCCGTACAATTGTTTGTATAAGAAAATGTTCGAATTGAGTATTCGATATATTGAATGGGTTTTATACGAACCAGACAATAACATCCTGTCTCCCAACGTGACGACTAACATGAGGAATATGATCATTCTTTTGCGGCCATCCCTTGGTTTTATCAGACAGTGCACGGCGTTGAATGGTAACTTCCAGTTGCATACCGAAACTTTGTTCTCTATGTTCACATTAACATCCTTCACAGCGATTATGACGTACACCAGAGATGATAGCTGAAACATTAAATGCAGTTTTATAGGTAAACATGCAGCAAAAGAATATGAAATGTAGAGTAAAAATGACAACATGGCTTATGTGATGATAGGGTCAATATTCAGTTTTTGATTATACTTAATTACACTTAAGTTTAGCCATATTTCAAAAGCTGAATAAAAATTACCAAAAAAACTGATTGTTTTAACGTCATTCGTCATTAATTTAATAATCCATTCAGCTCTACTCGACATATATAAGTCATTAATTTTTAAATGCCTCCACGAACATTAAAATATTTGCAAGGTCTGGTAATATTTTAAGGTGTAGAAAACAGGCTAAATGTTAGGCAAGTTCTAAAGTTTTATGTATATGTATGAAAGCACTCCACCGAACGGAAAAGCAAAGAAAATGTTTTCGCGCGTATCGATCCCTGAGTCAGCAGTAGTATCAACCGCATATTCCTGGTCTGCCTAAATACAGGCATGCTAGGTCAGGTAGTTTTGAATCTTTACATGTTCTTCAGAAGTAATGGGCAAACTGCTTTCTCTACAATTTTCTCATGCTTAAATGGTGTCAAAAATTATTTACAGTCATTTTTTTTTTGTATTTATTGTTAAGTATTTTGTACCTCTAAAATCCACGATCGGTGTTTAAAACTTTAAACCGATCACATTATGGATAGGTGTTATTATTATATTGAACTAAGACGATACTACATGCTTAGATACTATGGAAAAAATTAGGTTGGTAAGGAGGACAAAAGTCGACGAGTATATGCTTGTGTCGTTTTCATTTTACCGTTTCAATAGATCTTTATAAATGTAAACGTATATATAGATTTAAATACCTGTAGAAATAAAACAAGTGGAAACACACCGAAGAATCCGAGGTAGCGGTAGAGTAGGGGGCCTCCTACAGCGCCCACCACGTGGGCTATTTGTATGGCGGCGCGGTGGGTGCCCATAGTTCGAGTGACGTCACGACCCGTCGCAAAGCACACCTGCAAACATTTCGAAACTAGAATTTATAAGGATTCATGAATCATTGTCCTTTCATCGACTAGAACTTTGAAGGGAAATGGTCGGTACGGCGCACATACAAACTTGCTGTTTATAGAGCAAACCATAATGTTAGAGGCATTATAGCTCTGGAGAGGCGTAATAATGCTAAATATCATGTATAGTACTACAGTGAAATGACAAGGGTATGTCGAATTAAACCTTATAAGAAGTAACAATATAAGTAGGTACCTAGCAGTTATTTTAGAAATGAAGTGTTACAGGTAACACCTTTACGATTTTGGTCCTGAACAAATTCTACAGACAGTACAGTTTCTGACCAACCGTCTAAAACTTATGTTACTGCTTTCCCAGAAATAACATGACTGCGACTACTTTCAGTACCAATTATGATATTTTGAATTACTACATAATATAGAGCTGCAATGGCCTACCACAATATCAATATTCGCGTGTGTTTTGTTATTTAAGACAGGCAGGTGGGTTGTATACCTTAATAAAGTTGTTATTATGTTTAGTATTCTCCACACTTTATCGGGACAAGGTCGTTATAGCATTAATGTGTTCGTATTCCGTATTTATGCTGAGCCGTGGGTGCTATGTCGGGTAAACAATGAGGTCGTCCGACCGATGCCTAAAGACTAGCATTTGACCCAGTTTCATTTTCAATAAGGATTATGCGATGAACGCTAGTAAATGCAATAATGGGAATGGTGACATTTGCTTTAAAGTAGGTTTACCCTGAAACACAAATGACTGCATTCGTTTAAAAGCTACGCCAGCTTTTTTAGGCATACATGTGTTCATTTTGACCTAATCTTAAGAAACATCAGGTAGTCAAAATTCGATACATACTTATTCTAATTCGTTATTTTTTTGTGAAAATCCTTCCAAATTTTCCAAAACTTCTCCTTAATTATTGTTAAGAAAATAATTTTCAAACGAATCTAAAATTAAAAATAATACTCTTAAAATACTTACATCACCTATATGACTAAAAGCGGCTGCTAACAACAGTCCAAAGTTCCCACCTAGTGACATCGGCAACTGGACAGCATAAAGTACTTGTACCGTCGACGCACCAGGGAACAGCAACATCAGTAACACTCCAGTCGTCATCACACTCATTCCAACTAACGGTAGGATCAGTAAAGGCTTCCGGCGACCACTGCAGTCGCTCCATGGACCCACGAACAGTAACACTACCGTAGATATTAGAGATCCTATGAAACTTCTACTGACGTTCACTCCTGATACTACCATTTGACTCTCAGCCTGAAATGATAAAACAAAAATGTGTGTTTGCAAAGAGGACATTAGCAAATAGGGATTTTTTTAAATGTATCTGTTTGAAAAAAAGAATGTTTGTTTTGCTATCTCAGTACTTCTGCTTACTAATAAGGGATCGCTGTGTAAGGGGGAGGGATGGCTGAAAATCAATGCTTTAGTGGTTTCGAGCTGCTATAGCTGGGACAATTAAATTTCCTACTGTTTGTGATATTGTTCTACTCTTAACTTTTTAGAAGCATTAGAACAATTTTTAAGAAATGGTTTATGTGTATAAATGTAGTACATAAGTGGTAGTCGGGCAATAAGGTTTGTTCTTCATTATTCTAGACTATATCTACCAGACATTTGAAAGCAAATATTCTGGTAGATATATTTTTTGAAACGTAAGTTTTTCTAAACAATTTAAAACGAGATAACTCACTCATTGGTTCATATTACCAAAAAATGTTGTACTGAATATTGCATATACATCTTCATGGTGCACATTTGAACAATATACCTTACAATAGCCTTAATACAATATTGGATAATCTAGTTGATTTAAATGGGCTCTATATTACAAAAGGAGGATTATAACTTATCGTGAATTATCAATTTCTCTTTTCCAATGTTTGCTGTTCTTACTTATCTACTACCCGTCTAGACTTGTTACCTAATGTTTGTTTAATAATTAATGTAACAACATCGGACATCAAGATTTAAAATAACTGTACATTACTTCAAACTTCGATAATTCAGTGTTAACGATGTAAATAGAGTCGTGTCAATAGCAGCAAACGTTTTGCACTTGACATTGAATTGACATTAATCCATGCTCTCCTTTTATCTGTCTGACAACCACTTGTAAGGAAGCAATCTGTGAGTTTTGAATTCTCTATATCATCGTTATTATTCATAAATTACGATAAATTTTGTCAGCTGAAGTCTTAAGTTTCGGTAGCTGTCAACAACAATTTGAAACTTGTTTTGAACCTAAATACGTAATCAATTCGTGGTGTTGAAGTAATGGTTTGAAGAAAAGAACAATAACTAACAAACAAACATTGTTTAGCACTTTGATTGTAAATACTGCATTAACTAATTATATATGTAACAACCATTAGAAAGTAAACTGTGTGAAGTGTTACTGGTGATGATAGTTCCTTAAATATTGGCTCTGCTAACGTAGTAGCTATTCGTAGCAAACTGGTAACTATCTCGGCAATGTGAGCATGTGGGTTTTCTAAATTTGACGGTTCTTTGACTTATTACTGATTGTTTTACATGCTGCTATAATGAATATCAATGCCTTTATACCTTAGGCTAAGTTTAATATAATCAAACTCTATACTTATGCATGAGTAATTTGTATGTTTTATTGTATTTTACAAATTTTAAAACGTGAAGCCTCTTAAAACTAAAATTTATATTTGTTGGCCATGAATGGGTTTAACATTAGTTGTATTTCTCGGCTGATTATTTATTTTTCTAACAAAAGATAAATTTGTGATAGTATTCGTTAATCTAACCGACCTGATAATATTCACGGTCATAATATCGAGACTCGGTAGAGTCGAGTTTTTTTTACAATATTCCGTAAAGTAACAGAGTTTGTATTATAGAGCAATGAATTAGACAGAAATAATTTACAATTAGAAAGTATACGCATGATTAGTAATGTGCGATAAAAAATGTAGAGTCACATTCTATAGTTCTTGTTTACTTACACAAAACGTTTATTACTGCTCTCTACAAATAATAGAGCTCATTTTACATTCACATCTACCAAATGTGTACACAATGTTATGTATTGTGTCCTATACTGACCAATATTCTCATGAAACTAGATGAAATACCGAACAACATTTACATGAAATGATTTTTTGGCACTTAAAGCGTAATTTTAAAGATGTTTATAACTTACCTCCATTTCTCCTTTTTCACAGACTTCTAAATCTATTCCTAGATCTACTGTACAAGCAGTTTGTAGATAGAAGTTTTGTAGAGAAGTTTGACCTAAATTGATGGCTATCATGGCGCCCACCAGAGCTGGCTCGAGTAGGATTCGATACTTCTGCGGTGGAAGTTCTTCGGGGCATGGTGGCTTCAGTGATTTTTTTCTTGGTGCATTTAATTGTTCCTCCTCTAACGCATCAGGATTTCTAGTCAAAAAGAAACAATACTTTGCAATGTTGAGTTGCTGAAGTGTTAATTGATTACGAAAGTTATACATAACTTGAAATTGTTATAACAACGACTAAATTAACACTGAACAGTGATTAATGTTCCAATTATCCTTAACATTAATTCCAACTCTATATTTTAGTTGAAAACAGTACTCATACACAAGTTATAAAAAGGTTTAAAAACAATGTACACACAAAATGATAGATAATAATTAAAAATAAAACCCAACCTTAATCGTTCCAATTCACCATGAACATCAACCGTTCCTTCATTCATTTTCACTTATAAAATGTCCACAAATAATAAAAACACTAAATAAAATAAAAATCACAGAATATATCACGAACACATGAGAGCTAGCATCACAGTACACGGACGCGTGTGCCCAGTGATGTACAACTTCTAATATGACCCGATAAGATAACACACTGTTTGCAAATTCGAAACAAAGTGCTTAGTCAAATGGAGAGATAGCTTTCTGAACTGGGTGCGATGCATTGTTGTATGCACAATGAACGTCGTTGGTGAGGGTACCGACCCGCGGTCGCACTGAGGATCGCTTCAGCCCAAATTGCTTCGATTACGGCAATTGGCTCGACGCACCCACTGATACCAGGAGGGTTACGATAACGAACTGTGTGCTAACGATGTGTTACACCAACATCTATTGGAACATTACCTGTAGTCTTTCTATTGCTTTTAGGTATTAATTTTGAGCCAGTCTTTTCTTAAATGATGCTCTCTTTTATTTGTAGTTCCTCGTATCGATCGTCGTAATTATAAAAGCAATATAATATTTGTGTTATGTGTATTAAAGGGTGGTTTTCGTATATCTTTTTAATTAAAGGTACTAAAAAGTTTTTGGTTCGTCTGAAACTTTCTAGTGTCTAGGTAAAAATGTGTTTTCGAGATTACTATAAATGAAATCTAAACTGTACAAATTTTACTAATTTTAGGGCTAAGACTACATTTATATTAACAGTCACACTAAATCGAGACCAAGGACATTCGCAAAAAAATAACAAATATGTCACCGGCCACGTGCATACCTTATTACAGTCATTGCATATCTGCTCACGCCTAAATGATTTGCCAGTACAAATAATCTTTCGTATCTTTTCCGTATGTCATTATATTCGTGATCTACGTGATAGAGACCACATACGCAATTTTGCTAATTAAACGTACAGACGATGCGTTATTTACAGATCAACCTGCATAATTAGTTGTTGACACTATTTTCATTGTCTATTTTAGCTTAAGATAAGGTGATTATAGAATGAATGTGTGTCGCGAGTTCATAGCACGATTACTATAGGAGGAACTACTCTATACAGTATAAATGAGTTAAGTTGCGCATTTTCCAACAGCCTCGAATGGATGCGGCCGTGTAAAAGGATTTCATACTTCAATTGTTTTGTAGCTTCGGCAATTAATAAAACACGAGAGTCTCGTCTCAGTCAATGAACGACATTGTCTATTGCTCATCACACACCGAGCTACACCTTTGCAATAATTTCACGGCCAAAGTATGCGGAGCCAGCTTTAAAATAAAACAGTTGAGAATCTCGCTCGGCGGTCGGCACGCGTTCATACAGCAGTTACGCGATCATTACGTGGTCAATTATCAGTGATAGAGCGGAGGTCAATTCCGCTAGGTGCTCGAAAACGTAAGCAAACTTGTAGATACAACACAACAACAACATAGCATTCCTTGGATAACGTTGGAAGTGGCATGGATCCAAGTGTTCCCAATTTATTGTGTGTTAATCTTACGGTCGCTTTTTGATTTATAAATAACTATAAAGTGTGTAAATAGTTGGAACGGCTTGATAGTTTTACAAAAAAAAAAACAAGTTTAGTATCAACAACTTTAAGTAGCAAATGTATTCAAAGTTAAGTTTGATAAAGTTACAAAAAGGCATAGAAATACTAAAACTACACGAAAATGTATGGTAGTTATTATGTATGTGGGTATTTGTGCTAATGTTCTGTACATTCCTATTTCAAAGTAAAACGTAGCCACCAAATAAAAGAGTGTGCATTTAATCAATACCGATTCTTGGCAAATTAACCAAAATTGTTAGTGTTAATTAAATGCTATCTGTTTCGGTAAAACAAGTTTGGAATCACCTACGAGTACGTTTCAGGCGGAAGCATGTGTGCAAAGTAAAAACACTTTTAACTGGATGAAATTACGAAACATTTTAGTTTGAAAGTGCAATTATTTCAAAGTCTTACAAAACGTCCTTAATCATTCAGTTGGTTAGAATTGTTCGTTGTTACACACGGTAACTATTAATTTTGCTTTTACATAAAGATACTAAAGTGAACTATTCTGTGGTGTTCAAAGTGTGGTTAAAGAACTTTGATTTGTGAACATAAAACCATTAAAGTGCATTCACCCCTATTGTATTGTCACAATGAAGAGGCAAATTAGGTATGCGATTCTTATTACTTCCAGATTAAAAATAAAGACTGAAATCAAAAATAATATTCCGACTACAAAGATCGTTAGCATTTTGTTTGTTTTAAGATGTTTCGTCTTTTGTTTTAGACGTCTTATCCAAAAAAATCATGCAATAAATTCTTGATTGTGCAATGCTCTTTTTCAATTGTAATCTGCCGCAGTAGTCTGCTTTTCAGGTTGTTGTACAAAGTAACATACAAATTATTTGCTTGAAAAATCGTAATCTAATCAATCATGCAATAAAATCTAATAGTAGCAGAAGATAGGACTAATTTACGTCATGGTACTTCGAAAAATAGCTATTTATAACACAATTAAATATTGTCGCTAAATCACTTTTAATCTTACGTACTAATTTAGTTTCAGTCAGGAAAATAACTCGGATAAGTCTAAATAATTTTTCAATAAAACTTTGCGAGCTACTTGGACATTACACTTGGTATTATCATATTGCCAAGATTTCGTATCGTTATCGCTATCAATTTGGTTTCACAAACATACTATGTAACACTAGACAAGTTGATTGACATCACCAAACTAGATTCTAGTACATGATTTGGGCGGAATCGTAAAACGTCAAACCGTTGTCAAACTGAACTTGTGACCCCAATAGAAGGAAAGGCAGATAACCTTTAAAGTAAAACCTTAAAAGCTAGCGCCTTTTTTATATGGCCATATATATTTTTTTCCTTGTTCGATCGCGAATGTGTCAGTGAAATTCATTTTCAAATTACGAAAATCGATTACCAGTGAAACAAAATGAGTATTAGCAAAACAGTTTTTCGTAAACAGGTTGTAAATAAATGAATCAGTAAATTAGATCATCATTACGTTAATACAAAAACAATATGCATAAAACTGCTTCTTTTTGTTTGCGACTAAAATGCCAGCTGAAGCCCAATCCCGTACAAGGTCTACCTCCTAGTTTTTCTTAAAGTAGGTAATATTATTGCGGTTTTGGAAGAATGACAGCGTTCTACACGTCGTAGCATGGCGTCGCATTATCACAATTGCCCTCTGAATAAATAATTGCTTGGAATTTAGAGTGACGTTTATTGTAGTTGATTGAATGCCGATGTGATCCTTATGAGGAGTGTAGCCGGCCTTGAAGGAGCCTTCCACGTCCAACGCTCAAAACGTGTATCAATTACACGTCTCATAAGCCTGAGAATCGCGAGTATTGTTTGCCACCTACACAATACATTAAAAACGCAAATTGTGGTAATTAGGACTCGTTCTAGACTTTAAAATAAAATTTAAGTAACTTAGTACGCTTGTCGTGAAAACAGAATTTATTTAAGTGAATAAAACACTCGCTGATGACTAATCGCATTATAAATTCTTATTTTGACTTCAGCTCTACATACAAGCTTGTTACACACACAGCGATGCCGACGGTCAGATTTCCATTAAGGAAATACAAATAGCTAAAAGTCTATGACTACTAGTCAAATATGTATCCCATGTATACGTATTTTTGCCAGTGCAAGCCTATTTCCGTCGCTTCAAGCGAAGCACCCAATGAACATCACTAAAATATTATAGTCTGTTTCTCAATGGTGTGACGTCATCTTATTGATCAGACGCCCTGGGAGTCCCTACTTCTGTCAATGCGCCATGACCATACGTCACATGTGATTGCCATACCAGCTATCTAAGAAAAGCGAAGGAATTATTTAAAAAAGTAACAAAATATGCTTGTAATAATATGTAGCATTTTTTATAAAATCTAGAGGTATTTGGTTTATAAAGTTTTTTGAGTGGTAACACAGAATGAACGTAACATCGTTTTTAGTGATTACCCCTTGGGGTGGTTGTTGCGCATGCGTGGAGAATATGGCGAGGCGCCGTCGACCTCTCTGCAGGGCGGTAGTTGCCGTGCTATGCAGGCACGAACTGAGCTACCCCAGTTCAAAATAATTTCATAACTACGATCCTTTAAGGTTTTTGTACATAAATTACTTATACTAAGTAAGGTACAAATGTTAGCGTTTAAGTGACATTCATTTTTCCTTCGATTTTTCTATAAACAAATTATTTTTAAAGGGGTCAGTCCAGCTCAGATTCATCTCTGTGTAGTATTTGCATTCGGGCACCCTCGGAGACGTTCGTGCATTTCCGTAAGAGTCGCCTTCCAACCCTCGTCGACATGCCTCCATCGCAATCGGAAAAATCTTTACAACATTTCCTACAGTTTTCCTAAAATACTAAGTTTGAAGTGAACAATGTGGTTATTATAACATAGTTTGTACATGGTTAGTGTAGTTATAGTTAAATAGTGAGTTTTTATGGTTCTGTTTTGTGTTAGTGGTAGTTAATTGTTGTGCTTACACGCTGTGCTACAAGGGGTGAAAGCAGTTCGATAATAAAGGTAAAGATTGTAGCGAATTCAAACTCCTTTCACAGTATGTCATTTTTACGCCATTTTCGAATGCTTTTGAAACGTATTGTGAACATAATAGACCATTTTTATGCTGCCATAATACTAGTACGGTATTGTACAAATTCTAGAATGACGAGTTGTAAAATAACGTAGAATTGTAAGTAAGACATTTCTTTTTCCAGATTCGAAGCCATGAAAGACGTTGACGACGACTATGACTGAAAAGGGAGACGTAAATAGGATGCTGGGTGAGTCCAAAATTAACATCGTTTATATCAATTTAAAACTAGTGATATCCTAAAACATATTTTTCTTTTACACTCTAGAAAGTTCAAAGAAAAAAATTATTCTTAACAACAAACTAAAATTAAAAAGGGAGAATTTTTTGCATCGACGATTTCGGGACACAATTGCGGTTTATAATATACCTACCTACATATTGACTACAATAACATTTAAGATTATGTAGATTTCTGATTCTAAACTTTGCTAAAAAAACTAACGTCTTATAAATTCTTACTTTATATGCAGTTTTCGTTCCGCGATTACTTCACAGTCACGCTATACTTAGATTACTTTTTGGTTCACGGAGAAGTATTTTTTGTTAGTAATACGTTATTTCAATCAATTTATCTTAAAATTAGTCAGGCGTATCCAGTGCGGATGTCACGAATGTCGTTTCCTTAATTCTGTACTTAATATCTACGTGAACAGACTAACGCGGTTTGTGTAGATTTTTTGGTATTCTAAAACGATCTTCTACTAAAAACATTATTTAACAAATTAACTTCATCATACATATCCTATGTTTCTTGTCAAAAAAACTTGGGACGAAACTTGTTTTTAAGATAGTACAATAACAAATACTTCTGTAATATATTGAAAGATTTTGTATGAAAACCTTTTTTTCCTGTTTTCTATACCCCAGTAACTGGATCGAAGTTAAAAACAAGTGCAACTCGTTTGGCCTTAGAACAATTAGATTGAGTTTGAACGCAAAAGTAACACGCTATGCAACATACATATGTATGTATGTAATTAGTTTACGTAGTATCTTAAATAAAACTAGTTGCCAACCAGGCTTAATACTGACACAATAATAGATTATGAAAAACTCTTTGCACAAAACCTAGGTACTTCTTTCATTGCGAAGAAATTAGCGCTACGAAGAAATTTAGACTATTGAAATGCGTAATTTAAACTTCGTTAGCACGTTAATGTACCTACTGTTTTAGAAATAACATTTATGTTGATTTAAAATAAGAAATTCTAAAAAGGACTTTTGCGTTTAGCAAAACGAGTCTCTAACCTAGCTAGAGGCAAAATGCGAGAGTAACTTCCTTAATTAAGCGCTCTGGGAATACTGGCAAACAAGGATAAGGGAAAATACTCGAATTACATATTTAAAATATTTTTTAACTTTATTTTAGTAATTAAGTATCAGCTGTTTATTTGTTGTTTCGATTTGTGAGCTGTCCAAATCTTTCACACGTAGCGCCTACAAAAAAAGTTCATGACGTTAAATTTATTTTTAACCCAGTTTAATAATATATATTCTTGTTTTCTTAGGCGCCACCAATATTTCTTTAGAAAACCAAAACCTTCATTTCGCGTTTCAAATCTTTTAATGAGTTCTAAATCCTATTTCTCGAGAAGTTTGAAGTTTTATGTAATTCGGTAACGGATAATTAAGTACATATTATATTCTCTGCAACGTTAATTTTAACAACAGTAAGAATAACTAACTCGTTTATAACACGCACGTTATTATTCCTGTAAATTATGTAATGTATGTTGATTTCGCATTCAAGTTTCCTTGTAATTTTGTCAGGCGCCGTTTATAACATTTAAAATGTTTTCATTTGTTCTGCAAAAGATTTCTATCATTCTATTGTTTTAACACCAAAAATCGGCTTCAAAACAACCAGCGCTAAAAATTAAAATTAAACTTTAAATCGCAGGCTAATCCATATGAAGTTGACGCACAGCCTTATTTCCTCTTTTTTCCTTTTTGAATTTGGATAAAAGTCAGATGGACTCTACTCAATTGAAATTTGACACGCATCGAATTGATTACGATCTTTCCTCATTTGCAAATTGTTGCTACTTCCTTACTCACCCGACTATTGTTTTTATCGAGCCCCACAGGATACCTTTGTTATCATTGCATTGAGTATAAATTCTTTCTGCAATGCTTATGTAGACCTTTTATTGTTTTGTAATTCAATACTCGTAGAGCATCTCTAATAGGAAGAATAGAAAATATTTAGCTCAGTGACTTCCAGTGACTGATGCCAGTCGAGAAGCGCTGAGGCGTGGTAAAGTACTTTACAATAGCCCTTAAAGTGAACAGATAAAATATAAATTATCGTTTTTCCACAAGAAAATAAAATACTTGACTGTTCGATCTACATAAAAAAAATATTTTGTTTGTGTGTTGTGCAACGACGAGGTGCACTAGGCAACATCTGATTAAAAATGATAGAGCGCTTGTGGCGTTTATTTTTAGCCTTATATAGAAATCACGCCAAGGCTTGAGTGTCGCGAGATGCGTCCAGCTATCCATATGTTTGTGTCTTTCCATCGTAAAACACTGATAACCTCTTGATAAAAACATTTCTACTCCCACACTTACGATAAACCTGGAGAGCACTCAAGACCTCGGCATCAGTGTATTACTGAAAACAAGCAAAGGTGATGTGTTGTTTAGCTAACGCCGCGATCAAAAACAAATTTGTTTTTGGAATTAATAACACCGTTCGGCAAAGTAATAAAGAACTCGTTCATGAACTGAAGATAAAGAAGAGAAAGAAAAAACAAGTGCCTCTAAGATAACGTTATAGGTGAATAGATCAAGATTATAGTGAAAAGTGCTAGTAACTGTGAAAATGATTGCCTTGGTGTTGTGTTTGCTTGGGCAAATACTTGAAATGGCGAAAAGTGCTTATGGGAAAATTGAATTAGAACAGTTTGAACCAAAAAAGGAAAAGCGTCGGAAGCATAAAAAGCGAGTGCGAAAAAGAAGGGGACGAAGAGGTAACCCTTTCTCATTCTTGTCTTTTTTCTGGATTATTTTCTAAGAAACCATTTTTAAGTTACGCCAAAATACCCTTACAATCTAAAGTACCGATAACATCGGCTTTTTCAACAATGCTGTCATCAAATGATGCATCATTATTCAGTCCAAGTAACTACTTAATATGTTGTGATTTACTTATTGTTTGTTCTGATCTACTCGATACCCCGTTCATTAGAACTATTTACATTTGTTAGCAGCCAAGGTCATTAGTTTGTGTATGATGTAACCACATGTGGGATGCCAAGTGGTATGACAGTGTCAAGTTTCAAAACAAAATGGAAATCCCCTTTCAACGACATCTGTGTAATGGCGTGGAAACTAAATCGTATTGCTTCGAACGCGCTTGAACAGCTACTGATACGACTTACGAGAGCATACAAATTGGTGATGAAATGATTAGCTTAGTCACTGCTACTAGATGGCGCTGATACTCATTGTTTGATACCAACTTATAGATTTATCTTCGAATGAAATTATTAAGCCATGTGATAGATTACGTTTTATGTAGGTCTTAATTCAACTTAACGTCGCCTTTCAAACGTCAGGCCATGTCAGTTGCTATATTATTTATTATGCTTTTCACATCGTGCAAATCTCTTTCGCAATTCATTCGCCATGTCCGGCTTACACGTCTTTGTCTGAATCAAAAAAGGTAGTCGCAATATAATGACTAATACTTAATAGAAAGAGTAGGCGGAGAATTTGTTAGTCTAAACTGTCAGTGTACATTAGATTCAACAAGCTGATAACATTTGCATTTTGATTAGCATTTACTGATTTCGCGGAAGTACTTTCTTACCGTGTCGTCACTATATTAAATACTTCTTCAATTTTGAAATATACGTGAAAACAGACTGACGTGACTTTATTGCGAAACGGCTATACGCGCTAAATCAATTAGCTCACTCCCGTTTGAAGGCATAAACATATGGAGCTTACTCCACCGCTCCAAGTCTTTTGTAGATCATTTACGATAGTATAAATTTCAGAATGAGTGTCCGATGCAGCTTTACTTACAATTAACTGTATAATGAATGTCGTAGTCTTGTAGACGGAGTATGGGAATGAGGAACCGCAATCCACATTGGTCTCTCGATTTGTGGGGTCATTCACTTAGTTTTGTGTTATGACTGATTTGGCGAACATACCGTTACATTTTTAGCCGGCCAGTGTTACTGTATCTACTGCAAACAGAAGCCTATGTACATGACCTTATGTCTTATTTGTAGAAATTTTCAAGGCTCATGGTAAAATCCTTATCTTATTTTTTTGACACTTTACGAACTGTCTCAGTTACTTAGAATCGTTTGAAACAGTAACAAGCGTGATTTTTTTATTAATTACAACCTCATTATAAAACGGCTTGTTATACACATTCTCAGTTACCAGAAACAGAAAGGTAAACCTTATTGATTTTAATTAGTTCACTAATTAAAATAAATTGCAAACTTAGTAATTAATTACTCGTTTGACGTTATATTTTTTATGATTATTTGTTTACAAGATTAATTAGCCAAGTTAGCAAACTAAGGTAAACTTTTTTCTTGTTATACGCTATTAAAAGTTAGGAATTCAGACGCGGGTAATAAATTAATCGAAGTTTTTAGTAGTTCAAAAAAAATGTTTTTTTTTTATTGAGCGAGTAACATCTGCTAGCATTATTTATACAGAGTACAATAACAAAGTTAGATTGACCCTTATTTGTATTTGTTATGCACCCTACTCCTATTGAGAGGCTCGTGACGTATCGTTCGAACTGAAGTTGGCGCGCATGCGTACGTCAGTTACGGGCGCTGCGCCTGCGCGTTTGACGCTTTACACGGCGGTGCTGTAGTCGTGATCCGATTAACAACGTCAGTTTTATTTTTATTCTAACATACTATACTATGATTATTACATTAAGTTGTGCATCGTACTGCTTGATCTGATCCTTTTGAGCTATTATCGCTTGGTTTTATAAATATCTTATCCAAATTTAATGGAGCGTAATCAGCCACAGTTACAATAACTCGATTGCAAGCAGTGAATATTGCATATTTGAGATTTCATATAATTTCCCATTATTTTAGCGATTACATCTCCTTTTGTGTTTTGTTGTTTGATTCAAGTGTTAAGACGTGTTGGTCGTAGTATACTCCAATTAATCCCGATCTATTTGTATCCCGTCCCGTTCCCGACTCGCACCCGGCCACCTGCGCCTATGTTCACGACGCTTGCTGTCTCACTCCCGCACCCGAGCTCATTCACGCAATTCATCCAATATTCCGACCGGGAATTCGGGATAGCGCGCTCGCAGCTGTCAAATCAAGCGATACGCCGCACATTACTTGTAATATTATAGTATTGTAATCTTGTTTTTATTTCACGTTGCAGTGTCTTTACTTGTGTTTGTCACGTGCAAAAACAATGTGGAAAGTGGTTGTTAATAAAATTTTCTAAGTAACTTGTATCCTTTCTGACTTACAATAAAAAAATCGATCGTAGACGCGAAATATGAGGTGTTTTAACCCTCGATGTGTCAAAGTGTATAGTGATGAAGGTGCCTAAATTACCATAGTGTACATATTTCGAACACTACATAAAGGATACATTGAGAAACGAAAATGCGGATCAAGACACACTCAGATTTTCGCCCGAATGGTAAATATTGTTATTGACGCGCAAACTTATCATAACCAACTAACAAAGGTGCACTAATTAATAATACCTATCAGTTTTACTAATGAATATCCTAATCTTAGTAGTAAATTAAGATCACATAAATCCAAATCTACCCACATTAAAAAACGCTGTGGGTACTTAAATAACATTTGATCAAACTACGTGTTTATCAAGTGCCCAATCTATGTTGTGGATGAACAGAACATTTGTGCACCAATGCATGCGGGTACATGTTCAACAATGATATTCACAGCGTTGCTCCAAGTCAAGTCGCATTTGGCACGGCTAATAATTGTAATGAAAATATTCTAACACGCTATTGTTATAAACTCGAAAGTTGAATTTCACCAGCTTATGTGCTGTTCTTATGTAAAAAATTTCAACTTTCATAAGAATGCTTTACAAATTTGTCAACTATAACGAATTTGCTTGTGAATTCGCAATTAGTTGACATATTGAAAAGGCCACCGAAGTTTCTCTAACTCTCTAAAGGAGGTTGGTATAAAAACAACACAACCTTAATCATAATTAAAAATTAGGAGATATTGTTTATACATTTTTTTAAGTAAACAAACTAAAGTATCTAGATTTAATAAAATACATAATTCTGATCTAGTTTTGTTAGAAAGGAATAAATACACAGATTTATTAGGTAAATGTTGCAATTACAATTTATAGACATGACACATGTAAGTTATTTATTCATCACCGCTTTTTAATGACCTTAAAAACATAAATCATACATTTATATGCAGTCTTAAATATTTCAACTTTGTAACTAAAAATTACCATCATGCCAAAAGGTACACCAAGGACACGACTTGCACTTAACTTAACAAACATAAGGACATGCAAACAAACGTATTTATAACTTACATTACTCAGACAAAGGTTTCGTTCAACATTTATACCTTAAAGAAAAATATGTGAGCTGTAGAAAGTATGACTTATCATTCCATACGAGTTGTAGAGATACGCTATCAATGTTGCGATCTTGTACGTTATCGTACATGGCCACTGACAATGTCGTAAAACAAATTTCACCATAAAATACATTCCTAGGTCAAAATTATTATTGTTTGAACAACAAAACATACAACCGGGTTCAAGTTAAAAACTACTGATCAAAACGTCATAAAATTCACACGGGACTAAATTACAGCTATTTTACGTTCATCTAGTACTAAATTCTAAGGTAAAGACAAAAAACAAACTCCTGAATTGAAAACCGCCTCCTTTTGAAGTCGGGTGAAAACAAAATATCTTTCTAGGATAATTATTGTATACTGAGTAGGCTGATAATAGTATTGGCTCCATGTGTTAAGCAATCGTATTGCCTTTATTGGGCTCAATTCTAACTCAGGGTAGCAACGAACAATTTTTGGCCAATGTCAAATTGGAACATTAATAAGATATTGACATAGATTTTATTCGCTAACGCCACAGGTACTAGGTAATACTTAGAATTATCGAAGTTTTCTCTAGAATTTTAAAACCAAAACTGGCAAATCTGTCTAGCCGTTCATTAATTTTAGCCGTACTTGATAACACCAATTCATTTTATTACAAAGCTCCTACGACTTCTTATACAGTATGAAGAGTTTCTATATTGCTGTATATTCTTAGTTCTTCGAACAAACAGAAGTTTTTGCTTGCTCAGAAGCTGGAGGCCGACGATACCGGCTGTTGTGATTAGGCCAGTCATTACACGCGATGCATTATCGCCGAATGAATTCAGGCTCTGGCGTTCTAATGATTTAAATTACGATGACTTGTCCTGTCCTCTCGTTGGCGCAATTGAGCCGGCCGAGGTCGGGCGCGGTTTCATCACGTACACAAATACGTACAATAAAACATCTTCCATATGGTTTGTATGGGAGACGAGCGTTATTTGAAACATGTGTGATTTTGAATGCAACGGTCTCTGTATACATTATTGTTTTAAGACATTCTCAATTGATGACGGAGTAAACAATGCTTAAAAAAAAATTGTGTTGGTAATTTATATCAACGAATATTTATTTCAAACACATAGTTTTATGCAAACTGCAATATAAAGTATTTCTACGCGGTTACTTAATCCAAATTGTATCTGGTCGGGTCCAAAATCTGTTACATTACATTAACTGTATTCCAAAAGCAATAGTGCCTCCTTATACAATCAAAATAAGTGGTGAATAAAACTCGAATAAAAATCTTATAACCAGTAAAAAAGAATAAAGTAATAATACCCACTTGGCTGAACACTGTTTTCCATTAAAATATAACAATGATTCAGCTCCCCACCAACATATAGCCTCTAGCAAAGTAGGGGCGTTTTATACTCTATCGGGCTTATCCATTAGGGTTAGACATGAAATAATTGTTGTTACTTCTACATCGTTCAACAACGAATGGTTATGAGAACAGTGACTCAGGCAAGGCAATTTAGCATGACAGTTGGTGAGCATTACCTAATAACACAAATGATGTAGTCAATATTATCACTTCTCACTTATCAATAGGTACTGTAGACTCATTCATACCTCAGAAAAATCATTAAAGATTCGAAATGTG
Organism: Trichoplusia ni; assembly: GCF_003590095.1. Classification (NCBI taxonomy): domain Eukaryota; kingdom Metazoa; phylum Arthropoda; class Insecta; order Lepidoptera; family Noctuidae; genus Trichoplusia; species Trichoplusia ni. Next base: position 6,521,776 of record NC_039485.1, read on the forward strand.
GACATTACGTGAACAATATTGATAATATGTGCACACACACTTAAGAAGAGGTTTTTTATGCTTTGTTCACAAACCTCCCATTGTTCTTTCAACAGCAAGCTACCACGATTCTGTTTGATTACGGCGTTATATTGTTATGGTTAACAAGATTATAACGATAATTCTGTTTCGTAAACTTTATTGGTTCAATATCGGGCTACTTAAGTAAATCGCCTTAAATAAGAAACAAGCACGCAAGCAACTCCTACTAACTTCCTACTTTCTTAGTAAATTGATTCTGTTTTTTTTTTCTACAATACACTTAGTGATTAATAGTTCCACTTTTTATTAGTAGATATTTAAAAATAGATAATAGATTTGACGTATCGTCATCATTTTCTCGTACCTAAATATTCCATAAGAGAAGAAAAAATATTACGAAGAAAGCATTTTGAACTTGTCCCACTTTTAAAATTATAAAACAAATCTATTTAAAGCATATCTTCTCAAAATTTTCTAAAGTAAATTTTATTACCCTTGCCTTGCATGCAGCCGTGAAAGTTGACAAAGAAAATGTAGCTACTCATAAGATTTGGCAATGACAAATATTTGATCAACGATAAGACATTCTTCAAACTGTCTGAGATTAAAAACGTCGCTCGGCTTCTTGTAGCTGTCTGCGGGGCTACCCTTGACACCCTCGTAGGGGAGAGGCTTCCTTAGTCAATCGATTTCACAATCTACCCTTACTGTCGGCTGCGACACAAATAACTATTGACTCAGGTGAACCCCCAACACGAACTTCACATTTATTTTTATAAAGTTACATGACATCTCTTTTTATCCGCTTATGTGTATGTAAGTTATATTTTCTCTTATAATATGAACGACGTCTTTTTAATTTAAAAATCTTTTCTTTAGTTTAGAAAATAGCAAAAGCGATTCCACAACTTCTTAAAGACCATAATGTAAATCAATCATTTTAATTATGTAATTACTTATACCTATTAGTCTGTACTAAGTAGATAGTACTCGTAAAACAGCTAGACTATTACTGGAAACAGGAAATGAAGATGCTGAAGATAATAGCTTAACTACATCAAGGTGTGCTCATGAACATGATACTTATAAGCAAGATAGGTAATATAATTTTACGCACAATAAATCTAGGCATCGTTTAATATCTAGTTTCCCGTACACAGCGTGTCCTTACAACGTGGTAAATGGTCCCGGTCTAGTGATTTTAATAGTAATTTTAGTTTCCTTATTGTATCAACCTAGAGCATCTACTTATATAACGAGCACATATTCTATTCTGAGTTACATTTGCAGACGTTAGCTAGACGTGTCTTGGTTAAAACGATGCTGCGTTTGGCCAGAATTATCACTTCAGTCAGTCAGTGTTAGTACTAATGCTAAGTATTTAAAGGCAATAATTACTATTTGTAACACTGCAAGTAATTATTCTATAACTGTGCATGTTCCCTTCTAAGTCAATAGTTTAATTTTAATATCTTTTTCACCTTGTTTGATGTTGTAGATTGTTGTTAGACTTCCTGACATGTCAACATGTCGGAAACAGTATAACTTATCCTACTATTTCCAATAAGGTAACGTAAACAAGTGCACGAAGAAGCTCTTTATTACAAACAATAGGTTTTTTTTAATAAACTCAAGTAAATCCGATCATGACGCACAATTCGCTTTACTTAAGTCTGTAGAACTATGAACTTATCCGCCTTTTAAAGGTGAAGTTCATTCGAAAAGTTCACGTTCACAATACAGCGCTGCATTAAATTTTTGACAGGATTATGCTAAATACTTCACGACAATGAAAGACCTTTAAACTTTACCAAGCCTTATAATTATTTGTGATGACACAAACATTATTTTAGCAGTCAGTAACAACATGTTATTATGTTTGCATTATGTGAAAACATATTTAAATTGACTTGACTGAAGCATTCAACACTGTTAGCAGGTACCGAAGCGACGCCTAAACTAATGAATAAATATGACGTAAAACTAATAACGATTGTCAAAGTTCGTGAAGCATTTAAAACGAAAAAAACTAGTTAAAAAGAACGAACGTAATTAAATTATCACGCGCATTCTTGACCAAATTAAATGTCAGGGATCAAGATAAGGCTAACATGAAATGTGTCCAGTACCAAAAATGGTTTTGTAAGAGATGCATTTGTGTTCCACAAGGTGCGCATTGGGACCAGGTGGAAAGTGAGCCGATTATCGCATCTGCCGTGTTTACTTAATTTATTGAGTTGTTTAAATTCAATACAGGCAATAATTTGGTTACATGCAAATCACTACGAAACTTTATTTCGTAAAATATTTTAGTTACGCCTCCTCTCTGATTTTATCCGTGCACGTAATGCTTTGCATACTTTAAGGCTCAGTTTATAAAAAGGTTACTTATGTAACTTAGTCATAAACGTACAAAATTACGTTATTAGCTGTGTTAGAAGTGTTTTTATTTTTCTTGGTTATAAAACTGATACGCCCTAGATAATCAGAAATATTTACTATGATCGTAATTCTAAAGTCATGACTAATCTTATTAAGATTACGAGGGTTACCATAAATGATAGATGACTTATTAGTTTTAAAGGAAGATTTCAACAACAAAAATATAACACAAAAGGTATCTGAATCAAATAAATTGTTGTTGTTTATACATTTCCGTCTAAATGTCTGCCTTGAGCCACCATTTATCTTCCACGGCGACAGGGCGACAACTAGGTCGTTTCTTTTTATACACCTTTAACAAGATTCCCATCTGAAAAGTTAACATTTTTATTTCCGTGTTACTTTTATTCGTTGTTTAAGTAAAACCTTCGTAAGTCGCACAAACATACATTTAGATAAAAATTACTGCTGTGCTCGAGTGAAACGCTTTTAACAAATTGTTTGCGTCAAATCAACGTTGGAATTAAAAGGTTTTTTTATAATCTACCGAACATTTCTCGTTATTACATTTGGGGTAGGATTAAAATACTGACGGTTGAATTTAAGCTACAATTGGTTATTTATACTGTGCAGTGTCTTATCGTTGAACCATGTTAGGTCATCTGTTTCATTACTAATGATATGAGTCACATCCGGGATATTTACTCGTTCAAAATCTACTTAGTTCAGCATAATTCAAGTCCCCTTCTCTTCAACACCTCTTGTCAGGTACATGTTCATGCTTTAGTGTCTAGCACACCCCTCTAATGGCTTAAGTCACGAGATGCCGCAAATTTGCAATTAAAATAGTGCGAACACCACACATGGAAATTAATTAACAGTGGAAAAAGTATCATAGCATCGTAAGTACAATAGCACGATATTGCCGTCTTTTGACAATCGATAGAGATCTACGGCCGCTCTCTAAATCGAGGTCAATGAGACAATTTAACAAGAAAACTAGGTATAAAGGAAAATATTAACATATTACAAGTATGGTCTCTTTCGCGAGAATACAGACGCCCATCATAAAATCACTCGATGAATCACCCTGTGCGTGTGTAACCGGAAAAACTTAGTAACGAGCTCGAAGGATTAACGGCCTGAGGGACAAGGGGACACGCTATATAATATTGTGCGAGGAAACCACCACTGGATTGCTTTCCTCTTATAGACAATCTAATACAGCCACGACCTTCTCTGTCTGTTGTGATTTATCTAGAGCGACACTTAAGTTCATCAATCTTTTCTATAACTTGAAGTTGTCCACCTTACCTTATTTCTTCAGCAAAAAAGGTTGCGTGCCGATTAGATCTTGTTTTTAACATAACAGCGACAGTTCAAGATTAGCTTGTTAAGCCGTGCAGCCTGAAATTATCGCTAAGTAAATATTTGGTATCAAATAACCAAGGTTTTATTTTGATTTATGATAGTGAATCATTATTATTTTGGAAAGGAATATAAATTTTCCTTATGTTTGTTTCGCCGACGGTTTTCCAGGAATTCGTCGGGGTTAGGGTAGCTCAGTGCGGCGACCCCTCTCACCCTCGCTGTCTGCGACGTTTACACTACCTATTGACATGTATGTACATGTAGCTACCCAGTATACTTGTAGAATGTCAATGCTATAGTCCAATAAAGTTTCCCAGAAAGTGATTGAGTAGGTTATGTTGTCCGTAACTATTCTTATCCATGCGAGAAAACAGAATGTTTGTTATTAGTTTTCAATTATTGATTATCGATATTAATAACTGACTAAAACAGAATCTACTCGAAAACTTGACTGAAGAAGCTTCTAAATATAGCACAACAAAGTCGCTCCTAAGTATTGTTAACGATTTATTAAATTTGAAAGCAGCTGTCGATTTAGAGGCCCCTTTGCTGATGAGATGGGCAGAGCAGTCACGTCAGCGATGCGGGGGCGACGGGGACCGCTGTGCGTGCCCGAGCCAGCAATATTAATTTCATTCCCTTCCCTACGTCCATTAAAATGCCTTAGTAATGACGCATTAACTTGAAATTATACACTTTTGGCTATAAAATTCGTTTAAGAACAATTTGTGCAACCATCCTTAGCATTTTTATTATATTTTTTTTACCTTCATATTACCTTTACATTTGTGAGAAATTGTAGGATTAATCGTACAATGTATCGTTCCTCAAAAGGGATTAAATTATTTGAATAGGAAAGAAATAAATAAGCCTGCACCCGCGTAAGTCTGCATCTGAAGGCTTTTGTTTACACTATGAATGCGAAACGGGTTTAGTGTTCATTGTTTGATAATTAATTATTTTATTTCGTTCTATTTCAGATTCATAATTCTTGGTAATACCAGATTTGTTATAACCTAAATATATACCATGAGGATAATTAGCTAGAATGCCGAAGCATTATACACATCCTATAGTAGTCATCTGTTTATAAAACAAAACCAATTACCAATTTCTACGCGATTCACCGTAACGGAAGGCATATTTTTCAACTTTCTTTTGCACTTTGTCAAGACGCTATCATTGTTATCTTTGCAGATTGAAACACCACAATGTTAGCAAATATTGACAGTAACATACGAACTTGAAGCGCTCGGGACCGATATCACTTTCAATCGAAGTGTTGTGTCCACATGAATAAGAAATAAGAGTTTCCTTTCTGCAAACAATAAATCGCGCTGGCCGTCGCGCGTCGCTCTGTACGCACGGCTGGCACTCCGCCAACTTTTCCTTGCAATTTTACTGCTTGCCCGGTTCGATACATGGACGTTTTGCAGTCGGAATTCTAGACGAAGATGGCAATAACCTATCAGTTTTATTGCTTCTACCACTAACTGAGATTTACGCGTTCGTGTCGTTAGTTCATCCTCAGCTGATCCTTTGAAGTTGTCGCTTGAATAAAAAAACGTTTCTATTAGCTATTCAAATGCCGTTTGATAGATGACTTCTTTGCAACGTCCGTGCGGGTACATAGCTGATATATTCACGGCCAGACTTCCTTCTATCGCTCCGGATTGAATGTATATCGAGTCCTACGTGACTACAGTACGAGAAATATTTCAAATTAGAATCAGTATGTTTTAAAATAAACACGCGTAGAGTTCGCGACCTAGTTCAGGCTCCTACAAAAGCCTTAAAATGTGTTGCAATGTGGAGCAAGGCTTTATTAATTTGCAGACCAATATGTACATGTTTAAAATCGTACGTTGGAACTATTGTGTGAAAATAAGTGACAGTTGTAATTAGTGTTGAATTTTAATGCTTACGTGGAACAGACGCACTTATATGGAAAGTGATCGTGCAGATGACTGATAAGTAGTCTGCTTCGTAAAAACCAAGGCATTGTGTTGTCAACGTCATGCATAGTAATGCCCGCTGGAGCATGAATAGAACTCCATGGAAATGACTTCATTACTAACAGTACCTACGCACGTTACTATCTCATTATTATAAAGTTTGAAATTACTTACCTCCTACTTCTTGTTACTATTCAAAATAAACTAAATACCGTTAGACATTAGTGACGCTGAGTTACGGCGATTTGGAATAAACTGGTATTTATGTCAACTGGATTATAAGGTTGTAACCTTTTATTCATAGGTTAATGGCTGTTGAATAAGATTAGTCAGTAATGCCAGCCGGTACTCCAAAAATAATAAAGAATGTTTAAAAATATGATGCGTGTTATAAATAGCTGCATACTTAGTGTAGAGGAATTCAACGCCGGCGTTCAGAAATGATGGAAAACAGATCGTTGCGGTGTTAAATGTCCGACAGCTCTTATTATTAGGTGTAAACTACTTGATGGTGGGTTCGAAACCGTAATACGAGTAGCAAAAAATATATGGCTATGTTGCCTAGAGGCCCACCGGGTTGTGTAACTATCCACTGGGTAATGATACTGTGCGAACCATGCAATCGGCGTTAATTTGAATTTAGCGCAATGCAGTTTTCATACTGACGAAGAATCGTTTTATTCTTTGTAGATTAATTTGTAATTTGGCCAACGAAGTGGGAATGGATGAATGGATTGGATGACATCAAACGTGCGTCTTAGGGTAATTTTTAATCTGTTGTAGTATTTTTTTTTGTCTTTTACCCCTGACTCAAAGAGAGGGTTATTATGAGTTTGAGGTATTGTCTTTCTGTTTGTCTGTCTGTGGCACCATAGCTCAAGTATATTGTACTAAAAATGAATTATGGCCAAATCATTTACAAATTTTGGGTTGTAAACATTTTAAATTCATCTTGCTGACTCGATGTTTCTAGCAATTTTTGTCTATTGTGCACTGCGTAGTGTGCAATACGCATGTTGCACAGTTTCATCGGATAACGTTGTTAATGTTCCTGGCGAACTCGAAGCAATTTCCCTCATGCATTAAGTACACGTTAACTGTAATTGCTGCAGTGTACATATGTGTACGTCACGGCTACAGACGTTAATAAAGTGTCAGGGACGGACAAACTCACCAATAATGATCGATTCATACATCAACGCGAATTAGCACGCCGTGAATAAACTTGTTAAGTTAATAAGCAACAAGTGGAATACAATTCACTTATAGAATACAGGTATAAGTAGTTTGTTCACTTTGTACAGTCTGTAATATTCTGAGTATTTGGAGTATCATTTTATGATGTTTTGAACTGAGTCTCCTGACACACAAATCGCGAAATAAATTTCTCTTAGTCCGGCATGGCATGTTTGCTCTCGAGTGTTATATTCACATACCTTAAACATTCCATTCAGCTTAGTGTTGTTTTGAAATAGCTACATAGTATAATAATAATGTTTAAGTTATAGAAACGTCAATTGATAGAATCCAAAGCAAATGATCAAAGAGACCTCGACGCGAGAATAAAGGTTTATTTTCACTGGAAGTGTTCTTAATCGGTTCAAAGGCACTGCATCGATAAACCCTGAGAAGTAGGGCCTCTATGACAGGCGCTTCAATAATACTGTATCGGTGGCTATGTGCTAGCTATCGTGTTCCGGTATCGGCGCGATTTCTCTGCCACGGCCCGCTGCCTGTGAATGGAGACTAACTTATTTCCCCGTCTGTTATAAAAGGAACAATACAGTTTTCAGGGTTGATCCCTGTTTATTGGATTTGATACCATCAATGCGGATGAAATGTATGACAGCTACGGAAACGGATGTTGATGGATGAACGAAATTGAATTACTTCTTTTAAAATATTTTTTGTTTATCTAAATATACATCTAAACGTGCTATAAATAAAGTTCTCTTTTAATTGGAACTGTCATTCTGTAATCTAGATTGGTATGCCTGAATTTCGTAACGTAACCTTGTTGTTTAACATTGTACCTAGAAGTGTAGTCGAATTAAATCTGACTTCGACTTCCTCGAATTGGCACTAGGCTTATTTACTAGTAAAGAGTATCGTAATACACCTGGTCCTTGTACCCCGGGTGCGGTGCCAAGCGATGCGCCGCGGTCTGCCAACGGGAGACGCCGCGGGGCGCCAATGAGCCTCGGTTTATTTAGCTCACAATAGTAATACCTGTCCAATAGTGACCAATGTATGAGTATTGTGGCATTGTCTGTTATTTATAGGAATGGCTTGTAAAAACATGTAATTACGGGATTGTTTAATTGTAAATGCTATAGATTATTTAGCCGAGCAATGGTTCAGCCACAGGTCTTTGTAGTATCTGTCAGAAGTGATTTGATGTTTTCAGGCACCCTTTTGGCACGTATATTTCAAAGTATCATTATGACAATAAAGACCAAAATACTCACGAAAGTCGGGTCTGGTAATCCTATTTTTGTAATTCTAATTTGCAGTAATTTGGCACTCCAGACCGACGCAGGAATGTATGTGTCCAAAATAACACTACATTACATGTACATATAGTGACAAGTGTACATTTTATACATTTTGGTCCATAACATAAATACATCAGACATGCCATTTATGATGGGACGTTATTCAGGTCTATAAACGGAATGCTGAATCATTCGAAATGAGATCAGTGTTTAAGCGTATCATAAATAAAGTTTTACTTTTAGGGCAATTTCCTTAAGCATTAAGAATTAAGATTTATCTCTGGGCTAGGCTGATTATAGTCAATATACAATTCAGTCACGCTATTATTAAAAAAAGCCTCCAGAAGTTTAAAACTGGAAACAGCATTTGTAACTGTGCTTACAAAGTATTAACTGAACCCTTGTGTAACTAAGACAAAAACGCACATTTTTTGAGTAATCTGTGTCAACTATACAGTTTCCTAGACGATGTAAACCATAGTAAGATTGTGTCCACTTAAACTGTGATTTATCCTCCTTGAAGCATGCTAAGCATCCATGCGCATCCTTTACCCATTTTGTGGCGAAACGACGTTATAATGCATCCTGCATATCGTACACTTCGGGTTTAGACTATGTATATAATATATACATGTTTATTATGTGTATCTTAGATGCTTCAAGAAGCGTTCCTCTGTAAATTCTATCGCGCGAACCTGCTGACGGGCGGTAGTAGTTTATAATAGGGTTTACCTACAAGGAGCTATTAATCTCACTTACTCGCTACATATTGCAGATACACATAACTCATACAAGTACATAGATAACTGCACTGAACAAGTTGAAGTGGTCTGAACGTAATATTCGCTCTCAGCGCTAATTATTTCAAGGGAAAAATCTATAAACATCCGTGCCAGGTACGATTATGCAAATTCGCTGACTTTTTATTATGATAACAAATATATTTTTCCTTGTGGACTTACTTAACTGAAATGTAGGACAACCTTTTATTTATGCTAAGGTATACGTCTTGTATTAATTAAAGTCAACTTTTAAATGAGATTTTTAATTATAATAATTACGCAATGTGAATTTGATTTGCATATTTTATTGTATGTAATAAATTATATTGACTTTGACGTTTATGATATGTGATCTTTGCATTAAAGCGGAAATACAAATTGCTTTCAAACCAGCTGGTTAGCTCAATCAGAGACACATTCATGAGAAGACTTGTTGGACAAGTAAAGATTTTCTATACCTTTCTTTTGCCTTATACGATAAGTCGATGGCATTTTATATAATATATGTAAACCTAGCTGTAGCTAAGATATAACTTCCACGATATAACAGTCTAGAAGATAATTGACTTTAAGTGTGAATAACCTTTACTTTTTATAACGACCATTAGCCCTATATTCTTATTCCAGCACAAACAAAACACTGGACATAGATTTCAGTTTTAGATATCACTAAATTTGGGACTTGACTTATTATTATTTTTTTGCAGCCTTAAAAATAAACTTTTTTATAGCCTCATTTATCAGTATACATTTTACCGAATAATGGCGTTTTTAAAATACACTTCAATTCGTTTTAATATCATGCAAAAAGGCTTGCATTGTTATTAATTTACTCAAATACTCAATTGTCCCAAATATAACTCTCAGATTCAGAGAGCCTATGTAAATTAATCCAAAAACTCACGGTAAATCTCGTTAAATACCGCATTATCATCATTAATTTTACTTACTTTACTTATTTAGATATAACATCATAACAATACGAAATGTTACAAATACAATGGTTGTTTGTTAGTCTCCATCTGAGAGTTGCAAAAACGCAATCTTAATTCGAATCATCTGAAATTATAATTTCACATAGCTCAGACAACTCAATAATGCGTAACCAATTATTTCTTTTCTCAGCACATGATCTCCATTTATTCACACATTTCTTAATACCTGAGTCAGCTTGAGGTTTGTTTTTAATAAAAATTTAAACAATATTCAAGATTCCGCAATAACTTTGTTGAAGTTGCATTTATATGTAATACCATCCGTGGGATTAAAAGGTACTTACAGCACGTACTAGGTATTTCTAGATTCCTGCGTTCAACGAGTCCTGAAATAAAACTGATATCATGTTGGAGGCGAGACGCATATACATAATATGTAGAGCACTATCTCGCTTCAACAGTGACATCTGTTCTGCTTAAAGAGATCATAGTACAGGCATTGGTATGAACTGAGTGTTTGAGATAAAAGCTTATTGTTCATAGAAATTCTTACCAGATGAGTAATTGACTGATCTAAGTACGTATTATGTTTAATTAATTAGATTACATGTGGTGCGACTTTTAGAATTTTGGGAATTAGGAGGCAACTCTTTCCTTTGCGAATGTGAATTCAAATTTGATTGTGATTATATTTAGTGGCGATTCTGAACTATGTATTGGCATAAGGTAAAAGGATTGAAATAAATAGGAACGATTTTTGTTAAAATACGTCTAACGGGTAAGCGATTCATGATAGTTATGTTACGATATATAGCTCTACAAAACAATCCAAAACACTTGTGATGAATAATCTATTATTTATATCGTTTCTAGCATTTATAGTTACAAAACATAAATTATAATTGTAAGATTACACTCGTATTTTACCAAAAATATTATATATTTTTATAACCAGTTTAAACAATCGGTCATCAAGAGACATTGTAAAATATTATATTTTAACACGAAACAAGAGTTTCTTTTTTCTTTTCTGTTTCAACAGCTGCACCAATAGCTATAAATGAGATGTCAAATCAGACGCGATGACTCAGTGTTGAGTGAAATATTGAGCATAACGACACATGTCAAATTAGGGAGGGCTTTACCAAATGTGTACGGTCGAGGTTATTTTGCTTTTATTGTATAGAATTAGTTTTTGTCTTAAGATCACACAACTGCTTAACGAACTCAAGTGTGAGTTCCATTCTATTTTTCTTAAAGTGTGAAGTAGGTACTTTTGTAAAGTTAGGTGTTCATTTGACCATTGCCCCAATTTCACTATTTATACTGCCGATGAATTCCGTACGAGGCGGAACACTCATTGCCAATACAATGAATTTCCAATTATTATCTTGAAAAAATGCTAAGGAGAATATAATAATGTCAATTTTCCATTAATTCATCGGCAATTGTAAATAGCGAAATTGGGGCCTAGTTAAAAGGTGTATTAATATTTTGCATGTCTCCATATTAGCAATGTAATTAGTATTTTATCTCGAGTTAATTGCACACTATCCTGCCTACTAATGGTAGTGAGCGGACATTTAAATCGTTTGCTGTAAAAAGCTAGACTTAATTATCGTTAATGGATGTGTTTCGACACTATCCCGGCTTGTTCGGTGTCACATCGCAAACTGTCTCTGTAATCACTATTAATGATGACATCACGCACATTAATTGTCGACGAAAAAGTCCATCGCCTTAAATATGGCAACTTTTCCATCGGAAATTTATTACGCGGACTAATTTGGTCGCGGAAGTGATCTGAATGTATTATTACTTTTTATTTTCGTCGTTCTATTGTTTTATCGTAATAAGAAAAAGAACTCCGTCAATGGCTTTTATCGGTCCGTGAAAATCTTATCCAAGTGAGAGTATTGTGATTGTAGATAAACAATAATCTGTACCAAATACTTCATCATTCATGCTAGAACAGATTAAAGATTAGGTAAAAGTTATTTTTGTAATCGTTTATGTAGTCCCAGTATAATTCAAGAACAGGAATTCTATAAACATTAAGTTATAAATTATACAAAATCGACAGAAGATGCAAGTAACATTTAAAAGACAAATGACATCCTGGTAAAGATATAAAATTGACAATTTATTTTGTCTTGTCTGATCGTCGCCATTTTTCAGCATTGACACTTAAGTACAGCTTGAACTGATAAAAATATACATGGTGTGTTAATTTAACAACGTAAATAAAACAAAATACATTTCAATATTTACTGTTATTATTATACCGATATTCAATATGTCAGTGCTCGAAACAGCCACCTGTTTGTAACCACACCCAAGAAAAGTGCCCCAGAAACCTCACCTGAGCTTTGCTTTTGTTATTATACCTCACGTCTATAAACCCAGCAACACATCGTAATTGATTCGATATTGGTTTTGTTTCTTGTCTTTTTCTATCGGCGAATAAAATGGTAAACAAAAGAAAGTTTTCTAGAACACGTATCTGATGTTTGTCTTTCCTCTAACGGGTACGTAATATCCACTTCAATCGATCGATTGCATACCTACCTAGATTTATAAAACAGTCCATTATACTCTAATCATTTAGTACGACTTGTTTTTCTAGAAAGCGCTGTCAATCATGCTTGGGTGTGATGTATTTGAATATGAAATACGGAAATGAATGCAATAAAAACTTTTGGCAGCGACCGTACATAATTATATAAATTTTGCCGTTTGTAGCTTTTTATACTAAGCTATAAAATTCAGTTTTAAAATTCAAGTCTCGTGCCAATCTATAAAAGCCTGTCGCAATGTATAGAAGTACATTCGTTGACGAAGGGCGAAAAAAGAAAGTTTCGAATGTCCATTAGACTCTACGTCACAAACTGACGTGTGCGTTTTTCCGGACGTCGTATACCATCTATTGTATGCTGTCATAACATTAACTTCAACAAAAAGGTGTTTCTATATAATAGAACAATTTACATTTGAAGAGAAGATTTTAACAAATACCGGAAACGGTTTTGGAGACAATAGTATGATGATTTCTTTGACTCTAAATTTTTACGTATTTAATAACTTTTTCTTATCTTATAAATATAACATTTACTATAGTGAATACCGCTATTTCTTGCTGGAATGTGCAGATGCTTTTTGATGGACGAAATAAAAATGTCATTATGACATGGCAGCGTATCTCGAATTTTTATGAAACATTTTTTTTCAATATTTTAAAATAAGGTGTATATTTTTAGATGCTAGAAGAAATTCAAAACTAAATGCAAATAATTATATATTTTTAGAATGTTGAGGTCTAAAAGCCATTACGCCATTTCCCTGAGAATAATAAAGTTTCTCACAAATGGCGATATTTTAAAACAAACAATACATTTAAGCTCGTGTGGAAATTATTATTACCGTGACCTAACAATTGAGCAGTTTTTGAATTACATTCAGCCGAAGCCGTGAGGCAAAAACTGAGCGACCATGAGCGTTGTTTCCGAGTGTTTTTGTGCTGAACCTACCACCACGTCTTAAAGTAATAGTGTTGCAGTTGTAGAAGGGAGATAGCACGATACGCGATGTAGAGCGGCATCTCTTTTCCACATCTGCAATGGTTTTACTTAAAACGCTGGTGGTATACCCTCGGGGCGAGCGGGCCAGCCTCGGTCACTCGTACCAAGGGGCGTATCGATTTGGATGCACGCCTCGCAGTCTCATGTTTAGTTATGAACTTTGCACCCTTTCAGTATTTATAATATAAATCCAATTTAAAAAAGATAAGCTTGTTAGTTTTTAATGAATACATTATTGAGTTTCAGTAATGGGTTTGGTTAGTCCTACGCTACGTGTTAAGGTGTTATACATTTTATTTACAAGAATTATCACAAAGAGTATCTAGAAATTACATCTTGGCTAGTCGCCACTGACTTTATGTAGCGAGTAGTATTAAATCAAGTGCCAAGGCTAAGACTCAGTTATTAATAACTACCTATAAACATATTTTGCCAACCTGAGTACTACGCTGAGTATTTTTGGTGATCTCAATGACTTTAGTAAAAACCTTTTTTTGTACAAAGATATCAATGAAGCTGTCGGCTTGCCACCTGTCTTTCTTGGAAAGTCATTAAAGGGAGAGCTAGGCAATGCGTCAAAGAGCATACAGTAAGACAGGTGATAACGTAAGCCCGGTTCTAGCCAACTAAGGCAAGCCAGCCACATTATGTGCAGATAAAAAGCTATCCACACGACTTTCTAGTGACATTGATGCAATAGCGACGACGACATCCATAAAATTGATATTATTTATATTATTTATTATTATTAATGCACTTAATCATAACCACAAGGCATCAGCAAAGTAATTACGATTTCGAAATAATACGCCGCTTACTTTAAGAAACTAATAAAAAAGTAACCAACCGTTTGGGCATTTCAACGCTGTCTAAACATGGGTTTCCGAGTGGTTTGTAGGTCGCGTAAAAACAAGTTTTACTATTTGCAAAAACCATCGAGAAATCATCCGGACACTGACGTAACTAACTGTACCTTGAACAATGTCCTAAATCATCAGGGAAAGCGGTTACCGATCGTAAAGCGATACTTCTTTTTGCACATTAGCATTATGTGACTTTATTTCCGGATATAAGCTGCCAATTAATATAGATTTAAAAGTCTAGGCCATCTATTCTTATCCCAGCTGAAGTACATGTCGACAAACATATTGTGTGAGTCATATGGGTCACATGTTACAGGAATTATACTGCTAGTGGCTCCGTGTTCAATCTTCTAAGCCGCGTTTTCAATGGGGATTTGAAATAACACATGCTTCTGTTCAAAATGACCTTTTGTCTTTATTCGGCTTTCGCTGAACACAATGGGCGGCCAGTGACACCCACAGTGGAAAGTGCCTACTGTCACAGTTACATTACTCTATGCCTATGACAAGGCGAAAGTCAACTTTTTGTTTGCAGTTTTCTTCAAAAGGCCTTGGGGTCGATATTTACATAGGACTCGGCGCCGCTTAAACCCGAACAAAAGCGGCGTTGATTTTTATCAGCTAGTCTAGTTTGTGTTGGTCGAGTATGTTTGACATCCCGCATCACTGATTGTTACATGTGAGGCTCATATTACATGTAACTAATATTTTTCAAACCTCAATTTGAACTTGTTTTGTTTTGACCTTCAAACGTTCTTTCGCACCGGCTTCAATTGTTCATGCTGACATATTTTATGCAATACGCAAGTGTGAAATTTAATCAAGAAATCTTAATGTGATACGTTGTCAATGTCAATTAATTACATAGTAGATGACGTGTCGAATTTATCGCAATCGTATTTTGCACATGATATTGCTCAATCGTAGAAAAACGGCCTATTGTCTGTCAAAAGTGACTCGTTGTGGGTTGAACAATGCTTATTGCAGATCATTAGAATTGACAAGTATTGTGCGAATACAGGCCGATAGGCATCGCGGTAGACGCAGTTTACCAGCTATTGATACTCAATTGAGGGGCACTGTACTCTGACTGTGCAGGCCAATTCAATAGCTGCAACGAGACATGACATAACTATACATGTTTTATTATATAAAATATCGTCTTATCCAACTTTTGAACATGATAGTTGGTTGAATTAAATGTTTCGCAATTATCAGATTACATAGAATTTTATGTATAGTTCTTTAATTGCTATTCACGAAGGTTGTACGGTAGTTTTGCGAACACATCACGAGTCTCACGATTCGACTATTGTTTTTAATTTTGTTAATTACGTCATAAAAACTTTCGATTTGCCTAAGAATTAAAATCATCGGTTACAGTATCCGCACGCTAAACACCGCTGTTACGTTGGTCATAGTTCAATTAATTCGTCTGTTGTCGCCATTTACGTAATGATTACAGCCAATAAGACTATTTACTATACCGTACGCTGTTCCGTAGGTCATCGACTAGTGTAATGTCCTGACGGTAAACAACTTGTGTTGCATCAGTAATTGCTATTGTTATCATTCGTTAGCATTTCTCACGCTGTACAAATGATATATTAGAATCAATTCCCATCACGAGATAATAAGTATGCTGTCATTGTAACACGGTACTGTCCTATGTATTAGGTCCTACTATCAACTAATGCAATTGTAGAAGAAAGACCCCGCCATAGAGCGTAAAACGATGTCTCGTTTCTAGAAGCATACTGTTATTAACCCCCGACGCAAAAGGTCTGTTTGCCTGTCTGCGGCATCATAGCTTTTGAAAAATTTAGTTTTTTGTATTAATAGTGAATCATGTGTCTTTAGATATGCTCAATAGAAAGCGGTTTGAAATTGGAGAAGAATGTCCGAATATCCGCAAATAAATCTCGGTCTTTGGAATTCTACTACAGATTATTTGTTATTTGAATTACTGTCGTAGATAGAAAAAAAACTTGTTTTAAGATATGGTAATAGGTCCCCGTCGTTTCATTGAATGCATAAAGTTGTGTACAATGTTTGTCCGGATGGCGAGGCGACGATTGGCGCCGGCTCACGCATCAATACTCCCTATTCATGTGCTCTGCAGCCCGCATGCCCTGCCCTTTTAATTACCGATGCCTCTTAAATTACTTATGTCAACACGGCCATTGATACGATCTGTTTTTTAACCAGCAGCTGTCGTTTATAGGGCAGCAACTTTTTATTTAAAGTTTTATGTCTCTATAAAAATCTAAATGTGGGTGATATCAGTTTCAGCAGAGATTAAATAGGTTAGTGTAATCGAAACCAAAGATGTGAATTAGAAAAAGTTGACGTGATAGGTATTTTTTATAATGTTTTTTTCCGGTCGCGTTTCATTTTATAAATAATAGGTGTCATTAGGAATACCCGTATACTCATATTACAATCATAACTGAACCTATGTAGGAGTTTTATTGAGGAGTATACATGTTTACCTAATTATGGGCTAATCTTAGTTAAAGATGTTGAAACTGGGACACACACATAGACTTATCTCTATATTTGCACCATTAATTTATCAACATCTTTATCATGATCTTCGCATCATAGAATAATCTTTAAAAAGTATGTTGGTACCTTTTTTCAGACATCAGTGCTATTTTTTCTCATCAACATAGCCTTTATTCTAAGCCAACAGAGTTTATTTCGGTTAAGCGTTATAACAATAACCATGCTGTCGACCTTACGTTGTAAATGAGGAACAAAGGAATTAAGACTCAAGCTTAACCAGCTATATCTAGATTATGAAGACAAGTACAAAAACTTCCTTAGTCTTTAGTGTCGAGTTAAGTACACCTTAACATGGTTCATGCTCCGCTGCAGGTCACATTCAGTGAGTCTTCTTGCGTCATCATATTCCTCCCGCAATTTTGAACCTTTTGCGACAAAGGATTAGAATCAAAATGGCGTGTATAGAAGGTCTCTTTTGCGAACGAGGTGAGCAACTAGAACATAAAGGAGAGTGTCCTTCAACACCAGTAGTTTCCAGAGGAAGGATATGCTTGGCGAATTTTCATTTCAGTTGACATCCTGACTGTCACCGCGTTCGTATGTTAACACTCCATTTTTCCTTGTGCCAGTTTATATTGAACCATTTTAAATAACATTTTATTAAGTTTAAGTTTTTAATAGTTTACGTAAGCAGTGCTCATAATTTTCGAAGCAAAAAGAAAGAACAAAGCTTTTGCACGTGAGTATCAATTTGGCAAGTCATGGCAAGTGGAATAAAAAGAGCTAATTAAATACTCTTAATAACGAATAACCGATTGTTCTAGAGTTGCGAATTCGCATGAAAAATAAACCTGTTTTAGACGCTTCGTTTCCTAATTTAGATTGTTAAATGATTAACCTTTACGTAATTACAGATTGTGTATTTATCTGGTAGAATTAAGTTAAATGAATACTAAATAAACGGAGGCAATTTAAAAGTTTAAAATTACATTCCGAGGTATCGCGTACCAAAGTTTCTGTGGGTTCTGGGATTGTTACCAATTTGATCCATCCCATACGCAATAAATTTAAATATTGAAATGCCTATGAAATATTTATAACATAATCTACTTATGGAGGAAGGAAAATACGTCGTTAAAATTAATCTCCATGAGTAAAAACACGCACAACTTTCATGAACTGTAAAACATATGAGACGAAATTAAAACGCAGCAGTAATTCATTAAACTATACGTGCTAATTCGCCTGTCATACATTATGCAAGGTCTATATATAAATTACATAATAATCGGAAGCTTACTCATGTGCGAGCAAAGATACTGAATATTAACGACATTATCAATTCAACGACGACGGTTTGATTAACATATTCGATGTTAGATAATTATGTAATATTATCATTCTTTTATATCTTTGAGACTTCTGTGCTTGCACTTTCGCATTACGTAATTAAATTATGATAAATGATGTCCAACTTTATCGAGTCGCGATCTTATTTTGTTAATTACAAAAGTTAATAATTTGAAACACGCATTGTACTTCACTAATCGTAATGATGTAATTATAATGTCTTAATTAAAAATTGTTTTTTTTTTTCAGGTAAGTTTACACAAACGAGAGTTTTTTTTTAATCGTATTTTCAATGGAGTTGTGTAAGTATATTCACATTAACGTAATAGATGAGAAAATTTATTCTTTTTAACGCTTGCTGAGCTCGTTCTCAAATAAACACCAAATTAATTTTGAGTAAATGAAAATTTGGTGTTGAAAATTGCGAACCGTGACGTGAATTTGTCATAACAAAGTAAAATACTCGTACCAAATAACAGTTAAGGAAACTTGAAACTAAACTGAAACAAACACGTCAAATTCTATGTAATTTGTTGTATGTGTGAGTTAGTTAAATAGGTTACAATCCCTACTAATATTATAAATGCGAAAGTAACTCTGTCTGTCTGTATGTCTGTTACGCTTTCACGTCTAAACTGATTTCAATGACATTTGGTACAGAGGTATCGCGTGGAAGAGAAAGAGCGATAAAGAACATAGGATAGTTTTTATCCCGGACTTTGAAGAGTTCTCTGGGAAACGCGATATAACCGACCTTGACGCGGGCGAAGCCGCGGGCGGAAAGCTAGTTATTTATACATAAACTGCACCGCGGTATTTGTAGTCATATTATCCACATGAACATTAATTGTGTGTTAGACTGGACATGTTAATTAGTCACGAATTGATGTCAGCCAGTTGATAAAACTGGCTTCAAATGTTTTATTTTAAAACTAAATTTCTTTCAGGAAATTTTACTACGTTATTCATTAATTATTTATTTTTTACTGTATGTATAAATGCGTGTTTAATTAAATGATGTATGATGTAGTGTCTTAATGTCGAATCTTTGTTTTCTGAGACAGCTCCATATTGGTGTATTAATTTGGTAATTTATTATCAGTATATTAGTTAATTAGCTGATTTTCCAACCATAAATTGTGAGTGACGTGTTGGGTAACAAATAGATTTATGGGAACCAAGTCCTCAATATTTTTTGGCACTTAACAATTTATTCACCATAAAAACAGTAGTTTTCAGTATTTGTTATTATAGCGGCACGAAATACAAAATATACCATCTCTATAGATTTCACAGTCTTGCTCTCACGATTCATGAGATAAATCCTGGTGAAAGACAGACACACAGGAAACCCTCAGCAATAACACTTCGTTTTTACGCTTCTTCTGTTTAAACCTCATTGATCACGGAACCTTCAAAAAATAATTTAAGTATAGTCTGTGCATACGAATTGTAGCATTATCATGCATCTTACAGCAAGAAGCAGCTATTTAAAAGCAAAGATGTTACAGCATTTCTATAATCGTTTGATCTCGTTTTACATTTAATAAATACTCAGAATACATTCTTATCGCTGACATTTCGTTACGTTACACCTACAGCTACGGCAGACGCTACGTTTAATCTCTACATTTAAAGATCGCAATACTTCGAGCTGACATTTCTATTAGAAATTTCTGCTGAGTTAAATATAAACATGGAATGTACTTGGCTTTATACGACTTGTTATTAAAATTATAGTCCTAGGGGAGTTAACGCCACTTCTCAAAGTATTGCTCTAGTAGTTGTGGGAGAGAGATGGCGCTCTATGCCTTATAGCGAGCTATCTTGCTTTCGCAACTCCAACAGTTTTACTTCAAGAGTTGGTAGGCCCGTAGTGGGCGTCTATAGATGGAGTCTAGGATCTCATCACCCACGTGTGAGTAGTAATGATTGTTTGACCATTGCGCGGTCGGCCATATTAAATGATTTGTTGAAACTAGCACAACAATATTGAATGTAATTTCACCAATTATTTTTATGTTACACGTCTAGTTGTTGTGAGTGTTGTGACAGACGTATGAATCTTGTTCATGTTAATTTGTCTGAGTATCTGTCATATTATATTGAGCTTGTTTTTATTAGTTTATTACCCATTCGAAAGCTACATATTGGCCATTATTGAATATTGGTTTTGCCGTTATCTGCCTAAAACAGACTGTGGGCCGAGCTAACTATCGAACAAAGGCAGCAAAATTTAATTAAAAACCAATATTAGAGAATTCAATAACGATCGTAAAAGGATCGAAAGTTAGCAAAGGATATGTTGTAACATGTTACATAACATCAGAGCTTTCCTTTCGCCAATTATAAATATAATTGGAATCAATATAATTTATTACTTGTTTGATAAACAAATTGTAAAAGTCGCGTCTAGTTCGCCCACGTGTAAGGTAAAAACAGGGGTTTTATACATTCGCGGTGAAATCCTGATTCTGCATTCCTCTAACCAGACTTGGAACCAGTTGTATCCCCTTATATATTCATGTCCCCGGGAATAAACATCCTTATAAATTGTAAAAGTTTTAGCTCTCTAAACTCAACCGAACCTGTTTGTACCACATCAGTAATTATAACGTTGTACTGCTCTACATAATGGCCGCTGTTTTAAAGATCTAGTTTTTACAGCCGCAAAAAATCCGAGTTCTAATCGTGATCAATTTTGGCTTGTCATTTAGATGGCTATCCGACATAAATCAAGTCTCATACGTTGTCGAATGAAATACGTATACAGAATAAGATTGCTTAAGAACCTTATAAAAGCTGCAATAAATTTAAAATCACGTATCCTACCTACTATATTATTCAAATCTCTTTGAGTTTTACACAAAACAAAAGGCGTGATCGTTGTCCTATTTAGTTTGAGGTCATATTTCATTTTATATGAAGGTTATTTTCCTATATGGACAGCGAGATTTATGAAAATTGTTGTAAATATGTAGGTTGCTTCTCATGATCAAAGGGTATGTATTGTAATATTTTCTTTGTATTATATCAAAAGTGTTCTCAATACCCACTTCGTAGTTACAATACAATGCACAACAACAAATGCTCGTGATACAGGTTCTAATTAATTTGATTAAGAAGGTTTGTAAAGTAATAACTCTTTAATCCCACCAAAATGGGTAAGAGATATCATTTAATTAATTCTCAAACCTTGTTTTCTATTTCTTACCCCATAATCTTCTTGAACGTGTGCTAAACACGCGACTCGATCCCCGCTAGTAGGCGTCGCCTCTCGTCGCTTCGTTAATTGATCCGACTCGATAATAGAGCCAATGATTAAAAGATTTACAGTAACGCCTTGAATGTACACCTACATGCTGACTATAAACCACTCATTACAGTATAAGGTCTATAACTGTCATTATGTACGTGAAGAGCTGACTTGTGGAAAATTGGGAGGCTTGTTTCAGGCAAAAATGAGCTTTGCAGTCACCAAAATCGCACAATGAAATCACCCGTTTGTCAAAACTCCCAGTAAATCCAGTATAAATATTCAGAGCGATTCCAAAACAAATATGGAGTGGTACAGGACTCAACAGATATAGTCTTAGTATGATGATTTAAGCGAGGAGGATACTAAACAAAGCATGAAATGAAATACAAATAATATAGTGATTCCATTATTTTGAAATGACTCTTCAATCTTTTTATGTGACTGTAAGCCTGGCACCACCCAAAATGCATACAAGAAAAAAAAAGCATTCAATCCCCGTACGAACTTTTTACCAACTTATAGGAACCCAACTACTAAATTTAATAGAACAAATTCGAAAGCCATAATCATAAATTGTTAATTTTATTACCTATTTCTTTAAAGGGTGGAGACTGATTTATCGGCAAACATTACGTATACAGACTCCTTTTTTTGGAACGCAAACTAATAATTTTAGTAGGCGTATTAATATAAGTACCTTGTTATTTAATGGGCAGTGTAACAAAGCTTTTATATCGTTATGAAACTTGGACTAGTTGCTATAAACATGATTTTTAACCACACATGAGTACGCGTGATGAAAAACCATTATTTTGAACGCCTACAGTTTTGTTTTAACTATTTCCTGGTTATCTACTAACATTGGCTTGTATAACTAAATGTATGAACACTTTTCTTTGTTCTGATTTCATGAGGTAGGTTTTGAAAACGTATTTGCTGTTTTTAGATGTTTTTTTGATTTTTTAGGGATTTGATTTCAGTTGCTGCACATAGCAACAATATTTTCCGTTTAAATAACATTCATTCGACGACTGTCAGAAACAATCAAAGTTCTTGTGAAACAAATGAATACTATTCGTGTTACGGTCGTTACGGATTATAATTTTATGGGCATAAAATAAAACCATCATAATAACTAATTAAAAATATCCATAAATTAGCGTAGTTCTAAGAAACCTAGTGATGAATGGGCGCCCGTGACCACAACGCCATTAAAATGTGCGCTCTTCCATTTCAAGGTTGAGAGCATCTTGGAATTTCATGTTCTTAATTTAGCGCCACTGAAGTTTACATGCTCACGTAAACTCGGAACGCAGGTACGAATGGTGCGAAAAGATAAACATTATTTCGTTATTTCATTCATTAAAGCTTAGAAAAACTCTGAAGTACCTGAGGATCTTTGAAAGCGATTGAATAAACATAATAAACAAGTGTTCTTATAGCAAATCAATTCACGTCTGTTTTCCCAAAATTATCGCATTCGTATCCGTTTCCTGCACTTTCTATGTTATTCGCACGTCATTAACTGTGATTTGTTATGTATTTTTGCTAGCAAACTTAGTATACTGTAGTAAAGCGCATATTAAACGTGTTGGCTCAGCTACATAACCAGTAAGTGCGACGTGGTCCAACTACCAACACGTAACGACGCCATTGCGCGGCTGCGGCGTCGCCTGCCTAGATAACAAGTCTGGGAGATATCTCCGCAAGCCGGTTATTAGCATATCTTCACAGCTCCCTTCAACACTTCTCCTTATCACAATCTGACATTTGGTTCCCTTTTTTGTGCGACCCAAATTCAAGCTCTAGTTTGTGACGAAACATATAATTTGGAATCATGACCCTTTCGTATCTAATCTTATTATTTTGATGAATGCATATTCTTACCGTGATTATATAGCACAGCTAATTTATAGTTCCTCTTCCAATTTAGAAGGTGATTCGTTTTATATTTCTCACACATGCTAGTTTTAACTATCTATCGAAGCGAATAAAATAAACACTAAAATCATGATTAACTTTCCCAGGTCTGTTTCAGTAAAGTGATATACAAATCACTGTTAGCTCGGGTTTATTAATGAATGAAATAATCCACATTGACTTTTATTTGCAATAACTTTGAGAATTATGAAGCTATAAATTTCACCCTTTTAATGCCATATCATTTTGTTTTGACGAACTCATATGACGTTTATGAAACTTCGAGTAAACAAAAAGCCTTAGTCTTAATGAAAAAATATTTAAACATCAAAGCAGCCGACAAGGAGTTTCTTTTTCAATTCAAACGTAGTATAATATGTAATATTGAATTAGAATGAGTGAGGCGGCATTTAGAATGCGATCATGTGTGCCCTTTAGCAGTTCATCCATATGGAACGCGTCTCGTCTACGGAATCCATTGTCCACGCGGCCGGTCCCGGCTCCAGCTCGGATGCCGGCCGGGCTATTTATACGACCCAATCAACTCCCACATCGGGAAATTTACCTCTATAACTTTTTGCTTTGATCAGTTTATGTAACAGGTATAATATATCGACTAGTTTAACAACAACTAACCCTAACAACTAAAACATTCATCAACAGATTTCTAACCGTAATCCGTGCGTGTCAATTGCACCCATTACTCAAAACTTTTTGTGAAATACCCCCAAGAACTCAATATCGGTGTGTCAGTTGACAAGACTCTATGAAATAACGTTCTAAGTTTAAGAACATTGAGATTAATAGCAGGTTGTCACGAGAAACATTTCGGCATCGCGAAACAAAGTGCATGGTGCACGCAATAATCGTGATCCATATTTTAAACTGAGTAATGTATGTTCAAGTCATTATGTAAAATAAGGAATGATCCTTGACACTCAGGAAATGGTATTGGAGATCGAATTTGCGTCGATTAACTTTAAGGCTATCGCTTTTTCTGTTGGCAATAAAGCGATAAGGCAATGACTTTTAAGAACAGTTTATTATGTCTGTTTCGCTCAAAGCATTAATAACTGAAACGTCTGCTTGATATGTGAACAAGATTGTCCTAAATTCGGCGTTGCTAACGTGACTCTATTAAGACAGTCATTACGGTATTCGTAGTTCGTGACATGTTGCACTTGTGGTCAATGACTTGTACAAAGGTATTTACCGTTTTCCGCGATGGGACTATATTCCAAACAATTGTTTAGTTAGAAGCTAAAATGGGTGAATGCACATGTTAACAAAAAACTAAATACGTTTGTCACGACTGTCTTCGGTTTTAAAATTGCTTCCCTATTTACATATATTAGCGCTCTCATAATTTATGGTTTCTTTTATGAGTACAAGCGCTTCATTAATTTCATGTCAGCACTAGCTATTTATATGTTTTAATAGCATGACGTCTGCTAAAATGTTGTCTTGATGAATATACATGACTAAGTACAACATTAGTGAATCAACTACTTAATTTACTTATACCCAATATATAGATACTTACCATACTTTAGCACATATACGAGATATTCGTTAACAAGACATTTTGGTTACAAACGACAATTATAAAGGGAAACCAAGTAACAAATCATGTTACCTTACATGGAGACATGCAAACTGTTTCTGTTACTGTTAAACTCGAAAACTAAATATAAATAATCGGCTGGAGGGGAACTTGGTTGTATACCGCTGTTAGAATCGGAACGTTTGCGGTTTTAGCGAGCAAGTAGGCTGACGTATACTCACTTAGCAGCCTTTCTCTTTCGGTACAAAATAGGCAATAGGTATAAGAATTTGTGGTACAGGCTCAGAAAGTGTCGGCGCTTGGTGGCGCCAGCGCTCGCGAGTCAAGGACGACAACAGCCGCGCTCATGTCGTATTGTTCACAGATTTCGCTGAGATTAAACGCACAGCCCGTTCACACAGACAGACGCCTTGTTTATACATCGCGTTGTATTTGTTGACAAAACATCAATACTCAATACTAATTGTACGCGATTCTTACGTGAACGTGAAGCACCTACACTCCAATGCATACACGCCCTGAATAATGATTTGGACAATCATCTCGGCTGCGTGACTCATTCTTAGGATAACAATCGCGGTAGTAAACATTTGGTTTTCCGATTCTGAATCACAGACCACGTGCGAACGGGTCGGAACGGTTTATTATGAATACCTTGCTATCAATTTTATACTAGTTCTATTCAAACTTATGTTTATCCGTCAGCTATTCTCAACGTGCAAACACTGCCGCTCGGTCGCTTGTCTGCTTTCGTTGTTTACATTTCGGATAAATATTATTTAAAATGGTGTCATGGTTTACGTTCTTGGAACTACTTAAGTAGGCGTAAAAGTTGAAGTGCTAACGAGACAGAAATTCATTAGCCAGACTGTAAACAATAGATATCGTTAATGTCTCGCATTAATACACATAATAATATAAATATTATGCATATAAAATGAAATTATCGCAATAATTAACTTTTTTCTTGAGAACTAGACTTATCTAATGCACATATCTATTGTATTCAAATAATAATGCTAACATATTTTATAAAAATAATGTCTCATCGTCAAACAAAGAAGATATAAAAATAAAACAATACACTTACTAGCGAAGTCTACCTTTCTAATAAACGCAGGACATGATGCATTCAAAATGAATTAATAAAAGTTATTCCATGGATATTGTCTAATGAGCCAGTACACTGGAACCCAAACAATAGAAAACGTATTGTCATTATGCAGGAGAATATCACGCTTAATGTTATTCGAGTGTTGCTGAGTACAATGAAACCAATTCGATAGGGCTCTTTGTATTCTAACGAAGGTAGGGCATGCATTAGCGCGTGTAATTGATGCATCACTACGGATAAGTGTGCCTTTGATACCCTTAATAACTATCTCTCGATCAATTTGCAAGAATAATTAAAGCAATCCAATCAGCTAATGTCATGCTCGTGCTTCTAAATTACTAGCCGTTGCCTGTGACTTTTTCTGTGTTATTATGAAGATTTAGAATTTAATTTGGATTATTTTATTGAAATTACGTTAAAAAACATTTGTGACCGACAATCATTTGGAGTAAAAGTACGCTTGAATAAACCTTTGCATTATTTAAAGATGGATCATCTTTACTAAAATTACTATAAAATCTGCGAGTCCCCTGTACTATAAAATTAAATTTAAGCTATCCCATCTTTCAAGTTGCATAAAATTTTAAAGATATGATAGCTTGGAAAAATAGTTAAGGCGTTCATCGCGCTCAAACAACGTTGCCTGTAATTTATATATAAAGATTATCATGACAGAATGTCATATGTTTTTCCGATTCATGACTTGGTGTGGGCGGTGCAACGAACGCACAGCTGGAATATTCGAGGTTATTGTATGTTGTAACTGCTTACCAAACACTATTATATAGGTACAATGAACGTGTAGATGTAGCCTAGATTTTAGACAATAATACAGTTGCTACAAGCAACGTAACACGTTATGTCAAAGCAAAAAGCCAGAATTTTGCGCGTGATGTGATAATTGTTATGAATCATCTGGTTTTTATTAATGAATTTTCCAGTGTATGCTTGGTTAAACAACAAACAGTGATATTTATGACATTTCATTCCACTCAACAAAGGAAGAGCCAAAGGCGTTTTCAATTCGCCATTTTGAAAGGAAGTTGTCATTTGCACAGAATCTAAATTGCCGCTTGAAACGGTCTCGTCACATCGTTGATGCGGCCCTGACTTGGTATAACGTACAAATTGGTACCCACTCGATTAGTCATACATGTTTTGTCTATCAGTGCGTCGTTCACTGCTGAATTGTGACCGCCCATCGTATTACGATGACACGACAGATCGATGTCCGATTGCAGAAACGCAGAAACCATGTCTTACTTTCTAACAAGATCTGTTACTATGTAGCAACAAAGACTTTGATGATATGGATGCTGAATATTAGCACGCTATTAGTTTATACCAGTTATGTCATGGTGAATGAGCAGCAACTCCTTCCTAAAGAAGACGGTTAATTTTGTCAGTTACCTTTTAATACAAAAAATGGTAATTAATATTTTCAGATACTTGGTATCCCTGTATCGGTACCGTCTGATATATTTTGTATACCTAAGTAGTAGTTTACCTATCTGAATAAAAGTCACTCCAAGCTTTTTACAACTTCACCACGGCTGTTATTCTGATCTCGCGTGGGATAGTCGATGATAAAAACATTCAAGTCAACTAGTTATATGATTGCACGCAGAAATCATTATACGGAGCAATCTCAGATCGTGATGTAACGCATGTGGGCGCTGACATTTATAAAATATCAATTTCTAATGCAGCGGACGAAATCGATTGGACTGACTCACTTAATGAGTAATCACCTGTTCCAAACTTGTTGCACGGGTTGTATCAAGCATCCGAGGTGTCGTCTTAAACTGTGTTGGTATAAGTTAGAATACTGCACTATAAACTAACATTGCCATTAAAGATGAGATCTATTTATAAGATACACTTTATTGGCCAGTAACTGGTTACAAAATTAGAGAATTGGTCATGCAGTATGGCTGAGGAGTAATTCTATTTATAAGGGTTGGTTTTCTTCCATTTTGAGCTGAACTCATGTCGCGGAGTCGCTGTGAAATTATCCGGCGCCTGGCCTGTTTTCTTTTATTGTCGTCTCTTTAGTTTCGCAATTTGTTTTTCTTATGACTCACTTACCATGCTTAAAATATCGCTGGGCGAGTTACTTATGGTCTTGTTTATGGCCAATAAACTGCAGACTGCAGAGTTCTTGATCATGTTTAGCCTGCAAGCAATTGATTAAATTACGAAACATAATACGTTTGGTTAACTAAATGTTCAACAGTTTTAATGGGTTTTGTGTATAGTGGTACACCGAGCGTTAAATAAATTAAATGCTCTGTGGTGTATTGACCACACATTAAGCTTTAAACCCACGCACCTATAAAAGGAACCATGTTTGGATAACGTGAGTAGTGAATCATCTAAATCCGTATCAACAAAAAATAGACCAAAAATAAAGCACGTTCTGGAAGAAAAACTGGTAAATTAATCCTTATCTTACCGAGGAATGCGATGTTACGGTACAAAAACTAACCGTTGATGTGACGTGTACAAAAAATCTTTAACATCAGCCGACCATTCCTTTGGTATCAGTATCAATCATCTGTCACTGCCTTGTCTTCTATATTCCATGATCACCGAGGTTAACAAAAAAGTATGAATATTTTTTTCCAATTTCATGGTTTTATCTGCCTCCAATAAGATTAAGTTCAATAAAGATTATCGTTTATTTTAATGAAACCAGCAAAGGTACTTTTGAAGTGTCGTAACCGAATATTAAATCTTTCTTTTATGTGACATAATCCCAAAAACACGGACGGTGGTTGTAGGTCTCGATGATTAATCGGCTTAGCGACAGACATGCTGATATATTATCGAATTTACACAAAATTGAATCAGGTAACTGTTATAAGTGAAGATAAAAAAAACTGTTAAGAGCGAATCGGACATGCAATACTAAGACTTTTAAAAAATATCCTGAAAAAAAGATATTTAGCTTATTTTTATATGTTTTTATATTTACCGTTGGCTACCTTCAATTTCCTGAACGTGCCAAGCGTTGCTTACTGTTTTTTTTATTTGTTGTTATACTTTTAGCTGTATAAAAACATCTTTCGTGAAAGGTAATCTTTGATCTTGCTGTCTCGAATCATGAGATAAATCCTTTTGGCATACGCACAGACAGTTCATCCTTATTAATAATATTGTATACTTTTTACATAATTTCGTATTGTTTGAATCTGACAAATGCGTGACTGGCCGACCATGTAGCAAGGTTGTGACGTATCCCTGCGGTACCATTTTATTCATTGTTCAGATAAAACATTGCTTTTACATAATACAACTATTATGGAAACAGGATTCTCAAATAACAAAACTTTATTTGTATCAATTTACACAACAATGGCGTAATCTTATCAATGTTTTTCTTTCACATTTTTGAGCGTCCGACCATGATTAAGGACTTCGTTTGGGTTCGAAACTAGTCTGCAATCCAGAAAAATCCAATAATGATTTTTGAACTGAAACTTGGGAGAAAAGTTGCAAATGTTCACTTTTATAGTCAACGATAAGAATAAAATCCTTCTAGTCCTCTAGACCAACATCCAAAACCTTGCATTAATTACAATCAACCTAGAGAGATATGAAGCGACTCATAACAAAACTATTTTAATTACACATACATTTAACGATTAAACACACTTGTCTCTCAGTCCTAGTGGATTCAAGAAAACGGTTCGGTCACAAGCAAATGTAATGACGTGACAAGGGTGTTTGCTAAGCTACTGGGTTTTGAAAGGGTGGGATGAAAGATAGGGGCATTTCGAAAACGATTACATGACACACAAGAAATAAAATATGCTTCTATGAATTTGAATGGGAATATAGCTGAGCCCCAGGATTCTTTACAAAAAGGATTAAACCGGATTGAGATATGGTATGCTTTTATTGTAAAAAAAGTTCCTGATTACTTTTTTTGGCTCTACTAAATGGTAGAAGACTTAAACATAAATAAAAAACTTCAACGATCATCAAATGTTAAAATAATTTACCTTCTAAAAAATGGTTTAATAGCATCTGAACAAAATTCTATAAAATTTAGGCAAATTTTTGGCATTCGATAGTAAACAATTTTGGAATATCAGCACGACTTCAGAATCTTATCATTTTTCTTGTTAAACTGATAGTGAAGGATCCGTCCTAGATACTTTAAAGGCACTTTTACCACCGCCTTAAACTTATTATTTATGGAGTTCGGTTACTGTGACCACGATCTGTTTTCTTGGAACACGGCAGCGGGTTGTTTAGCTCATGTTTTCTGTGTGGTCTTGTAGCGCCGGCTTGTCGTCTGTCCCCGTATAAGGACAGGCAGGCCCGCGGGGAGGTGAAAGGTTACCTGGCACTGTGTTACCATTCTCACGCTTAGTTTACTAGAAGGAAAATTCCATTGACGCGTGTTTCACTTTTTCACTTGCAAAGTACTAGTACTCGGTCTATGTACATAAATGTAAAATGAAAAGATTAGCATTCACGACATCCAGTTTTAATTACCAAGGGCTTTCGTTTACATGGATATGTCCCTGCAGTGTATTTCGACTTTAAGAGTGATAAGCTGATTAAATAGCTACGGTTTTTATCGGACTTCGATAAAATCTGAAAAATAATATATGATTTCCAAGAGAAAGTTAATGGACAGATGACTGTTTATTAAAATGACAAGTATTGAAAAAGTGGTTCTGACAAAAAATGTAGGAAATTCACTTCTTAAGTTATCATACAAGCATTCGATGGCTTTTTGTGCGAATGTTTATACGGTTCCGTTACAAACTTTCAATGTGACTACATACTTGTATCGGCCGTATCGCAATAACTTAATTACTGAATGACTGCAATAGCCGCCGTCCGCCCGTCAAGCAATAAGAAGCAGTGGCCTCTACCACGAAGCCGAAGATATCATCGCAAAACGTCGATGTGCCTGAAAGTGGACAAGACTTTCAGAACCATTTGATCAGCATTACAGTTTCGTGGTAAACGCCAGACGACCTCCATCCGCCGCTCATGGCCAATTTAGCCGGCGATCTCACGGGCATTTTTCATTGTCTCTCTGATGTTGCAAAAAGTGACTGCAAAATCTCAATTGGCAATTGTGAAAATGCCATTAGACTTAATTCACCGATACGGGTAAAATTAATTAACTAGTTAAGTATCGCTACAGCAAAGTGCAAGATTTCTCACGGTTGTTGGATTATTAAAATGATTACGTTCCTTTGTTTTGATTTGAATGCTTTAATTAAGTTTTTCCTAAAACTACTTACGTCAACAACTACTTTATTTTTGTTGGGTTTATAAAAGCAGATGTAATTTATTAAAGCAAATATAAGCCTTGCTTCCGCTGGATTAAAATGAGGGGATTAAATCTCGTAGGTACGGCTGTGAATTAATCCCTTTTGAAAAATGACATCTCTTATTCAGAGAGTCGGTAAGACAACGTATCAGACGAGCAAACCCGACATCCGCGACACGAATAGCAGCTAACGCATAAAATGTAAACACGGTTAATACAACATTACACGATTTTTCGCGGTGATACGCCTCATTGCTAAATATAACAAGCACGGTCTCGATAATCCAAGAAGCGGGGAAAAGACTTTTTGGCACTGCGCCGCTATTTCAGAGTTGAATCAAAACAACGCCCAAGTCAAAATGCTTTCTCCGGCACGTTCCAAGAAATTAGGAAACTACTAACACATTCCATTTAATTACTTCGTAAACTGTTCATTCTATTGAACTTTATAACGTGAGATTTGGCTTCTGGTTAATTTCAGGCATTCTTAATGTTTCATTAATTTGACTGTGAAGAATGTGTGTTGTCACCCACAATCGAATAATTCTTCGGGATTTTTGTGTGTAGGAAAAATAAATTAGACAAAAATCCATTTAAACATTCAACAAACATTACCAAGATTCCGTTTGCCTATAAATTGCTAGAATGAAGTAATGCACCACGTCCGCCCACTGCTGGCGTCTGTCTCAAACATGCAATGCAGACATACGTACTGTATGTTCACGAATTCTTTTCACTTCTAACTTTAGTGACTCGCCTTTATGAACAATGTTGAACTATCAATTTGTCTACGTCGTAAAGGCGAGACGATATTGTACCCACGTGACTGTGTAATTGAAATGGCTGCACTAACCATACGACACCCACAGACATTGTGTACCGAAGAATGATACTTAACTATAGGCCTCAAATTGAATTTATGTATTATTCAATATTCAGTTACGTTTCCGTAACCAGTTGTACGTTTTACGAATGACTCAACTTTATGCTTATAATTTACAAAGAGAATTATGAATCAAAACTCAATAGTCTAGTGCTGCCAGTTTGAATTAATATTGTTCAGTTCAGAAAACAATTGACTGGCTATTCGCAGTCGCTTCTCAAGCGATGTATCACGGATGAGTCAATGGTTACTTGCGTCAGTATTAGCCTCACACGGGAGTTCACAGCCTTGCTTACATTATAATGCATGACGATTAATGACCCCGTTACTTGATCACATCTGATTAATTAATCAAAAGGAAACATCAATTAAGCTGATGTGATACTTAGAAACCGATTGCAAAGCAAAGCGGCGTATTACGCAGTTTTCCTTATAGCTTGGATGCACACCAAGATTCCCTAGAAGGCATGTTGTCCAGCCAGCTCGCCCACCCACGCCCCTCCACTCGAGAAACAACCTTTACCACTACATTTTAGTATTCCAATACCTCGTTCGTGACGGCCTAATGTGGCGCCATGGGGTGTATTGTTTTATAGTTATTAGAATAAGGCGTCCGCTATAAACATTTAATTGTCAAATACAGTTACTTTGACATCGGTTTCTATTTTGGTCTTTGTAATTCCATAAATTCTATTTATAACAATTCGCTCAGTGTCAATATTGTCTGTCTGCAGTGTCTTAAATAAGCAATCAAGGCACAATCAAGTCATAACTTGTTTAATTACTGCTAAGTTTACGAGACAAGCTTAAGGACTAAATTAATTAATTCTTGCCTAATGATCTTTATCTCGTTTCACAGTTTTACCTTATTGATCGTTTACGCGCTTAGCCGATCAATATAGTAAAGGTCAAAAGTATTTTAGGCTGACCTTTAGACAAGCCTATTTCTTAATTTATGTTCCAACGAAATCTAGATTAAGCGCTTGGGTATAAATTAGTAAAACGTAATGTAACCATGTTTACAGATTGTTACTTTCTAAGTTAAGATACTTGTACACTGATTTTGTCCATACTTTGGCTAAAACACTATTCCCAAACACAAAAATTTTGAACCTTAACTTCGTCACGATTAAAGTAATGTGCAAATAATGACTAGAAAGAAAACTATACATAGTAAAATTTTAGCATGTTCCAAAATATATCGAATAGAGTCATCAGAGATGCATTCATTCCATCACTAATGCCATAATTTTGTGTTTTCCAGGGCCACCGCCACGGCTGGGGCTGAAGGCGGCGAGCCCCGGGGTGGCAGGCACCGACGAGGACTGCAACAGCAACACCAGCCTCACCGGGAGCCAGCACTCGACGCACGATGACATCGATGCGCACTGCGACAACTCTGGGTACCTCTGGTTCCTCGACTATAAGTAAGTAAACATTAGAAGCTAGACAGCTTGCTAATATAGGAGTAACTTTGATGGAACAAGAAGAGAAGAATGTAACAAGGTTTTAACGCAATTTTGCTGACCCCACAAAAAACTAGTCAAGAATCCATTTCCCGATATGAATTAGAATTTTTGACACCAATCTTGAGCGTAATTTAACCATTATTATATCCATTATAAAACTACTAGATCTTGTTATTCTGTCCCATGTTATTCAGGATCCTAATAATCATAACACTTATCAAGTTACAAGTGTTTTCTGAGAAATTAAACTGTTTTTCTGATGAAGTGTCGTCCACTACATGTCCATATCATAGCCAATATAATCGGATATAAAATTTAGAGCTATATTTAATTTTCTAACGTCTCCACGTGATTGTGGAGGATTTATGTGTGAGAAATCTTTGCGGTTGATACTTAATAATCACTAGCTCTTCAATTGACATACATGCGAGTTTATTAACGACTTTTAATATTAACTTGAAATAAGATAGTAAGTACCTAGAAATATAATAGTAGAGTATATGCCAAAGTGCGGTGATGATGACGCACCTGAATATACTGGAAATAATGTTAGTCACTTCGAAATCAATTTAACACGTTTAACTATTAGTAATTATAAGTTATTATTGGGCAATAATAAGAGCATTGTTAATGATTGTTTTAAATTATTTGACCCCATAGAATTAATGTATCTACTATGACAAATATGTAGGACAAGTACTACACAGGAAAAAAAATCATAGATAGATGGCAAGAGAAGGTCAGGATTATGTAAGGATTATATTGGTCAGCCGTTATTATCCTTCTGCTAATTGACAATGCCTTCTTACCCTTTTTCTCTTAAGCACCTTGAATATCTCATTGGTTTTTATTAGCTGGTATACTAATTGATATATTTTCTACTTCCAGCCCAATTTTTCGAGACGGTTCCTGCCACCACACCTCAGTGCTGTCATCCGTGTCGGCCTCTTACAAAGGCATAAGCGACCTAACATCACGATTCGAATTCACGTCCCGCTACAACGACATCGCGAGAGACCTCGACGCGAACCTTGCCGAGGCCGACATGGAGAGTTTTAGGACTGAAGACATCCACGCACTGTTGATGACCGCCAACTTGCCTCACGACACCATCATTGACGACAGGACGCATGATGTGAGTAACATATATACCTTGATCCCTCGTTAAACAACCTGGTTAACGATAGCAAGGGTCATCGTCTAAAGCCCAGGGCATGATGAATAGTTACGTATATCTAAGCGCTAAAGCCAACAACTCCGTTCTATGTATTTACTTCAACAGTCAGACGCGTCGCTTGTCAAAATAGAATGTCTTTCCGATACATTTTTCTACGTATTCTTATGCTATGTAATATTGTCTAAGCCTTCTAAAATGGTCACTGCTTTGCACAGACGAGTCTTTTTACATGCCATTTCTCTGACCCTGTACTCTATACTCAGCATCAAGCTTCAAATAAATGGGTCCTGCTTTAAAATTCACTCGCAACAGGTGTAGATGTTTTGAGACAAGCCATGTTCTCATTAACATAATGTAGGACAATTTGTGACATTGGTAGGTACAACCATGGTGTACCTAATTAATATTCCCGCCGTATCTCTTCTGTTTATCCATTATGACAAGTTGACGACAAGGACGTATACGCAACTGCACTATGATGTTAGGTAACGCTAGAATAAAATAATTATTTTCATTGTTTTTGAACAAATGCCTTTTCTTAAGAAATTTTGATAACGAGCATTGATGATGACTATGAGGCATGAAATTAAAGATAAAATCAATTATTTACCTGTTTCCAAATTCAGAACGACCTTGCAACGTCGGTTATTTTACCGGGTATTTCATACGTAATTATTAAAAATATTGTTGTATCGTATTCGCGTTGTCCTTAATGAAAAAGATAATAATATGTTAAGGCAAGCAAGGATACTATTATTTATTTACGTTCTGCATATATTTTTGACATTGAAACAGGATTGATTAAGAGAGAACAAAAACATGATAATGTATTTATCAAGAGTAAAGAAGTTAATAAATGTATACGTTCAACAAAAAACGCAATATATATTTTGAGATAATAATGTCATTTTTGTTTCGGAAACATTTATCATTTTTATGACACCAAGGTATGCATAACGGATGTAAATAATTAGTGTCTTACTTCTCTCACGCTGTAAAAAATTGAAATGGAATAAAGCTACTTTTAAAAAGTTGAGTGAGAGAATATTGATAAAATCTATGTTGAGGTAATTAATTGATCGAACGTCTGCCAGCGAAACCAAAATGGATTATTAGGATGGAAGTTATTGTCAAAGTTGGTGTAGATAATTAATTTAAATTGTCGCTTTTGATTAATTAATTATTTAACAACGTTAAATAACGTCAATGTGTTAGATTTCAATAGGTATTTCTAATTTAAATTTATATTACATTATGATGATACAAAAAACATATTAAAGATCTACGCTGCATTTAGAAATATCATGAAACATTAATTGATACTAAAAAACTCCCAATAGAGTTTGGAAGAAGCGTTATTGTTCACCCACTGTCATAAAATCCATAATGAAAAAGTTTGGTCCATAGAGGTCACTCCTTAAATTAAACTGCCATCGCTTATGTTCTAGAAACATTTATTCATTTATATTATTAAGACGTGTTACGTAATTGTACAGATCAAGGATTTTATGAAGCAGTAAACATAATCTTATATCGCGAACATTAAACGAAAATCGTCTCGATTTTGTACCTACGGAGGTTTTGAAGGCAGCTGTGAATTCATTACATTCTGTTGCAATCATAAAGTCATAAAAGGACAAGTCTGAGAGGCGAACATAAAGTATAAAATGTATTTTTATTTTTGTGTCATGTTCATATTTACATTATTAATTAAATATTACTCTGTTATCATTTGCTTCAGTTACCACAGGTGTATTGCTGACATTTGTCTGCCTTACACCTAAATAACGTAAATTGGAGCAATGTACCCATATAATGTACAGCAAAAATAAACAAGTGAAATATTATTACAATAATAAGCAAGTACGCTTTGTCCTTTATTTAACCTACGCTAGTAAATTTTAATATCCGACTTATGACCGATCCAATTACATGCTAATACTCAAAGGTAAATCTGCTAAATAATGTTTTGGCTAATTTAACGATTAATTTTTGTACCTGTAAATAATTTCCACTTTTATCACCTTCAAATTGATTCCTTATTAAACTGACTATTTTTAAATAATAAACTTCAGAGGCAGTAGTAGAAAAGAGAGAACATGCTCGACATTTAGGTTAGCCCTATACCCAAGGGAAGGTTTAAGTGGTCAGAAAATATGGAACAATTGCGGCAAAGAAAAAAATACTACGCGGGTGAAACCGCGGGAAACAACTAGTTGTTCGTTAGTCTCGCTAAAACTCGGGAACAACCAAACCGATTTGGCTTATTTTAGTCTTAAAATATTTGTGTAAATTCAAGGAAGGTTTAAACGGTAGTAAAATATGAGAACATAGCGAAAAAGATACTGTATATCAACTGTTAGGTGGTACCTACGTAGTTCGCCGGGATAGCTAATGTCTTATAAATATACGATAGTAAGTGAAATATGACCGTGTCTACATGGGCAATAAACTTTATGTACCCCTTTTGCCCGGCATCCTAACATATTAATAGGTGGTCTAAATCCGTCTGCAAAATACCCAGATTGCACTAGAGATCGATTTGCTAAGCAATGGGTAAATGAGGCTATCTTACTCCTCGCTTTCATATTTGTTGACGCTGACTTATAATCAAACTTTAATTTATTATATCTACACAGTAGGTACCGATTTATTGTTTTATGATGACCAAAATTAATATCTTATGGAGGTTTTGGTGATGGTATTGAAAGGAGATTCTGTGTAAAAAAATATTGCCTGTTTTTATCCGAATATCTTTAGTTTTCTCCTATCATACTAACTAGAGCACCACCATTCTTCGTTATTATGGTTAGGCCTTGGTGTTGGGTTGTACCTACATTGATCTATATTTTATTTATAATTATGTATTTTATTTATATATTTTTATGTATGTTTATTTTTCAGTTCACTTAACCTTTTTGTTTGTGGCTGACGTGTTATGGTGTATTGCAGAGTAACCCCCGGGGCGAGATGTTCGCGAGCATCTCTAGCTCTCTCATGGAAAGGTTTCGATTCGACAGCAGTGTCAGTGCCGACAGTAGTTTCCAGGTTCGCCTCGCATTGCTGTTCAATGTCTCATTTCATTCATCGGTCCTAAACTGAGATATGTTCAGGAGATTCTCATCTCATATCACTTTTGCTAAGCACTTAATGTTTTTCTATTTTTTCTATTAACAATCACTAATTTCACACCGTAAGGAATTGATGGCTTTCTGGTCAAACAGCGCCACCTAGTTTATAATCGGCGAAATAGTAAATATATTTCTGGTTTACTCAATAGATGTCGCGGCTATGCTATGTGTGGTTTAAATTCTTTGAATATTTTTTCTTTATTTATTTAATCATTTTTAGAATAAACATGATTAAGAAATCATTATCTTAGGTAAATATTACAATAGAATAGTTGGAGAGTTTACAATAATTAGTCTAAAGAACTCATTACGTCTTATCCCCCTAATGATTAAATGGGACGCTAATTAGCCAACATCTAAACATCAAAAAACTTGACCACCCAACTAATATCAATTACTCCCAGTAAATTGTAAAACTAGGCGTTTTAATTACTGGCAAAAACTACAATTCATATCCATCCAATTAACTGTATTACTTCCCAAGGGTACTCACACACCAAAACAATACTTGGAAAGTCCAGACGCTTGGCTAGCATTCACAACTAGAGTTCCTTATAGTGTGAAGTGCGTTGGTCCCACGGGATGTGCGAGTAGTAAAGACAAAATAAGATCGATTCCAATGTGTGAGTTACTAAACCCACACATTTAAATTTTTATTAGTAGTCCACACTGAATTGCGTCAATCAGTAACCACGCTCGTAATTCCCCCAGTCACTGAGTCTTCCCTCTCAGCTGCTCCAGCTGTGTGCGTGCGCTATATTTAATCATCCTTATGTGTGGCCCTGTTCATACTGGCACCATGTGTGCGTTGCCAATGAAGTCTATCCTCTAGGCCAGATGATCTCAAACTATTTACAGTTGAAAAATAATTAAATTAAAATTATCATCATCCTGAAAATGCAAAACATCTTATGGCATACTTTAGCCCTCTTTTTTTCTTCCGTAAACCAACAAACCTTGTGGCGTTACTAATTGAAACTCGCTAATTAATGATTAATAGACAGCTAATTATCATCTGTTGGCCTGATTATTATTGTTGTTAGCGTGTGTTGCGCTTTGATAACAGTTGCGGCCAAAGCTTTGGGTTGGCTGCACGGCGCGCACAGGATGCTCGCTTAATCAGTATGACTCAAAGTTTGAGAACCGCTTGCAGTGTCTAATATTAAAATTAATATTCCCGCTGCCCCAGTCGCGCCTGGGCTCTCGGGAGTGCTGTACTGTGCACTTTCTTGAAATGAATTCAATCACATGTTGCTTTACCAATAAATGTGATCGTTCAGAGAACCTCATAGATAATTGTGTTTGCGTTAGATAACACACGACTGATATTGTGGACTTTTAAATTCGATTTAGTGAGTGAAGCATGATGGCAGAGACAGTTTGCTTCAAGTAGTTGGTGAATAATTTAGTGGTAGTGATCTAGTTCTATTAGGGACAGTAAGAATATATCGGATTGTTGTTAAAATGGGTGTGACGGAGTACGATTGGGATTCTTACAATGGATACTATTCAGTAAGTTTATTGCCTTCAAATCCTCGACTGTTTTTTGTAACTTTTTTATAAATAATCGCTAAATAAATACTTTATCACCTGCCCACTCAAAACTAACTCTTAGTCATTACATTTCGTAAACGTCGAAAATAGTATATTGGATGAAGTTACAATACAAATGTAGGTAGGTAGCTGGGTATATGATGACACCATATTACCTACTTACAGTCATATCATTATTAAGAACTTAATAAACAAACTCTTTATTACTCATACTATCAATAAACACACTATATCATAACGTTATCAGTTTAAATATGTTATATTCACTTATGCATTAACAATTATTCCTTTAATTATTCTTATCGAACTACCCTCAATAAGTTTTGACGAACAATCATAATAATATTGCGGCAATGCAATAAAATATGTAAAACAATATCATTGTTATGAGTGGTTGTTTGATTTGTGACCTCATTTGTAGCAGGAAAAGGAATTAAATTGATGATAACGCTCGGCGGCCATGTTGTTTGTCACTTTAAACGTCCCGCCTGCAACTAACTCACAGATACATAGGGCGTGTCGTGTAAAATGATGGGTGGATTTCAAATGTATGCATATGAAAACTGATCAAATACTGATTGCATTTATTAGTAATTACATCATTGAGTCTCTGTAACATTGATGGTTCTTATGAAAAAGATGAACACGGTATTATGTACTCACTATTCAGGTCTCAAGTTGTATAATAGTATAACGAAACGAAATAGAGAACCCAGCGTAAATATTTGAATAGTACCCGTATATCTCATTCGGACCTCATCTAGTTAATTTAGTAACAAAAACATGCGGGATCAGTAAAGTAAAGTAGTTTTCAAATTAAACACAAATATGCATCACAAAACATTCCTATCTGCCTTACATAGATAATCTAGAAGCGTTAGATAATCTAGATAGATACGAACCAGTATTAAATAGAGAGTTAAGAGACATTATTTTGATAATGGACATTGCACCTGTAAGTAGTCGCCGGCCATTATTTTTAGCCGCGTCTTGCATCCGCATCAGTTATAACTACACGTAAATGTTTATGTTCCAACTAACGTGGTACAGTTTCGAAATCTTCCGAGAACATTCACATGTTGTTGAACAGCGTTCACGTTTTAGAACGCTGTGTTATTGGTTTTCATGTTACGATTATATACAGTTCCTTTAGATATTAGATACGATTATAACGAATAGTGTACAAATGTTAACAAATTTGTTATGCTGTAATATTAGTTAACAAATATATAGATAGTTTTATATACATACATAACGTTGAAAATTATTTCGTAATTCAATTCAAAATGCTAAAACTAGTTCTGCATCTACTCAAAAATTCTTAACAACTATGTATAACATGAGAATAATTCTCCTCTAGGGTGAAGAATCTGTCGGTTCGATTAACACAATGTCGATATGCAAGTCGGAACTTCTGTTCTCCCCCGTAAAAGAGGGCGGTCACGGCGTTCACTTCAGCGTGGACAGCCTTGACTGCGAGCTGCCCTCCGAGCAGGACCTCATCCTCACCTGCCAGGCCAACAAGGACAACTACACCATCGCATTTGAGGGCAGTCTCACCACATACTCTGAGGACAGTGAGTGCGTTGAACCGGCCGTCAATCAAAAACATGGTACGAAACAGTTCCTCAACTACTGATGCATTCCACGATAATGATTCAATGTTTACTCAGTTTGCCATGACGCTAATTTCTGATACTGAATCATTGCCGCATGCATAATTACTCATGATAACTTGCCAACTCATAAACATTACGTTTTCAGACAAATTGGGCGAGGAAGACACCTTAGTTTTAGATAACGATGAAAGAACGCGCAGGAATTTAGAATTATTAGAGAGATGTAAGAAATTAACTAATAAGCTAACTACGTCTATGGCAAGGAGCGATTTAGGATTAACTACTTGGAGTAAGCTTAAGAAACAAACAAGTCAGTCACCCTTAAGGAGGTAAAGTATTTAATAATATTATCTACAGAGAATTTTGTGTTTGTTAACTTTGCTCACCTATTCAATAACGCTTGTGTTTTTATTTTCTAGACACCCATCGGGAAACAATAATGAAGGTTCACACGAAGCGACTGATGCAACAGACGACAACATGAGCAATTCAGTTATCAAAAGCCAAAGTTTGCCAAACCTGTACAGGAGGAAACTTATGAGTAGTTCCATAAATTCGGCAGCTCTAAGTAATTCAACGGTATGTATTAGTCTTTAGCCTGCTAAACATTTTAGATATTTCGCTTTATGTCCCTAAGTTGAATTATAATTATCTTTTATTTACAGGTTGACTCGTTCACGGTGAATCAACGACTTACAGGCAACCCCATGTGCATGAAAGTATACGATGTTTCGCAACACCGATCGACCCAAGGAAGCCAACACTCGGAACCTATGAGCACATCTTCAACTGAAAATCAAACGTCTTCTGATAAAAGTCAGCCAAAACAAACATTTAGCTTGGTTAAGTTATTTATGAAACAAAAGAGCATGAGCAACGATGGTATTGTTAGCATGGAGCAGTTAGACAGATCAGAGTGCTGGCCGTCGAGCTCGGGCGGCGAGAGTGGCGAGTCCATGGGAGAACAGAAACTCTCAGATTCGAAAACAGCAATCTCTGAACGGCCACAGATAGATATACCTGCTTCTGAAGTAGAAGAAACCTCTTCTGTTGTGTACGAAGAGATCCCTTCGAGTATTAATCCATATAATAACAGAGTATACGACGAAGTATTAATTGAAGAAGAGGAAACTGGCGATGGTGTAAAATTAAGTGATAGTGAATCGAGTAACCTTTATGCCACCGTTAGCAAACCTCACGTTAAGAGAACTAATTTAAACGTCGTAAATAGTCCGTCTAGAATGAGAAGCAACAGAAAGTCTTGTTCCTCTCAGTCTTCAGCAACTAGCGTTAGTATTTCCAGCTGTTCCGAATCTGATGGAACACAAATTACCAGAATGAATAGACTTTTGCAACGTGAACAGTGTGACAATAAATCAACGTCCACTCATCTTGGTTCAGATACTATTGATAAAAGCATTCAAACATCTAGCATGCAAGTATCAAGTGTATCACAAAGAGAATTATTTAAGATCGTCGAACCGTCATTTTTAGAAAAACTAAAAGAAGGGGATTGTGAAAAACCTGTTTTCGTGTTATATCCTAATTATACTCTCCCAGATATAAGTTTCCTTAATGGAAGACCCAATATTTATTTAAATCCGCTAAAAGTAAACGTTTCTCCAAGATCGAATGAAAGCAAGAGAAACCGATTGCAAGTGAAAGGCAAGCGCCCGTTTTCATGCAATGACCTTGAAGCTTTAAAGAAAAAAGGACTCGGACATATAAGAGATTGGGATTCACTCAACTTCTTACTACCTATGGAATGCAAGCAATTATTGTCCGAGGTCCCTGAACTTATGCATCACGTAAAAGATAAAGAAGTTGCGCCGAAATGTAACGACAAGTTTTGCAG
Source organism: Trichoplusia ni (assembly GCF_003590095.1). Taxonomy (NCBI): domain Eukaryota; kingdom Metazoa; phylum Arthropoda; class Insecta; order Lepidoptera; family Noctuidae; genus Trichoplusia; species Trichoplusia ni. The sequence goes on from NC_039485.1 coordinate 6,564,860, forward strand.
CGCGGCACCATCTTCGAGGTCTAAGAACCGACCCATGAGCTGCGACTGCAATAACTTGGCTGGAAATACTACAGCTGTATCTTCAAGCTCGAGCACAGCTACTCAGCCCTCGTCAGGTTACCGTGGTTCATCAACCATGCTAACAGATTCGTCAGCCCAGAATAGCCCAGCACCAGCTGGTAATTTCAACCCTTTGTTTGTATACCGCTACGATAGTGCCACAAGTTCAGAGGCGAGTGGCGTTAATAATGAGGGACAGAGAATTAATCCAAATATTCCAAAACGATCACTATCCTTGGCGGATCAAAACCGCATTCTCAAACAAGGAGAATTAGCACCTCCGAGGCCACCACTGCCTAAAAGTATATTGCGCAAGTCAATGGATAAAACACGGAAATCCAACGCACATACCAAACGATACAGCATGTTTGAAATGGATGACCTTATCCAAGATCCGGTCGTCTGCATGACCGCAGCCACGGAACATAAAACTAAAAGAAGATCTTTACAAGAACCCTACTACTTACAAAACCCTACAGAGTACAGAAAGAACAATGATATAGCTGCTAAGAGATTATCACAACAGTTTCTTGATGCAGCTGAGAAGGACGCCGATTATAATGAATACTATCCAGATGAAGGTGTGGGAACGGAAAGCAGCCTTGAATCTGGAAAATCAAATGAACTGAAGTTCCATAGGCCACATACTCCACCGTTGCCTAAACCAAGAACTAAGAAAATGGAATACACAGAGTTCCCACCTCCCGGCGCACTTATCAGCAGCGCAGATTTACAACAGCTAGAAGAATTCCTAAAGCACAGTGGATTTAACTGTCTTAACATGGATGAGTGGGATCAAAATCAAATGCAAAAGGTAAGAAATCAGGTGACCAAATTCCTCCAAATGAAGCGATCTCAGGAGGAAAATCAAAGGTCCACAGAATCCAGCGGAAGTAGTTGTAACAGTAAGAAATCTGTGAGTTTTGCGCAGAAATCTGAGGCCACCAGGGCCGATGGGCAACCGTCTCAATTAAAACCAACGGAAGAGATAAAAGCCAGTCTAACGACGCCACCTAACTCGCCCAACATATCCGCTGTGATAGCACAGAGGCTGTACCAGGTAACGTTTCATTTGCTAAAGCTACTTCTGCTCACATGCGTCATTAGCCGTTCATTACTGTGAGTATCTTCGGTTCTTGATTTGCTCTTACGTTTTATTTTTGTTATGTTATTTAGGTTCATGTGTATGCAGAACTGTTAGCTTTTATGGATGTGCTATAATTTTATGCTAAAGCTATTTTTTTTACGTTGCACACCTTTCTCTTAGCAAGTTGAACACGTTACCTGAGCTTGTCACTCATTAACCATTCGAATGTGATTTGATTTGTTATAAGTTTTTTCCAGCGAAACAAAGATAGAATACGTTATATATTTCTAGGGCAAGAATCTAGCTGAAATTCCAATCTGTGAGGAAGCGGAAGTTAGCCCGGATGAATTTGGAAGTCCCATCCGCCATGATACTAGGGCAAAATATGATGTCATTGATGTGTCACAAAAGAGAGGTAATCTTAATGAAATGTTTAACAAAATGTAAAATAGTATAATTATGTTTATAGAGTAACCTACTTTTTCATTTTTTTTATAATACACGTCTATTTATAATGTCAATTTATTTATATTTTCAGCTTTAGTCTCCAACGTGACCGATGCTGTTGAAATGTTAATTCAACATTTCTCGTCTGCTACGGACCAAGCTGAGTTAGCGTTTTTGGGTGACTCCAAAGATTCTCCAGCTTGCGCCAAAATTGCACTCAACGCGCTATGCCCAGCTCTATACGCAATATTCAGGGATGGCCTTAAAGAAAATATCGAAACCTCGTTTGGGGCTGTTAATAACTCTGTATGGCAGATGGTTGAAGCTACTGCGAGGCAAGGTAAAGTATTGGTACAAATTACCCATTCTGTACATTTTTAAAAAGTTTTGATTTTTAATTGACTTATTAATTTCTTAACAGGTCCAATAACAAAATCTCTAAACGAGTTGGTTTTGAGAATCAACAGCGAAGATGCAGTCACCGAAGGACTTGTCAAGTTTAACGCTTTCATCCTTGGACTGCTGAAGTAAGTACTTTAACCTTATCCAAAATCAATGGTTCATTTCTACCAAGGCCAGGGCAATTCAGACTAATATGTGTTTATTTCACTTCTAGCGCGCAGTCTGTAGATGCTTGGGTGTCGTATGTTCGAACCCGGGAGTCAGTACTCGCCAAGCACTACAGTCCAGATTCTCTGATCCTCGCCGGTTGTGTGGGAGAGACGCGATGCCGGGCACTGCTAGATACTCTACTTGCCAGCTTGGAACCGCTGAAGCTCTTACCTTTCTCGCTCGATCTCATGTTTGAAATGCGTGAGCTACACAGAAGTTTCAAGAAGATTGAAAGCGACATGCGTGCCGCCAGTCGGGTAAGTTTAGATAACATTCACAAACTAAAATATATAAAATGACACTAAAGCTATTCTCCCATGAAATATACCTGAACAATATTCCGTGACTTTCGTGTTCCAAAACCACTATCGCATACTATCAAACAGCCGCCTGCCGAAGCAACATCGCTTTATTTGCATTTTATTGTTTACTGCATGTGCTTAACTCACAGTTCACGGCGTACAAACGCGATATTTTAGCATTTACTTTCGTGCACAGCTTACATAAAATGCAAATAAAGGAATGGCCGCTCGATCGAAATCGATCTATGACCTTGACAAGGACTGAAACTTAATAAACTAACGTTAGATGGCATGATGCATGATGCTAAAAACATTTGGTGTATTTAACAGCCCACTTCGATTAACACTCCACCACTAACACTGAACCAGCGGAATTTGCTGAAGCTGGTGCGTTCGATGCAGTCGAGCGGACTCTCAAGCGACGACTGCCAAACCAGTGTCATAATGAGACACAAAGAGCCTAAAAACAAAGAGCCATCCACACCTGACCTGCTAAACGATTCAGCGAACGTTAAGACCACTGTTGAAAAGAACAGACCGCGCTCATGCGTCAATCCGTCAGCGATTGGTTATGACATTTGTCCAAATAATAGCAGGATAGAAATGGAAACAAACCGCAGATGGTCCGGGGTACACTTGGGCTCTAAATTAATGCAAGCTTTCGATAGGCTCGTATTTGATGACAGTGATGATTACACAGATAGCCTAGAAAACAATAAGCCTCCCGCTAAGCTCTCCAGCAATGAAGTAAAGGTAAATCGGCGGTGCTTTGTGTGGATATTATTTAAATGTTTTGTGCTTTGACCAAGGTTTTGTTGCGGTCTTCGTTGTCGTTAATTTGCGGGTTGTTTTTGTACGTTGCTTACAGCTTCTAACATTATTTTGTTTACGCTTTGTTCTCTATTGGTTTCACACACGACATCTTTTAGATTTTTTGCAAAATTAATATGTACTTGTGTTTTTGTATGTTTTGATTCCTATTTCTAGTGCCCTTTATATCTATAATTGATATACCAATTTTTTTTACAGTTAATCTATTACCTAGTAGTAACTTTCACATAAGACAGTCTTAATGATTGGTCCGACCCTTTACCTTACACCAAAAGCCATAGATACAAGTAGGTATAACATGATTTTGTTTCCACCAGCTGGAGTGCAGCGGGGAGGAGCAATGGCGGCCAGGGTCGGCCAGCAGCGGAGCTAGTGCCAACACTGGTAACGGTAGCGGCAACTCAGGCGGCAAGTTCAGACGCCTGCAGCTTAAATGGGAAATGCTGAGCAATGCGGAAAGCCCAGTCACCCCGTCAGGTAATAGATCTCCTGATACTTTATTCTATAAACCTCTTTATCCAAAACTAACTACTGGGGTAGTATCTTCACTTTCACTAGTAAGCAATTCTTCAAAACGACGATATTGTCGAAAATATCTTAAAACTGCCAAAAATGTACCTACCAACTTCTAAATAGGCTAAACAGAATACAATTCGAAGAACAGTCCCTGTTTACGTAATATATTTTTGCGAAAACAATCAACAGCTGTGTAAACTCTGTCATCTGTTTGACGTCAGCAGACCTTATAAGTATTGTGGATAGAACTTGTATATTTATGTATGTCCTTGTTTACAGGAGAGACATCTCCGGCAGCGGCGCGAGGCTCGAAGATCCCTCGGCCCGTGTCCTCACCAGTGAGGCCAGTGGCTCCTACTCTGCAGTCTCCAGCTAAGAATGCTCATAGGTAAGGAAAACTCTATGCATCGATCTGGGCATTCATTTCCGTTTGATAGACCATGTATGATTTATCGTAGTATCCTGTGGCAAAGCCAGTAGTAGTGCTGACAAAAAAATAATATAAAAAAATATTATTTTAAAAAGTATAATAAATACTTAATAATATTAAGAAACATTACATACATTTCTTTTTCTATCGGAAATAACTAATGCGAATCGACAACAATAATCTTTCTCCCACCTCTACTACAAGCCTTTTTTCTCTCTCATCAGGGGTATTCCAGTCCCAGTTCGCAAGGGTACATCACCTACCACAACAACTCCGAGAGCTTCCACAGCGCCCGCGCGAGGCGCCACTGCGACCAAGAAACCGCCGCAAGCTGCCAACAGGTATCAACATTTTAACACATTTAACCTATATATCACAAGAATTTATCATACAACGTAATACTGGCAATTTTCTTCAGCCATTACAATAAATTTACGACTTATTTTTTACACTTCAAGGCTAAAATGAACACATATTTATCTCGGGTGGCGGCATTTATTTATGTTTTCTTTTTTCGTGAAATGCTTTAATATTATTTTTCGCACCGCTATTATATTATTATGCTTATATCGCACTATCTTCAGAACTTTACCCGAGATGACGGCGAAGAGGCCAATAGCGAAGCCAAGAATACAAAACGATCCAGTTTCTAGATACCCTACTGATAAGAGAATACCGTATGTACTGGTTGGGAATTAACTTGTGACTAACAATGTCATCGTTAAGAATAATAGCCTCACAAATATTAATAGCATGTGCATGTAGGTTTATGCTAAAGATAATCTACGAGAAAAATGTATTCCAGAAATTATCAAAGAATTTTTGGCAGTATATTCTACTACATTTTAACGAACATAATATCGATTTAAATTATTGTTTGAATAACCACTTTCGTACCCTCACGATTCTAATTTATTGCAATGTTTACTATGCTTTTCCTTAACAGCACACAAGGAAGCATGTTCCGAGAACCTCCTAACATAGGCGTCAATTAAAACAATTTTTTGTCAAATTAAAAGCACGTTACTGGTTATACAATCTAAAAGCAAAGATTTATTTACAATTTGATTCATCATCTGTCAGGTTGATAACTTATTTCTAACGACGCCATGCTGCACGTGTGGAATAACTAGATGAGTCTGATGTGACATTTCAATATCGTTTTCGTGAAATTCCGTTCCCAGTTTGTATAATAGTGTGTGTGTACGCAGGACGTCTCGCGTGGACGGCGCAGGCCCTGGCTCCGGCGGCGGCGCGCCCCGGCCGGCATCACTGCCGTACGGCCGCACGCCGCCTCCTGCCGCGCCGCGCCGCGCTGCGTCCTCCTCCGCCGCGCGCAACCACCACTCCAACACGCACAAGCATAAGTACGTACTTCACAATTATCCAACTAGACAACTTTATTTGGCGTAGTGTTTAAGTTACCCTTTGGAGATCGTGTGAATTTGACTTCTAACATAGAACCAACATTAAATTAGTGAACGAAAGATAAAGATGCTACTTCCTTTGTAAAAAGCGCATTACGTGGGTGCAAAGTATATAAAAGATACTTAGGTTAAAATCTGCAAGCTCCAAATGTGTTTGCTCTGTTTAAGTCAGACTACGTAATACTAAAATAATGTATGATTAAAACTCAAAGATTGGCTATTTTATTCATCTCAACTTGTAGAAAAACAACAACTTGTCGGTTACGTAAGATAAAATTTTCTCTGATTCGCTAGCGAGCAAAATTTTATAAATAACGTGGGAAGTAAATTGTCCTGCAATGTATTAGTATTATCAAATGAATAAGCGCACTAAACATATCAAACCAAAGGTTATTTTTGGATAAAATTTGCTATAAAACTCCCACGAAATATTTACTCAGCTTCCGCAGTGTTTCAATCCAAGTAGTAAGATGTTCATTTTTCAATCAACATTAATTGAAATTCCAGGTACGTGAGGACGTTGTGGCATCGGCTACCTTCAGACTCGGGACACCTAGCCTTCAACGAGGGCGAGCGTCTCAGGCTAATACTAGAGGTAGACGACCAGTACTTGCTATGTTGCCGCGGGGAACAGAAAGGGCTAGTACCACGCGATGCAGTGTTGTTAGAAGACTTCTGATATTGGCAGCCCTAGCACGACTGGCAGCCAATATGGCGCCCGTTACGCTTGAACGGCAACTTTGGAAGACACTAAATTCAGGGACACGTTGCATTTCGACTTACACTTTTCACACGACTTGGGATTCGAGTAATAAATTAGGGTCTTCAACGTAATTTATCACAATAATTCCGTCGGCGAAAAGTGTAAGTATGAAGTGAACGCTAACATTGTGCAATAGGTTTCGGAGTGAGAATTCAATTGATCGTGGAACTATGTCGTATCGTTTGGGATGTGTTGAAACTTTGTGCTGTCGAATCGGTATGTGTTTGTGATCGAGAACTAAGCTGTTCAAAGACAATGTGAATATAATATTTAATGTAATTCTATGTTTCATACTCTACTCCACTAGATTGGAGAGGCTATTTTTACGTCTTAATCATTATTTAAAAATTATTTAATTTGATGTTGCCTTACTCAGCAATATCCATTTCTTCTGCGCAGAATCTTAACATCATTAATTATATCTGACATTTCTAATTATAGTAGTAAAATCTAGTCTTACGATTTAAGGCACGACAAGGTCTTGGACTGTATATACATTTATTTTAAGTAACACAAATTGTGGGAATATTTACTGGGAATGACCGAGCGTAATACAAAATCAGTTATCACGCATTAACAGTAAATATTCATCTCAATAATATGTGATATATAGAATACTATTTACTTTATGGTAGGAACAAAATCTCATACCTTAAGGGCAAACTCCATCGTATCTTAAAGTATTCGTAACTCATCACTGCAGAGAGAGCGACGCGCATGTACTTTGGTGTTTAGATAAATTACGTAAATGTGAATTTGATGTCTAAAATATATCCCTTGATATTATCAGTATATAATTATGTATGATATACTAATTACTGCCTATTGGTATTAGTGATGTAACATGGTAGGTGTACAATTAAAGCAACATTTTATAATACATTGGTAACTAAGAACTGTAGCATTACTATTGGGGTTTTATGAAGTCGGGTACGACGATGTAATCGCATTTCTACTTAGCACACAGATTTTAACTGGTTCTGGTACTAACAGCATGCATCCTCTCCTGAGCGCCTTCCTCCGGTCTGTGGTGAAGGGTTTCTATAACTAGGGCGGTGTGGGTTTAACACATATACATAACTAACTGCATGGCCACTTCCACTTTACCTCTCCTTACCTTGCCTACACTTCCAACTGATAGGTCTTCTTAAGGTGGCGACGTATACTTACTCCTACACATCGCTACTTTAAGCTCAGCATACTTGAATATTCCATCCACTATACGCTGTCCGTGCCCGCTTCTCTCTATGTAAATTATTAACGATATTAAATCAATTATGATGTCGATATTGGTATTAAGATGAGGTCGTCATCTAAAACGTCTGCTTAACAGTCACGAATATTATTGTGATATAATGGTCATATCACTGCTATTAAATGATGCGGAGAGAAACGATATTTTTGGTATGTATTGTATTTTATTGCTCAAGTCGGGATCGTAACATTATCGGATGATATGATTGATATTAATATTCGAGACGTATCGTTCTAATGTAATTATACCTATTATAAATCTCAGTATTCGTTTGTCGTAAAGTGATTGTACATAATATTGAAGTTATTCTTAGTAGTCATTTTAGAGGTCAAAATTTGTAACAAACCTTTTGATAGCACGATACAGTTCCTGTAGTAGTCCGTCGTGCTCGAGTCACAGCGTCGTGATCATGTAGTGGACATACTCGTAGTGAGCTAAATTATATTAACGATGTACGCATCGCACGCGCAGTCTCTCTCGAAGCAGTGGTGATGCATCTACTCTTGCCAACTACGCTCCCTGAACATTATGTAGGCTTGTCTGCCGACACCTTAGACAAAGTGGACGTAAGTTGACACAAACTAGTTCTGTACAATAGATTAATCTAAACAATAACTAGGCTAATAATGTTATCTAAATTATAGTTGGAATATTATTTAGCTGACCGTAACCTCCGTGCTGTGGGAACGGCGCCCGATTGTAATATACGATTCATTACTGTTAGGGTTAATTCGCGCTTTGTGACTGAATGATGTGTTGTGGCCTTTGTATGTAATTAAAGTTATATAGTGTTACTCTGTCGTGTGTGTGCGCTTGTTGCATCAGTCGAAGTATTCATTGTATCGTATACTTCAACGTTAATTAGCATGGGGTATGCTTCCACAAATTATTTATTATAGTAATCGAAACTCCTAATTAGCCGTTAAAGTATTAGTCGAACAAACATGCCTTAAAGTCATCAAGTAATAGGTAATGGCGAGAGCTCGTAGGTGTTCGCTTTGCGACCGCTTCGCCAGTAATGCTTCGCAACTAGTATCCATCGCAGTACCATAGAGGAGTTATTAGGCGTAAGTTTTTATCAACAGTTTGTATTATTGAATGATGTTGAACTGGATTTTTATAAAATGACATCCTGCGCGTTCGTTTTAAGGTATTGTTGGATACACTATGTGGTGAGTCAGTTGTCCTTATGGGTACAAAAGGTTAAGTTATTGTACTATTTTGTGAGTAAGGTTTTATTTATAATTTTTACGATTGGGATCAATAAGTTGAATTTTGTGTTGAAAACTTTATTTTCTTAAAAAAAAAGTAAAAATAAAAAGAGGCTTTCGTTATGATACGAAACGTCAACGAACGACTGAGAAATTATTCCGAATATTATAATTAAGTTTGTATCGAAAATTATTATTATTATGTATTATCAATTATCGTTTTCTGGCATGACAATATCACATTCAGTTTATGTATCTATTGTTTGAATATATTTTATTTGTGTTAAGTGCCATAATTTAATGAATTAACAATTGATAAATATTATTATAATGCATAACCATGTACACCAATTAAACAATATATAAAAGATATTTTTGTTTTATTCAGCTATTAATCATTTTATTCCTAGATCCTGCATTTAAATTGTCTGCTATTTTTTTTATTATTATGAACGTTCGTTGACAAAAGGAATTGCTACATTGACACCTGATAAATAAGGTCAAATGTTTAAAATTAATCTTAGTAAAGTCAAGGAACAAAAAATTCAAAAAAGGAATGAATTTTCTTTTTTATGGTTCTTTCTCTGATACAAAATTAATTTATCTACGAGGTTGTGTATGGTATCATATCATTGTAAAAGTAAATAGATCAACATTGAGGGTTGAAATAAAAGAGACCAAGTCAGGTGTATAGTTTAATGAATAAAAATAAATTTAAACATTCACAATAACGTTAAGCTGCAACACTACATATTTAGCGACGGTGTCGAATGATCTACATGTGTTACTACAACCCTTCGAATGGGGACCATGAGAAAAAATGATTCTATGAAACAACTGAGCACCTAACAAAAGAATCGTAAAGGAGAATCCTACTTTTAAACACATTCGTTATTTTCAACCACAGACGTAATGGCCTATATCCCCATCCTACCGGTATCTAATATACGTACACTAATAGAATTTCTCAAAATGTTACACGATGCAAGGTTCCCTACTTTTTGCTGGAGCAATATAGCGTCTTTACTACACTATACAATCTTTTTATTATTTTTCCAAATTTTTGTGCACAAAGTGCGATACAAATACAATGTGCCTCACGTTTTTGTCGAACTATTCTAACATTGAGAACTTAGTTACATGTGACAGATGACGTCCTACTAAACACAGCCTAGACTCTAGAGCATTGACGTTTATGTGTGTGAGTACATCAATATATGGAGAAAGCTGGGCGTTGTGTGAGTGAGGTACGCCTAGAGCAGGTCGTGCGGGGGAGTTCGCGAGCACTGAGCGGTCTCGCGACTGAAGTGCGTCGGTTCCTCTCGTTGTTCCTCTGCACCATGTCGTGGTCCTCCATGGTGGGCACGCGGCGCCGCGGGGAGAGCGCGCGCGGTGTGCGCGGCGTGCGCGGCGCCCGGGCCGACAAGCACCGCGACTTCGGACGGTCTTCTTCAGTCCATTCGTGGACGGACATGTAATACTGATCCTGCGTCAACAATATCTATTAGTACATGCGTGAAAAAATAAATAATCGTACTTTATATCAGCACCCACGTGCTTTCAGGCACGTTTCACATTTAAAGGCAATCTCATTCGGTTTTACGACATATACGTAAAACGAAATGGACGATAGCCACCTTAGTGGCCCATTCCTTGCTAAAATATTCAGCTCGGTTTAGAGAATTTACGTCTTAAGCAAACACTCATGTTTATTGTTGAATAATAAAATATGGACGTGTAAAAACGTTGATTATAAATATAGAACGAAATCAAATTATCACATTACTTTAAATCTAAAAATATATCGCAACTACGTAAATTTTCTTTATAAGTCATTCCATGACGTCAATCTATATTATCTTAAGGCAAATACTACATAGGTACGTTCTACATCTATCCTTGATAGGAAAATAACCAGGGATTAGATACCTATATGATATCGACAAGAATTATAGATCGATTTACATCACTACACTTGAGGCCATATTATGACGTTTATAGCCTTAGACAAGACAAATGAGTCGTGATGACAAAGCACTCAAAACTTATGGTAAAGGTATTTCTCTGTGATAAGTCTTATCACTTACGCAACACTTGAGATATTTCATCAGCGTTAAAAATTTTAGAAACGTCACCTGCCTAGGTGGTGCGACTGTTTTAATGATTTGATATCATAACTCCATCAGAACGAAACATATGACTGTACCACTTCATAATACAACCTCTTTAGATTATAGATAAACAACAGTGACAACTTACCAAGTATCCGTGCCATGATCTGCCGTTGACTAAGACAGTTAGGTGCAAGTGACAAGTAGCATGACTAAAAGGAGAAGACTACAGAATGACTTGTGGTTCTGTGAACTAGTGAACAAATAAAACAAACTCGTAAAGTGTTAAACTGTATTAAACGATTACCTAATAGGTATACAATACGTCCTCTGCGTCCATAAAACATCCTAGGTCTCAAAACTTGGAATAAGTTTCACTCTACAGGTATAGTAAGTAACTATTAGTTTAGTTAAAACTTATTTAGATATTTACTATAAAAAGCTTGCGTGATTACCAAGAAACATTTGAGTATAACGCGCCTAAATGGTTAAGAAAACAAATCAAGGCAGAGGAAAGTCGGAAAAACTATCGTAAAGTAAAAATGTGAATGAAAGAGTTTTGTGACTCAAGCTTCAAACATTAATACATGCTATTTAAACCTAATCGTCTTACACTCGTAGTTACATACAAAACATTTATATATCTGGTCAGTCAATCCCAAGCCACCCGTTCTCGCCACAGCTTCGTGTATAGTTATAGAACCATCAGTGTATATCTGAGTTATCAAATAAGTTACAAGCGTTCAAACGCAGTCAATATCAAATATCTAAAAATGTCTACATCAGTGTATCACAATATGAATGCTGTGCCAAGAACCCCTCCCGTTACCTTACAATCCAAAGAATAATAGGTACATTGTATAGTCAGTGCATATATCTATGAATACGTAGTGAAATAACAAAACAGTGATAACAAAGCCTATATATCTAGGAATAGTCAAATTAATATACACATTTAGTTATAATTGCATAATATATGAAGATCACTTGAATACCAGTACAATACACTAACACAGCGCCATAAGTAAAACATGTACGCCAAGTGCTGCTAAATAAATGAACATCAAAAAGTGCAATTCTCAAAACGGTAGAAGCGCTATTCATGACATAGTCTAATGTAACCATGCTTGCATCACAATGGCGGCGTTAAATGTAAAGGCTACTGTTCACAATATTACTGTATGATGTTGATTATTCTAATGCACTATTATGAATTGGCACTCATGATACTACATCACTCAGGACACATGATGATAAAAAAAGAATTTTACTTGTAAAAATATTCATCAACTATAACGCTACAAATACAACATTCAAATTTATAATTACATCATAAATACAACAATACAATTCAAAATTTTAATGATACACGTATAACGCAATCAATATATTGTCCAAAAAGATATGCAACAAATCATTGACATTGATTGTGACAAATTAAAAGATGATTCAATTTGTCAAACAAACGTACCTTAACAAAATCACTCAAACTGGGTACCGATATTGAATAAAATTATTAACAAATACAAAAAATGTTATACAATAAGTTTGGACTTTCGATTATAAAAATTAGTGTTGTTTGCTGAGATGTCGAAGTATCTCATTAAGATCTTATGACTGCTGCTGATTTAAATTCTCGTCGGATTTTGGAGGTTCCGATGACGCCGGCACTGGGCTCTACGGCAGAAAGAAATCACGTTAATACCCCACTCGCAAAGATAAAAAAAAACAAAACACGCAAATGAAAAGTAAAACACAAACATTGTTAGAACACAAAAGAAAAACCAAACAGAAAACGCTATAGAAGAGTTAGGTACGATGTTTAATCACAAACACTCAAACGTAATGAGTTGCCTACTCAATAATATGTGTATAAATATTCTGGCTGAAACAAAACCAATGAGTGCGAATTAAAGACCTTCACCAAAACAAAAAAATAAAAAAGCGAAAACATCAAAGATACACGGCCCGGGTATCTGGAAAGGGCCTCACCTCCTGCCGCGAGTGGCCGTGACTGTCCGGCAGCGGGGAGTGTCCAGTCATCTGCTTGATGTAATCTTTGTCATCGAATATTTTGATGTCACCGCCTCCTGGTTTATGCTTTACGTTATCCATGGAGCCCACTTTACTTTGTGCTTTGAATTCCAATTTTTGATTTTCGATCTGTTCCAAAAAGTGAGTGTGCATATAAAATAAAAATACATACAATATGAATTTGGAGTTTCCGTAGACTTGGTGGTTAAAAGATATAAATTGTACAAAATATTGAGCATCTACATTGTTAGAAGAAAATTGCAACCATATTTTCATAATTAATTAAATTATTCCTTACATTAGTTATCCCTAAAAAAATACCTCCATAATTTGAAGATTTGAATTTATTTCATTCGGATTCGTATAAAATAGCATAAGACAAATATTAAACAAAAACCCAGTTATCAACAGTTCGTTTAATATCTTAATCGCAGTAAACCTTAAGCTTTAAAGGATTTGCTCTAATTCACATGGATTTAAAATGGCGCGATCTAAATAAACAATTAAAGATAACAATTATTGTGATTTTTCAGGGGGCCTACCGTCCACGTCTACCACCATAACTCAAAGTAATATTATCGAGGAAGTGGAAAAGAGATATTCCTCTACGTACGTGTATTGCGCTGTCACGCTCCCACAATCATAATAATTTACTTAATATTACTTTAAAACGTGGTGGTAAACCCCTTGATGTAATTGGCAACAAAAAGCTGGTGCTATGGAAAGAAATGAGTAAAGAAAACTTGACGATCAAGACTCTACATCACGTTAACAACTCGAATTGTAAAGAAAGGAACAATTTCCTTAAGGTTACAATTCTATTCTAACATTCAATGCTAACTGAATTGATTTTCTTTTCTTTCTACGGAACCGATCATAATATCAATAAGAAATAATAAATAAATAAAATAAAAATATATATTTTTGTCATATCAGTGCGGTTGCTAGGTAATATTTTCACAAACAGATGATTGAACTGTGGTCATGTAGACATGTGTTTCATAGGTACAGTACATAATCGTTATTGATTTCCATGGCGTGCTTGTCGATGATATTCAGTATGCTATGTGTAAAGGTAATATCGTACGTTCTTACAGGGTTATGTAACATTTTATTTTATGCAGACATATTTTTTATTTAGGCATTCTTTGTGTAAATGTGTAACGTATTGTGAAACGCTTAGACTATCATTCGCAGCTATTTATTTGGCTAGTGTCAAAGTGTTGTTTTTAGTATCTTTCTTTTGTTTATATTTTCTTTATGTTGCTAACCTATCAAAAAATCATTGTTTCCCGGAATATAAAATCTAAGAGCATATCAAAAAACTTTATTAGGTAAGTTTATGGTACTCCTTTCGTTAAACTAAAGCTTTGTTTCTTTTAAGAGAACTTATTTTGTAAACAAAAAAGTTATATCGAAACCAACTTTGTCAATTATGTTACAAATTGGCTTATTCGTAACTTAAACCAAAACAAACTTCAAAGAACGAAAAGATTGACAAAGCAACCCCGAAAAATACATTTCAATGTAAACCAAATAATATTTGAAAACGTGCTTTCGACAAATGAAGCTTAATAAATAATTTCAATAAATGCCAAGAGCTTTGGGGGAAAATAAATTGCGCAGAATTCTTTTCGATTTTCTGATAGGTTTCAAACAAAGTTTATTTTGAAAGCAAAACATCCAGCGTGATGAAAACAGCCGCAGCCCGACCTAGAAGTAGGTACGTTGAGTAAACACTAGACGATCTCTATCAAGAGTATCAAGTCAAACCTCTGACGCAAGGTACATTGTACCGACCAACCTTATTCCACAAAGAGTGGTAGGCAAAATGTTTATGTGAAGCCCTCCAACGCGGTAACGCCCATTTAACAGACTAAAAAATAACAATTGCACAATCTCACTATTAAACACTTAAATGTAGTTTTTCTAAAGAACTTTTTCATACACGTGTTTGTATGGGTATTGACGACACCACATAAAACTTAAACCTAAAACACAACGGACGTAAAACTTGTGCAATAAGTGAGTGTGATTGTACAAACTTAGACATTAATATTACTCACTGCTCTCGTTCCGTTCTTTGTAACTGTAGACTGAAGAAGAACAAAATTATTTTTAATTTTATTTTCAAAAAATCCTAATGACTCCAACTTGTCTGTTTTTACATTAAGTGCTTCTATAATACCTAATACATTTTGTGTTCTAACTTTATTGCAGAATGATACTTGACCGTGTCATGTAATACGCTTAGTGCTTTTACGAGGTATTTAAGCTCTACTCGATTTTTACTTTTACCAGCTGTGCTGCCAAACTAGTAAAAATATTACTCACTGAACGTCGTACATTTCCGCATTCCTATAACCTATTTCTTTCATTACTTTTTCGTATTATTTTACTATATTACTAATTTACCTTAATAGCTCCTCCGCCGGGCTTATGAGTGATGTTCACTGTCGAAGCAACCTTAGGCTTGGCTTTCTCCTTAAAGTCCAGTTTGACAGTTTCAATCTTCTTGTCTCCACCACCTGGTTTGTAAGCAGTGTTCTGCAGCGACCCGATCTTTGACTTAGCGTTCCATTCTAGCTTTGTGGAAACAATCTGAAAGCAAATTGTTAATTTAGACCTTACCTTTACGTGCTATAGGTACTAGTACCTATAGCACATATAGCGACTAGTCCCTAATAAAGTTTCATTACCTTTTTAACACCACCACTTGGAGTGTAGGCTTCATTTTTAGCAGCAATTTTAGGCGTTACGTTACCGAATTCTAATTTCCTGTTTTCAATTCTAACTTTTCCGCCGCCTGGCTTGTACGTCGCATTATCCAATGAGCCAATTTTCGACTTCACCGCTTTAATGTTCGGCGACGGTGCATTGCCTACTTGAACTTTGTTCATCGGCACTTCTGCAATTTCATTGAATTTAAAAAGTGTTTACTATAGTTACTAGATTTAAGACAATACTGAAACTCAGACAATTTAACACATGTTTTATTGAGACCATACTTATTATTCAGATATTACAAACATTTCTTTTTAAAACTTCCTATCCTATCCTATCCAATAGACTCGATGCATCATCTTATCTTGAAATAGTTTTTAAACCTTGTTAAGGGGTGACATGCATGACGCATGCTTGAGGAAGCATTGCTTTAATTTGTATATTGCAGGCACATACAATAAATTAGCCATGAAAAAACAATCTCTTACTTTTCTTGTCGCAAGGCGGTGGATTTTCAGGGGTCTTAGCTGTAGCACTTTTGCTGGATGATCGCGAAAGGCTTGTTTTAAGACTGTTGCTTGATTTCTCCTTCATTGGCAACTTGCTCGGAATTTTCTTATTAGGTGAACCAGGAGAACCATTTACATCCTACAAAGGTAAGTATTACGTTAAATTTTAAATCACAGATACGTATCTGTGATTTAAAATTTAAACAAAAGCTCATTCTTAAATTAATTGCTTACATTTCCTTGTGTGGATTCATCGACGCCACTGTCGTTATCACCATCTGAGGAAAACAAGATATTATAGTTCTTATTATTAAGACCATTACAAATTAAAAAAAAATGTTTGGCTCATTTCAATACGCGTTATTATTTATCTACTACGTTTCCTAAAGATAAGCATACCTTTAGGACGAGATTTGGGCGCAGAAGCTGTTTTACGTGGTGTAGATTTCTTTGAATCTGATGAAGCGATTGGTGTGTTTAATTCACTCGGTTTCTTTGGTATTTGTAATGGTGGCTTAGTTTCTGGTATAGGGGATTTAGAAGGTGTTTTATTTGGTGTTACTGCAGGCTTCACATCTTTTGTTTCAGGTTTTGTTTCAATCTTTGGTGTCTTCGGGCGTGTGGGTTCTGGGGTTGCGCTTTGTGATTTATTTGGTACTGATGGACTGGGTTTCTGTTTAGGTTCTGGAGAATCGTCACTGCGTGTTAAAGATGGGGAACGATCAGATAAATCTTCCTTCGGCTTAGAAATCTCATTCGATTTGGTAACTGCTGCCGAACTGTTCTGTAAAATTACGTCATCATCATCGTCAATCTTCTTCTTTAAGGTTGTAGATGGTAGAGCACCTATAAAAGATTCTGTCATTTTAGATCCGGATAGACGCGACTCCGGGCGGTCAGGAACTTCTTTGGCTCCTTCCATTGTATCTGATCTGATACTTTCTTTAGATTCACGGACATTTTCTTTGCTTTCCAGTTTTCCTTCTTGTATTAACCCCAGTCCGGGACTACGGCTGGTGAAGTCATCAATTCTTCCTCCTATTGCACTGACTGATTTTCTTCGATCATCTTCTGTTTTCAATGGACTTGGAGCCCCGGGGGCGGCTGCAATGCTGAAGCTCCTTCCTTTAGTTGCCCCAAGTCCTTCAATGCCGTTTTCTGTTTTGTTGACATTTTGGGTGTCATTCGCAAAACTTTGGTTCTCCAGGTTGACTGGTTTTGGTTGATAAGAATTAGAAGTATCTAAGCCCTTAAGAGAGCTTTGGGAAGATTGCCTTTGTACCCCAGGTCCAAGAGGTGGTCCGTTTTTAGCAGCACCGTTAGATTGCTGTGGTGCAATCAGTGGCCTGCCTGCGTCTGGTGTGGTAGCACCCACAATCGGTGGCTGCCTCGGACCGAACTGAAGATTATTCGGTGGAGGAGCACGTTGTGCGGTTAGGGCCGTCGGTGATTGCAAAGGCCTTGGACCTTGTTGTGGTGCTATTGATTGCGGGCCGAAAGGCCTTAACGGAGGTGGGACTGGTCGTACTTGTTGAGCTCCGGGAGGACCAGCTGGTGCAGGACCTCTTGGCGGTGGGACACCTACTCTTGGCGGGAATTGCTGTGGTGTAGTTACAGGTCCTCCAGGTTGAAACTGTGGTCTAGCTTGCAGCTGTGGTGCTACTGGTCTCGGTGTTTGCGGCGACGGAAAAGCTGACCGTGAGTCAACCCTAGTTAGTGGACGAAGTGGTGGTGGTGCCTGAGGTGAGACTGGTTGATCCTGACCAGCCAAACCACTACTCAAAGGACGAGTCTCCGCCGGGGCCTTTCAAAAACAAATATATGTTATACAAAACATAATGGCGCAAATACCTACCACTAATTGCACGGCAAAAACACACCAGGAAAGTTTTAATGATTACGATTTTAATTTAGATATTTGAGTTCCCACTCGTACTAAGTAAACCCTGAAGAACAAAGTTTTGCATGTAACATAATATTTCACTTAAACTGTGTTAGATCGTTGATCGCAAAATTGAGATTACAAAACACAAGGTCGAGAATTAAGTAGCAACCGCGTAATTGGTATTTTGTAGGTTGAGCTTTTCAGAGTATCAGCGACTATTAGCCTTTGCTTTGTAAATGAAAGCCTATTCGTTTATTAGTAGATGATATTGATGATTTTTTGTGCATGGATTGAATGCTCATCTCTGACGGTAACGTTTGCAAATTGAGATCAAACGCGATTGTTACATTATTCTTTCACGATATAAACCAATGAATTTTAAGTGAACACTCAATATTTTGCAAATTTTGCCAATAATTTACAAATGTAGAGTGATTGAACACGATAACTGACGGGTGCGGGGCGGAGACAACCGTGCTGTCACCAGCCCCACTCGAACCCAACCATAACAAACGAACCGTGGATCTTCATGGAAAGCTAATTCTAACAGAATATGTTATTACTTAGGTATTTTTAAGACATAAACTTGTCTTTAATGCAGATAGAGAATCTATCGAGTGGTATTCCATCAGAGATAAAGTTGTAAATATGTTTATTTTTATAATTATTTAACACATTTTAGATACAATTCCACTGAAAAAATTGTACAAATAGAGATTCGTGTAATACAAAAAAAAAACGTTTTACTCAATTTCCTGATAACCCAGCCCGATATGTAATCGATTTCAGACGTTTTTTATTACAATTAACGTCATTTTCTACAACATTACTCATTTGGACGTGTGCACGCAATAAAGATAAGCTATGATTGCATAAATGACGTACGGTCTATGTGGAATTGAGAAATGTACCAAATTACTTATTTCCGTGTTCCCGCGATTCGTGGTATGAGCGAAGCGAGCAACGCCCGATAGATACGAGTTGTCACGAACTCGGCTACTGGGTCAACGAGGTATTGCCGGCTAAAAAATATACTGCACGTCCTCCGCACTACTACCTAGTGAATAGTTTGTTGAAAAATATTTACAAGTTTGCCAAACTTTTTTTGGATATTGAAATGAGGTATTCAAATGTTAATGAACTGCTGAAATAACGAGCCAAGTCTCAAAAATTTAGGTTTAACTAAAGCTTCTTTAAAATTATTAAGTTTAGAGCTTGACTGACTAAGCTGTCTCCTATTATTGCACTGCACATGGAAACTTTAAAATAAACGGAAAAGATAAATCGTAGAAATTTACAATGGCTATGATATTGTAATTGCAGGCTTATTTTTTTTGCGTTCTGTCATACATTTTAATTATACAGTTGACGGACAAGTGACGTCAAATCGGACGTCAAACGCTCTAGAAACTGCGCGCAAGTCCGCGCAACGACCACACTACTCAAAGTTCGAGTTAGTATTTGACTAATGATAACTTATCAAGTCACTTAAGACATATTAAATACAACTTGCGTGATAGATATGAGAATGATATACAAAGTTACCGTTCAATAAATTTACAAGCAAATAATATTTGACTACTTTGTAAAGAATGCTTAATTTCGCAAGTTTCGTCGAAAAAAGAACGATAAAATTGTAAATACTAAATTGACTTTGTTAAATAAATCGTAAAAAGGGCCCCTTCAGGCCTACCCTAACTTAAATAGGACTGCGTCACGCAACGTGTCCTTTCTGTTTTATATAATGCATATAGTGCACCCTTAATAAGAGTTAATAATATAATAAGTCAGTAAGTCAGTTTACCTAAGGTTTTTAGCTTTGAACCATAAATTCCTAATGTGCTGCCTGTCTATTTGTGTCTACATAAACAACGACTGCGTTTAGAACAGACAAGACAATGCATGTCATTATAAACATGTCTACAATTGTCTACGATAAAAGGTAGACGTTCTGAATCGCGTGATTTTGCTTTAATATTTTATAGCGTTCGTCAGCGATTTCTCTCAAATTTACATGAAAAGACTGTAAAATTTCGCGAATTCTATGGTTAACTTTGGCATAACATTGCATGGTAGCTCCACTGATTTATATTCATAAACACTTATATTTTTCTTGCAAATCACGATAACATTAACGCAGAACAAGACAAGAAACTTTGGAAATACAGTGAACGCAAAAGAAAGATTAGAAAAGTTTGGCAAAACTAATTCAATCAGTTCATTGCGTTTTAGTGGAGTCGTTCGATGTCGAAGTTTCATGAGCTAGTCATTTTTGATTTGTATCGTACAAAATATCACGAAAAACCATTGTTCGATTTAGTAGCTAAGAAGCCAAGAACACACCATAGTTTTGTTAGAAGCTTAAGGTCTTTTGGACGTTTTTGAACGCTTATTTTGTAGGTGCAGTAATCAATGAACAGGCGGCTATAGCAAGGAGTTTCGTACCGTTTTCAGTAAGATTTCTGTAAATATCTGTCAATATCATGTGTTAGTGCGGCATGAATGTCGGTGCTCTCGCGAAACCACGAGGCTTACCCGATTGGCGCCGTTAGTATCCATGCTGTTTACTACTAAGACTCAAGTTTTACAATCTTCAAACTTAAACAGTGGTCTCTATGTCATATTTCTTCGCTCGTCGAGGCGATCGCTTATTTGCGATGTCTCCTTGAAACTACAAAAGACAATAAACATTTTATTAGGCATGAAGCCCTCACGCAAAACAACCTGATGCTATAAAGGTGGCGCGGTGCTTCGCTGACGCATTTTCTGTGGAAACTACACAATTATTTCGAAGTGTTGTAAAGTATCTAACACACCAGTGCCTTATGTACGGTGTTCAATAGATGATGATACTCTAGATTATGCCTTGCTACCACAAAATACGGTTCAAAGTGCTAAGAAGTATGAACATCTAAAATTATGTGTAACGCCGTCTGATCGATTGCCATTACGACGACATTTACTTACAATGGATATAAATATAAAACAATGTTATATGCATGTGTGCGTGCTGTTTTACGAGTCGAAAAGATTTATATTTTTTATTCTCAGCTATCTTATTTTCTGTATAGTAAATTGACTCGTGTCGAGATGCTTGCCAAAAACAAATTCACCAACTAGAACTAACATAATTTATTATTTAGCTATGAAACAGTTAGCAGTTACAACTCAAGTCCTGTCTACATGTTAGTCATTACAAGTGTCATTAATGAGACAACGAACTTAACTGTGACATTTGAATACCCCTGTTTGAGACGGAACACGTACAAAGCCGACGTACCTATGTACGTAATATACGTGTACATACGATATAGGAACTAAAACCCACGTCACACACTCAACCACCCGTACTTAACTCATGAGTCATACAAAACGTTTATAAATGGTTGGACAAAGAAAAAATATTTTTCATCCTATATTCGTATTCAAAGAACTGCATTTCAATCCTACTTAATTTTGCATGATCTTAAAATAATATTGTTAATAATACAAACGCGAGAATGTGGCCATGAAATTAATGTTCAGACGGTGCTTTTAATAATATGAACACACGGTATGAATTTTGGTGTGATGTCAATGAACGTGATGAAAGCATTGTGCATTTTTTTCTAAGATATTCTATTTTTGAATAAGTTGACAAGTAACAGTTTGATAACACAATTTAATTCAGTTTTATCGGATAATCTACATCAACGTCAGACCTCAAGTGTGTGACGATTTAAATGATTTAAATTTAAATCAATTTGTGTAATAATTATGTAAATTTATTCTTATTTTTTATTAATTCATATGTTAATGAGAAAGTAATCTTCTGGGAAGTATTTGAATCTTTGGGAATTCAAAACAAAACACAAACAGGTGGATGGTTCGACATTTTTAAGGCACAAAGCGTCATGCGGTGACGCTTTACGTCTTCCACAAATTGGTTGCTGTTATTTTCAAATGTATCAACATACGTATTTGCTGTTTTATTCAAAAAATGTTTAGGTTTTTGAAGCGAGCTTAAATTAAAACAAATAGATGAGTAAGGATATACAATATAAACTAAAATGTCTTAGTTTGACATAAAAAAAAACCTGTAGCTGATCCCATTGGATATTAAGTTTGCGCGAGCAAAATTTTCTACAGTTAGCCAAAATTTTTTTGGTAAAATGTAATCCCGCCTATACCGAAGATTTGATATTTTTGTAAACACCTGCTAATAACGCCCAGGGTTTTCTGAATCACAAAAACAAACAGTCTAAAACTAAATATTTATACAGCGAATACGAACCACCGATACAGCTAATATAAAAAAAGAATACATATAAAACATTATTTTCTTTCATATGCTTATATTCCCAGCAAATTCTATTGTAATTAATGACGCGTGTGACACAAATAAACCGACAAATGTACCATTTTCACTAGTAGGTCCGTCGTCATCAAACGGGAACTTGTGAATACTAATAATGTCGTAAGTAATTTCTATTATTAAAGAGAAAATCCAGTAATTTTGGACATTTCCATATCGTTACGTGACACGTGTTTATCAATATTGATACGAATTGATTATGTTTAATTCATTTAAGCATGCGTATTTTCCTAACACTCGCCGCGAGACTTTATTGACATGGTTTTTTTTATTATGTCAATTAAACTATCTTTATTACTTATAAATATCAGGTTTATAAACGTGATACTCATATCGTAGAGTTGTCCAACCATCGATTGAAAGACACATATTATAATAATGACTGTCAACAATAACTGAGGTAATAACAAGATCAGTTTAATTACTCTTTCGTTCTATAATATAAGTATCGACTATTTGATTGTTAACATTATGAAGTTATTAATATTTGGTTACAACTATTTATTTAAGGAAATAAATCGGTAAAGATGAGACAAATTAATTGCACAAATGGCAAATACCTTTACCTAGAAACAATTTTTTTTTACAACTATTTCCAAGCAGTTATTTTAAATTAACTACAATTAGTTATCACACTAACGTGAAGTACCCATTTTTTGTATTAAACCATTAATTTTCCCACCGGATCTTGTCAGGAAATTACCGTAAAAGAAGTACCTGTGTGACGTAATATCATTATACATGTGTTAACTAAATTTGTAAGATGTTAATATGAAGTGGACAAGAAACACTTTATGTCTGACCAGCCAATTGATACGGCTACTACAAACTCCCGAAGCATAATTGATACCTTGGAGGAAGAGAAACACCGCTCTACATTTTGTAGAGCGCTGTCTTCTTTTCACTACATGCTTTATGCATGTCTTCTTTATTGCTGTAGACGGTATAGTTATATTTCGTTTATAATACATATCAATATATCATGATATGTTCTTATAGAATTAGCAAGAGTACGTATTAGCAAAGTGCTAATATGCTATTTAGATTACGAAGTCTAAGAAGGTTGACTGAACGATTTGCTCATGTGATATCTTACTACTAAATTATTAAGAGCAAGCAAGAATAAAAATAGTATTAAAGTTGTCTTATTGCGTTCCTTCGTGTCTGTACCGGCTTTGTCCTTTAGTGAAACAGATCGGTAGAGCGTAACTCTGTCCGTCGGTTCCGTTTTCAAGACAACGTATAACGGTTCGAATAGAGAAGACGTCGCCTTTGTACCTATGGGTATACATTATGCAATAGCTAAGGGAACTATATGGAGTTTTCTCGCGAAAAACGAAGACGTACAAATTCTATGTGAATTTTAGGGTAGTCAGATGTATATTGAGCAGAGACTTTTAAGATGAGCAACTTGTATGTTTTTATTTTTTTAAACCACTAAGTCTTTTTGTCGCGGGAAGTTTGATCCAGACTCTTAACAAATATTCACGGAATCAAATAATTGTCGTACACAGGGACCGTGGATGCTGGATTTGGCATGGTGACCTTTACCATTCTGCTATTCATTCCTTCAATTTATATTTATAGAGCTTAACCTGAGACAGTTTCATTTCGAAAACTTCGAAGAATCCGATGTTTTGTACATTGTACTTTTAAAAATAAATGCTGAGCTGTAAAAATATTGTTCGTCTACGTAATATAAACGTCGAGCCAAATAATGGTAGTGTGCGTTTGCTATGGTATGGCATGAGAGGCACGCAGCGGACACGTGGGATGTGAATGGGACTCGCCATTTCTGTGATACTTCAACCGGAGTATCTGGGTGATTCTCTGAGGAAAAATATAAGTTTGGGAAAACATTAACTATTGAAAAACATGATAATGTGAGTGTAGTGTTTATTACTTCGATAAAATTAGAAGAAAAACATTTTAATTTCATAAATTTCACTGTTAAACAACGTGATGACGGTTACTATTTAGTTGACGTGTTATTTTCTTTTCTGAGAATCGCCCCTGCCTTCTTTCTGCTACTTCGATCGCAGTACTCGTTACTCTACCACTCCCATGGGAGCAGCTGGCCATGGGTGGGCCCAACCTTCAAATATCATTACGATTTCTCACCTCTAACCCTTTGTTCTATCACCTTGAAGGTTATTTTACTCCATAACTACTTACAATTGTAACTACAACGTAATTCGTGTTAGTTATGCGTGATTCAAAATATTGTTCAATACTCAGTAACGTTCTTGTTTAATTACTAACAATAAACTATGTTGCTTTTACACGCGAATTATAAATAAAATTAGTATTTAAAGCTTCTAGTTTAATTTCTCAGCTTGTGTGTAAATAGAAAATGTACTAAATATTACGAACCTAATTATAAATAAATACCTAGAAGAGCACGTGGCGACGCACGCGCACTCATTGTAACACTTATAAAATCCTTAACAAATCAAAGACACTGACTCTGTTCAAACTTGTTTCGTAAGGAGTTCAAAGCGAAGAGTAAAAAAAAAAACAAAAACTAAAGTTCTTTACGTCATCTCGTCACCCACACGTCAATTTAACATGCAGATCACACTAACAAGACGTGAACGATACAGTAAACAATTTCGAAGAAATGCAGCATTAGGTACATTCGGTGTAAAGGAATTATCAACAATCGATTGATAGAAAAGATGTTATCCTGAATTTACGCGTGTCGTGATTAAGACTTGCGCGGGCCGCAGTCACAGACGTCAAAAAGATATAATTAAAGTAGATGATATCAAAATTATAATTATGCAGTAGCACAGTTCAGTACGGATAAATTTAGATCAAAGAGGATCCAACAAACGTTATCACACGTTTGGACCGTGTTTTAATCCACAAAAGTCGGGTCCGTTTTTACATCGGGTTTTTACTATTGGGGTTTTTTACTGCCCAATTGTATAACACTGGGTATTTCTAAACTTAATAAAAAG
Source organism: Trichoplusia ni (assembly GCF_003590095.1). Lineage (NCBI taxonomy): Eukaryota > Metazoa > Arthropoda > Insecta > Lepidoptera > Noctuidae > Trichoplusia > Trichoplusia ni. The sequence continues at coordinate 6,590,381 of NC_039485.1, forward strand.
AAGGATCTCATTCCATTTTAATAAATCAATTAATGGCAATGACAAAGGTAAATTACAATTGTTTTACTCCGGTCAAGGCGACTCTACATAGCGATGAACATTGAACTCCTTAATTGCTCACGTGTTGTGCCAATTGAAATCAGGTTTTCTCACAAAGTTTTCCTTTAGATGAGTACAGATCAGATATAGTTACATACCAGTGTAAGAGTTACAAGTACGATAGCGTAATTAGGTACATTAGCAGTAGAAAACCAAGAGAGAGATCAAGACCGGCTCTTGAAAGAGAGTATACCTACTGAAGGTATAAGAAGTCTATGCGAGAAGGTAGTAAAGCACAGAATATTATAAAAAAATACACTTTGAGCTGGCTTCCTAAAATTAGAAACTAATTAGAAACCGGAGAGAAAGAACTTTGCTCTAAACCAACACAATACACGTCATTAAGTATTATATAGAGTATGTAAGTAGGTGGATTAAAAATAAGTGTACATTTTATAACAATGTCTATTACGCTTAAAGTACAGTTAGGTTAACCCAATTGCTGGTACCGTAAGGACCCAAATCCCACAATAGGTTTTAATGTCAGATGCTCTACTAAACAATTTCACTTCTAATGCGAATTTGCGGAATACTGTTGATGTTCTTTATTCATAGTATCAGTCTCGAAGAAGTGCCATTTTATTATTAGTTTATCCTTATTTCTGTCGTATACCTACTATGAAAATTATCGAAACATGACTCATAAAATAAACTTTTCAGTTAATAAGGAGACTATACATAGATGTTAAATACGGATTAGCTTACAAACAATGACCTCACGATCCGAATAATCTTGTTTGGCAATAATATCTGACTAATTTTTCTGTTCTCAATTTTACGAAATTTAGAAATTGTTTTCCGTACAAGTTATTGTAACGTACTCTTTACTTCAATACTTATAACTATTCAAATAAATCTTACATAGTAACTACGTTGATTTTCCATCAAGATAATTTGTAAAACTACAAGCATTTATCTGACGTATCTTTGTCATATCTATGAACTAAATTGCCTATACAATTAACATGTTTGTATCCACTTAACTTTATCATAAAACAATTAGTATCATTAGTTCCTGTTACTTAGGTATTAATTACATCAATGCATTTGTCATGGTAAAGAAATTATCTTTACGGACAATTCCAAAAATTACCGGATTTAAGTGTTCCAAATACGAATTGAATCACTCTGTTGTCATAACAATTAGTTATCAATTCCTATTAATACATTCAGGCTACAACAGTCATTTATCTTTAGGTATCAGGTGCATGTTATTAGTACATGTTTTCAACTTAAAACTGGGGTATTTCTAAACTATACAAGAACAGGTTTTCCGCAATTTCCCTTTTAATAAATTAGATACAAATTAAATTACAATTCGTTCTTTTTTGCTTTTCATTATGACACTCATGAGCGACATGTTCTTCTGGTACATGGTTCGTGATTAGAACATGATATAAAACAGTCGTAAATGTAAAATAAAAATCATATTAGGATAGCCATCAACACCTAATAGTGTATCAAATCGATATGAGATATCTATTCGATACCTGGATTGTAAACTATTTATCAAAGGACGAACATAAACAAGTGCAATCGTACTGAAAATCGCAAAACGTTTGAAATTCAACTAAATCGATAAAGTCGACCGTGACATACTTTTATCATACTATTAATAACCTTTATTTTTATTATTGTAAATAAGAACGCAACTGATGATGCCGATTTAGCTGAATTTATGATAGTAGTTATGGTAAGCGAGCATAAACGTTAAAGAAGGTAACGACGTAAAGAAATACTAATATTACTAATGGGAAAAGAACATTCTACGACAAAGTGAAAGATGAGTCGGTAAGGTCAGGTCACGAGCACCTTACCGACGAATATTTGAGTAATAGGACAAGACGAAATAAAAATATCGTGTTTTTTTAAAAGAGAAAATTCCGTCATTAATAACCCACAGACGGCCTGGGAAAACGTCATGATTAAGAGGTTGTTCTTTCTTTTATACAAATAAATAAAACCTACTAATCTTAACTCCATCTATAATCATCAACTTATCAATTTAGTCATGTGTTTTCGGAAATACCTGCCATATAAAGTCATCGTTTTATGTCTGATTTACTTTTGGATAAGCTAAACTATCGCGTTGAGGCCATCCGTTTTTTTAGCAGTAATAATAGCGTCTGTATGTCTGGATACACGAATGTAAACAGGAAAAGGTTGCGGCTCAATAAATCGCAATTTCATCGATGAGATACCTACGGAATCTGAATTCACACACACTACGTTTAAAGACGCATTAAATGGTTTTAGCTAACTTTGGCGAATCACAATTATAGGACGTGAGGGCTCGTCACTTGCATGAAACTTCCTTGTACGTACAATAGTTCTTACCCGTTGAATGACCATGTAATTAAGAATGCAAAGCGGGGCTAATTCCTCAATAGACGTTTTGGGTTTACGGACGCGTCGGCCTGAAGCGAGAAAAACGCGTTGCCGTCATAACAGCGGGCGTCAGCCGTCAACGGCCAGTGACGTGTCACAGATAGAGAGCTCTCTTGCCAAATGTGAGTCAGAAGCGATATAAAACCGCGCGGCCAATCTAACCATCGCACATTTTACATTGCACAGCGAACCAACGCTGTACGCTCGTTAATAAATACATTTAAAATATTAATGTTTGTAAACGGTGAACAACTCATCATCTCTAAACTCGAAAAAATCAGTTTAAACTCAAATAGTACGTATCTTTTTTATTTAATTTTTGTTACAATTAGTAATTACTTAGAATAAAATTCTTTTGTTTTATGTTTATCAAAACATTCGATAAGAATAAAAAAATGTTTTTTTTTTAGAACTGTTTTAACCAATTAATATTTTTGTTACAGTAAACATGCAGCCGAAGGCAGATAGACCACCAGTGTGTCCTAAAAATCTACCTCAACTACATCTGACTCCATCAGGCGGTGGTCAGAAGCGAGGCGACGGGTCCCAGCAGGGTGGCAGTAATCCGTGGCTACTGAAGCCACAGCACGACATCCCTGCCACCCCACCGCCTCAAACCAACCCTCAACCCCTGGAATTCTTCCCACAAAGAATAGGGTAGCTTCGCATTCTGGACTCTCGAATAAAATTATTGAAATATAATAATAATAATAATAATAATAATATCTTTATTTCGAACCAGAGTCCATATTTAGAAATACAATTTAAATACTGTTAAGGAACACATTAACTCACTTAACGCTAAAAACAAGAATCGACGGTTTTGTATAGCCATCCAGTGCCTCATGATATCATTATTTATGTCCTGAGATACAACGGCCAGAAAACTGTTAGCGCATCCCTCACCCGCCGCAATAGGGATGCAATTCTTTTTCGCCTTATGGCAAAAAAGTCGTCTATACGAGCCTCTGCGAACATCCCGAAGCGCTGCAGAAGCGAGGTAGACCCAACAGCATCCTGTATCCGTTATTATACTGGACCCGTAAGGCACTGTAGGCCTTCTGCGTATACTTGACCCATAGGCTGCACGTGTAAAAAGATTGACAGTACGCTTTGAATAGCGTGTTTTTAATTGGTTTTGAACAACGTGCAAACCTACGAGCCAGCATATTGCATCGAACCGACAGTGCCCTACGTTCCCTCTCCAGATCCATATCATCACTCAGACTATCTACGACCCAGTGACCCAAGTACTTAAATTGTTTGACCCATGTTAGTGGTGATCCATTAAGTAGGACTGGTGGAACGTCATAACTTTTAGTGCCCGCTTTAAAAAGCATTAATTCACTTTTTTTAATATTGTACTTGAGCCCATGAGCCGCCGCATATGCTTCACAAATTCGAATCAATTTGTTCAATGCACTGATCGAAGGACTCAGCAAAACCATGTCATCTGCGTAGCTAATATTATTTGTCGTGTTCCATTGATGGAACACCCAACATTGCTTGCTGAGTCAACGATCAGCCCATTAATACAGATAAACATTTGCGAGGTTATACCCCCGCCTGACTCCGCAATCTAATCTATACTCTCAGAATATGAGTCTGCCCACCTCAAACATTATTGATTTAAATGGCAACCTGCCATTTTGTCAGTCGGGCCGTTCAAGAAAGTCGTATAAAAATACGCCTCGCTACGTTAAGCAGAATCTGCGTAAATGTCGGAGACAAACCGAGGGAAATGGCAGCCAGGCTTCATGTGACGTGCGTCAGAGCCATGTGTGGTCAACCTTTGGTATGGCGATAAGTGGTGTGATCGTGATCATTGTGTACAAACCGCAAGACTTCGTTACTTAAGTTTCCATGATAAGTAATGTTATGTGTAATGTTTTAAGTGGACAAATCGTAAATTTCGTAAATTCTAATAAGTGAGTCTCAGAATGCAGTGTCAGTTGTTTTATCGATGAAAACAGAGATTTTTATGTGAGATGCAAACTGGTTGGTGTCAAATCAGATGTTATAGTAATTTATAAAACATGTAAAAATGACTATAAGTACTAAGCAAAAAGAAATAATAATATCCATAGTAAATGTAGGTACTTCTTGAACCTCAAATACAATAAATACATGAACTTTCATTTACAAATGTGTATCATTTCAGTCTGCGTCAAAATATTTTTAATTTTAATTCATTGACGTCACTTTGAGAATGTAAAGAGCTTTCTTTCCAATGTTATTCTTTATCAACATTAATTCTGATTAGACGAAGGACAGATATAAAAACAAACGTGCGTATATTATAATGACTAGTTTGACATAAACTAGTTTAATAAAGAAACTGGTTCATCAACTTTTTACGTAGGGAAACGTTTTATAAACAATTTGTCTATTTAGATATGACGTTTGTAAACATAGCAACAAAAAAAAACTAACAGTTATTAGTAACGCAATGACGTAGTATTCGATATTGTTATGAGATTATATCATAACAAACAGTTTTATCGATATTAACACAATCAGATAATGTCTATATATCCGGGTCTTCTTGAAAATGTAGATCGTTGATAATTTAAAAGCCTATTAGAACTATATGGTGAACTTATTAAAATTATTGAAAATGATAGGATAAAAAACTTACATGGATATCACAATGGCTGTCATCAATTTCGACATTTTAAAATAGGAAGATTTAACAAATAGTCAACATTTTCATTTAACTGATGACTTGTGGAAACGTCGTTATGAACCTCAATGACTCATGACCAAAAGTAAAAATGAGTCATACGACAAATCCAGTGAGTACTTTTCCCAAATTCAATGAATCAGGCACTTAACGTTTGTAAAAACGTCATTCTTAATTGTCCTGCATTTGGTTTAGCAATTAGGCTCGTATTGTATTTGTTAAGACAATCATAAGTAATTAAAACAAATGCATGTCGAAATAAGTAGTAACCGGTTATTGTTGATTTAGGAAAAAAAACAATGGCGTACAGTTCCTAGTTGATTCGACGTGGGCGACAGTATGGCGCTGTCCATTTGTCCGAATGAGTCCCTTCGGTCTCTACATGACTGGGCTTAATTGATACTTTTGTCGCTACATTATAACTTTTCATGTTCTCACATATTTGCAATTCAGATATAAAAACATCGGAGCAATAGAAGAATTTCAAGTACCGAGACATGGACTATATTCAATATTGCACGTCTCTATAAAAAAAACAAATAGGCATTTTTATTATTATATTCAGTTACTTGCTCTAAATTGTCCCCACAGTAACATCCTAAAATCCATAGCCTTTAAGTTTGCATCGTCAAAGACCAAACAATAAACCATTTCGATAGATATGGAACCGTATCGGTATCTATCAAGCAAATCAACAAGCCAGCCTTCAGAATCAATCATCTTAATTGAAGTGAATATCTTATCTGATAATTAGAACAATTGTCGAGGGAAAACGTTAGTACCACTTATATCTCTGACGTCGATAAATGTCTTAAAGAGTTCCTTGTATACTAATCGTGTCATAATGTGTCACAGTTTTACATTAATCTTGCATTAAGTAATGCATTTACGTCATAAATTATACTTTAGGCACAAAAAATCCTCTACTCGCGTAATCACTGTACAAATGGAATTTAGTTAAACGTGACGATGATAAGCGGTGTTTACCTATATAATAACATTCATAAATGATTAGTGAGACCTCGATCAATATACAGAACACTAGATATTGAATAACTACTTCGTGAACAGACAAACGTTAAGTGATATTATTGAACAGGAATACTAGAACGTTCGAAGTGCTAACGCGGGAAGCCGTGGCAGTGCTCACACGATTCTCATATATTAAAACTCACCTCGCCTTAGACGATCGGGAAACACTTATTAACTTTGAAATATGACTGAAATACTGAGTAATACCATTGAAGGCTTCAAGCTAGGGGTGCGTTCCGCAATGGACGCCGGCAAAACCTGAAGTGTCGTGATACGTGCGGCCTCTATCGGCAACGAAGTACGTAAAGACCTACTAAAGTTTAGAGAAGTCTTCAAGCTAACATTTTTCACTTTCAGAATCCCGATGTTAAACCTATTTCAGGTTTACAATTACCAAATGTCCAGCTGAACACTGATTGCGATTTTAAGCAAAATTAAATAATGGCCATAATTAATTTTCGTCAAAAATTAATCGAGCTTTCAACTTGTAAAAGTACTACATTATTTTTTTAATCTAGATGTTATCTTCGAGAATTAAATATTTATAAGGCTTCGTTGAATTCTAAATATTTATAGTACTATACAAAAAGCGTCCTGCGCCCTGAAAATTGTGCGCGCGCAACCACCACCGGCCATTCCCTACAGAGAACACTATTAAAGATCACTCAACCTCCATTGAGAACGAAGATACGCATCCCTTTCGTTTTAGTATCGAGTGACAAGGACGACTGATCGGTTTTGTAGAGTTTCGATGGGAGGTAATACCCCGGCTTGTGAAGCTAGACGGCATGTTTATTTTTTCAACTTTCAATCTGCATAAATCGTATCAGAGCAGCTAAATCAAATCATAAACCTTTGAATACTGAATATAATTGAATCATGAACTAATTAGGTAATATTTCATCAATAAAATAGGTAGAAATAAAATAGGTATTCCCTGAATATTTTATTTGCGTCACAAATTTTATGACAGAGTAAAAAATAATTTAGGCAATACTTCTTGGAAGTGTCTTCTCGTTTACTCGGCGAATAATTATAATATAGTAATAAATAACATAATAAAGTCATAACACCTCTACCTACTTGCGTTTAAAATGAGCCAAACATGGGTTAAGTATACCTATGTAAAAAGAATCAACAGAAACAATGTTTATACCGCCACTTGTGTATACCTGAAACAAGAAAACAACAAATTAACACTATTCTTAAATAGGATCTTAAACTCTATTCTTAATATTATCTAATTAAGATTAATAGAGAAAGTTACAATAGATTGGGCCTCTACTAATTAAGTACATTATTAGAAACTTATGAACTACTCGTACATACAAAAGTCAGTCGTAGGCAGAGCGAAGGTGGGTTTGACATCCATTTTTCCCAAACAAGTCATTGACCTAATACGACAGGTCAAAGAATAAAATAAGCATTTGGTAGGAACAAACCCAATAATCTTTTATGCGGTGGTTTTCCGGCTTGATTGTTATGTAAAATTTTCCAATGGGTTTCTACCGCGTATCAAGTATTTGCAAATTATCTTTGATTGCAGTGCGGAAGAGAGTCTCACTTGGAAACCGCATATTTTATTTTTCATTGAATAATGTTAAGTTTGATACTTGGTAATTTTGTGAGAAAATTATATGAATCAAATAATTGTGAATATAATGTAGAGTCGTATAAAGGGTGCATAAGGTTTTAGTTATATTCAATTAAGTATTTTTTTAGATGATGTTTTTATTAAAGTAACACAATAATCTGTCTCGATTACGACGTAAATTTCTTATATGTAGATGAAGTAGTTAGATCTTATTGAATTACCTACGAACACAAATAAAATATTTGCTTTGTCAGTTTCGCTTCTGTTTCTGCCCCGTCTAAGATATACATTACTGTTGCTGTATCAACAGTTTACCTAGCTGTACCTGTCTATGCATCTTCAATCACAAATCCGCCTGCCAAGTGATGATTGCCTGTGATTGATTGATTGGATTGGGTCGGCGATGAGGCATTACACGCCTTAGGTCGTTAGATCTGACGATCAGCTTATATGTAAATCTATATACAGATAATTCAACGTTCAATCAAATGTAAAATGATCCTCTGTTTTTGGCATTAGAATCTAGATTGAACACAGATGTTCATTATCTAGACAGCATGTAATATTCCTGTATATTACTACTTCTACTTCGAAGTAATAGAATCTGCGGATATTTCCCGCTTTCCAAATAGTCAAGGAGCCCTGTTATCTTGAACCATCACCTAGTCATATTTACACGCATATTTGAAGCTAACCCAGATCTCGTAAAAACTTTCAAGTTATACCTAGTGTGGGTGTCCTTGAAGGTTACGGGTTTTGTCCCAACCAGGAAGTTAGGTCGATTGCGTGTCTGTAAACATTACCCAACAAAAGGTGCGTGTCTCGTCGTCAGGCGTTCGGCTGAAATGTGTGTGTCTCTACCAATCCAAGCACTGCGTTTTATCGGTCAATCGATAACTCTTTCCTTTTTCATCATTTTAGTTTTAAATAGGGCATTTATTTCATATGTAAATAGCATCCGTATGAAATAAATTTTGGTCTCTACATTCCGCTTAATGCTGACAAAAACAACCTGATATTTAAGGATGACTCATGAAGCTGTGACTATCCTAAGTCAAGCTACTCCTAATATGCAATGTACCCCACTACACCAGCTACTTAAAAAAGTTAATTTGTTGAAAACATTGTCCTTGGTCTAACGGTAGGGAAACCCGTGCATTACTCATTATTGAAAAAAGTAACTCATTTGCTAAGTGTTTCTATTATTATGCATGTATGTTTACATGTTTTTGTGTTACATTTATACATGCACGGACATACCTATGTGAAACATTTTACTATACTGGCCTATTTATTTTAAATGTAGAGCAACTGTAAATTTGAGACCGGAAATCTTAAACAGACATACATTAAAATTGTGAAACCTGCCGATCGTTAATAAACGTCACTACTACTCCTGACTCTATAAGAAATGAACTGTTCACTGTAAGCACCTACCACTAAAAACTTAAACTTTGCTTAGTAGATCAAAATCAACTCCTGCCTTCAAAAACAAGGCCTATCATGAGTCCACAACAAACAATGATCTCACAATTAAATGATTATATTATTGTTTAGATAACACGTTTTGCAATAGATCGCTCGTGCGATCATATCAATCTTAATTACCTACAGATGATAACGATATCGTTATAATCTTTTGATTTCTTTCCAACTTTGTACTCTCACGTCCTCGAAGGCTGTACGGTAATTACGCACATAAAATTTATCAATGAATTGAAAATGACGTTAATTTCCCAATGCGTTTATATACCTGCTCGCTATACCTACGAAAATAAACAGTCCTTGTGAAATGCATAGCTCTATCATAATACCACGCGTACTAATCATTATAATTCGGCTCTTCATTGTTTTAGAAAAGGCATTAGTAAAAATATGCTTTATGAGTATATTTTATTGACGACATACCTAGGATATCATCTAGGATAACCTCTGGGATAATCTTAAACCTTATTTCCTAAAAAAAGTAATATTCTTCGGAAATCGAAAAAAGCTTAAGATATCTTCATAAACGTGTTACCATAGTTTAATTTCCTTGCAGGTGTTAATAAATGATTCTATCCTGCAATCACGAAAAAACTTAAATTGAAATGTATAACTGTCAGAAGTTTATTTTCATAGATTCAAGGGAGTCAACATTTATAGAACTGTCACTTCCATCGTCGTGGCTTTACCACTTTGTACACATAACGCCATCTATAAAGCTTTCCAGAAACTAGCTCCTCGACGTTTTCCCTCGATCACGTAACTTTATCGCTCAACGATAAGCTACGACGTAGCGCTGCAATAAGAAACTACGTAGTGATAAATACTTTATCTGACAGATGGCGCTGTGGTTGCAAACGGTTTAATGAATCTAAAATCACAATTTAGCTAGCTACTTTGACGGGTTCCTACATGAAAGCAGATTGAATGTAATTAATTATTCAATAGTTTAACTAATGACTTATTCGTGATGTGATTTTATACCAATCAGAAAAAAAACAAAGTAAAATTTTAATATGCTAATGACAACAGATCATCAAAAACTTCTCAAGAAATTACTAACTTAGCATGCTTATACGTTGTCATTTGTTTATCCCAGCAAAAAAAGAATATTCAAACACAACATGAATATTACAACGATTGTTTACTACGCACACACAATATTACAGAGCCAAGGCGTAATGACCCGCGAGTGCGGCGTGCTCTCAAACAATGGCAGTTCTTGGATGAGTGCCCTGTAGCCATTCACCCTTCCCATCGCTAATAGCACGAGAAGGGTGAAATCTACCCATTTTCACCCCAAGGTGCATTAGACCGCTCACGTATTTTGGGTTGAAGCTATTATTGTGGTATTTTAATTTGAAATCTGAGTCAGACTGCATTTATTTCGCGTAGATGCGCTCTACCTTTTGCTTCATAACGAAGAATGAAGGTTTTATGGTCAATTTGGGCTCAGTTTAATTGACTATGTATAAGTATATAAAAGTAGGTACCGGAGAAAACGTGCAAGTTCATAATGTTGATGGTTATTTAAAAACTTGTGCAGATTAACGCTACATAAAGAACATAAAATACTTTTAAGTACATAAAAACGATACTCTCGCAATGAACCTTAACTATGTATGTTACTTTTTCATCAGTATATTGGATGATTAGCGCGTAACTATTAAAATGCTAATGCAATGCGGGTAACACTTAACCTATCTATACGTAAAGGTATTTGTAGAGCAAAAAGTATCAAATGCTTTGTGGCTTCACACAATCATCTGTTTTATGTTACTTTATTCTCGAACATGTTCATCATTCTACACTTACAACCACATACAACAGGTAAGTGATGTTCAAAATGTCTCCTTGTCTCTATATTCCACTCAACAATGACAGAAACAAAAAAACATGATACCTAAGCGCGACTTTTGCTATGAGTCGTTTTTATAAAGCTATAACTAAGTTTTTGAAATTATAACTTCTGTCAAACATGCATTACACACACATTTAAATACTATACTGTAAATCACTAGTGAGTTTAATTATGTTATTATGATGAGATCAACATTAGGACAATAGCCACAGCTGTAAATCAAAACATCTTTATAATAACTGACTGCATCATTTATTATGCATACGCTAAATAAAACACAAGGCTTTACGAGTATACGAGACTCAAAATGATTTTGGAAGAACTCTACCAAAACACGTACTTACTAATGAGGAGGGTACATGACTTGAGGTGTTGTCTGAAGAGCTGGTTACCTCACCCTTCCTCGTGAGATATGTGTACCTATCTATATCGTAGGTAGGAATATCCACCTATGACTTGACATTCCACAAGATTGTTAACCATCCAGCATTAATTTGCCTTTCTTTCTCAGAGGGACTGAAAATTTGTATTGTTAGGTTAGGCACTTTCAGGTTTTTGTTTATGGAGAGTAGGTGATATGAATCCAATGGAAAATGTATATGACCTACCACTACCACAAAACTGCCATAACTTGCGGTAAAATTGTGGCAGGTGGCTACCCCGTCTTTGATAGAGTCCGCTGGGCAAATTCATTGGAAGAAATAGTAGTTTCTGTCAACGGATTTTTATGTAATTTTATAACATAGCCTAAATATACAAACAATAACAATTTTCGTGTTTATTGATTGTATTTAATTGCATGCGTAAAACAGTAGCAAGTTTATAAATCATTTAAAAAAACAATACATCAATGAACATAATGTTATTACATCAAACAAAAGTCGTGTTTTTGTGTAAATATTTCCCACAATTGATTAGTCAGTACTAGGATGCATCAATTACGTTAATTGTGCTTCTTTGGACAACTTATCAGTATCAATAAGCAATTTATATTATTAACAATTTCAGTACAAGCAATCACCAATCATTGTGATATTGAAAAACAAATTGTAATTTGTATTTGTTTAATTTACTCTGTGCGTCCTTTAACCACCTATGTATTATATTGTGACGAATGTATGATTAAAGTATCTAATGACACATAAGAAGATTCTGAACTTGAGAGTTAATATAGCGCTATAAGTTTAAGAAACTTAAGGGCTAAGCTTTCACATAAGAAAGAAAACATAATCATAGCGTATAAGTTAAATACCTTAACTAATCTTTCGCATTCATGTTATTGTCAGAGTAATTTTCTTATCTCATATGTGTACACGTTCCCACGGCGGACACAAGAAAAGTAATCAGTATTCTTACATTGTAACAAAGGAGTTTTTCGTCCATACTTCAATTAGAAGCTACCTATATAAGTATGGGCGACTCTACCAAGCTTTTTATTATACTTTCTGCTCCTAAGGTCAAATGGATCTTGTCACGAGATATATGTTAAAACTTGCACTACTTACATTGAGCAGTTACCGAGGCAGATATAACGACGGTGTGAAAATAATTTTATAAAGAAATCGTTCTTCAGAGGGGAAAACGACGTAGAGTCAAATGAGTTGTAGAAAAAGTACCAGTTGAAATGTGTGGTTTAAAAGCTCCATGATTTAAGCGTGTTCCTGGTGATCAAGCTATATTTGAGACGCTTTTACAATAAGATAAATACAAGATAGATACAATAAGATGAATACTATTAATAAACAATGTTGCACTTCATACCCGATTGTATCTTCGTCGCATAAAGATACATTTCCTTTTCTATTTAACAATTATTAACTGTATAAGAATTTTTGAATGATTATATGACTTAGCGTGACACTGAATTCAAAACTATAATTTTCTGAAAATTTATACAATTTAAATACGTCGCATTTATTTTAATGGTTGAAACCCTCATTTAAACGTGATTCAAAATGCTTTATTAGTTACTCGCAGGACCTACCTAGACGTAATAAGTCAGATAACTACTAAACTGACGTGACTGAAAGCACTTCTGTAAACAAACTTGCTATGAACGAACAAAATAGTAACATAACTATAGGAATTTTGTACAGAACTTTCTACTGTTTTATTAGGTATTTTCAAAGATGCTTTTGAACTACACAAACCTAGATAGTTACATTTAGATATTATTATGGTTAGTATGAGATATGTTAGATTTTAACATAGTTTATGCACGTGCAAATAATTAAATAAGAATTGTTTATTTTCCTCTTAAAAACTGTAGATGATTTCATCTGGTCAAAAGTCGAAAGACCGTACGTACTACTTGCGTACTTAACTTATGAAATACTGTAACTATGGTACCACTACTTGTTTAAATACGTATTAACCCAATTATACACAAGAAAATAAACAGTTGATGCAATTAAATGCTTCTGCCGACAACAACTATTAAACCGTTTTTTTACTCCACCTACGCAAAGTACGGCTAATCTTCTAGTAAACTTCATTCAATTAATTAATCACCGCGCAATTACCTCATTCAACAGTCCTAGATCGTCGACAATACGATTACACGATTGTTTATTGTATTATTCAAAAATAAAGACATTTGAAGTTTATCTTTATTCGCCTAGGCGGGTACAAGATGGCCTAGGTTGTAGTGAAATAGCGTGACTTAAAACATCTAAAGGAACTCTGAAATGTAGAGTTAAAGTTTTAGTATTATTTTTCGTGCGCTTTAATCTTCCATTACATATTCATGGTAACAGTATTTGAATATTAAGATGTCTTTGCATTTGTATGTGTCACTCTCAAAATTGCTAGAATTTCCCACTTAGAACATTAATTAATTGAAAATGCTGCAATCGATTTTTGATTGCTCTACTATTAAAATTATATTAATGAATATATGTTATGGCACATTCAATGATAAATTATCTACATTATACTGAAGGGAATATTAAACATAATTTATAATTATAAAACAATTTATGACTCAATGCCACCAATAACAATTTAACAAGCAGTATGATACAATATTGTAGAGAAGTAGAATTTATCTAAAATTAGCACTTTTGGCTGAACATTCACTGCATGCCAAAAAACTAAGAACCACTGAGAGCCAAGGGCCAATGTAGTGCACAAAGTTGTAAACAACTATCATTGATAGTAAATAAATGTTGTTCATATTCTCAACTATCTTGATAAACCATGTCCCAAAGAAACACAGTAAAAAAAACTTAAACCAATGCCACCTATAATCATACGTCTCAAGAAACAGGATAATTCTTGCATTTTGACATTGATATGCAGAATACGTGACCCCTTAATTCTATTTTTAAATTGAAAGTCAATATGCAAAACAATAACAGATGTGTCAGCAACTGACCTTCGTATGTAATGATTAGATTCTAGCGAGTGCGGTTTCTTACATCACCGTTTTAAATATTTACTAGACACGACAAGTCACCGGCCAGTTACGTCAAGTTATGGGTCATCGATGTCGACACACCTCTACAGTCTCTATGTTTTGTTGGCTCTTGATTATCTTATCTATGTAGGATTTAGGTGTATTGCACTCAAATCTGTGAGATGAGCGCTGTAAATTTTCTTAATCTTAGATACGTGCTGCCTTTGTTTGTAAGCAATATTTTGTAGCAACGAACTTAAGTTACAGTGATCTTATAAATTTCCTCATCGTTCCACTAATAGGGACGAGATATGCTTACTTGAAACGAGCTAAGTTCGTCGGAAAATCAGATTAACACAGTGATAATGTTAAATCAAAATAAGCCTTCAGAAATTCATATTATAGCGCAAGGTATTTTCCGTCACGCCAATTTTCTTAGAAACGAGAGAGACCAACTACTTCTTGTCTGTTATTTACAATACTATTGTGTTTATGTTTTAGTAACTGAATGAGTTTTCTAGAAATTTCGTAGCGTCCTTGCTGATATAGTAGATACGTTACATTAGCTCGATTCTCTATAACGTAATTGAATACTCGTAGTGTAGAGTGATGTATGGAACCCTGCGCGTGCGCACCGCTATGCTAATTTGTATGCGGCATCACGCGCCGCGCGCGACACCTCCGGGGCCAAATCTCTTGACTCGCTACTGTATCATACAACTAGTGCAATAATGTTACATTCAAATCTGTATTTGTATACAATTGTTACTTATCCCTAACAAGATAAACGGCATTTATGACGTTTGTGCTCGCATTGTTCAAAAACCGCGGGGTCTGAAACATTTTAAGGCAATAAAAATATAAGCTTGGGTGAAGCGATACAAAAGGACACCGCTTTCTTACTAATAGTAATTTATTTTTGTGGCTCCAGCTTTAATTGGTGGTGCGATCTAATTGGTGAGCAGCACGCAATGTCGCGAATTGTCCTAATCGTTACAATTATATTGACGTAATGGTTAAAATTCGCTCCGTGGGCGACATTTACTGCCTTCATTTAAAACCGATTCAGGCTGAAACGAATGGACTTTATCCAAATAGAGTATTGTTAAATACGAACAATACCATTTTGAGTAACTCAAGCTGCGCTTGGACTGGAACATAAAAACGAAGATATATAAGCAATGAATATGTACCAAATAAATATATCTCTTCTACTACTTAACCCGACCAGCGATTTGTCTATTTTTTTTTAACATTATTTCATTGAGCGTATGCCACACTACAGTGTAACAAATCTTCTTAAAGTTACGTAAGTACATTTTAAAACAAATCTTAAAAACTAAGAGACGTAGGTGGGAAACGACAAGATGCGTTTACGCCAAATTCGTCCGGTAATTTACCAATCACGAATTAAGTTGCCACTAAAAATTGTCCCTTTATGTCGGTTCTAATATTAAACGACTACAAGAACTACACTTTATTTTCATCATAATTATCTTAATAAATCTTATTACAAAAATTATCAAAGTGAACTCTTACATACACAAACAATTGACTGAAAAAGGTTTATAGAATAATATTGGTAATTTGCTCGTAATATCTGAAACTATAATACATTTCGGACGAAAGATATTAAGATAATTCAATAAAACTAAATAATAAACGTAAACGTTTTAACTTCAACATGTTTCAGCTAAATCTATTTTCACGAGCTTTAAATCTATAAGTAATGAGTTCACTGCTCCCGATTGTCCTTTTTAAAAAGCTTTATAAATATGTCATCGTAAAATACCCTATTTTAAAATATAGCTTCGCTTACAATTGGGTATAACTAAAAATACTTATTATACAGTATAGTTGGTTAGAAGAAATGCTCAAACATTTTTTATCTCTTAACCATTCCAAAAAGGAGAACCTCAGTTTGGCATGTATGTACTGTTTGTCTGCGATTATCTCGCGTTTGGATAAACTGATTTTGATACGGTTTTCGTTGCAAACAAAAATATGTGATTTGAAATTTTCTTAAAGACAACCCAATCATAGCTTGGAAACAGTGAAGAAATTGGAGTACATAGTAAAGAAAGCCTAAGAGACTTGGCATATTGTTTGCAGTTCAGAAAGTTGTGTACCAAGTGTATCTTTCAAGACGCTATTGTTTGATTCACAGTTCATTAGTCAGCGGCATTGTAAGTTTCAGGATGAGCTTCGACCGCTCCTAACGAGCCCCGCCCGTTGTCTCGACTAAATTATATCTGGTTTATTAATTTTAAATTTAATCTATCAAACACATGATAATATACATTTATACAATGATTTATGTTGTGTGATGTTTAGACTTGTATGGTATTTTGTCAACAAACAAACAATTAAAAAGGCAGATAAGTTGTATCTGATTTTAAGATAAGATTTCGTTCAGATTAAAGATTTATTTTTGATTTTGATAATTGGCGGTCTACCTTTATAGCACGTTGTGTAGAAGAGTAAATATTATATCCTAAAATCAATGATCACAAAGGGGACAAGTACCCTATGATATGTGTTGCCCTATAAAGCATTTGCTGTAACCAGATGGTTTGTTTCCGGACGTTCGCAGTTCATTAATATTTGTATCTATAGAGTTACAACTGTGTTCTATTATGGTGAGAATAGTTAGAACAGAAGTATCTATTATTTATTACTTTACTGCTAATGGATGTTCCCAGAAGGATTATTGAAATCTTTAGTAACATACGCAAGGGAGTGAAAGGAAATTACCCGAAAAATAAAAGTTTTAAATTCATTCCTAATTTTCTTATAGCGGGTAGAGCTTTGATGTTACGGATATGGTGCATTAAGTAGAGGAAATAAATCTCGATGATCTAAGACGTTCTGACGCCCTGGTAGCGGTAAGTAGCAACAAAATAATAAAACAGATTCCGTGTACACATTTTTGGTCGTACGATACAAATAAAACTGTAATCAATACTCAATTGTATTTTTGCTTTTCAAGCAAAAACGCCTTAAAGTTTAAATTTTAGAAGCTAAACAAATCTATGGTGTTTATGACTATGCTAATACAGTACCTATGTTGTAGTCATTATTTTCTACGCATCTGTGTACGCTCTGTCATATTGCTAAATTCCTAGTTTATTAGGCGATAGACATTTGCCTACATTTGACCTAATTGCTCACTTAACTACCACCGCGTTGTTAGTCACGAACAGAGCACTAAGTACTTTAGATATTTAGAACATTGTTCAACGTTGCTAAACTTTTATTAGGATACTTCTGATGTCTGAATAAATGGAGCTACAAGTTTCTACAGACAAGCAAATATGAGTATATTTATGTACGAGTAATGCCTAAAGTTTTCTGAAGTACAACATCCAATAAATTGTATTGTTAAGTAAAAAATGATTCGATAAAGAAGAATGTTCATAAACAATCGTTGTGTTTATTACGTCAACGTTTCATAGCTGCTTTTGGGCAATCATGTATAGGTGTCTTAAAACAACAGAACATCACTACTAAAGCTGCAAGAGTGGACGTAACACACAGTACGAAATATCACAATGGTAAAATTGATTAGAAAGCAAACCCACAAAAATTAAGTAGTAAGTATATTTAGGTGTTTACGCAACCCATTGTTGTAATTTATCATTTATGAATGAGCTGCAATGCCCTGTTGAACTCGGCAGCTGGGTCCCAAAGACAATGGGTTGTGAACTCAGCATAATACAATAAGTCTTGCGGGCTGCTGACGCCAGAGGGCAAAGACACTCCGCATTATAACACTAACGAGAGTAAGTGAGTTTAATTGTATTTATGGCATTACTTAACACAATAGACGCCGTCGCCCTGCCGGAGCCCGGTCCACACTGATTTAATCAGTAGTTTGTGAGACTGGAATTATAATCTATCACACTTTGTTTGTGTTAACCCGATATTACTTTGTAAGACCACCATTAGACGTCGATATTGACAAGAAAGTTCTTGGTATTACCCATAAGTACTTAAGGAAGCTAGAAGCTTCACAGACATCATAGGAGCAAACATTTGTAAAATTTTGCAACGATTCTAATACAGTACAGTGGTTCATCTAATGATAACTACCATTAAATGATAGTACCTACTATTGATACAGTATATATTACGACCGAGATATGATTATTTGAACATAATGAGACAGATCTAGGTTAGCACAAACAAACATAAATCTACGATATAATCTGACAATAATATTCGAGAATAAATTCGAGATAAGCATTCTGTGGTGATAACAGTTAATAATATAACAATACTTGTAGGAAACACTTCATCAAAAGCCATGGGAAACTGCGTTTGAAGAGGTTAATTAGAATTTTATTGCTTTCCTGGTCATGCCAGCCCTTTGTTAGAGATCTATTTAATTATAAATTTCTTTCACGTAAATCAAGAAAGTTGTATACATTCTAGTTGTTGTCTACGTGGTTTGATTTAAAATCTAATAAAATTAACAAAGAAAACTAATTTGTGACGTAAGAAAGTCAAGAACAATTTTTTTTGTTGCTAACGTAAAAAATGCTTGTAATGACTTGATACGTATCAGCTATATTATTGACCAAAATGTGTTTGCAAACATTTTAACCGATCACTAGGTTAGGATCATTAATCAAATAGACCCAAATACAAAAATCTGCAAATCATTGTTCATCACTTAGGAGCACAGAAGCTAAGTTTTTTCAATGTCAAAATATTGAAAGCAATTTCTATTCCTTTCAAAAATTGGCTGCGTTTTATCATTATTTTGCTAAATCAAGTAATTAAAGCTGCCATAAAGATACACAAATACCGTAATTATGCAAAACAATACGGCTAAAGTTTTGCAAATTTTGCTCTATGCAGATTGCAAATAATAAAGAAATTATTAATATCGCAAAGTGGTCTAATTAAAATTCAGTGATTACTGGTGTAGCACGACATAAGACCTAGCCGCTAGGCGCTGCTGGTGTCAGGTACGAACGAATTCTTCTGGGAAGCGTCACTTCGCCCTTCACACCCCTTGCAAACCCCACACACAATTATCGTGACTGTCAACTATTGTAATCAATATAGCCTAGTTTTAACTTCTTATTGAATCTAGGAACCAATTAGTAGTTCTGGGTTTTGATGAACGGTGAGTTCACCTACGATAAAGTTATGTTGGAGATATTAGAGTTATGTATTTCTCCAAACAAAAAACGTAATTAATACGCTATGAAAGAAAATACCCTACTCACCTTATTTCAGAACTCTTTTATTAAACTTAAAGGAGATTTAAAATTAATTCTCTTTTTTCTCTGACTTTTGAAGTCAAGTATACCTTTACTAAATGCTTTGAAGGATTTCTCATAAAACAACCAAGTATGTTAATACTTACAAAATGTAACCTTTAACCTTCGGTGCTGCAAAACAGAGATCTAGTAGGAAATAGCTAAATGGAATAATGGGAGCACTAGATAAACGGAGTCAAGGCTCCGTGCACTGCAGCAGCAAGGGGAATCGAGATGTGTCAATTTATTGTAAGTATTCTTAGAAATGCCACCTACACCTGGTCTATTTGTAGTGACTCTGACCGGCGGTCATCGCGCCGAATCCGTTAGCTGAACCTAAATGTACGCGCAAAAAATATACCCGTGACCCTTTTTTCTTTTCTCCTTTTCACACTTGACTAATTCAAGGGTTTCTAGATACAATGGCTTTTCTGAAATGATCTATTGTAGTCTGATATTCTATAAATTTTTCTAAAGATAATCACCTAAAAACCTTCATTAATAAACCCAAATAAAAAAATCATGTTAAAATTCTGACTTGGATATCAACAAGTTCCAAGAATCTGAATACAGATATAAAATAATTACCACTGGAATAATGGATTAAGTATCATACTTACATCACGGCATAAAATACCACGATAAGAAGAAAATTTCTGATAAAGTCCAGATAGGAAATGATAATGCACCTAAGGCTGATAATTATTAACATAAGTCGATGCAAGCAGCACGTCAATAATTTATTCAAAATTTGAGTAAATCTTTCTCAAACGAATGAAGTCGCGCAGATGAACTAACGATAAAATATGTACGTCAAAGCATTGTTAGTCACAAGGACATCAAACAAATCAAAAGTGATATCATAATTCTTACTGAACTATCAATAAATCAGAATGTTGACGCAAACTAGGACGATTCTATTTACTCCAATACTTGCTGATTCAAAGATCTAATTGAGGAATGTGTCTCCAAGAAAGTGGATTGACGTTGATATCTCGCCTACGTAATGTGTGATTGCCACCGGGATGAGGCGACTAATTTACAGGTTTATGACCATCAATTTGTGACTTCCTATCTCCTAATGCAAGTAGGTGTCAGAACACAGCTTTTGAAACATGGTACAAAAAAAGTAAAGTTATAAACAAGATACTAATCTAATTCTAATGATAATTGGTACAAAAAACTTATTTGAAAATCCCGGACGTCGATAAATCCCTTTTAAAAAACTATTATAATCATTATCTTCTAATAAGTCGTCTTTAACAAAATAATGATTGATATAAATAATATTTACCGAATCTTCACGCACCTACTACAGTTCCATTTAGATGTTTATTTGAATTGATAGCATCATACCGACAATCATAAATTGTTTTTAACAAAAATAAACTGAGTTCAAAACCAAAAAGGCGGTCATTATCGAAAAGCGAAAAATAAAACCTTTTACTAAAGTTAACAGCTAGGAATTTACGAGTATGTCCGAAGACGGTAGTACGTTGTTCTCTATTTTATCTTGAAAATGTATATTTAAATTGACTATTCAAACATCGACTTCACACGTACAAGGTTTAATGATTTTTCCTCGATTTTATCACCATCACCAGATCCTGCTTTTATTACCAATGGAAAATGACCATTTAAATTAACAAAAATGAGTAAATAAAAACTATCTAAGCATAGAAGTTGCTTTTTATGAGACCAAATGGTAGACCATGCGGACCATGCCCCATCCAACGAAACGAATCATGTCAATCAATAATTTATTTTAGTGCATTAGATAAGATATACCAACAAAAAACATGTAGGTACATGACAAAAAAAGAAACAAAAAATACAAAACGCAATGTTGTCACTTCAAGGAAAGAATTACCAAAAGAGAAAAACAATAAGCAACGATTCCCGTACCGGGAATCGAACCCGAGCCTCCTGGGTGAAAGCCAGGTATCCTAGCCACTAGACCATACGGGAGATACCATATACTACGAAAACATCAACTATATAAAATAATGTTGTATAAGTAAAATGATGTAATCACTCTTTTAAACTCTTTTTATAATCATTTATTTCAATAAAAAATGTTGCCCACTGTGAAATACTTTTTTTTATAAATAACGACTCCCGCAGTCAGGAATTTAATCCCTGAGTCGCGGGGGGTTTTACAAACATACAATTCACATGCACAGGTAGCCAGACTAGACTCAGAACAAGCATTCGTGGATCACACAAATGCTTGTCCTACGCGGGGATCGAACCCGCGACACGTCGCGCACGGTGGATTTAGTGTGGTGACCTCAACCACTCGGCTATCCGTGCAATCAAACTGTGAAATACTGTTTCTATTGTGTATAGCTGTGTTATTTTTTGCGATATGACTGTATAATTTGAGTGCTGGAAACAACAGAATATTACGGAATGTATTTAATTATTTATGTATCACATATTGTAATATTCTTACACGTAATTAAAAAAAAATCTGTAATTTATCATTTAGAATCAGAATACGTATATTTTTCAAAGATACGGGATTAAAATCAATTAAACGTCCAATAGATCTTCGGCATGACTGTTTTTTTAGAAATATAAAATTTATAACAATTTCACTAACTCTACTCGACGAATTCGACTAACTTTTATCGTTTCATTAAGTTTCCTGAACAACTAAACCGCTCCACACAACTTAAGCATCAGCGTCGTTTAGCACTTAGGGCTAGCATTTCAGCCTTTGAAACCACAAAGAAAGTAAAATCTTATATATGTACATCACAATCACCAATAGAACGACTAAATCTGATACGTCATTTGCTAATTATCCACGGGAATATACTAGGGACTTTGCTCAAGGACCATCACGGCATGCGTAGGTAAAGGTTTTATTGCATTTGTTTTATAAAATCAGCATCCTCGGATAAAGACTAATGATTACAAATGAGTTTGTATTTAAAATCACCTCGAATGGCTTCAAATGACTTTAAGCTGATTAAATAAAGTTATGGTTACGATTTAATGAAAACAGGAAAAACGTTTTTAATCTCTTAATTTTTGACGACCTCCGTGGTCGAGTGGCGTACGCACCGGTTTCAAGGTGCCGCTAGCTCTGAGGTCCCGGGTTCGATCCCCGGTCGGGTCAATGTAAAAATTCACATTTCTACATTGTCTCGGGTCTGGGTGTTTGTGGTACCTTCGTTGTATCTGAATTCCATAACACAAGTGCTTTAGCAACTTACTTTGGGTTCAGAACAATGTATGTGATGTTGTCCGCATTGTCCGCATTCTTAATTTTGTTTTGCATATTATAGATATTTATTAAAACGGATCCGTTTTTTTTTATATTAAAAATCGATTTGATACAAAAAGTGGTTTTGTTTGAAGACTCTACTTTTTACATAGGTATGTCGACATCAAAAGTTGTGGAACTGAATCTTAACTATCGAATTAATTGAATACCAATTCGTATGCATTCTATATAAGTTTATTTGTATTTAAGCGGAGCATTGCAATCGGTGACGATTTTAAATACGACGACGTCGATAAAGGTTAAACAGTTTTATTAATCCGAAGTTTTAATATCAAGGAAAGTCGATAATACGTCAAATTATTGATCAGTGACTTTTTTAAATAATGATATTTTTCTATCACTTGATAATAGCCTGTTAAACTTGTTCTATGTATATTTTGGTCATATGTACAGGTTGCCCACCAATGAGCAACAATTTTGCACACAGAAAGTTCAATATGCACAAGACCAAATGTTGGTAATATAGCGAAATTTGAAACTGTACGTGAGCAAGCAGACCCTCGCTACTATTTACAATCCCGACCCCAATAATAAAAAAGGGGGCCGACCAGTCAAACTACTGTAGCCAGAAATTGTACTACGATTTTATGAACACTCGCAGCTCTACTTTTTAATAAAAAGGCCGACATATAAAAGTTGTTCAACTCGTCTGAGTATGTATTGTCTCTTTGCGCATCCTGCTTTACTGTGTTCTAAATGGACCTGAGTTTGTTGTGAAATGTTCCATGTTTTTCTAGTGTGTTTTTACCTGTGTTATGTTTGTCTGCAAGTTTGCTTCCAGCTTCTACGTTTTCTTTGACATCAGCCATTGCAACTTCGTACAGATATGCACCAACACCTGAAATTTAATTGACGAGAAAATGTTTAGGATATTATTATGCATTGTTGTCTCTTATCTAGGTTGGATTAATAAGCAGCGACGTGTATTTCGACGTTGATTATTATTTCATCCGTTACCAAGCGCTTAAACGTAACCTAATTGCCCTATTGGGCTGGGGGAAAGGCTTTTCGCATAACAATTAATATTTAATGAAAATGTCATGTTCTGTATTCGTTTTATGGAATTCTCTTTAAATCATGATTTTAATTTAGGGAACTTAATGATTATTAGGTACATCAACTGTTCTCTTACAAATTCGCGACTCTTCAATATAACTTATCAAGACTCAAAATATGCAGAGTATTTTCAATTTACTGGAATTACAATCAGTAACTGGTTTACGTATCACTATTCATTTTATGTGCGATAATAGTTGTAAAATACTTCTGCATAATCTACACATACAGCCACAACATAATTGGTTTTAACATTGTGTATGAGTGATAAATGTCTGTCTATATGTCGAGAGAATAACAGTCACACCGGCATCATAAAACAATTGACTATCATAATCACTTTGAATATATTTACAACACAATAACATTTACATAATCTATTAAATGGAGCAACGTCTTCATTTTTCGTCAAGTTTAAAAGTGTTTTGGCAAAGGAACTGCTAATTATTTAAAAAGAAAAAAAAAAAAAGTAAAAATAATATGATGTTTCTTGTTTCTCACTTGATAAGAAGTTGTGTACACCGGCACTCTCGTCACCTTATCACTGAGCAATCGGTCACACACGAAACGTAAACACACGAGACACGATGCGCGGTACACGCTCGCCTACGAGATAAACACTGAACACTGCCTTACTCTGTAGCACCTAGGAGTGAGCCCGGAGCGGGGATACCATACTCAAATCATTTTTTCCCATCATCACGCATACATAGCTTTAAATACTTGCGCTTTAAGTGTTTCTTTAATAAATAAATAAATAATATGTGGTTACATTTTTGTAACTCGGAATTTTAAAATTTTCGGGGTTCAAATCAACTGATTGCGTTTAAATAAAAAAATTGGAATTTTGCTAACAATTTCTTTAAAGGGCTTGCATTTGGATTACAACTACTTAATTCACATAAAAGTTTCGTCACAAATGAAAAGGTGATCTGAAATTTTAAATTACCTTTATTGTAAGTATTAATTTGAAGCTGGTCACACTTTTTTACAGCTTCGCACGTTACAAAAGCCGAGCGTTTCCGAACGTTTGCCGATAATAGCCGAATGCTTTATTGATGCCGGGAAAACATTTTCCGCGCCATTTTCTCTGGCGTGAGTGTAGGTAAGGGAATATTTTGGCAAACAAAGCCGCTAGGTGCCCCTGATTTCCAAAGGGTACCCGTAAGGAACAAAGGCAAATAAATCAATGTCTGTAATTGATATTTACTCAAATATACCAATGTAGAGCCAAATAACAAGTTATAAGTAATAACGTGGGCTTACATTTACTTTGTGGATTTTGTTTTTGTAGCGAAATTATAATATAAAAAGTTGTTTACTATTACCACTTACTTTTCATTCATTAATAAAGTACTTACCTACAAGCTGTTTTAGACCTAAGGGTCTTGGTGAGTTATAAATTCATGAAAGTGTCGAGGAATTTTCACAGTAGTAAGAAGTTATTGTGTTACATAAAGGTGTATATCACCTTTATGTAACACAATAACTCTTAAAAACTTTCTGAAAAAATTGTAGACGT
The DNA here is from genome assembly GCF_003590095.1 of Trichoplusia ni. Lineage (NCBI taxonomy): Eukaryota > Metazoa > Arthropoda > Insecta > Lepidoptera > Noctuidae > Trichoplusia > Trichoplusia ni. The sequence continues at coordinate 6,616,063 of NC_039485.1, forward strand.
GTTTACATTTTTTCAGAACGGTTAATATGTAATTTACCATTTTTTATGAAAAAGGTCAGTTTTTAGGCAGAAGCTACTTACTTAAACTAAAGCATTATATCACATAGAAGATAATTTACTCCATAATCCATTTGTTGAACATTTCCAGCGCATCCACCTTTTAGTGGTCATAAGAACTCCTTGCTTTTAGAGAATTAATGCATGTTTATCTTGACATTCTGCTCTGCATAGGCCTAAGTATGTTTAATACATAGGTACGCTGTGAAAAGATCTGAATTCTATGCGATTGAAAAAAGTAATCACTTTTTAATAACCAATTAGATAATAATTTCCACGTCTTTCTTTCTAACTTTTGCGCAAAAATAGAACGAAAACCGAAAATTAATTTTGCATTGCCTACATATTTGTCAAGCCATTTTGAAAAGTAAATTAACTTCAGGTTATTCATTTGTTTTTTATTAATCAATGAAGGAGCCATGTTAAGTTAAGAAGTTTTCTGTGACACTGGAAATAAGCGGAATTGATCAGAGCTTTGAATTGGAATTCAGCCTTCATACCTCATCGGTGGAGCCGACAAACCAACGGTGGAGGAAGTGTTAAAGAGATTTCAATCTCTGCAATTAGCCAAGCATCTATGCGTCAGTGAAAACGCACTACAAGAGTCAATTGAATTACTATCACTTGAAACCAAACAATAAATATCCACGTTGCTTTTTTAAAATTCAATAGATTTTTTTCTCATTCAATTCACTAATGGTTACTTTTTATGTGTCATCTTCGTGGTGATCATTTGATACCTACGTGCTTTCATCCTTTAATTCCATGTTGAATCCATCCACCTAGCGGTAATAAAGTGAACCTTTGAATGTGTTTACAATCCTGGTGAAATAAGGCTTTATTTGTGTTTATTAAGGTATTTCTCTTGTCTTATACAATAATCATGAGGTATTTGGATACTTAAACTGTATTCGTTTTTGAAGTTATTCATCTTAAATGATAATAAACTCTGTATGAGCTCTCCTATTAGTAAATACCTTTGAATGTGTTTACAATCCTGGTGAAATAAGGCTTTATTTGTGTTTATTAAGGTATTTCTCTTGTCTTATACAATAATCATGAGGTATTTGGATACTTAAACTGTATTCGTTTTTGAAGTTATTCATCTTAAATGATAATAAACTCTGTATGAGCTCTCCTATTAGTAAATAAGCTTGTACCTATCATATAATTGAAGACGCTGTGTTTTGTGTACTTTAAATCAGTTTCTAAATTGATAGAGAATAATTAATTCAGATGATAATTCTGATAGGGATATACTTATGTCTTACTTACATCGTTAGCTTAACCTTTTAAACCTCGGAAGTAAAAAAGTTACGAAAATTTACTGGTCACTATTTTTCCTTTTGAACAATAATTGTTAAAATTTCGACTCTACTTAAATTGAAAACCGATTCAATTTGTAAATTTGCTGATCAACAAAAGATACAATAAACTCATTGAGATAACACCAGACTGAACTTTTAATTGTTTATTATAAAATAATTTACGGCTTTTTGTATTTTTGTCATTATAAACGTACTTAATAAATAATAATAATTTAAAAGACACGTACAACGTGTTTTAACAGTATGTTTAATTTAATCTTACTTTAGTATGTACAGTCATTGGTAGAAAGTTGTACAAAATGGTTGTGCATAGATGTTATATTCGTATAAAAAAGGGGGTAGTCCGTATCTAAGATGGCGTATACGGGGTATCGATGTAAGTGGGTGTGGGGCGTAGGCAGCGCACGGCGGGCGACGTGGACGCAGCTCGCGCTCGCGGCGCGACCCCCGCCGTGCAGGCGCCGGCGCAGCCAACAGTCACTTAGCCCTCCGCAGGTGCTTCTTCTGCCGGCGCCGCCGCTGCCGCCTTAGACTTAGGCCCCTGCCACCCATCGCACATTTTTCGGAGGAACGCTGAAAACGTAGCGCAATATATGTCTTAGTAACACATAAAAATGTACACGCAGCTTGTTATTTGCAGATGTAAGGTTAACCTTATAACTAGTTTAAAAGATGATAAGAATATTAAAAATTCATAGATTTCAGTAAATATTGGTTAACATTAATACAAAATAAGTAAAAGATAAGTAATAAGAATGTAAAGCAGTAAAACCGATAGTAATAACAATAGAAACAGAGAACGGCAGAACAAATTATTTTAAAGCTTGAGTTTTATTATTAAGCTTGAGTAAATAGAAAGCAGAAACGAAGATAGCCGAAGAATCTCTACTTTATTCCACTTACGATCTTATAACTAAAGATATGACGAGATGAGTTGCCTTCTACGCCATCACCTTCTTCAGGAATGCTGCAAATGGAAAATTGGTAAGACAAGGGGTCACACGGGACAATGGTTTGTACCCTCATGCGAAACATGTAGGTTGAGGAAACAACAGGGTCAAATAAAATCTTTCTAAACACATATAATGTACTTGGTAGGGTAATGTTTTCTAGAACAAAGGTGCAATCTTTTAGGGAAAATCTTTTTATGTGGTGTGTGTGGTTGCGTGCGGAAATTTGATTAAGTGTACTTGGATACAAAGGCATATGGGTGTCTTATGTGCACGGTGTGACAAGGGTTCAAACTCGATATGGATTCAAATTTAGTGGTCTAATATACATCTTTTTCATACTTTGAACGTTTTGGACTAAATAATGTACAGATTTAGGGTAAAACAGAAAAGAGAAATACTTACGAGCATAGGGGATCATGCCGTCGTCATCTTCAGGGTCCATGCAGTCCTTTGTGACTTCCGCGACCTCGGTATCTTCCAGTTTCTCACCTAATAAATTTATAAATATCATTAATTTTATTTCAAAAAGAAACGTATACTCTATTCCATTGTTAACTAAACATTTATCATTTTTAAAACTTCTTGGTCAAAAGAACCAAATATTTTTCTTCTAGATAATCAGAATCTGCGTTAAAAATAAATGCGATAGATTTAAAAAAACGCTTCACAGATTTTAATTAAACTTCAAACGTATCAGAATAACAAATCATTATTTTTAAACGATCAAAATGGCTTCTAGCCAAGTGATTTTAGTTCACGTCCAACTGGAAATGAAGTCGATGCCAATTTGTCTTATTGACATGTTGAAGCTTTCAATACAAAAATAGATTTAGCGATCAAATAAATAAATAACATCGGACCTCTCTTGTTCAATATACCTTATTTTTCTACTTTTAGCGGCTTGAAAGATTTGGTGCTTTCAAAATTTGGGATAATATCAGAATGTATTCGATTGTCACAAATGTTACCTAGAGCAAGGAGAGTGTGGGTAAGCTCGGCGCCAAGCATCAGACCGTTCTCGTTCTTGTCGTACAGTTTCAGACATTCCAAGAAGTCCTCGTACTGTCCCTGGTCTTTGTCTTTCTTTGCTTGGCTGTAGATGGGAAGGAACTCTTCAAGCTGAAAAAAAAAGTCCGGAATCAGCTGATATTCAGAATCAGTAATCACTCAGGAAACCGAAATAATGCTAAACATATTTTCGTCATATCGAAATTATTATAATTATTATTCGATCGTATTTTAAACCCACTACGTCGATATCTTTGGAGTATCCCCCGGTAATAAGACATGAGAGAAGTCATCGTTTTCTATATTTTAATTTCTGGTTTGAAAAAACACTTACGGTGAGCTGCTTCTCGCCCTTCTTCTTGGTGCCGCCGAGTTTCTCGATGGTGGCGCATGTGGGGTTGGAGTTGAGCGCCCTCAGGATATCTCCGAGGTTGAAGGCGTCGACCTTGCCGGAACCATCGAAGTCGTAGATTGAGAAGGCGAAGGATGCCCCTGAGTAACAAATACAACCGTGCAATTATACCGTTCAGGAATACTTGAGACGAATCCGTTGTAACATACGTTCTCCGCAGTACCTTCGTTAGTAAAAAAAAATATATTTGAAATAATATTGATTTAAGATAAAATTTAAATACTCGATATTTAAACTGTTAGATAAAAATGGAGATATTAAAATTACCTCATTTTTGTTTTTGTGTTCCATTATAATTTAAAATTATCTTACGTATACCGTTTCATTAATCTAATATTCCATGGCTTATGAAACATTAGGCCAGATATTCAGATCTAGAACTACGTACGTGGTTCTGGAAATACGACTTGTTTAGTTCAGGTAGAGCGCGGCGCGAGGCGTAGGCGGACATTCTTCGCCCAGAATAATACTTTTAAACGTTACGTTTCAATATATTCAGCGTGAACTCCTGAGTCACATTCTAATTATAGCCCGATTGAAGCTGTACCCTATATTTAACTGAGTAGGTAGTAACTGGTTCAGCATCGATTTTTTTTATTTTAAAACTCCTGTTCCTCTATAACTATTTCAATTTAATTCGTATTAAATATTGTTCAAAAAGATAATTAAGGCACGCGCCTATTAGAGAGCTACATTAAATCAGAAAGAAATTTGAATTGTTCTAATTTGTGAAAATCTAGGGAATTATCGACGTAAATATTTATTACATTAATCTGCAGTTTCCGACGCATGCGTAAAGTGTCATAAGTATCAGCTGATTCAAGATCATCCACCGACCTTGATAATGACAGCTGATTTATAGTTGCAAATGCAATTGCTAAGACGAAGATATCGGTTGCATAAAGTCAGACATCAACCATGTAGGTAGAGTTTCGGTTCCCACGCAAAAACATAAGACGCACGCTTGCAGTGAAATCTGAGCGGAGTTTCTCTGTTTGGGCGGGCGGCGATTCGGGATCACGTGACGCACAAGTTAATTTTGGAACGCAGCGCGCGCGCAGCGTGGCCGTGCCACTGGCGCTGCTGCCCGGCATCTCTTAGTAACGCACGCCTTTTATGAGAAACGCTAAACTTAGATGTTATGGTCCTCACTCTTGTTTCATTTATGTAATATTGCGTTATTTAACGTTTCCAGAAATAATTCTGATGATGCCATCATCTCCACAGTCGTACCGAATTTTATCACATTAAACACCGAAAATTTAGGGCATTAGTCATGTTAGTGTACTAACCTTTTGTACCGACGAATCTTAGACTTATGTTACATCTGTTAAAGAATTAAGTAAACATGTAATAATTTCAATTATACTCACTTTCAACGTCGTTCTTGCTGAGGTCGCTCTGAAAATTACCAAAAACATTTCGTTATTTCCTTGTATGTAATTGTTGCCATGCATAGTGTAGGTATTAGTTGGTGTGCAGTCACAGCTTTGCTGCATGGTTTGTGTATAAGCATTCGGGTTATACGATACCATCTTCTTTCACTGGTTTGTAAGCACAACACTGATTTACTTTACGGAAGGTGTCGTGAACACATCCGAATCGCTCGCGAGCATCCGGTCTGCGGAATAACTTGCACGAGGAACAAACGCGTTCTACTTATTGCTTCATATTGAATCACTTGCCAAGCTAACAGTCCATTTTTCTCACTTAACACCTTTCCACATTTTCACTGACGTCAGTGACTCACCATTTTGTGTGGTGTTAGTTGGTTCCCTCCCGGTCTTCACTGGCAGACGTTCAGACAAGAAGTGGGGCTCGGTAACTTTTCGCGGGACTGTTTTAACTGGCTTAGATGGCGCACCCGTCTGGATATTTGAGATTTAGCCCAGGAATCCGCGACCGTTCTATTTTCGGCGGACTCGGTCCGTTTCCATAGCGTCTTCGCACACACACTACTTCAACAAGTGTAAGAGAGACGAAAATATATTTCACCTGTCCTATGTGGATATCGTGGTAACGCCAATTGTAATGGTAAATGTACATTTATGCTAAACTATTTCGATCGTATCTGTGGTATATGTATATGCTCCTTGGAATGAAGGTGTTTAAAATATGTTCGATAGTTAACAGATTGGCAGTTATCAAGTCTTAATGTCATTTTGAGTATGCTGTTTAATATATTCAACGAAGTATGTAGAAATGTGTGGAAAAAGGTTTTATTTGCAAATTAAATGAAAGTGAAACAGTAGACGTGGTCGCTTAAACCTTTATTGTCGAGACAATCGAAATAACAATAAACAGGAATAAGGTCAAGGAGTCGCATGGTTAGGAAATTAGTACTCGCCACATTCATCTGGTTTTACATCGAAAGTGTATCCCTTCCAGTGTGAGGAATTGACCAGGGCTTCGTTGACCGTATTGAACTTCCATAAAAGAGCGCGGCTTGGTGAAGGCGACCTTAGACTTCTTTGATCCAATAGACTTGCAGCTCGACGCCTTGCATCCGGCGATAACGGGCATAGTCCTCGAGGGGGACAGGGCACTCGATTTTCCTAAGAAATTGAAACCATAATTATATGGATGTTACAAATATCAAGATAAAATTTTATGAAAATGAAGTATGGCTATCGTTTTTTTTTTCAATCAAATTTTATTAAAATCTGTAATTAGTAGGAAATTCTATTCAGAACAAGAACCTATAAAATCAAAAACTTTGCACATCGTTAGCGATCCCTTTAGGTGATAGAAGCTTATAGCACGATCGAACATACGAGCACTATATGATGAGTAATAGTGATTTATTTAGTGTGGGTCAAGCGTAAATATTAGAACGTGTTATTTATAATGATCAACAGCGAGAACATAAATACTACTGACGCAAATTAACAACAACATGAAAACAAGTGATAAGATTGTTCATTAGTCTGAAAGTGCAACAAGTGCTGTAAAGGTGGATCTCTTTGTCTATTTATTAAATTATTGTCTAGTTGAGTCTTTCCGACTGCTGGGAAAAGGACTCTCGCTTCCAGGAACCCTTTCCACTACTTTAAAAAAAGCAGGTCTCGTCTTGGCCATATTCCACAAATTAAATCCGTAACAGTGTTGTTTTTATCACTTTTATGTTCGAACCTTGCGTCTCCCAGGGGTTCTGCGCCGCCACCATCCTCTAAGACATGCTAAAAGTCGAGCGCCTTGAGAACGACATCGACCGACCAGCGAGCTTTTTCTTGATCCACTAGCTGCTGCCGAGACTGCTGAAGTTGCTGCCAATTCCTTTGCTTTAGGCTAAAAAAAGACAAGTAAAAAATAGATTCCAAGTATGATGAGATGATATTTTTTCTATTGATTATACTTACAGAGGGTTCTGGCTCCTGGTGCGTTGACAAATTTTCATTAGAAGATGTATTCGCAGTCAACAATTCTACTTCTTGTAAGGTCATCCCTTTTGGATCTTCTAAGATAGGTTCGACTTCATCTTCTGAGCATTGCTCGTAATCACCTGACGAATAATCGAATATAAGTAGATCGTCATACGCGATCCAGTTAAATTTATAAATATCGACATCTTACTCACGATTTAAAGAAAGATATGCATTTTCATACCGAGCGACATCGTTGCTTTCGGTTAATTTTTCAGGAATTTCATTGCAAAGCTAATGGTAAAAATAAATGATTTTAAAACATAATATCGCATACATTTAATCTCGACTAATATCAAGCGGTTTTTGTCAAAAAGAAAATGCAAATAAGCATACTCGCTGATTAGTAAATATTCAGCAATTGGAAACTAATGTTTATTTTTTCTTAACTGTGTTAAAAATAATTACCTCTCTTATGTGAACTGAAGGAACTAAGTGCGAGACCGTACGGGATTTATCGACATCACCGGCTCCATCGTCGTGTATATAGAAGGCCATATCTCTACCAATTAAGTCTTCGGCAAACGCATCAGTCAAAAACGAATAGTCTGAATCTTCAGTGCTAGATGATCGATTCATTGGCACACCACCAGTTATTGATTGAGATGGTTGGTCAAATGACATACCCATTGCAGTGTTAACATACGATTCCATTATTTTACCCATCGCTTGAGTCAACAACTCACTACTTTCAGGATTATTTTCTGATACATCGTTGTCGTCACAATTAACAACTTTTTCAACGTCACTCATGTCGAATAGATGATTTATAAACATCGAAGTTGATTTTGTTAACTCGTGCTGGTTCTAGAATTTTCATAAAAAATATCATTTCCATTTCCAAATGCAAAATTTCAAGTAGATTATAAACTTACCGCTTCCAATTCCTCATCACCTTGACCTATAAAACTGGTCTCGGGTTTATTCTTTAGAAAGTCATCTGAAATAACATCTACATTTTATACCTAGTTTAAGGTACATTTTTAGGATTTATTTATTTATTAAAAAGAAAAAAAACAAGTTAAACATTTTGCACCATAGTTTCACTAACTTTAAATAAACTGGCAAGCGTATGTGTTACCTGAATAAGAATTACCTGTTACTTTTTGAGGCGTCGATGTAGCAACAACATTGGCAACTTGCTCCATCTTATTTTCATTCACGATGTCGCTATCGCCCTTTGACGCCTCAAACGATGTATCTTCATCATCACCATCGCATAGTTTGTCACTATCACTGTTTTTCAATAATGGCTGATATGGCCACGGTGGACCTATCATAAAAAATGTTTAACTCCAGCCTACTTATGAAGTTGTAAATTAGAAACTTGCTTATTGGGTTTACTGTTGTCTACAGGGTTGCTAAAGAGACGGAAGGGAACTCTGCTTTATGGAATTCTTGACCAAAATAGCGACACCCCTATTGACAAACTTTTGCTATAAACTAGGAAAGGTTTCCATTATTACCTGGCTCGTTACCAGCATTGGCTATAATATATGCTTCATCTAAAATTTGACTAACAAGGTGAACTGCCAATAAAGCAGCAAGACGCGGGTCGCAGGCCGGCTCGCCATCAACTGGACATACAAAATTGCAGTTATGATTTAACTTATACCACCCCCTGAATAGTATAAATGTAAAACTTAAATATACAGATCGAATAACATAAATATTATCCAGAAACACACCTTCTTTGTTTGTCATCTTGACGGATTTAACTCATTTTTTCATGACGTTTCTGTTACCTTTAAATACTTTTTAATTTATTTTTTTCAACCAGTATTTTAGCTAAGTTTTTATTTCAAATTACAATGGTTGTCATAACAAGCTTGATAACAAAATAGCATTTAGTATTATGTAAGCAAAAACGAATAAACAAATAGTTTCGTCAAACGATGTCATCCAAATTTCATTAAAATTATATTCGTCCATCATAAAATTTCTCGAATACGTAAAAAGCATTTTCCATTCAAAATACGACACGTCGCTATTTCGGTAACGCCCAGCCAATAGCTATAGTATGTTGCATATATTCTAAAACTTCAACCTCGATCTATTTTTGTTGAAGTTTCGTGATTGTATCACGGAATAATCTGTTAAAACCAGGAGAAGGATATAAATCTTGAACTAATTGCATTTGAGGATTACGAAGCCTGGTATTATTATTCTCTAGGTACAAAGCTAGGCACTAACTTTTAATGGGGTACTAACGAGTCGCTCTATATATTTACAAGGAATGGAAAAAGGTGTGTCACATGTGGGCGTAAACCAATAAAACTCTATAGGGCTATGACAAAATAATATCTTAACAATTCTTCGCTATGTGCCTTTTTCATGTGATTATTTTGTTACATATCTATTAATATTTTATCATAGTATTTGTACAGTGTGAAAATATGACCCTAGCCTTTCATCCTGTAAAAATCATATCTGTGATTTAATTATGGATTGGTATCTAACACTCCATAATAAATACTGCACCTCCATGCTAGTTTACGAACTAAATCAAGACACTGGCACTTGTTAAGGTTCTATTAAAGTTATAGAAATCCCATAAGAAATACGAAACCATACCAAAGAACTCACTGAGTAAAAATAAAATTAATAAACTAGGCGATCCAATCCAAGCATCTTATAACATGTATGTTTAAAGTTTTCCATCAAATGCGCCATCAACTATTTTTGCAAAAAAATACCGTATTTTTTTTGTAAAGTACCTCTTAACTCTTAAAACATGTTCCTATAGAAATAATAACAATATATGTGGACACAACTAACGGAAACAATCTACAAAATGAGTACTTTCTGTTTAGTGCCGGCGCTCCCTGACCGTCACTATTTATAAAGTAAATTGCCTGCCACAAAGTGAACATTGATATCTACGCCAATCTTGTTAATTCAATGTCTTTATATGTTTAACATTTTATGAGGGGACATCAAAATAATGTATTGCTTGAAGCAGGGTTGAATGATTAGCCAATGTAGTTCAATATTCGTCAATATAATACTTACACCGATAAGTAAAACTAAATTTTTGTCTAGGCCTGTTTTAAAATTCTACGTACTAGTAAAGTAGATACATTTTTGAATAGAATATTTGGGGCTAATGCTTAACCTAAATAACCCGTCGAAGGTAAACGAACATACATCTAGAACTCCTCTATTAATTGATATATTCGTACTGTTATTGTCCATAATATGTAAGTTTGTGCCTCAATGTCATCTATCAGAGCAATTAATCAAGTTCGAATAATCGTATGGCCTACATTTTCAGCTGGTCGCAGAGCAGCCATGTTGCCGTTTCTATGGCAACCGGAGGCTGCCTCTCCGCCACTCGACCCGCGCGCACAGATCAATGCTGAAAATTTACTAGGGTTGCTTCTTACTTAAAAGCTATAAAGTGTTTGTGCCATGAATTCACAATGTACTTATTTTTATACATGCTGTGTTCTGCGCTAGTCTAAACACAAATTTATTAAGATTTATAAGAAAATTGTCAATCTCATTGGGTTCCTAAATGGACGTAACATACCATACCATCGCAGTAAATATATTTTTTGAACCAAAGATCCCATTTACTTCATATGAAAAGTGAATTGGTTATCTTTACTAGTTCTTAGAAGATAAAGTTAGGTAAACAAACGTGCTAAGTAATGAAGAACTTAACAGCGACAACCCTACATACCGGTCTCGTCACAAATGCGCGGAACCTCATTCCCTGTCTCGCGTTCCTTCAGAGAGGTCCTCGCTTCGTCCCTCACCTTCCCATGGTGCCACCATACAATGTAAACAGTGTTTCTCCCATAACTAAAGTAGGATGTGTTAATTACTGCAAGTGAGGTATGTTTGCAAACTATAATTATGTGTTGTCACTTACTACAATTACGTAACCTTTTAAGTGTATTAGTTTCAAGGGAACAGTTATAATAATAAATTACTCTCGTAGAATACCCGTTTCTTACGCGTTTTCCTTATCGTTTTTGGTTCTAACAGAGTTCGGAAACAATTTTCGGGTTACTAAAAATCATCCCCCTTTTAATTACCTACACCTATCTAAAATTTTATTTATCAGGATAATTCCTCAAAATGAAATTCAAAGACATGTCCGAAGAAGACCCGAATACTGAGGAGGTGGTCCCGATCCCGGTTCAGATTTTCCTCTGGAGACAGACCACCCCTTTCGTAAGACCGCGACTTGGGAAAGTTCACGATGCCGCGTGCATGGTAAGTCGCACTTCAATTAAATCCCATCCTGTAATATATTAACAGCGCCTAAATCTAAATGTTCGCAAAATGTGTACATACGCTAAACCATCTTTGTTTTTCTGTGGTGTATGTTGAATAATTTATTATATTCAGAAGGTATTCGATTATGGCTATCACATTTAGTAAATACGTTAGTAGATAGAAGTATTTATGTCGGAAACCTTCACAGTAAGGTCTTATCTAAAAAAAAAGTGTGAAGTACTTACTTGTATTTTCGTTTGCCATTATTCGTGATGCTATCTCGTCTACAAAAAACAATAACGTTATCGGTAATCAAATCAGTGTTGTAAATACAGCTGTTTTGTGAAAAATAAAACTGTTTTGCTGATTGTACATGGAATATATGTTTCTTCAAGTATCTCCCGTATGGTCTAGTGGCTAGGATACCTGGCTTTCACCCAGGAGGCTCGGGTTCGATTCCCGGTACGGGAATATCTTTTTGTGATGTTTTGCATTTTATGTCTGTAGCATTGTTGTTAAAGTTTCACGTTATTAATTTGTAACACACAGTTCTGTCAACGTGCTCCCGGACACCATGTAAGTAACCACGATCATGAGCTTCTGGCTTTACCTACGCATATAAACTTCTCTTCTTGTACATACATAAATTGCCTTTCCCAGTATTTTCTAATTGTTGCATTAAGTTATTCTACAAATTTAATACTTTTCCTATAAAATAAATGCTTTATTTTTCATGGAAGGTAAGTATAACCATTATTTATAAAGTGTGTTTTTTATATAAGTATGCTGACTATATTCAATTTCTTACATCATCATAGCTATGTGATATTTGAAATTATAACTTCTTAAATTGTTATTTAAATAATTTTGCTTTTGAAATATATATTTGAAACAATATTGCTATCCATTTATGTATTTAGGGGTGGTTTTAAGAATGATGTAGATTTAATAATTACTACCTGTATTTCAATTATTTTATCTGTAAGTGACCTAATCTTTATAAATGTCAAATTGACTTTAACATGTTTACCTTTAAAAGTTTAAACTTTTAATTCTAGTTTTGTTTTACCATTTGAGCAGAAAAATGATGAATTTAAACGTTTTAATGTTATTTTACTTTTTCATCGACCTCCCAGGAAGTCAAGGAAGCATGTAAGGTATGTGTGCATGAAACTTATTTTGTTTTGATAACAGTTTTGCCTATATATTATTACTGTTTGGGGTACCTACTCAAAACTAATATCATCAAATAAAATAAAAATAATGATACCTTTGTGAAAAAGCGACTTCAAATCTATGACTTAATATTTATATAGTTGTAGTTCCTAGCTGTCGCATTAGGGTAAAGCCTGGAATGATTGTTTAAGTTTAAAGGAAGAAGTAATGTTCAAGGTTTTTTAAATAAATTTAATAATAATATACGTTACATACTTAGTTTGCTTTATGAGAAATATGATACTATAGATAGTCAATTTTAAAATTTTATTTGACACTACTGTAAATAAATTTTACTCAATTATTCTATTGGAACTCCTAAATTATTTAATAATTATTTTCAGTCTTTTGAAAAAGTGTTGGTTCAAAATCTTCGATTTGGACTATCTATTAGTTTAGCGGAAGCTATAGAATCTATTCCACGATGGAGACTCATCCAAGCATCATTGCCTCATGTGATGCATGCATTAGCAGCTCTGTTACACAACAGGTAAATATAAATAAATGATCATAACATAATATAGTTTTAAAAATATATTATTTGTTAATGTAATGTTCACAATTCCACGCATAATTCCCACCAGTACTGATATTTTTAGGTGAAAAAAGTTTAATATAATTATATGGCAACTTCATGGTTCTGTAGTTTGTTTATTGAAATAAAACAATACTTTTCAATTTGATTAATATGTTATAACACACTGTTATTATTTTCTTTCAGAGTAAAAGACAACATGCAGTCCTTAGGAAATGTAGAAACAAAACTACTGTACACACTGCACTGGATCTTACTTGACGCTTCTGATGAATGTATTGAAAGTGACTATGAAAATAACATCTTCTACTCAAATCCATTTCACTACCTGTTCTCTATTCCGGCACTGACGGTATGGACTTGCTTTTATAAAAATCTTTTTATTTCGCTTAAATATTTTAATAATCTATTAAAAACGTATTTATTTTTCTTCTAGCTATTTGTATTCCTGTTTGCACCACTGTCTCACCACCTGAAAGAATCAGACTTCACAAACAATTATCGGTTAGAGAATGGCCTAAAGATGTGGCAAGCTATGTGGGAGTTCAGGCATCCAGAGGCGCCATGTTTTACAACGCTCGTCAAGCCAAAGCCCAAGCCTCTAGGTGGCAAGTATTCCAAGAGACATCAGCCAGGCGACGTGTTCATGGGACGTATGTAGAGAAACCTATCATATTTTTACTCTATAGTAATTTTATTACTATTGACTATAATTTATGGTACTTTTCCTTAACATCATTTCTTGCTACCCCTGGACTGACTCCGCTGGATTTTCATGTTTATTACTTATGTTCTTTCTGGTTTCTTAGGTATTTAGTATCCTTGGGCAAATGCATACAAACTTTATGGCTTGGTTTTGATATTTTATATTCAATAAATAAAATAACTAAATATCCTTATGAGTACATAAAGATACATAATTTACAGTCCATCATAAAATTTGACAGGGAAGTTATCGAAAGAGGAGGGAAATGTGACTGGAAGTCCTCCAAGTCAGAACATTTCTATGTCTCAGTCGGAAGTGACGTCGAAACAAGCAAGCACTGAAGAAGAACCATGGCTCTCATCACCGAAAGACACGATATTCCCTGAAACTATTCCTGAAGAAAGTTCGAGCACCGAAGAAGAACATGTGGTGAGTATTTTTGGAGTGTACCTAATCATATGCCTCCCAATATCCAGGTTTTTCTATCAACCAAAATTCGAGTAGACAGAAGCAAGTCTGACAATCAGTCTAACTAAGAGGTATCGTGATGCCCAGGTAACTGGGTTGAGGAGGTCAGATGGGCAGTCGCTCCTTGTAAAACACTGGTACTTAGCTAAAACCGGTTAGACTGGCAGCCGACCCCAACATACTTGGCCGTTGATGAACTAAGCTGTTGTCTGTTCTTTCAGTTTATTTACCGTCTACCATCGGAGCAAAATTTCGGAGGTGCTGTAAAGGAAGCCTACACGGTATACGCAGCTGATCCCAGTATATTCCAGCTTCGTAAGAGTGACATTACAAAGCAAGGTCTACCTGGGATCAAACCTTTGCCACAGATTACTAAGATGAGGTAACTAACATACACATTACCACTACAATACTTTTGAATTCCAAATACCAATTTACTTAATACATCACACTTCCAAAAAAAGTGTGAAATCATGTAAAAGTAAGTAGAAGATTGAAGTGATTTAATGGTTATTCTTGCTTTGTTTTTTAGTTCCTCAGACAAAGAGTCTTTGTCAGATAGTGGCGGCGGAGGGGGAGGTCCAAAAGGTACTCCAACATCCACAGAAAAACCACCGACTGCAAAACAAGGAAATGTTAGTATGCAACAAGAAAATCAATGTATTTTTGACATGATCTAGCAATTATTTTGCTGATTATACCTAAATTATTTGTTCAGGTTTCTGCAGCAACTTTCCTAGACGTTGCTACTTTACGCTGCTTATTTACATCGCAGTGGCAAGAAGAGGGAGTATATTGGGCCCTTCACTACTTATATAACAGGTACATTACTTGATACGTTAAAAAGTTGTGTTAGTAATAGTATTCATCTACTAATACCATTAATTATTGCAGACTTCGAGATATATGCGATGATATGTCTAAACAGACACAACCGAGGAAAAGAAGCAACTCTTTGCCTATTCCCAAAATAGAAGTGTCTGTTTACCAAAGCCCTGACATGAAAGATCGGGACTCGCTCAAAAACTTCATAGAAGTTCCCGAAGTCAAAGACATGTCGCCAATCACAGAAATGCCTTTCACTTCACCAACGAAAGTAGAAGAAGATGCTCTTATGACGAGAAGAGCAAGTGAAAAGATAAAACGTAAAATGAAGATGGCGGACCTAAAAGCTTTCGTGGAAACAAAACTGCTGTCGAAGTCAGAAAAAGCTTTAGAGAAAATTGGACACGATGACCAGAAGTTCTCCTTCCACACCGCAGTTAGGATGATATCTGTAGCTATTTTTTTAGCTTATTTATACCCTCAAGCAGAGCATGAAGCTTTAATTTTAACTGTATTAAATTTCAGGAATACCACAGGAGCTTGGATAATACAGACGACAGGCCAAACTCGGCGTTGGCTAGTAACTTTCCACCCTTAGCTCCCAGACTAGCTGGTGGTGACTTGTTCCATTGCAACCTTATTAAAGGAAAAAGTATGCCGAGTCTAAGGTAAATACCTTCATACCATTCTATTTTTATTTTCTTCTCATGGCATTTTCCATTTGATCTTTCTATAGCTAAGGTAATTTTTACATAAAAATATTTGTAACATTGAAAACAGCGTAGACTTTTTTGTATCTTCTAAAACAATGCAGTATCTTATTTCATTTCTTACAAATTAACTTATATTATGTAAAATTTAGATATTTTAGGTTTCTGACTCTAATAGAAGTATGTAGAAAAAATATATTTGTTATTTACTAGATTGAATTGGAGGGGGAGAAGTATGACTAACATGTAAGGCGCACTTTGAATGCATCGTGATGTTTTATAACAGTTTGATTCTCCCTCTCTTACATGTGTTTTTCAAAATGTATTAAGCTGCAGTAAATCGCTAAGCAAACGTTGAAGCTACAATGATTCACAATATTACCTAAACTCTTTCCTCGTTTTGTCACTATCACATTATTTTTATCTTCCAATATCAAAGCACAGCATGTTTATTTTTAACAACACAAACTCTGGGTGAAAATTCAGTTTTAAAATTATATTTATTTCTCTTTCTCCCATCTTGTTAACGCTTATACCCGTACACTATTGTAATGGACAAACGATATGGTCGCTAGCTGTTTGATTGATGAGCTAGCATCTAATGGGTAAGTGAGCTGACAAAAGAAATTAGAGGCTTCGTTTCTTAGACTTTAGATTGGTACACCTACTAGTATTACAATATTTACTAGGAGTAGATATTTGCTTCACATTTTAACAAGTATCCGATTATGAGGCCTTATAATTGCTACGTAAAGCAAGCTTATTTTGTAAACCACACAATTACTTTGATAAGTATAGTACACATGACACACATCCAAATTAAACATACATCAAAGTAGTTGTATGCACGCAAAATGCTCATTAGAAACCTGATACACGAACCATAAAATATCTTGGTACAGTAGAATACAATGGCAAAGTATCGTAGTTAGAAACTAAATGATGGAAAAAGACTAATACTAATCATGAAATCATTAAAAATTATACACACATAAGATAAAATTTACCGCATACAGTTTTGGAGTTTAACGCTTTGTTTGACATTTAAAATGCAAGTATTGTGACTTAACCATTTCAATAACGTTATTTCATAACCAAGCATGTCAATTAACAAATCCGATAGCATGAACTAAATATACGAAAACACACAGCTATAATGTGAGTCGTTAATATAGAGAGCATTATACATTGTACTGTGTTTGCAAGTAAAGAAAACTTCAATGCACAATATAACCCGTTTTTTAAACTAAACACTTCTCTAAGCATTGAGAGGTAAGTATGTAAATGTATGATTGTTTGGCATCTAATCTGGAAAAATGATTCCAGGTATATTGGGGAGGTGAAGACGGAAAGAACACAAGGGCCGTCGAACACAATGCCTTGTAATATGCAAAAGAAAAAGAACCCTATCATCACTGTCACTGAACATACGCCCACGCCATCGCCTGATTATCTATCGAAAACTAGACAGGTTAGTAACTTATTCTTAATTTTTGTTAACTTAATTATTCTCTATGTTCAAACCTTCACTTCCTGGAACACTCAAAATGTAAATGCTTAATACGCTTTTAAAAAATTAGGGATCATCCAAAACGGAAGAGATTTAGATAATAAAAAAATGAGAAGTGAAGAAAATGGAAGATTTTTAACATCAAATACTCTCAATGCTAGGTTTAATAGAATACACACCATCTTGTTCACTATTTTCAGGGTTCATTAGAATCTCAAATCGACTCGGTAAGCATGCAAGGTTCCCAACATATACCGACACCAGAGCGCAAACCAAGCCTGACCCGTTCGCAAACAGATTCGAACATAACCTACGTCGTTGAAGAAATTCAAGAAGCACCTGGATCTATCCATTATATTACCAAAGATGGGGAAATAGACTTCCAAGTTGTGTTAAAGGTAACTATAAAGCCAGAACATAAAAATAACTTACGAACTTTTCTTAAACAACCATTTTATGTTTTGTCTGTCTGGATGTTTTGTAGTAGAGGTCTTTAGTCCAATAAGAAACAAAGATGTGGTTTTATTTCAGAGCATTTTCACAAGACGTGCTAAATCAATTTGTAAAAGATGTAAAATTCTTGTACCTATAATAAAGTTTCCATAAACACTTTTCAGGCGGTCTACTCGGTTTCGACAATGGACAGTTTCTACATAACCCTTCGTGTCATGGAAGTGATGTTGAATTTAGTGGATACTCTTATGGAAATGGGAGTTCACAAAAATTGGCAGAGTTGCAAAAACGATGAAACCCAACCGGGAAATGTAGATCCTATGTCCGATTTTAATAAAGATAACCAAAGCAAAGTAAGTTTAGTATACCTTTCTCTTTCTACTAAGTTTGAAAAGAACTTGAAAGATAAAGATGCACAATGTTGTTATTTCGTTTTTTCTTGTAGGAAAGAGATTCTGGTATTCCTTGCGCTCAAAGCCAAGAGTCAACGAATATCGAAGGTGGTGATAGCACAAAAGATAAAGTTAGGGAAGAAGATAACTTGGATTGTCCGTATTACATGATTATGCACATTATACTAAGGTATGTTACAAATACAATGCATTTTTTTAGGCTTTATATCTATAATTTTTATAATATATTTTAGGCCCTATTTTTATGAAATCTACTTGATTTTGTCAACGTAGCTAATTAAGATAGGTACTTAAAGAACCGCTTAACATTTTCCTAGCTCAACTAACAAATTCCAATTTCTAGACTGCTTCGTCAACTCGGATGTTCTCACGGTTGCACTACCGCCCTCCGTGGACCACAAGCCGAATGCCTGCGAGTCCAGGCCCGCAACTCCCTTCGCGCATTGCGTTCGGCCTGTATACCTAAGTTCACGACGCGTTTGAAGGAAATGACCAAGTATTCTCCAATAAGAGAGGTTCTTGACAACTTACATGCAGCCGTTGGATTTTGTGCTGAACCTGCTACTTTAGTTTCTCCTATGAGTAAGTGCTTTTATGATTATTTTTCGCTTGAGATTCTCTTAAAAACCAAGTTCTCAAGCACGTTCATACCGAAAACAAACCTGATACTTATCATTTGATGCAATTTATATTTCTTTCTAGATCAACAAAAACGGAATTTCACAAAATCTCCTGATATAACGAATCTGCAAACTGGTTACGCTACTAACTTCGGCGCTGGTCAGGGCTCTAACGCGAACCGAGCCATAGAAACGTTCATCATTGAGTCAACATTCAGAGTACTTGTCACACGGTTTGCTTTAATGCATAAAGAATTGAAGATGCTTGATAATTCTGTGAGTATTTGTAGTTTTTATTTTGTACTAGCTTTTCGCCCGCGGCTTCGCCCGCGTCGATGTCGGTTATATCGCGATTCCAAGAGAACTCTTCAAAAGTCCGGGATAAAAACTATCCTATATTCTTTCTCAAGGTCAACTCTATGTTTGTACCAAAATTCATTAAAATCGGATCAGTGGTTTAGACGTGAAAGCGTAACAGACAGACATGTCTGTCTGTCTGTTACGCTGACAGTTACTTTCGCATTTATAATATTAGTAGGGATTGTTCAAACGCCATCTTCTACTTTTTAACGAAGATTCTCAGTATTCTCATGGATTTTTTAAACTCCAAAGCCAAAGGTCTTTTGTAGTAAAAATAAATACTCATGCTATCATATTTTTTGTAGACCTTATACATGGAAGTACGTCTGCTACTTAGCTATGTGCGTGAAGCTCATGGTGGGGAGTTTCGAGTGGTCGCCTTCAGTGCATTACTGGATACAGCTGAAAGACCCGACAGCCAACAGAAAGAGTCCAACATGCAGACTACAAGAGTTATTAGGTTGGTACACATGGTCCATAGTAACAGTGTTCGTTTCAGATATTTCCAACTTTTCATTAATAACTAACACTTTTAAAAATTATACCTTGAAAGCAAAGACGGGAAGCGAAAAGCTACTCTGTGCAGATAGTAATAAGGACTATTTTAAATATATAATACAAATTACAGACACATTCCCCGCCAAAGTGAAGAAGAACGTGGTTCCGATACGGGAGCAGACTCAGGATGCGCTCCTGACGAAAGATCACACAAGAAGTTTACATTCAAGAAACGAAGCACGTCTTCCACTGGAGCTCATGTGAGTAAACATTGACTTCTTAAAGGAATATTACCATGCATTGTCAAAAGCATTTATATCTATCGTATAAATATAAATTTGAATCTCGAATTTTGAAGAATTGGCAACTCATACCCAGTGTTACAAACGCAAAATCAAAACCACATGATGGTAGTAGATCTAAATTCGAATTAATCCAAAGGCAATCTAAATTTAAATGACCAAAATTTCCAAGAACTTTCTTTAACGTAGAACAAAAGGCACCATGGACTCGCCTATCGTACTAGAAATTTACATAAACAAATATCTTTCAGAGTCTTCTAGAAACGGAAGGTGGTGATGAGTCAGTGAGCCAGTCTCCGCTATCAGTACGAACAAGACGCTACCAGCTTACGCCGCGCCAGTCAGAGCGGACAATCCCTTCTGCATCTTCTACGGACATCACACCGCACCATAAGATCTCACATTCCAAATCTATACCCTCCAAGTTTCATATTAGCGGGATAGGTAAATATAAACTTAAGCTATATAGAAATAAGGTCTATTCAACAAATCATGATTTGAGTTGCAATTATTTCACTAGTAGATACTTAAAATCATATATTAATCAACTTGCATTAAAGCGCCATTACTTTAGTATGTTAGGAGGTAAGAGAAGCAAATGTAGAATTAACTTCATATTAGATCAGTCCTGTAAATTATAATCTTCATTATTTCCCTTCACAGT
Source organism: Trichoplusia ni (assembly GCF_003590095.1). Lineage (NCBI taxonomy): Eukaryota > Metazoa > Arthropoda > Insecta > Lepidoptera > Noctuidae > Trichoplusia > Trichoplusia ni. Next base: position 6,636,749 of record NC_039485.1, read on the forward strand.
AAACTGGTTTCGCCAGAAGCCTCAGCACTCACAATCGCTGATCCGTAACGGCGGTGGTTCGGGGGAATCTCTACCAATATCCGGCAGTATGATATCCCTAGCGCGACCGCCACACATGCCGCCGCCACACACATCACGACCCGTACATGTCAAGCGAAGGGTTGGATATACACTCAACAGGTAATAATCACAACTTTCATGGACTGCGGGCTCATCAACAATCCCTACAGTCAAATTGTTGCAATTAAGGGAGAGAGACAGCGTATTACCCTATGTAGAGCAGCATCTCTCTGACACGATTGCAATACTATCATAAAGGAGATCGTGGTGGGCCTTGGAAACTTCAAACCTTAAATTTACTAACCTCTTTTGTTCATTACACTTTTAAGCTTCTTTTTATAAAAGGTAATTCAAGGTAAAACCAATTTAGTGTAAGAAAATATACTCATTAGGTGATAGATGGTCAATAGTGAAAGTAGATCAGGCCCTTCTTTCCCAACTAGTATCATTGTCTTGTGCAAGTGTGAGCATTGTTAACTAGATAACTGCTAACATTAGAGGACTCTTCCTATTATTTTTTTGGAGACTGTAAGTAAAATCCTGTCCATGTTTCAGAGCGCGAAAAAGAGTAGAAGACAGACTAAACAGATTCGGTCTTAGAAAAATGGGAAAGAAGAGAGATGGTAGTATAGAAGATACTAGCGGTGGTTGTAAGTATATAACACTTTTATTTAAGGAATGTGTAAATTAGTTCCCACACCTATTAAATTATAAACATGAAAGAAAGTCGACTTGTTCCAATAAAGAAGACAATGTTATATAACCTGCTCTCTATATACACACACATTTCTGTAATCATCCATGTATACTTACACCGGATTGACCAAACTTCCTGCTACCTGTAACAAGAACAAGCTTTCACGTGATTTAATCTTTTCTATAGATATGTCTCGTCGTGGTTCCGCTGAGGGCGGCTCAGGGGGTGGCGAGTCAGAAGTAGTTGTTCTGAAGCGACGTCGTCTAGTGGCAGCTGCGCCGCTATACGCGGGCTTGGCGCGGTTCAACTTCTTATTAGACGCTACACAGCCGGGAGGAACACCCGACGCGCTCTTTATGGCCGCTCTCCTAGACTTAGTGCGTACCTTCAAATTTAATCAATGTTTTATCAGAATGGAACAATAATACACATGGCTCAAGTTGTAAATGGAACATTCTCTCAACAAAAACGATACCTTTTTAACTTCAAGTAATAATAGATCTTACCAGAATCTGAATAAAGTTGTGTATCTTATGTATACTTTTCAGCCTCATACGGTCGTGGTCGGAAGAGCTGCAATATTACTTGAATGTGCACATTTAGTACATAATTGTAATAAGGGTCAGTGGCCTTACTGGCTTAAATCGAATACTTCTAAAGCTGCAGGTAAAATTAAGTTAAATAAATGTGTGTTCTGTTTTGTACTTGAATCGAACTGAACCCATATAAAATTGTAATATAAAATTTATTTTACTTACAGTGTCGCTAAACCCCCAATTGAAAAGGCAACGATTAGCTGGAAAACTATTCTACCAATGGGCAGAGGTAAGTTATATAAAATATATTCAAAATAAATAATAAAAACTTCACCTAATCATTTACTAATGAAATATTATCTATACTCTAGGCCATTGGTAATAGATTGGAAGAAATGTTGATTGAAGACAAAAAACACATAGATACAGTTGTGAACTTGGTTAATGACCCTGATGGACAGAGGGAGCTACTGCAACAAGATGAAGAGGAAGATTTTCTTGACGAAGGTAAACAATCCCTCAGTTTATATAACTCTATGTAACTCAAATAGATGGCAGCACTGACGTCATTCATCCGTCAATTAGATGAAGACTTGATCAACAACCGCGAATTTATAGACATATTTTCAAAGAAATAACACATATTCCATTTTAAGTAATGCACTTTCAGCCAGCATACGTATTCCTGGAAAACCAGTTGGTGCTGAATGCCCCCGAGCTTTGAGAATAATAGCTTGTGTTCTGCTCTTTGAAATAACGACGTTTTTGCGCGAAACCTATCAAAACCTCCCAAAAACCTGCCGCTCTTCACTCAAAGAAAGAGGACCCTGGGACAGAGTTTACAGGTACCAATTTCTCTTTTATAAACATTAGAAGATTCATTTTGGTAAGTAGCTTATTAATTCTTTGGTGTAAACGTTTTATTTTTTTGTCATTATGTTATGCGAAGATGGATGGAAAAACGACGTATTTTGTGTAAGACTAAGTGAGTTCATTATGTTCCGTTCGTTTGAAATGTATTAAGAGGAGTGCATATATTTGACAATACTTTTATTTTAACAGGGCTCTTAGCAGTCAACACACATTAATGCCAGTCGAGTATGTTTTCAAAAGAAATAATGCATGTTTCCTTGCATACGGCACTAAGCGTGCATGCGTATGTAGAATGTACATAATATTAAATAACGTACACTTTTAAAATGGAAGTATTATGTGCAAATTTCAGTTGGACAGATGTGACTCATAGCGAATAACGTTCACTTATTGGCGATTTTGGCACTCGAGACTCACAATCGTAGCCACATGTCAGATAGTTTAGCGAACCTTAAACAGAAAAAAAACATCACATTTTCCTCCATACTGTACATGTCGCTACAATTGTGTCGTTCTCATCTCCACGTTATGATTTATAACAACGAAATTCAAACTACGAAATAATGTGCGGACGCACAATTAATATGCATGGAATGTTGTAAGATAATGACACCTAAATTGCTATTACCTAAAATTATTCTAAAACTACACGAAAGTTAAAATTGTTTTGTGAAATACACCCTTTCAAAATTTTATCCAATAGTTTTATGAAATAATAAAATAGTTTAGATGACATTAGAAAAGAAAGTACGAACGCTTTTGCTACATTGGCATGCGAAAAACATCTGTAAAAATGAAACGAAAATGTATAGCAAACAAAATAGAGGCTAAATGAGTTAAATAGCTGGTAAAATGTAATTACCTTTCGTGAATTATTCGTGCATTAACGCGTTGAAATGTAAATAACTTGTATCACAGGGAAGCTAACCGTCGATGGAGTATGGCTCTGTCGAGCATGGGTCATTCACAAGCGTCTGCCCAAAGCCTACAATCGATTGCGGGAGCTGAGACAGAGCGTAAGATATCGTTTGTACTGCACGAACCTGAAAATGTATCTGGTGGAAGCAACGTTACTGTGAGTATGAAGTTTAAGAATAAAGTCAGAGCATTATATTTTGTATGAACCAATATTTATAAGATTGTAAAAGTACTGTAGTTTAAAAAAAATATAAGAAGAATGGGTATACACATCAGTACTTGCCGCTGTCAAAGCGAGATGCCTCTCCGCGTAGATTGGTGTGCTATCTCACTACCACGATGGCTTTTTCGGTATTTCTTAAAGAGCTCGTACCACAGTACAAGTACTGGTTCGTTCCTTATTGGAGTCAAATTTTAGTTAGCAGATGCCATACCCCCAGCTGTGGATGATAAGAAGGGTCGTTTAGGATCCCGCGGTAAAGGCATGCATCGCCGCAACACTCAGCAAACACACTCTGCGTACGGTTCCTTCAAGCGACGATCTATTAAACTGCGGCAAAAAGATACGAGAGATGTCGTTGATGAATGTATGTATTAATATTTATATCAGATCTTTTCAATTGCAATAATGACTTTTGCTTCTGTTCTGCAAAAGAATTGGTAAGTAATTTTTGCTTTTGGTAAGGAATTAGTTTTAATGACTAGAATATTTTAAGTTTGATTCTATAATGTTTCGATGTGCTCTGAGTAAAACTAAAAATTAAATATTGCAGTCGTTACCAGAAGATCAGATTCAATACAAAGTAGAAGAAAGGTGTCCTCTTTGTCAGATAGAAGTGATACTTCGGAAGTTTATCCAGGTACAGGTAAGAATCCCTAGTAGTTGTTTAGTCTATTTTTATGAAATCTACGTAGCAGGCTTTAGGCTTATAAAAGGCATTTTCTAAGTTCACTTTTACTTAACAAAAAATCCTTTTTTATTTTAAACATATCTTACTTTTTGTAACATAGGTACAGTAATAATGTCAAACGAAGTGGACAGTGGTGGGGAGGAGAGCCCCGGTGTACTCTCTGATGATCATGACCACCCACCGGACAGCCCTGACAGCAACTCTACTGACCCACCAGATACTAATAAAGGATTCCCTTGGCTTAAGGTTTGATTTTACCATATTTTGCAATATTTTTTGCTCACGGTCACGCATATATGTCGATAGTTGCCGATTAGTTTCGGACCCAACCGGGGTCCTTAATCATGAGCTGACGCGGTGGGATCGCGATTCGAAATAATTGTTAGATAACTTATAGTGGTTTTCTATGATTTGTTCAAATACACTTAAATAGTTTTGAATGAAATTGGAATATGCCATAGAATCTTAGTTTGATATTCTCCTAAAAAGTCATGAAAATTCACACTTACATGAAAAACAATACTTCGTATAGTAGATTTGACAGGCTTAATAACATTTGAACACATTTCAGGTGATGGTCAAGTTCCTAAACTCTTTCAACTACGTATGCTGTCACCAAAACTTTTGCCACCCTTACTGCTTCCGGCGAAACATGAGAGCCAGTGTAAGGCTCATGAAATCTGTACAAAAGGTAATTGGTTTTACTTAATATTCCTTTTGTTTTCCGCAGTCCTGTATTCCAGATGTTAAGTCTTATTATTATTTGAACAATACCTTTTAGATTTATGGGGAGAAATTCGGCCCGGAAATCAATACGACAAGTTCAGAAGAGGGTAACGGTGGAACACGTCGGGGAAGAAGATCCAGAAAGTCCTCTGAGCATTCTACAGATAGGTATTCTCAGTATGACACCGATTTTTTACTTCATTTATCATTTTTATAATAATCGAATCTAGCATATGAAATATAAATGTTTTTCAGTATTTATGTTTTAATAGTAATGAACAAAAAATTCTAATATATAATTTATGAGAAAAGTTTTCTTGTGACCAGAATCGAGCGTTCAGTGATTGAAAGCGCAGGGCTTGCATATCGCGCGGCCGTTGGCGAGCAGGGCAGTATGGCCGCTGAAGGCTTGCCGTCCAAACCCGCTGCTGTGCCATACCCACCTATAGATCCCCCACCTATACTGAAGTATCTTAAAGGACAGGTGAGTTGGAGAATAAAACCATTTAATATTTTTAGGTATCAGAGTAATTAAAATGTACTAGAAGTGAATCCATAATATTTGTTTTTCTACAGGTCCCAAAGTCTATAATGAGCTTATGTTGTCACTCTCAGTGCTTTAAGAATTACCACAAATTATTCTACCGTAGTACGTCGCTTACCTCGACACTATCCTTTGTATCAATCTGTATAACATTGGTATCAGCTTAACAATAAGAATATCTTCCCTCCTTTCTTAAATAAAGAATCTTCATATTACCTTCTTCTTCCCCTCCATCTTATAAATATTGTTTCAGGTCCGCGACGCCTACCATACGCCTCTTGCAACACTCATCAAAGGCGCCACGACAATGGGAGAGGATATGTTCGCAGAATGCGCACCAGTCGCATGGCAACTTCTTCTAGAAGATGACCGCGAACTAAGCTCTTGTGCGGCTGCATTATTCATACTAGCTGCGGTTAAAGCGCCACATACAGCTACTGAGATCATGCATAATGATTTAAAACATACTGAGCCAGCTACCAGGTATAAAATTATACTTGACTTTAATAAGTGTTACAGAACTTATTGCCCCCAGGTCCAATGTCAGGAAAACCCTTATTACCTTATCTTATTTTTGTGCCTCAGTGACAAAATGTTTCTCCAACTCTAATAAATAATCAAAGGTACTAAAACTTTTCTTGAAACATTGACGACACATTTGATGCGCCATGTTACTGGGAATCCATATTCTAAGTGCACACTGTTTTCGCCTCTTAAACCACAGGCTAATACTGAATCGCTAATAACACTTTCAGAATTAACGCTATATTAAGATTTCAAGTGATGTGGAAGCTAAGGTACCAAGTATGGCCGCGAATGGAAGAAGGTGCATCAGTTACATTTAAAGTGCCACCTCCAGGAATTGAGTTCACTTTACCTTCACCGAAAATTGGAATAGAGTCGCTAGCGGTTGTAGACCCGCCTTGGAGCCCACAAGTAAAGGATAAAGATATGGAGATGACATTGAATCAAGAAAGACATGTAAGTAGAAATTCTCTGACAGAAAAGGGTGACTTAGAAGAAAAGCGTTAACTTTATGCAGAAATATTTGTACGAACATTCATAATTTTCGGTATATTATAATATCGTTCATTATAACATTCATAATATCGTTGAGCAGTTAATTTGACCTCTAAAACAACTACCGCCTTTACGTCTGTGTTTAATATATTCATGCCCTAAGTAACAACTCGAATATTACCTTTTTAGCGTTCTCTAGTCACAGCCACTAAAACTCGTAAGAAACAGCAGACAGAAGCAATAAAGCGAGCGCTACAACAGCGTAACGACAAGAAACGTGCGGAGCGAGAGAGTTTCCTAATTACGACAATACCTATTACCAGGCAGGCCGCCCGCGAGCCTGCATTAGATCATGCAGCTGACGATCATGTTGAACGTAAGTGAAAACTGAGAAACATCCTTCAACAAACCCCGTTCATATTTTAAATACCATTTGAAAACTAAATAACTTTCTTTAGGAATGCCAAAACTTTTATAGAGTTAGTTGTATAATTTGTAGAGTGCACAGAAGCCGTTCTTTATTTAAAGTATGATTGGTTAAATACTCTATTACATTATGTTGCAAACTAATATGAATAAACTGAGTCATCTTAACTCTAACCAACAGCGCCAGCCGACGAGGAACTGGTAGAAGGTGTGCGAGGATCTCATCATACACAAGTAGCTTCTGCACTATTTCCGTCGACCTTATGTTCTGCGGTTGCCGAAATTGTGTCACTTTTGGACGACGCCGCTGTGTCGCAAGATGGCTGTTCTGTATATGAAGTTGCTTATCAGGTATACAATATTTAAATAAAACAACTTTCAAAAATATTTAAAAAACTCCGTCAATTTATAATTTTAAAGCATTTATTGTTTTATTTTTCGTGTTGGTCATTATATAAATTGATTCTTACAGGTCATATGGTGCTGTCTTGTCGAAGACTCAGCGCTTTTCCTCCGTCACGTACTAGAACGTCTAACTCGCGACCACCAAGATGAAATGTTCAAGTTGCTGAGACATTTGATACGATTCATACCTCGGTTGCCTCAACAAGCGGCATTTGCTTTATATAACTATATCATTGGATACGTCATGTTCTATGTAAGGAGTCCACACGAAGAAGGACAGAGGCTTGTCGGTGCAGCTTTGTCCATACTTTGGATGGTAATATAAACTTTGATACTTAATATATCGATTTTAAAACGTTAGTGAATCTTTTGCTCACTTTGCTTGATTTTTCAGGTGGTACACAGTGTCCATGGTATAATGTTCAAGGATTTAAAACAGATATTGCGTAAAGAACAATGCGATGCCTCAATATTGCTTACTGCCAACGTTCCTGCAGCTAAAAAGATCATTGTTCATGGACCACGTGAGTATTCTTCTTAGCCGGATAAATTAAATTGCTCCTTATGTACCCAAAAATACGGTTTACTTTTGCTCATTTTCAGCGGACAACGAAGGCTGTATACCATCTCAGTTCCCTGTTCAAGAAGACACGGTGTTTGCACAGATATTGAAAGAGTCGCTTGACTTCTTTGGTATCCCAGAAAAGTTACATCGAGAACATTTTCTCGTCGATTTTAAAACTCGTAAGTCGCTTTACAATGAGCCTATGAATTACTCCAATTTTATTGGAATCTTAACAGAGCGGATCGATTTATACTTTGGTCATTTTTGCAGGTCAAATACATAACCCGCAAGGATATGTGAGAGACCACTACTTCTTCAAACGCTCCCAATATCCACAGTTAGTACTGATTCATATGGAACCCGATGAAGCCTTCCAAAAATTACAAGAACAAGAACTCTTGCAGAAATTCGTTGAGATCGGCAAAGTTCTTCTGACTTGGGCTATATTGAAAAATGTTGACATGGTACGTATATTATTAGAAAATTATTCAAATGCTAGTTTCGTGTTTGAATTGGTAGAAGCTTTTGCGCAGCAAGAAGAGCAAAACTTAAGCGTTTATCGGTCTTAGAATCATTTAATTTGTGTGGATTACCTAATCATGTAACCTTTCTTCTAGGTTGTCCAACGTGTGGTGTTTCTACATGATGAACTGATGAAGCTGCCGTCTTTTCCTCGTAAGGCACTTGAAGCAGACTTAGTACTGTACAGCCGGGGAGCTCTCGGTTCTACCCTTCTAGGATTAGACGTGTTACATAAGTTCATGTAAGTTAGTCAACCTCGGTTTTCCTTACATACTTTATGTAGATCGGTGTTTATAGCGATTTTAAACCTAAACCGCTGATACTTTCACACGAATAAGGTTCAAAATTGCATACAAAAACACGGCAACGTCATATTGAGGTTTTATTATTTTGTAAGGTCTTCAGTTACTGACTAACTGCAATGTTTTCTAAACTCGTTACTTGTTCAGGCAATGTAAATAATCCTCTTTATTTCCGACCTTATTGACAGTTTTACAACCGTTGACATTTCAGGTGGGTACGACTTATAGCTCGTATGTTTGAAGCGATGGCTGGGAACTTTACGTCATCGAGAGACATACATCTGTTCCTGAATGTTCTGAATGGGGCTTTGATGCTGCATAGCGAAGACTCCTTAATACTGAGATATGTCATAGCGACATACGTTAACGCTGCCTTCAATTTCAAAAGCATTTTCTCAACTAACGGGTATGTTTTACCCAAAAACTAATAACTTTGATGCCTGCACTACTAACAACAGGCAAAATAATGAAAATTCTCTCTTTCGCAGCTACCTTCTAATAATGCCAACATTATTACAAATATACTCCAACTTCCAAACGAACAAACTAGTGACAACAACTATTGAGTATGCAGTGAAACAATTTTATTTACTAAATCGGAAGCCATTTATTCTGCAAATGTTTGGATCTGTATCGGCCATTTTGGATACAGACGAAGAATCTACGTATGGAGATGCGAGTAAAGTATGTTATTACTACTCATTATTACTCTTTTCTTTATTAAGCAAATAATATTACTAACTATTTTAGTGCTTATTGTATATGACAGACAGTTGCAACCAAAAAATGGCCACCTGAATATCTGGATACGCCGTCTTTGACCGTTTATCCTGTAGGGTGCTAATGGAACATTTACAATATTTCTCTTTACTTTAAGGTACAGTCCAGCTGTCTATTCAACCTTCTGCTAAGTCTTGAGACCCCTTCACCGGATCCTCTTCACATCGCAGAACTTATTAAAGAGGAAAAACCATTGAAACCAATAGATTTCTGCTATCGCGATGAAGAGGAGATGGTCAATGTATTGGATTGTATCAGTTTATGTGTGATGGTCGTGTCGTACTCCGCTGAGAGTATGCGGGGTTACCAAATGTTGGTACGTATGAAAAATACTTTATTTATTTCTTTTTCATGATAATAATCACTGATGTATCGCTCCTAAGTAGTAATAGTAAAAATATAATGCAAGTTAGTTTATGACAGCAGTATTTGTTAACAAAAAAACACCAAAAGCTTTGCTACGATTCGATTTGCAAAGCTCCTATTTCAATGATTTGAACAATTTTGGGTCCATATTACAAAAAAAACTTTTTTCAATCCGATAACTTTTCTTAGATTTCAGTGGTGTAGACTGGTTCTATGCTCAATATGCTCATCTACTGCATCGCATGTTGTTGTAGTTTTACTGTCGCTCCAATTCAATCTCCTTGCAACTCAAATTGCAGATAATATTAGAAGCCATTCTCCCATGTTACGTCAAACAAATTCAATTGCCAACCTACAATCGCGAGGGCAAAACTGAGAAAGAGATCATTCAGCAGTTGGCTATTGCCATAAAGACACTTGTCAACAACTGTGAGGGCCTGTCGAAGTGAGTTCTTATCTAACATACTTTTTGTACTGAAATCCCTATACCTGTATACTTAATTTGCGCTTCATTCTTGCATACAGCTCTTTCCTTACGCATTTTATTAGTGACTAATTTCGCTGGCGATGAAAAGCCATTCACGAAAAAACTAAATTATAAAAAATTCTCTAAGCTATAAATTTAAAAAGTTATGTATAATGCGAATGCCTTATAAACTGCTTTATTAAACAACCAATTATTTTTTTATGTTGTCCCTTTTCGTGCAATATTATAGATCTTACAACGGCCCGTACAGAACGTCGCCTGAGCATAAGGGCTCGTCACAGAGGACGGGGCCACGCACGGCCGCCGCAACCATCATCGCCTTCGAAGAGTCCCATTCTAAATACGATAACTCCAAGATACCTGTTCCTGAGTATACTGGGGCTGAAGATTCGGAGGTAAAAGGACAAATCACGTATTATTTATCCATGTGCGTCCTTCAAGGAAGTTGTATTTGCTATGTATTGAGGCCTATAGACTCTTTAGTAGTCAACAGTATCCAAAGTGAAACACATACTGCCTTGGACAGTCAACTACGACAGTCCATGAAAAAAATCAGATTATGCATTATAGCACGTAAATATAATACAATGGTAGAAAGAGAAGCTTTTCTTCCTAAACCAAAATATAATAGATATTCTTTATAAATCTCATAATACAGCTCTCATCTATCGTTGCTTACCTATTGTGTGACCTTCAAACAACAGCTTAAAACAATATCCTCTATTTCGCAGTTGGTTCGAGCAGAATACCGGAGACCTCGCGATGTGTTACTATCGCTAGTCGGTGAATTCATTGGCCGGGCTACAACTCGCTTACTGGAAATCAACGGGTCTAACCGTAGCGGTGGTACGGAAGGAAAGCCTGTAGAATTATTGGATTCCAAGTCACACGCAGTAAGTCACAAAAAAGCTTTTATTACACAATCACACGGTTAAGTATAAGGTGACGATGATGAGAAAAAAATCCCGACCCTCCAAAAAATAATGCAAATTAACTCTTGTGGACTTCCTCATATAAAGTCCCACATTTCTCACAGGGGAAAGGTCTCTTACTTCATATAAACCTCTCTTACCTCTCTATCTTTTACAATTAAACGCGTGAACAGCATTATTCACAAAACTATGAAGTGTTTTGTATTAAAAGCTTTCTACTAATAAAGCAATGAAAGCACACCTATTTCAAACTACTTTAAAAATCAACTCATATTTCTATCCACATTCCAGCGCCTTGCAGAAATCGCTCACTCGTTGCTAAAGGTCTCTCCTTACGACCCTGAGTCTATGGGTTGTCGCGGCTTACAACGTTATATGACGCAAGTACTGCCGGCTGCGGACTGGGCTGATGACGCATTAAGACCAGCCCTTATCATGATTCTAAGGAGATTGGATAAGGTTTTCCTTAAGATTGCTAAGAAACCTAGCATCAGGGTAAGTAGAAATAAAAAATACTTTTTATACATTTTTATTTCATTTTATATTTCCCCCGCTGTTATTCATAGATTTTTGACGGTGGTTACGAGTAGTCAGAAGCTAGAAAGTCTGACAACCAGTCTAACTCAGTTATATCGTGTTGCCTAGGTAACTCGGTTGAGGATGTCAGATAGGCAGTCGCTCCTTATAAAACACTGGTACATAGCTACATCCGGTTAGACTGGTAGCCGACCGCAGCATAGTCAGGAAATACTACGATAATGACAAACCCAAGAAAAATCTCTGCTAGGAAGAGATGTTTTTATTTGCCACATTTTACTCTAATTACTTCTGACCTGTACAATATATGCTTACAGAGAAACACAGACTGGGATTCAGCTGCAGTGCTTCTGAAAGGCGTTTACGAAACAATGATTCGTTGTCCATATATAATGCACTGGCAACAAGTGAAAACTCTCCTAAATACCGTTCAAGTAAGTTTTTCCTGCACTTCTGATCGTCAAATGTATAGGAAAAAACATTAAAAATTCATCAAAAAATTCATTCTTGAACACATGCACATTATTGACTTAACTAAAATACGTTTATTTCGATTGTCACTTTTTGCAGAAACTATTTGTACCTTTAAGTAAGAAAAAAGAGAGTGTGAAAACATGGTTTTGCTATTACAATACGTAATATAATTGTATTTTATTGTATTAACAGGCATTGATAGTGTCAGACAACAACTGCGGAGAGAACTTATCCTCAGCCACGGCGGCCCTAATGTCACAGCCACCGCCGCCACATTTCTGCAGCACAGTCGTCAGACTTATAGCACTACAAATCATTAACTCTGGGGTAAATATCACACTCTCTAAAAAATTACAGCTATATAACATTATTTTTTTCAACATGATACACATGTGACCTAAGTTTAAGCTGAAATTTAAATTACTTACTGCTTCCACTTGTAATCTGTATGTTTATTAACAAAGTACGTACTATCAATATTATAGGATAACTACTCATTGGAGCAAATGTGCGGAGGCAGCGCCAGTTTCCCTTCGGCTGAGAAAACAGAAAATATGCTGATGAATTTGTTTATGCCACTCTGTTTACGTGTTGGTAGCGGTAGAAAAGGTAAATTGGTTATTATAACAATTATAAATATACTAGGCTTATAATATTTCAACTGTATCAAGATAGGGTTTTAAGGTCATTTTCAGTTGTACATTTACTTTTAAAAAGAGTAACTTATGGAGTTTCTTGCCGGTTCTTCTCCATAAGAGTGACACTTTGGAACCGCGCAACTAGAGCCATCACCTTAACGTTTTGAAAGTGCCTGGAAAACGGCCTACTTGAAATAAAAACTTTTGATTTTGATTTTGGTCCAACTTCAAATGTACTACTTTTTAAATTTACTCCAATTTATTCTTTTTTCTTTCCCTAATCTAGTCTATTTTAAATTGACCTCCTTTTTAGATGTGCCGCCCCTCCGTCAATCAGACGTGAGCTACCTCGTATCAGTAGTACTGAACGCGTTATGCCCCCCGGCGCCGCCCGGCCAGCTAGCAGCCGTCAATGCTAAACTCAACGCTGCCGACAACCGCGCCAACTCCCTTACATTTACAGGGAGTAGAGACACTAGGAATACTACCAGACTGTCCAATCAACTTTATAGAATCGCCTTTCTGGGTAAGTTTCCTCTAATAATGTGCCCTGTAGGTAAACAAAATTATAATAAGATGATGCTCGATAGATGGCGCTTTCTTCAAATTATAACGACAAATTGCTTTGCATTACTATCTTTAGTTCTTTTAATTGCATGTGTGTGTGTATTTGATACAAACTTTGTTTATTAACGTTCCCACGATACAATTATTTTCATAACATACCGAGACCATTTTCAAAATGAAGAGTAAACATAGGAATAGATACTTAATAAAAATATATATATAGCAGAACGATATAATCCTATTATTTTTCCCCTCTTTTTCCGATATTCCAGCATTGAAGGTATTATGTGCGTGTTTCACGAGCGAGCTATGTTCGGAGTGGGGCCGCATCGCCCGCGCCATGCGGGACTTGGGCCGTCGTAACGAAGCCGCGCACCATCTGTGGGACTTCCTAGAACACGTTGTCACGTATCGCTCTCCGCTGTACATTCTGTTGCAGCCGTTTATTGTGCATAAGGTAAACACATAAATATATAGAGGTATGTACAATGTAACTGTTTTTCTCGTGGTATAGTTATACCTAAACTGTCCAGTGTTTTACTATTTTTATGCTTTTGACTTGATAGCACAGCGAAGCATTCAAAAAGCTAGACTCTTCTGTACTTTAATCCAATTCAAGCAGAATAGATCTTTCCATTTAATTTTGGTTCTAATTATTCCACACACTGTCATTACGTTTATTTTCAGAAATTCCAAAGCACATACTTTGTTATAAATACTACAAACAGTATAGCGACCTTTTTGCTGCCCAGAACCTATCATCTTCTTAATGATCCTAACTCTCATATTATTATGCTCTCCCAGCTCTCCCAGCCACCTATCGGTGACAACGAGCGCCACATGCAGTTCGTAGTACGTGAGCGGGTGCGAGGACTCAAGCTACCGGCCGCACGCGCTAGGGGGGCGCTACTGGCGGAGCTAGCGAGGGAACTGCGACATATGCGGGATACACACGATCAGTTTAAATTTGGTATTATATTATTTATTTTTTTATCCTCATTATCATCAGCCTTGACCGCCCTTTGTAAATACCCTTCTTCTCTATCGTTTGTTTCTTATGCTGCAATAATTTTAGGAATTTCTTTTAGCTGAAATTAAGCGATTTTTTATTTATCTATAAATAAAGTTGATTTTTGGAACTTCTTTAGCTTTTGGTTATATAATAGCACTGTGATTAGAATGACTGTGACATTTCGTTAACAGAAATTATTTATACTTTACACTATTAGGTATAGCATAGCAATATTCATCGATATTTATGAATATTGTAAATAATTATTATCAATAACCTTAAAATGTCCTTTCAAACACCGAATGACGTTCTGAACTATTCGTTCGGCAGAGCAAATAGCGGAGAACCTGGGTACGGGCGCGGGCAAGCGCTCGTCGGAGGTGTTCCCGCGCACGGGCGCGCTGGCGGACAAGCACGCGGCGCACCGGCCCTCGCTCATCTCCATGCTGGTGGGCCGCGCCGCGCCGCTGCCGCGCACGCCCGACCATGTGGCGCCGCTGTCCGCGCAGAGGGGTACGTATAGGCAGTGCAGTGCAGGGAAAGGCGGACGAATCCTCATCACTCAAATCCTCGGGGAGTCTCATCTCGCTGCAGACTAGGCCAAGCCTTCATACAAGGCTACGTACATGCCTACTTGTAAGAGTGCCTCAAACACATAGGTTTTGGTTTCGTTATCAACATTTTGGATATTTGATCCAAAACTTGTTACATTAGTTGCGTCACTTATATTTCATTAGATTTCTTTTTTTTTCACATCTCTGCAAACATTTTTGAACCTCTTCTCTCTATTATTGCGTTTCGGCTCCTTAGTCTAAAAGATACATTTACCGTTTTTATTCTACGCAACATATTTATTCAGCACCAAAAAAGTTCGACTAATTTAACACAAGAATATGTACTAATCGGATGTGTTTAATACAGTCTCGGAGTGATAATAATAGAATCTTATATCAGTAAATAAAATAATCCTCATTTTTGCAGAATCGTTATCTAGCAGTTCAACCACAAGCCAGCATATGCCAACGTTTGAAGCTCCATTGATAAGTGGTCGGCTGAGTGAAAACAGCAATAATAATGCTAGTAGTGGCAACTCTCACGTTGGTAAGATAAACACCAATTTATAAAAGAACGAAATAACAACCTTAATACCATTTCAGTTGCTCTATCCTCCGGTCCTTTAATTATTGTTTTATTACATATTTTTTATCAGGCTCGCTGAATAATTACGGCAGCGATACGAAACCTACCGTCAGTACACCGTCATACACGAGCAATCAGACTAAATTGCGATTTGTACCGTCTGTGGAATTGAAGTTTACTTCTGGTAAGCATTTATTACTAGCGTCCTCTTTATGTTTTGCATAGAAACCAAGCCAAAGCCAATGAAGGCAAGTTACCTAGAAACCTGTGGACGGAATATCTCCTTTCAGTATATCGCCCCACAGACGTTTTGACAAGTCAAATAAGTTATAGCTTTGGCCGACTACAAACTGAGTCCTGAAGGCACTTTGTAGCCTCTTTCTATAAATATTATGAATAGGTGTATGATCGCATTGTTGCCTTTAGGAGAGACATCAATGAGTCCCCTGTCCCCGATGTCCCCGGGCTCTGCGTCGTGCGGCGAGGGCGCGGCGCCCCGCGTGGAGTCTCCCGACGCGGCTGACGTCACGGACGCGGCCGAGCGACCGCGCCTGCAACGCGCACACGGACCCTCCAAGAAAACGTTTAAGTTCCGACGCAGCAGGCATACTAAGCCTGAGGTGGGTCCAACAAAACTGAAACTTGAAAGGCAGGTAACAGCTATGAGAATGACTTAAGAAGTTTCGCTGGGACAGGACGTAGAAGGGGGTAACGTTTGGAGCTATTTAACCAATTTAGCACATAACTTTACATGAAATTGACACAAATAAGATGGTATGAGGTGACATAATATTAAAGTTATAGATAACAGTTAGAATTTTTGGAGAAATTGATGGAAATAGTAAGCGCAACACAACTTTATGTGAACATTTACACTTACATAATTTACAGGTTTTTGAGTTACACCTAGAAACGTAATTGAAAATGTTGTTCGGAAACAGGTGTCTCACGCACGTCTAGAGTCTGACGACGGTTCATCTCCGGGCCCGGAATCAACACCACTTCGCCGCGCGTGGTCGCAGCCGCCGTTCCTGCAACCCGCCTACATCAACACCGACACGTCGTACGACAGCGAGATCTCCCAGACGTCGTCCACGTCGGGATACAGGCTAGCATTACCCAACCATCAGTAAATAGACGACCAATACTAAGTGTGGTCAGCATGCCGTCTCGATGTATCGAACGCCTTGC
The DNA here is from genome assembly GCF_003590095.1 of Trichoplusia ni. Taxonomy (NCBI): domain Eukaryota; kingdom Metazoa; phylum Arthropoda; class Insecta; order Lepidoptera; family Noctuidae; genus Trichoplusia; species Trichoplusia ni. Next base: position 6,653,378 of record NC_039485.1, read on the forward strand.
GCAACGGGCTCTATGTGCGGCATGATCGTCATTCAACGTTGTGTGCACGATGCGTTCCTAATGTTATATCTCTATCTATGTACCTATCTTTATGCTTTTGGTTTAAACCCTGCCTATCGATGTATCACCATTATACTCATATGTCAGCTTAAATGTTTACTTGACCTCTAAATTTAAAAGGCAAAAAAAGAGTCCAATATATTTAAAGACAAAATGCCATAAAGACGGACAGTATAGTATTATATGATGAACTAACTTACCAACTTTTGTGAAATTACAAATCTTAGAACTCTTTAATCGTAAAAAATGAACAAGTTAACAAAGCAACCCGTGGGCCCGTATGTCCAGCGTCACTTGCGTGTTGCAGGGAGAGCTACAGCCTGCAGGCGTCCATGACGGAGTCTCCGGGCGGCAGCGCGCGCGCGGCGCTGGCGTCGCCCGAGGCGGGCGCGCGCTCGCCCAGCGCCACGCCGCACGCCAGCCCCGACGGTAAACAACCCTTCGTATGTACCGCTCAACTTATACGCAACCCCCGCAATCGTCTCTCTCTTTCCACCTGTTGTCTTGCCGAGCCGCCTCCTCTGTCGTGAGTTATACTGTCTCTGCTATTGTTTCTCTATTTCTGGGTTGTTTGGCGATGATTACTTCTTCTTATTATTGTCTCAACATTTTGTCAATATTCAAAACAATTCGATTTGTCAATGAGACGATAATCGCCTTGTCGCTAACTCATCTCTTGCATTCATACGTAAACTGAATATTTCATTTTGATCAAGAATACTGAATATACTCTCTGAAATCAATATAGTAGATAGAGTAGGAAATCATAAATTTGATGTTACATCATTGACCACTAATATTGCAATATTTATAAATATAGGAGTAACATTCATCGCCAAATTACCTATCTATGTCTCTATTTGTTGTTGCTTTTGTGTATACAATGTATTAAATATTCAAATGATACAGTTTTATGCAACACTATATTGTATATCTAGCTTCACTGAGCTGCGAGTCGGGGACGTCATCAGCTGAACGCACAGCATTACTTGGTGCCGCAAGCCAACGATCTCTACTGCTGAGTAGCGATCTGCGCGATGAAGATACTCTACTCTGAATTCTTCCACAGAAAATTGCCAAAGAATACAATGAAAACAGAAAAAAGCAGATTCAATCACCACTTATACAAGATGTTGCGATTGTCTAATTATTATACTCTTTTAGTAATAAAGCTACTAGTTCAATATTGAGTAGATAAAGTAGAACGATCACTTTAAGATATTGATACTCCATCAGCAAGAAATAAGTATTTAGTGATAATATTGTCCATGTTTTGTCTTAAATGTAGCAAAAATTCTTATGAGCAAAATAAAACACCACATTCTTATGAAGAATTCCAGATAATTACTGTTATCACCTTAAAATTCTAGTCAAATTGAAATTAATGTGTTAAAATCAATATTAGTACTATGTATTATTAATAATGTGATATGGAGTTTAATTTATTAATGTATGATGGGTTACATTTTTAGAGATTTTTAATAGACATCTTTGTTTATAAAACTTCTTTCAATCATCCCCAAAAAAACAACATCATTTAAAAGTAAAAAGTTTATTAATTAAGGTATCACAAGTAAATAGTTTTCAAGCTTCTTTACACATTAAAAATGGCTGCAATGCAATTTGAATATCAGGTTCTAAAGGTATTTCATGAATGTATTTTGAGAAAGTTATGGCAATTTTATAAATGCTTCTCTTTACTGATGAGATCAAGGCAGTCTTCATCTTAATAGCCAAGTTATCATTTAATATGTGCTTCCTAGGCACCAGGCCAGGTTTAACCAGCTTATCTAAGTTTTGCTTAAGATTAATTAAAGTTGATATCACAATGGGCAAATCATTTTGCACTACTCCATATTTATCCTCATTCAATGATGCAGCAGCTATACAAGCTAATCCTTCACATGTCCACATCACAGGTTGAGATTGCATTAACAAATACTTCAATTTAGTGTCAGTCAGTTCTCCGAATAAATAACTAAAGCCTGGTTTCTGGCAAAGCTTCTGAATTAAATTATTTATTTCATTCTTCACCACATTAGACAAGGAATCCTCTATTTTATTTCTATTATGATCTTTAAATTCATGTAGTTTTGGAGACTGTGCCATGTTTCTTATTTTACCAGAATAATCAAAGGCTGTGCTTGGTGACATGGTTCCGTTGCTTCTGAGCATAGGATTTTCTGCCTCAGTAGGTTTCCCATCACTATTCACTGCATCCAATTCTTTACTAAAGTCATTTATAATATTCAGACATTGTTCCAATAAGTTGTTCCAATTTCTCGGGTGACCTCCAGGTTGTGATAGAGTAAAAATGATTTGCCGTCTTGATGGATCAGTCATTGACATGATTCTTAAATCTTGTGCTCCCAAGTAACCATTGAATTCAGCCCTCAAAGCCAATGCATTATGGAGCATTAAGCAATTTTTAGACTCAATAGGAAACTTCATTGGCTCGGTCAGAATTATGTTGAAGATAGTTCTCATTGTGTAAACAGACACGAAAAACAGGCTAGTGTAGAACCAGAGGCCAATCCAAATGCCAGAACTTGTCAGATTAAATACATTGTCCAAAGGAGGGTCTTCCAAATATAAACTGTAAACCTCAGAAACAACACTCCTGGGCTTATTACCCCATAAATAATAGAATAAGCAGTAATAAACCACTGGCATCACAGAGTTCCTAAATCCCATAGATAATATGTTGTTGATAGCCAGTTTAATTTGCTGAAACTTGTCCTGATAAATATGTGGAAACATGAGCATTGTTGTTCCAAAGATGTGAATATTCAGAAAGTAGTACAACCCCATCCACATGCCTCCAAACTGTAAGAAGAGGCTCTGTTCCACAAGGCATTGAGCATCGTAATGGTCACATTTCTTCTTAAGAATGTTGTAATTGCTTTTCGCTAATGAAGAATACAATCCCATTGTGAAATAACCACTCAAAGCATACAGAATACTAAACATTATGTTTTGAACTGAAAACATATTCAAAAACATTGAAAATCTGGTGAAATACTTTGGCAGTGGTTGCATGTAGTAGCTTCCATAAACGTATGCTTGAAAGAATGATACCAAGCCAAGAAGCACGATGTTAAGTGCCATCTTCCATCCGAATATGTCGTGCAGAGTCGAAGTGACCCATGTCACAGGATGCAGCAAGTCTACTTGTATGACAAACACTAACACAATGGCAAGAAACGTCTGTAATCCGATGTTCCACAACACAGCAATAATTAATCTTTGGGGAAATATTTCAGATTTCGTTTCCATATTGGCAGTTGTTTATTTCTCCTTTCGTTAAAATTGTCTATTTCCCAATCAAGTATGAAATGACATAGTTTTATGGGGTTGTTCGCAATGAAGAGGCTCTCTTTATATAGAGCAATAATACGTTGTTACAATAACCCTTATACTTTTGCGGTCTTTTCGTTTGAATAACCTCCAAAAATCAACGGTTTCTGAAATACAATTGAAGTTCATTTGACATGACTACATTTTCCACCACAGATTATTAAATACCCATGCATCATTGGTAACAAAACGTTTGATCAGAATTTCATTGCCTAATACTTTTATGAATGTAAAATAATTTAATGATCTGCCCTGTATCGAAATAACCCTTCAAATGCTCAATCAAAATCTATCCTTTAATTTAAATAGGATAAAAAAAAGAAGAAACCTTCTAAACAAAAACAATTAATATTTTACCTTCTTGTGCCAATTAACAGAAGCTTTTTAATTAGGCTTAAAATACTTACTTTTCTTGGTTAAATGTTCTTTTTTTTTATTTAGAATATTTATTTACTTGGCGACATTTAAATGTCATTGATTATTTTCTCCAGTGTCTATGAACCGCGTAATGTTGCACATTGTTTATCGATATCATCAAAACTTCTAAAAAAGTGGACCAACATTATATTTTAAATTTAACTTGATCCGTGTCCACTCACTTGGCCAAAAGTAGCTTCTGTCAAGACTAAACACTAATCTCTAAAGAAGCAATCAATATCTTTACTAAAATGTCTCCTCTGTCTGTCTCATTTAAGAGATCCAGCTTGATAAAGTCAATCAGATGTTTTTATTCCAATTATTGAGCTTCGTACGGGTAATGCGGCCAGCTCAGTTCAGTTTTAGCTTAGCAGTGTGGAGTCCCATGAGCCACGCTGACCTTTAGCCGGCACTGATTCCCAAAAGCTTACATTTTAACCGAACCGCTGTTTCCCTGTTGAAAGCTATATGTACATTCTAAAAAGTTTCGTAATATTATCATACATTTTGGCTGTCAATTCCGATGGTTAACGATGGAACAGCATGGCTTTAAAACCAGCTTATGGAATTGTTTCGCGCGTTCTGTTCAGCGGTAACGATAACATTATTTGTACTTCATTAGCCTTTCGCAAACCTTAATCTCTCTGTAACCAAATTTGACGTTGACTACAAAACTGAAAAGTATTAATTTTATCAACGTAAAACTAGTCTCTAAATAATTTCAAAACAATTACTCTAGTAGACGTACAGGTCACTGTCACTCAAAATTCATTTAGGTTAAATTAAATTGCTAATTACCTCTATAATTAATAATTTTAATTAGAATGGTCATCTCAATAATAATAATTATAATTTTGTACCTCTGACAGCAGTAATGTTCATTCACGATTAGATTTTATCGATGTTGACATTTGGTATGGAAACGTGCAACACTATAAACGTAATATTGCATTATTATCTGTGTCGATGGATATGATGTGCATTGCTTTCGCTTCTACAATAAATGATAGCAAATAATTATAGTAAAATATTATGAGCTAATTAAATATTCATTACCTTTACTTCGTTATAACAGTGGTAACCGAGTTGTTTGTGTTTGAGATTTAACTCAATATATGTGGTCGCGTAGTCAAGTGTCCTACATTTCAACACTTTTTATTCAAATGGAAGAGAGTTGTGTACATGTAATGTTTCTGTTTAAGGGAGTGACTTAATGTTATATTTGTGATGGAATATTTCTTTAGAAAACCGCTCGTTCGGATTGGCATTGATTGACAAACACTTGTTATGTATACTTTAATAGAGATAGCTCTAAGTGTGGGGGTGCTTGTCACTCTCATTACAGTACTTTCAGCATGTGTCTGTGGCTGCAAGAACTCCAACCAGAAGTGAGTAAAATCCTTTTATTTTATTTTACGAAAGATACGGATGTTATCCAATTAAGTAGTCTTAAATGAAGCAAGTAAAACATAGGGAACACAACATAAATAATTTGAGAAATATAAATAGCTTTCACTTTAAATCATTTAGTAAGTAATAAATCACAAAAATATTAGAACCATATAGAATATGTAAAATATGAAAGAATAAAAAACATATTTTTGAAATTTAAATAAAATAGGAATATGTTTTGTAATACTTATTGTATCACATTAATTTTAGTCTGTAGAACAGAGCTAAATTTTTTTTTTATTTCATTTAGATATTCCAATTAGAATACATAAATATTAAAGTTCAAAGTTTGTATATATAAAGAAATAAACAGAAAACTTTTTACTATGGACGAATACTTGGATGAAAACAAAATCAATAGGTACAGAATAAAAAAATATTCGTCAACACCAACATCATAAAAATTTAAGAAAATAAAATTATGTATAAGATAATAAAAGAATATTTTTATATTTAACAGAAGTGAGTTGGTTGGTACGGCCGGTGTGGTCAAAATTCGTTTTGATGAGGAGGCACCATCTCCAACGCCTACCACTCCGGCCTCTATCAAGCGGTTTGTTATAGATCTAGCATGACCTAGACTAGACATACCTAACTCAGGGGCTAACATCTCGGTCTAAAATCAAGATATTTAACAATTTAATAGATAATGTTATCTAACCAATTTTGCTCTTGTATTTTAGCATTGGTGTTATAATAGTATATTTATTAATCAGATATCTAATAATTAAATTTATGGGGATGTTATATTAACTTGCTAACAGTTACTGGGCCATAATAATTTTCCTCTATAATCTATACTCTTCCATCTATTATCGTTTTAGATCCTGTTCGTTAAACAGTATTTGTATCTCTTCTCCTTAACATTTTTAGTGTTGTTTGTTTCTTGTTCATTTTAAATATATCTTGTACATACTAATAGAAGAAATGGTAAATCAGTTTATTAGAGATATGAATATTATTATTGGTTTTGTGTATGACATTCCGCAAAATCATGTTTCTGCTGTTCCTAATATAAACTATTTGCATGCAGGATAAATAGGTAATTGCATGCATCATTCTCTTAATGGATAATACCTGTTACCAGTTATTAATTTTGATTCAGCAGTACCTTAATTGAATAGATTGTTTTATTATGACACGGTTTAATTGTTTCAGCTATTTAGGTAATTAACTGCTCTACAATTAAGACTATTCTATAGCAATCGCCAATTGGTCTTATTTTCTTAGTAATCTTGATTTGAGTCATTCATAAAACTTTGTTGACTCACTATCTGAAATGACAAAGTTTTTTGTTGAAAAGGTATCCTTTAAATGCCAGACAATTTATTGTGTTAGTCATTTTTTAGCTTGAGGTCTTACACTTGTTACAGTTAGGCAGCAAACGTCATGACGACGTCGATGAGAATGTCGTCATACATACGACTATTCAAGACTTGTGAATTTCTTAAAAGTACGAGAAAATTAATTAATTGAATTTTTTTCTACATTTAATCTTAGCCAGTGTAACCTACTAGCTGGTTCGGGAATTCATAGGTTTTGTGTATAGACTCATCATACATTATATGAACCCAGTAGGCTTACTCCTGTGAGAATCAACTTCTAGCGCTAATTAACACGGTTTCATGAGTTGAAACTATGCTCGATTGACAATTAAAGTCGCTGACAACACTGGTACGCTACTCGATCTCAAAACAAAATACAACCACCAGATTCTGAAGTAACCCTGATAAAAACGTTCTCGATTTTGTTAGGGGGCTGCAAAAATTTAATATCGATTATAAATGACACATTATCCCCGTGTTTCTGGTTTCCGGTATCATAATAGATGAAGCAAGTCAAATATTCATAACTTATAAGTATGTACGATTACAAGAATAAGGAGGGCAAATCTAACTTCACGGCGCCTTTTATTTCAGTGATTCAAATCTCACCTTTACGAAAAGGCTGTATAGCTTCACGCTTGCATTCTCTGAATACGGTTCAGAGAAGTTCGAAATGTCACGATCCGACCTCAACTGTTGCCTAAATGTAAAGGCATTCCTCCATAAAACTTTCGTCTGTTAAATTGAGATGCTAATCAGTTTAGCGACTGAAAGTGTGATTTTCTCTGAGTCTACACAGCTCTCCAGTCTCTAGCCATTCGCTAAATTGCAATTTCTAAAAAGGTTAAATGTATGAAATAAAGATGTTACAAATATTTATTTATTCAAACTCTTAAACCACTATTACATGAGATTGAAGCCCTTACGTATGAATATTACTTTATTTTATGAATGTGAAAGTAACTCTGTAATTTGTGTTACGCTTTCACGGTTAAACCTCTAAACTGAACTTGATGAAATTAGTTATAGAATAGCTTTAACTTCGGGAAAGGGCCTAGGGTAATTAATTTAGAACAACTACATAGTATTAAAGAACTTAACCTGTGGTGTAAAAGTTACTAATAGATGTGTATATTTTCGGCATTAACGCCAGTTTTCTAGATATCAAACAACCAATAAAATGAATTCTATTGGACGAGGAATTAAGGATACACTATTATGGTAAACAGGCACAAACTAGTTTGTTAATTTCTAGGTGGCCTGACCATGTTAAGTCAGACTAGATCTGTTCGTCTCAAAGCCCTAAAAGCTGCGATGTTCGCATTCTAAACCTTCGACACCAAGTGTCTAACATTAACCGACATATTTCTACATTTTCCTGAACGTACGGTGTACAGTACCTACGATCCTACTTACATGCTTACATCACTTTATAATCCTTATAGGGATGCAGACGCTTATCGATTTCTAATAATAGTTAATTGTTCTGTAATTAATTATGGAGTCTCTCTGAAGTTTAATTAAGGTACTGTTCAATATTCATGGGATGTAAGTTCTCGTACGTTCTCTTTATAGAATAATTCATGATACACGACATGACGTTTAGCGAAACGACATCTTTTTTGCTTTACTCTCAACATTGACCTAGAACTTTACAATGTTCCAAAATGTTATAGTAACGGAGTAAGTGGTGTAGCGGCATTATGACCTTTCAATCGTTGCGTGATGCACGCAAATGTTGCTTTTGTTTTGGTTCGGTACGGTACTGTATTACGACAGCTTTTACATATTTCACCGAGATCGTTTTACCTTCTCTAGACTGAAATATTCCTTCCTATCTTTGATGTTTTTATTACGTGATAGTGACTAAAGAGGTCTGTAGTAGCATGTATCCATGTCCCTTACTTTCATAGTAGATAGGTACTTTATACTTCTTGGTATATGAAGTTTTTTTTTGTAGATCAAATCCCTTTATCCCCTTAACCCTTTGTATTCCCACAGTATCGAGAGTGTTTTTACATTTATTTCTTGTTCAATTAACAGGGCGTCTACGCAAAACAGTCAAAGAAGTTTGCCGGAGATACCTCAGCCCGTTGGACGGAACGACAGCGGAGACACTGCCTCAGAAATATATGCCACCGTGAATTTGGATGAAGGTAAAGTATCAGAATGCAAGTAACGTTAGTATTGCTATATTTCCTCTAGATACATTGTATTGATTGATCGACATTGATGAATTAATTAACACTGCTTCAGTGAGCCAGAAAAAATAAGGTGCATTTGAAATCAATATTTCTCGTCAGGTGAAACCTACCTAACAAAGGAAAACCACCTGTGCGGAGCGCATAAACTTGTGACAGTCGTTAGATAAACATTCTGCGTGACCTACGATACCTCGAACAATATCTAGTTCAATAAAGGTCGTGAGCGAAAGTATGCGCAACGAGATAATGCGATAATGGAAAATGATCTCTGAGCCGACTGTCAATGGTTTAAGTTTCAATCTCTTAGGTTTTAAACGTCTTAAGGTCCTGTTTGTTGTTGTGTATCCGGCGTTTATATGTTAGTAAGTTGCGTGATTTGGTTATGAAGGCATTAAAAACAAAGACAAATTATTGTCATTCATGATCGGATGGTTTTCCTCCGTAATGAGATTTTGGAATTAAATAACTAGAGAAGTAGTAGATTAGATTTGAAGATCAAAAGCTTTTTTTTTAATTTGTACATAATCGTCTAAGATTATGAAGCGAACTAGGTATATTGTGTTGTCTCTTCATTGGCCCATAAAAATATAATTCATAGCCACGGCAGGTTTCATAAGTATTTGTAAAACTAAACCATACTCCTACCTAAGACATTTAATATTAAATACCTAGCAAGTTAATAACAACATACCAGAATCCAGTTTCTTGCATAATGATGATTTAAGATAATATTCCTTCAAAATGGCACTCTTTACCGATACATTATAGTTATGATGTCTTATAACATACATATGTAACTTTGCACAACGCAATAGATGGACATAAAGTGTTTTATTTATGTAGTTAATAAATATGCAAATACATTCTTAGCTAAACTGCTTATTAAGTACTTATTGTTTATAAGATAACTGGTACCTATTTCTAATTGCATGTCAGTTTTAATGGTTGCAATAGAATGTTGAAGGTATTTCCGACTGATAATGTTGTATTGTTAGTGGTTGTTCTTTTTTATAAGGATAGCAAGAGATTTCGCCAAATGAGAAAAACCGTCCTGCTTCTGATCGAGAAATCATACATCTCCTTATCTCATTTCAGGAATATTTAGGACTTGAGCAATTGTTTGTATAGGTTAATGATTTCTCTAGTAGAACCCTTTTGTTTTATTTTCTTAAACTAGACGTTGTTCTAAGTCGGGTATATGCGGAATGCTCTTCTTTATTAGAGACTTTCGGAAGAAGAGCCAGACCACAGCGGTCTGTCGCTTCTTTCGAAAAGCTGGACGGAATGGAGGAAAGCCTTAGTCTAGCATCGTTAGTAAATTGATTATTATGTGGTTAATAACCACATAATAATTTTAAAGCGGTCATTCGGGGAGTTCCCTAGTTTTGTTATGCGTCACGCTAAGTCTCTAGTGGTGCCCTTTCAATGAGGTAAAGTAAGAAAGGTTTACCTTCCCTCATTAAATATTCAGTTTTAAATATATGATAGCACTATACTGACTATTCAATTCCAACCAGACACTAGATTCTCTCGACGATATAATTATACAAATGAGTGCTATGACACATTTTTAAATCCTCTTTCAATTCTCATAATCAAATCAAAGCAAAATATTTGTATTACACAGTCTAATAGTATTTATATCACGTCCAAAAATATTCTAAATCAAGGTTTCATGAAGATAAAGAGAAAATTCCTCAATTCGATTGCACATATATTGGAATATTAAAAATATCCTAGTCTTAACAGTTAAAGGCCGTTGCTACTGGGTAGTGATGGTTCATTCATTAGATTAGCGATAAGATCGACACTATCGGGGTTTCGATCTAATTGTGTGAACAAAGAAGCCGACTTTAAGTGGTAGTGCTAATCAGTGTTTTTCAGTAATCAGTGTTGTATATCTACAGGTAGCAAGACGGTAGCTACAGCTTCGACTAGCCGTGATCATCCCTACGAACATGCCTACGCTAAACTACAGAATGAGAGTCATATGTTAGTATTCAATATACCTAAATACTAATTTAAGATTTTTGAGTAGTATTGATTGAAGTCTTAGAAGCAAAATTACTTTTTAAAATATATAATATACAATTCCAGTTCTAAAGATACTTACCAAAGTGTTTTTTTTTAACTTAATATCATAAAACACAATTTGTTTGATAAGTCATGAAGAACCCACTTGAACTGGAAACGGTAATTATGTAACTAGTAGTAATAAGCTTAATGATTCTTTGTCTATTCACAACACGACTGAGACGCTAAATACAAGAATTGATAAGTTTATAATGATTTTTCCCTATTTTTTTTTAATTTCAGCCTTGTTGAAGTGACTACTGATCAATCATCCGAACGGGAAATACAAATCGATGAGAGAGAAGTGGGCCAAAACCCTGCAGGTATGTGTAATTACTAATTAATTAGTTAACTAACATTGTTTTCTCAAAGTCGATACCACATTGTAGTAGATCCAAGATTTATTCTCGTATACGTTATTTTTAGACTAAAATCCGCTATTTCACATAATTTTCTATGTATAAGATGGATCACAGCCGTATAAAAGAAAATACACAGAATTAATTTCCTTTATTTAAATTCTGATTTCAATATTATCTGAAATCATAACTGAGATATAAGAAACATAGGCACTTAAATGGTTTTAACTATACAATTCAATTATAAAACTTTAAAATCAAGATTGATATAAATGTTTACCGTAACTGTTTCTAACTTTTGATAATACGTTTTCAGAATCGGTAGTAATATCGGCGTCGGTGGCGATAAGCGGGCAGCTACCTTCGAGTCAGGAGCTGCCGTATATAACGCCGCCATCACCACGACCCAATACCGATAATACAACACACTTCAGCGGAGATTCTACTGATTCCGCAAGTAAGTATATGTTTTAGAAGGTACTTTTATTACGGCTACAATATCATCTAAACCTGAGCCTATAGCTCAAAAAAGAAAATTGAACTAAAACGAATAAAAAGTTTGTCGACCAACTAGAAATCTACTTCAGAAGTGGCAATATATTAGAAAAAAAAATACATAGTACCGGCTAGAGAACGATGGAAATGGTTCAAAAAGTCACGGAACTGTGCCCGGCAAGGAAATTTGCTGACAATGACGAATAAAAAAATATGAAAAAATAAAGGAAACAGACAAAGTGATCCATCGTTGATTATAATGCAATGCACGCTATTTATGCTCGGCATTATAATATCTGGACTTTGATTTTATATTAAAACTAAACAACAGAAACACTTATCGCTCGCAACGATACGATCAGTTAGACAATGACATTTATAAGCAAACAACTGGAGGAGGTTTCGCCACAGTGCAACGTTCCCAGAATCCTCTTTGACTTTTCGCATAAACAATAACACAGTGTAGACAACAAAGAAAATTGTCTTTTACTACATAATCCTAATAGAATGCATTATTAACTCATCTCAAACGAATATATAACACTTCATGCCTAGAGAATATTACTGTGACTGTGATTTGAAATCTCGCGTGACGCCACTTACCAGTAAGCTTTTTACTAGCAAGAATGTGTTTTGCCCCCCCCAAGCACTTAGATGATGTAATATATGGTAGCATATATTACATCATCTAAGTGCTTGTAATCTTCCTTGCTTTCTATGATGTGATCAAATGAAAAATACCTAGGTACTAAATGTTTTTTGGAATTCTGTCTGAGGAGTAAACAGTTTTATAATATTTTGCCTATTAATGCATACACTGTATTAACTCGGATTTTCTATACAGTCACCAACCCATAATTTTGTTGAGTCCGGTTGCGAACTTCATAACTTCTTGTTATAACGATAAGTATATGATCATTTCATACTAGAGACAATGTTTCATTAAATGTAACGCAAGGAGTCTAACCAATTTAGGCCAATTAATAAAAATTAGAGAATGTAACCGTCTTAATGTATTTGTCGCTTAACATTCCGCGTTGTACGGAAGTTTGATATCAACTGTGATATTACGCGGCTCCAATCTGTTTATCAATCACATACCAATCACGCTTTTTGACATCAATAGCCCCGTCATTCACGAATGATCGATCACAATACAGATACACGTATATTAATAAAGTATTTAAGCGAGTACTTAAATAGATATTTTAATATAATATTATTCCTTGGAATCGTAATGCTATAATTTGCTATCTCCACTTTCTAAAAGGATTTTTTAAATGTTCGCCTGTCAACTAAAGTCCAAAAAATAAAAAAATAAGTTCCACGTTTTGATTACTTTGATAGAATAAAAAAGGGTAGAAAATAGCTGATAATTATTAATTATGAATTTAAATAAAGTTTATCACATATATTATTTATAAACTGCTATCGCAATATAATCACTGATGCACGCGAGCTGATGCATAGAACAGACTCGGCTGCCTTTATGTCCGTAAATAGATGTAAGGTAGACGAAAATAATGTACGTATGTACTGTATGTACTGAACCCTCAGTTTCGCGAGTCCGACTCGAACTTAACCGGTTTTATATTAGCACGCTTGCTCTCGCCAAATAGTCTGCGAGTACTCACATAAGACATGACGGTCTAAAGAACGGAAAAATCAGCTTAATAACCTGTAGATGTTGACAACGATAAGAAGTTACGTTAAAAGTTCATTTTTAACTGATTAGATTTAAACGAAGATAGGAAATGAGTGATTTATATTTCATATTGAACATAAAATTTCAATTTTAATTCTTCGCCTTAGAGTTTAAATTCACTTGTGTTTAAAAATGTAATTTAAATTCTTATTGCATCCGCGTGTCCGGATTCCTCGAGGAAAAAATTATATTACAATTTATTAAAAAGTATTTCAAAGAATTAAAGTCTTTGTTTGACATTTCCAAAAAGCACTTGAAACACATGACTTATCTATTGGTTCAAAGGGCAACAAGTTATTTCGATTCTTAAAAAAAAACATCAGGGCTTACCATCAACTCCTAAAGTAATATTTCTAGTAGTCGCGGAAGAGAGAAGCCGCTCTACACCGAGTTGGGCTGTCTCTCCTTCTCTTTCTCCCCAATTGCAATAATATTACTTTAAGACGTGGCATTGACCTCTTATAGCACTTCCACTCCTTGCTTTTGAACTTCGTGTACCAAATATAAGTTTTTTTGTTACATAACACAATCTTAATCTCTTTATCGTCTCCAATCTCAGTGCATTACCATCCTTAATTACCAGCCGTACAAATATCATCAAAAATCAATAACTGCAATCAAGATTGTGGATATTTCATGTATAATCTCATTAGTCTTATTATGCACATAAAATAATATGTCCATTAACATTCCTTTTATACTTTTCTCAGAAATCGATAAAATCTTAATTTATTAGTGCCATTTGTGGTTCTTTAAAAAATATCATGGTAATTTCCTTCTAGTTAAGAATTAATGAAGTTACTTTAAATCAAACCTTGGTAGCTTTCATGAGGCTGATACAACGGTTTACTCATCCGTGTTTTTCGGAACTACCCGAGTAATTTCGGACGCAACCGGAGTCCGTAATCATGAACTGACGCGACTGCCGGCTGCGAGTTGACAGCATGAGTGAACCATCAGGGTAATTTACGTGTGATTTATGGGATGATTTACTAGTTTAGGTAAACATTCTGTGATTTAACAAGATGTGTATGATTGACACTTATATTGTTTATAACTTATAAGTACTTTAATAGCCCTTGTTTATGATTTCCTGCTTTATTTCAGAGGGCTACACAAGCATCTCAGTTCGAGAACCACTGAGTAACATCAGGGCTCAGAGCAGCAAGCCGCCGTCACAACCACACTATGCAACAGTATCAGACGATTCTGGTTAGTATAAATCTTTGTATACTCTAAATAGACGATATTAACTTAATTTAGACTGGGCACGTTACTTTTGACCCTTATATGGTTAGAAAAGGCAAGAAACACACATCTACGTAAGAAAGAGTGGCCAGAAATATCTGCGATGCTTAGGTGAAGACGAAAAAAGGAAAGAGCACCGATATTAGCTTCTACTGACATCTATCGCCATCCGATAGCTGGGAAAGCAATGCTAGACTGTATTCTTTACCGTCTTCATGAAGGACGAGGTTTCCGATTTGGACTGATTATTTTCTTATATATTCCGCGGTTCACGCTCATTGCCGATAAGATGTTCAGCTACCAGTTGAAAGAAAAGAACTGTTATCCAATATGTCACTAGGAAAACAAAGATATTTTTTTCGCAAAATTATCAAGAAGCGATTCGTTTCTTTTGTTTTAGGTAATAAAATATTAGAATTATTACTAATCATAATCACTGATATCGACGTATTATTTGGCGCCTCGTCACTATCTCGATCTTAAGACTTCTAACATCAATTAACTTATTATTTATAAAAATATAGCTGTCGTATCACTTCACAAGTGAATGATCATATTTAAACTAAGCCGCAAGTGAATAATTCCCCGTAAAATGGCAAATAGCGGTTCTTTGAAATTGATGGATTTTTGTCGTAGTAAAATATACATAAAATATGAGAGTTAATCTTTATAAAAATATGTAAAATGTAGGGATTACACTATAGTGTATTCGTTCGCAAAAAAAAATAGTTTACAACTTCATTCATGGCACGGTTCTTTTTGTATTAAAAAGGCAACTGAATAAGACTTTAAATTAACAATCGGCTCATCCAGTCCGAAGCTCTGAGATAACAACCAAAATACAGAAGAATTAAGAACCTCCCCCTTGGTTTAATATACGAATAATATACAAGTTAGTTTTAGTGGTACACACATCTATATCATTATTTTCTATTTCTTACAGATGAGATGTACGCTGCAATTGAGGAAGCAAGCGTGGGCGAGGGTTCGGACACATACGCACAGATCGGGGCCGAGCCACGCCGGCGGGACCCTACACCCGACTTACTACACTCAGACCCCGCTCACGTCACCCGGTAAATATCATTCACTATGTAATGAAATATGTACTGTAAGGCAGATGTGATAGAGTTCATTTTAATGTTCACTATGTAATGAAATATGTACTGTAAGGTAGATGTGATAAGAGTTCATTTTAATGTTTTCTAAGTAATCAAATATAAACTGTAAGGCAGATTTAATAGAGTTCATTTTATGTTTACAGAAGAAGTGCACCACCTGAAATTGGCGCTTCGACGTCGCATGCTACACACTCTAGACAAGGTATTATTATTCTTAATTGTTTAAAAACTGAACTTAAGTTTGACTTTTTATTATTGCTTCTGATTGAGGTATGAATTAATTGTGGAATTGATAAAAAAAACTTATATGAGTACTGATAGCTGTAACGAGTTGTGGCCATATAACTGTTTTTTATATAAAAAAAAATTATATCAAAATTAAGTTTACGTTATAAATGGGAAAGTATCTCTTCACGCACAAACTTAAATTTGGTATGGAGGAAGCTGATATCTTGGACTAACACAAAGACTACTTTTGTCCAACTTCCTTAAACCTTAAAGGAAGGTAATATTTTTTCGAACAGAGCCGCGAGCAACATCTAGTCACTAATAAGTTGACATATTAATGATAATTCGTTCCACCAGCGTCGTCCTCATCATGCTCCAACTCGACGGGCGCGCTGGGCTCGCCGAAGCCCGAGAAGCGTCAGGCCAACTCCCCGCTGCCGCCCCCTCCACACGCGACCGCGCCCGCCGCCGCGCACCCGCCCGCTCACACCAGCCACGCTGCACACGCCACGCACGCCACGCACACCACGCACACCACGCACACTGGCCACGCCGCCCACACCACGCACACCGGCCACGCTACGCACGCCACGCACACAACGCACGCGCCCCGCCAGCCGGCTATAGACCAGGCTCTGGCACAACGCCATCAACGAATGTCCAGTACAGGTAAATAAACTTCTTATATTAACATATACTGGTAATGCTAATGAAACTTCTAATACTGGTTCTTTTTAGGTGATCTTCACTTTAATCACGATAAGTTACGGCGCAGCCTCAACGAGAAACATCAAAGAAACAACAGTTGCGTGAGCTCATCAGACTTTTATGGTTGTAACTATCCCGTCGAGAAACACAGGTTTAGTTCTGGAGATCTAATCCGCCCACTTGTTGCCAGAGAACTAAACTTTGATATTGATCAACGTGACGGCCAAGCTGATAACCTTTACAACTCTATCGATGGCCCAGGATACAGTGACTATTCATCAGCTGATGCCAATACGAGCTTGAACTCGGATCACCGGGTTACTGAAAGTCCCTCGCGAAATGTCGAAGAAATGTACGCCAAAGTTATGAAGAAAACTAAAGGCAGAGCTGAGGATACCACAAGACGATCAAAAGAATTCAAAGAAAGTGGAGAACCTCATACATCAAAATACCGAGGTGACGATCCTGGCTATGAAACTATTGACCGCAAGAAGTCCATTAATCACGGATACGAAACGATTGCACACAAAGAGCGGAAATCGTCACAAAATCAAGATCCTGGATACGAAACAGTTAAAGACAGAAACAATATAGGTGCGAACACAAACTTCTCAAACAATAACCTATTGAAACTGAACCACTTGGTCGTCGACAGTGGTCCGAACAGCATAGTGAGCAGTGACGCTGGATATGAACATATTTCCAAGACTGATAACAACGCTTCAGATTCCGATCCAAATTACGAGGTATTGAGAAACCAACCGCCCACGCCACCTTATGCAACAATTGCGCCTAATTACAAAGTACAACCTACGTACTCAACTGTCAATAAGAAACCCAGTAAATATAATAATTGGCCTGCAAACAACAATGATGAACCCACCTTAGAACCAAATTACGAGTCCATGCCTCACGACCCCCTGTACAATACAGGCAGTGAGTCAGATCCCAATTATGAATCTGTCCGCCCCAAGGATCCCAACTACGAAAGTGTGAATACACAGGATCCGAATTACGAGTCATTAAGATGTAAGGATCCTAAATACGAGTCGGTTCGATCAAAAGACTCAAAGTATGATTCAGTACGATCGAAGAAAGATCCGAATTATGAAAGCGTAAAGTATTTCGAACTATCCAAGAAGGAACCGCCTTATGAAAAGGTTCACAGTGAAGGAACAGCGAGCTCTAGCGTTGAGAGGTCAGACTCAGCTGCGGGTTACGAAAAGATTAGTGTACCAAACCGAAGCGAGCCGAAAAGCAGTATTAACGGAGGCGATGCCACCGTCAGCGATTACTTTCAAGTGTAAAAGTGCAACTGAAGAATATTATATATAAACTTTTTTTGTGAACAATGAAAACAGGAAGTCGAGCTAATAACATGAATATTTTATTAACAGTATTCACATAGGATTTTAAGATTGAGTGCTCTTTATTTATTTATTAAAATATTTTAGGGACTGTATACAGCACCTCAACGATAGATATAATAAGTAATATCTTCCTTAGGTATCTGTGATATATGTATGTTATAAAAATTTTGATTTTTGTTTTTATTTCCATAAGATTTTTATATGAGCATTAATAGACATTATATTATTCAGAAAACACGAATAATTTGTTACGAAATCTCCATTTATTAGTGTGTTCATGAGTGTGATTATTTTCTACACTTTGATATTATGCTGATTATAAAATTGTATGCGTGTATTGTATATTGCATGTACAAAATGTAGATTGTACATATTTTTTTAATTTTAGGTAATTTATGATGACTAACTTTATTATGAACTTTTTATCGAAATTGTATATTAGTCATGAATGTTTTTGAGAATAATCTCGTGTCATGACCAGATAATATAAAAGTGTCGGTAGACTATATACATTTTTCACATACATTCCAGTATTATAGACCAGAGAATATATCAATAAAGCTCTGCGAAATGGTGCTTTCTTTCCCATGAATCCTAATAAATATCAATATAGAAGCCATATTAGACAGACTGTCTGACATAATTATATGATAAAGGGTTTCTCCCGCATATTAATCTAGATCTTCCGACTGGTTTCGGGCCCAACCGGAGTCCTTAATCATGAGTTGGTGCAGCGGCGCGGTCGCGAGCCTAACTGTTCAGTTAGTCGATGTATATCGATAAATACGCGTGAGATAATTATGTAATCATTTCGACAAAGTTTGAAATCATTAACTGAACAGATTTTAAACTTTATAGAATAAAAGTCTTATTCAATCATAGCTACCGACACTTTTATGATTTAATCTGTAAGAGAATTATTATTAAGATCAAGTTTTTGGAGCCTGCATTTTAGCTTAAGACTGCCTTATGTGTTTGTTTGTTCAGTGGGTGCATTAATATGAGAAAGGCATGAAAAATCGACCGTGCCGCTAATCGATATTTGCTAGAAGTCAACGTTAATTAATATGATAATAATATATGTAATCAAATCTGAATAAAAAATAAAAAATGATTCACTTGTAAATTGACCGCGATATTTGCAGTATTTGCACCCCAGCTGATATAAATATTATCAACTTTTGTAACATATTGAGGGTTGATGACTGTTCTCCATGTATGTCCATTCCTTTTTACGTAATTAGGCACCGACAAGTTACTCTAATTGGAAATGTCCCATGATATCAGAAATTATACAACATGTAATAGAATTAACGCAAAACCTCGAAAGCTGGCATACTCATTATTACGAACAACTTTTACTATAGGACCAATACGGAAAAACAAATTATTGTTGTTCAGAAAATGTTATCGAGTCGTACGCCCAGATATATGGAGCATTCGATATTTTTTCGCGGTTATTGTATTTATTCCAATGATAAAAGTTGTTTAAAATGATGAGTAAAATGACCCCTTGAAAAGTCTTGCGTTTATTCTGATACATGTTGTATATTATGTGCAAAAACATGAGTCAAACAATTTCAAAACAAAACCTAATGCACAAATAATTCATTCCAATGGCAATACACAGATTTTTTACAGTCATCCACCCCGTATAAAATTTCTTAATAAAATGATAATGAATATTATTATATTATTTATAGTATCAGCAAATATAAAATATAATATGAGTTAAAAAGTTTTGATTTATATTTTGTTGTTAATTTTGTTATTAACTTACTGTTGTAAATTAAAATGTATTAAACATGTAATGTTATGATGTTAGGTAAAATCTGAACACAAGATATTTTGAACAAGAACGAAAGTTTAAAATACTGCCAAAATGAGTTTCATAAATGGTTATTTTAGTGCTGTTTTATAAGAGAAAAGTACCTGAGAATATTTTTACTGACATGTGTTATTATAATTTCGTATGAATGCACTAAGGCTGAGGTTTAAATTAAGACATGGTATGGCTGGTACCGTGTGCATTCGTTTGAACCTCTGTAGCAGCGCACATTATAAAACTATGGTGCACTCTTCTATAAGGTTGTATTATACCCTGTGCTATGCAATCTCTCCATACATGCAACATTCTATACAATGACCTCTTTTAAGGTAGAACAGAACTTTTGGATTAAAACAATATGGTATTATTAATATAATTCATAATCACTTACACATGTAAATAATATAACAATTTTATGTGATTTTATTTACGTATATCATTTCAATTCATTATTTTTTCCTTTGCTTACTTAAGATTAACTTAAGTGGTGTAAAACATATTTACAATGTATCTTCACGTCGTATCAATTGACTATAATGTTATAGTAACTATACTTACTCACTAAACATGTATTATGATAACTATATCTGTGTAATATTCAAACAAACTCTAAAGAAACATTCCATCGTTCTAATAGCTCCAGTGACTAAACCATATACATATAATGGAATAAAGTATGCCATATAATTTTGCAATTTTTTATTTAAAACTCCTTACCTAAAATATATAAAAGCTATACGTACCTTGGTGGTTCTAGTACAACTTCTACTCAACTAGTCCCTTATAGCGAATTAGGTATTTTGTGAGGTGTAAGGTAAGTGACTAGCAGGCTCTTGCAGGTAAGAACCTAACATAATTGTTCGGCTTCACAACTGGGCAATTATTTTACATGATCTAATGTATCAATAAACTGTCTCGTAGTGATGACACATGAATATAATTTTCTTTTATTCAAAAGACAATGTTGTCAAATCATTGACCAACAATTTATTGAAACCCAAAGTGAAATTTACATAAAAAGTTGTAAAATATAACGTTATTTTAAGATGTGTGATGTCACTAAACGTATTTCACTTGACATTGACAACTATGACAGGTAGTGACATGGAAGATTGAATCTTACAAAATAATATCAAATATTTATGCTAAAAAATATATAAGTTTGTGCACAAAATATATCCCTCGACAAAGATTTAACCATGGCCAATTATAACAATCAAAATGACTTCTCATGGCAGGCGCAAAATAACAGTCAAAACTACTCATTTAATTCCTCCAATACTTTCGCCGATCCAGCACAGACGTTGGGTGAGTTATTTCTCTATTTTTGAAACTGTATTGAACCTTTTTCTCATAATGTTTTGGTTTGAATACTATTATCAACTTTTTACCATTAAACACTAAGACTTGTCTTTTTCAGATTTTCAAACATTTCCAACTGATCAAAATTACTCCTTCGATCAAACTCCAGGGGCTATGACTGCGAACAACAATCAGTACTACAATGCAAACATATTTACGCCAGCGCCCGTTGCTGGCGAACCTATGACCGAAACAAATGACTTTGACGAACCACCCCTATTAGATGAGCTTGAAATATACCCAGATAGAATATTAGAGAAAACTTTGGCTGTACTCAATCCATTCCATGGTCAATCAAAAGCTGATGATGCAAACTTTTTATTGAGAGATACTGATATTGCAGGACCAATAGCATTCTGTTTAGCATTGGCTGTATGCCTGTTTCTCTCAGGCAATAAAGCCCACTTTGGATATGTGTATGGCCTTTCTGTAATGTCAGTAATTTTGATGTATTGTTTGCTGTCACTGATGAGCCGCACTGAGGGTGTGTTTACTGTATTGAGTGTTGCCAGTGTTCTTGGCTATTGTATGTTACCCATGGTTGTGTTAGCTGGGCTTGGTATTTTCATCTCTCTTGAAGGATCTTGGGGAATGAGTTTATCAGCTATTGCTGTTATCTGGTCGGCTCTCTCTGCTAGTAGACTGTTTGTTACTATGTCTGGTGACGCTGAACAAAGACCACTCATTGCCTATCCTTGTGCCTTAGTTAATGGTGTATTTGCTCTGTTAGTACTATTTTGAGTACAAAATAGGCAGTAAACAAAAAAAACATATTAAAAGTTTTAAACACATTTGTATTCAATTGTTATTAACATATTAAAATATATAAAAATACCATGCTGATAATTAATTTCCATCTCAGTTATAATAAATAGTAGGTTACTTAATTGTGCAAGTCAAGTGTTTTTTTAGTTAAGGTAAGTATATAATATTTTAATGATAAAAATGTTTGGCAATATGCTGCATTGGTAATTTTACAGCCAAATAAAACATGTTCTTTTCGCAGATTTTTATACAGAAATAAGATCATAACTTGTACATTATTGCAAATAAAACTAAACTAAAATAAACCCAGAAATGTTTTAATAAATAAACTATAATTCACTATGCATTACATTTTATTGTATAATGTAGGTCGGTCGCTGAAGAAGTTCTTTAATACCATGACTTGAGCAAAGGCCACGCATACTATTGCTAGGGTCTCACACATGGACCACCAGAACACCCTCTCGTTGAGGTCCTCAGCCCTCTTGCGGCCCTGGGCCTCTCTTAGTCTGTGGTGGGTTTGGTGGTCAATAATCCTGTTGAGTGCTGAGTGAATTTCTTCAGCAGAAGTTTCCAGCTGCAAACAAGTAGATTCAAATCAGTTATTAAATATCATAGAAGTGGAATTAGATTATTAAAAATAAAATTTTAATTGCTTTTGATATTTTTGTCAGTTTGCTAGTTTACAAAATGTATAAGTATAGAATAGTTACTATTATATTTATTTTTACCTGAGTGAGGACAGTTGCATGATCACCAATACCAGGCAAAGGTTTCTCTGGACCCACATTTAATTCCATGTACACAAGCTTGTGGGAGAATGTACTGAATTCATTGCTAAAACAAACTTTGTAAATACCTGCAAAAATATAAAATAATCATTAAGAATCTATAATCACTAAAGTAACAGTTAAAATAACTACAAAATTACGAAAGCAATTAACATTTCTTATCTGAAGTGTTACTATGATACCTTTATTATGTTAAGTGTGACTAATTGTTTTAACAACCACAACCTAACTAAATACACTTGTGTATAATGTAGGTATCATACATATTCATATTTGTACAGTACTCAATACATTGCATATGTAATACTTGACATGAAATCCTATTACACATACAGTAGCACGATATATGAAAAGTGAAGGAGGAGAATCAGTCATTTGTTTTGTTTTAAAAGAATAAATAATATAAAAATCAGGAGGGGAATACATATCTACAAGTAATATCATTAATAATAAAATAAAAAAATAAAAATAAAAGTTGAATAGTTAATTGATACCTGTTATTTGTGCAGTAAACTGATGAGAATCATATTGCATTTTCTGTTGCTGGTAAATTATTTGCTTATTGGGCCCTTCTATTTTGACGTCCACGTCATATTGACCTCCAGTAATTACCTGAAACATAACAACGATTGTATGAACTAAAATCCTTGAAAAGGAAAATAGAGAAACAAATGAAATTCTTATAAGGAGGTTAGAAATTAGTCCTTTTCTTAATCACATCTTGTCATTACAGCGTTTTTAAGTTTTATATTAATTGGATTTGCTTTTAAGATTGTACATATTACCTGATATTCTAGAGCCGCAGAAGTATTCTTTTCTATTTCTTGATAAAAACATTCTACTGCACTATCCGGTAGTTCGAAGGTGAGTTCAACGCTTTTGGATAATATTCCGTTGACTAATGACAATAATATTGTAATAATGAACGGTGAGAAGAACATTTTATTATTTATAATTTCCTCAAATAGCGTAAGTACAAAAATAATTGGTAACGTAAGTAAAATTAACAATTCGCATCGATTGACATCTGATGAACTGACATTTCACCACGTAATTGGAAGCGTTCGTAGAATAACGTCAGCAACCGAATGGCGTGAAACACTTGTATTCACGATAGTCTCACCGACAATCAGAAAAAGATAAAAATGCTTTACTGCCAGGATTTTAATAGAGTATATATTTTTTGTTTAATTAAGTTGAAATATTCTTGGTTTTTGCGAGTTGTGTTCAGGTTTTTTTTCGTCAGTAAATTATCATTTAATTCACACAAAAAAATCTCCGTTGCTTGATGACTTTATTTACTAAACTTAAAAAACAAAAATAACTAAATTGTTGCATAGAGTTTATTTACAGCGGTACATACTGAATAATGGTACATAAAAATCGGTTAACTTTTTTGTACAATCAGCAACTATCGATAAACAAAGTCAAATTAAAAAAAATGTGTAAAGTTCAGAATATTTGTTTTTTTTTATTATTGGAAAAGATATGAGAAAGATCTTTTGTTCCCTACCTAGCTCGAATACCTACTAAGTTATTTCATTTCGTAGGGCTAGTTTTTGAAAATTTTGTAGGTTTCTAATAGGTTATATATCGGGGGCAATCAGGTAACAGGAAGGATGCAATTCTGAAAGCTGCATGTCATTGGTTTGAAGTAATTTCATACCTGATTACACACAAAGGAAAAAAATCGTGAGTGCAGGTAGCTACACACTACTGACCTGGCCACTGGGATGGCCATATGACTACGATATATTATAATATTCTATGTTATTTCAATAATTACCAAGTGTTATAACTCTATGTATACATTATTTTTAGGCCTTAATCGAAAAAAAATGGATGTGGCTACGAATGGCAAGAAAGCCGAATGCCACACGCCATTGGGCATAAAGGTTCAAAGCCGGTTTCAAGTTACCAGTACAAAGTTTTTTTGTGTGTGATTGCTTTATAAAAAAGGAGTGTTCTATTGTTTGTTGAGGTCCATAAGATTTGGGTAGGCTTAGTTCCTTCCAACGGGCCTAATCAATGGAATCTAGGAACATTCAATAAAAATCTATTAGATTTTACTTAATTTCTTACAGTACCTATAACAGTAATAAATGGAAATAAAACCCAAGTTCGGAATAACAGTAAAACAATTTTAATCAAAAATTCAAGACGATACAATAGGATAGTCAAAATTTCACTTTACACATTGAACATTGATTCGCTTATCATTACAAGTAAAAAAGCCATGATTCCAAGAAACAAAAAAATACTGTGAATAATAATGTCTTAAAAGTTACACTTATGTGCATAAGGACTAAAATGAAGTCAATAAAATGCAGACAATACTTCGAATTATCTAATGAGTGTTTAGAATGCGAGACCGGCGTCGGCGTATGTGGTGAAGATCTTCTCGATGGAGTTGGCGTACGCCGCTGTCCTCAGATCTAAGCCCAAGTTGAACTTCTGGGCTGTCCTCATGATGGCCTGTTAACAACAATCATTAGGTCAAAATTGTTATGAAGCATTTAAATACTACAGAGGTCGATGGATAACCTATGTTGTCAATGGTGATAAGTCGAAAATCCATTACCAAATGCATATGCAGAACAATTACTTTTTAATGTTTCATTCCTACATTGTTTTCTTGTAATTTAAATTTAATGTCTTTATAACCTTAATTAAAACTTGTGCGAATAAATTCAGTGATTTTTAATGTTATCAATATCATTAATATCAATCAACGGGGCTATTTTTACTGATACGATCGTTTGGAAAAAAATAAATGACGTATAAGTCATAAGTTTTGCATCATCAACATCTTAGCTGCTTATGAGGTTACAACCACAAATAAAATTAATGATTTTTTGAAAGCATGACGCTCTTTTCCATAAGAAAAAAATACAATACTAAAAGGTAGTTATGCCTCACATCTTCTTTCAGGTGCATTCATGCCTTAACCAAAGAAGATCAGTTACTCTCGTTACTTACCCTCGCAGACCTCTCCATGGTGTAGTCGAGACCAGAGTGCACGATGTCCTTTTCGGAGGCACCGGAGATCCTCTTCTGGAAGGACTCGGAGGGTGTGACTGGAATGCGACCTCCGACGCGGCCGAAACGCCTCTCCAACGACTCTTGTACGGATTCTACGATAAAGGTACAAATTAGCAAGTGAGTTTGAGTTTGCTAAGTGCTAAGTCGCCAGTTTTCAAAGATAGTCCATAAAGTATATAAAATGATGTTTCCAATCATTCATCATCGGCCTTTCCCAACTATGTTGGGGTCGGCTTCCAGTCTAACCGGAATCAGCTAAGTGCCAGTGTTTAACAAGGAGATACTGAGCCAATCATTGATGTAGAAAATGTATCTCTTATATTGTATTTCAATTTATGAGAAAATCAAACAATAAGTAGTCTATAATTAAGATGGCCTTCTATTATCACAAGAGCACAAACTAAACGTATCGTGAGAGGTAGTTCGTTTACACAAATATAAAGCAAACAACGTTGTTTACTGGAGACAAATGAAATGCAAATCGGAATGTCGTTTCTATAAGAAGTAATTTGTATTCTTCTGGCTATTATATGTTCATACGTAGTAGGTGATCTATATTGTCTTATACGACATATTGACATCTACGAGGATCTTGACTGCACGGACTTAAGGTTGACGGTAATTGAGGTTTTACTATTAAAATTTTAATGTTAATTTGCGACGACCAATGATAATAGATACAACTAATTACGTTCTTCTAGCTGTCCAGGGGCTGATAATATATTCATGCCATGAAATAAGCTCGCAAAAAATCACAGAACCGTGTAAAAATTAAGAATTTCTTTCGACCATGAACTTCAATCGATCTATGTGCGACTTAAGAATACACAAATACCCCAAGTACGACCTCAATAACACCTCAATTTAGTTTTTGCCTTTGCCCAATCCTTGTGATTCCGGCCGCCTCGGTCCTTTAAGTACAAGGGGAAACTTACCCAAGAGGTGGTAGTTGGACTCGCGCTCATATTTGAAGGTAAGACGTCCGTAGGAAACGTGGTTGAGGTTCTTGAGCCATTCGAAGAATGAGACGGTGACACCACCAGCGTTGATGTACAGGTCGGGGATGACCAGGATGTTGCGGTCGATCAGGATCTTGTCAGCCGCGGGCGTTGTGGGGCCGTTAGCGGCTTCAGCGATGATCTGGTGGTACAAGTTGACTTTAAGTAAGTTTTAATTATATCGGGCTACAGAATGTTGAACTCATTTCAATATTAACCCTTTGCGCTTTAGAAGGCTTATTTCTTTAAACAGTTTTTTTAATGACGTTATAAATAGATTTTGCCAAGTAGGGTAAATTAAAAAGTTTTCTACCAATCAATAACGACATTGCACTCGGTATTTTAATACCTACTTGTAACATTGGCGTACCTCTGAAACCATTGTTATAAGTTTGACTGTTTGAGTACATAACAAACCTATTCAAAATAGACTTTATGACGAAATATGAAAATGATAAGTATTTTTTTTCTTAGATACGTTATCTTTAGTAAGAGTAACGTAAGGGAATTTCCGTGTCGAAAAAGTTTAAAGATAAGAACCTAATCTCATTAAACATGCCTGTATAGTTATATTACCGGGAAAGTCTATCTCCGAAAATTATGGTCAAGGGGGAGGAAAATAACGCAGATATAGGTAGAACGGTAAACCGTGGCTTAAGTTTCTAAGAAGTCAAAACAGATTTTCTCCGCATCAGAAATTCAAGAAGCATTAAGTATAGTTACCTTAGCGTTGATCTTGTGAGCATTCTCCTTGTGGATGACCTGTTCGACGGCGGCGGGGACGAGGATGTCGCACTTCTCGTACAGCATGTTCTCACCCTCGTAAGCCTTGGCTCCGGGGAAGCCAACAATTGTTCCATTGTCGATCCTGTAGTCTTCCAGAGCCTAGAAATAAACATTCTTGCTCAGAACTTATTGAAAACAGAATCATTGACAGGGTGATATCATCGACATTTTTACGTAATAGGTATCTAGATATTTTATCGCATATGGCGACATATTCTTTTTGGCAAAGGTTATGAATTCATCACAATATTTGATAGGTGTTGACATACCTACAAATTTCAGGGGCTTGTTTTTTATAGATATTCTCTATCGGTTAGGTAAATCTGTCAATTCATGTTAAGTTTGTCGTTTCATCTTACATTATCGATATGTCAAGCCTCCTATCACATCTAACCTAGCACATTTAATTTTGGACCAAGATTAAAACGTCATATCTTTCACATAATCTACATATTATATAGTCAGAAACTTTAGCTAAAATCATTTGTTCAGCATTGCACCACACAATAAATGTGCCGAACAGATGTTCAGATATAGGCCAAATGATGTTGCCTGGTTTACGGTCATTCAAAACTAAGACAGGATTTAGGTATAAGACAAAACAGACTCATATCGTGTATCATTTTTCATCACATTAAACCTAGACTAGCTCTTATCATCTAAACTATCCGTTTACTTCGATTTTCATGTTATTTCGGAGGGGACACGGGGACACAGGACTCACGTATGATAATAGAAGCTTTAATTTATCTTCTGCTAGAATTTTAGTAATAATTAAGATTTTCCAACCCTTCTGGAGTCTAGTTCTACATTTTCGCGGAAGTCTACGAAAGCGTTCCCGCTTGGCCTATAGGGAACGGGAAAGCGTTCCGGTGGTATTAGCCAGTAAGAGTCTGGGACACCGTACTTCCCATCGCCTTCTTCGGAGAATTAAAAAGTTTAGAATTAAGTCTATGAAGATTTCCACCAGGTCAAAATATATCTACATTGCAGACACGGTTAACTTAAAAAAGCTGAAAACTCATGACATGGTATCGGAAACCGAGTTGTCAATGGTCATACGATTCTAAAAGATAAGAAGAAACGTGAATATTTTCCATCATATCAGGTATTTGTAAAACAAACATCCGATAACTTAGTGCGAGATATTAGGTACGTTTATTTTTTTTTTCATTAAAATACAACGTACTCGCGGCGGTTACCTACAAAACACCTGTAACCTTGCTGATAAAACTACCATTTTTAGTAACCGTGATTTTTGGAGTTCGATATACATAGGTATAGTGGAAATATGAGCATGACAAGACTGAAGAATACCTACGAATACGAAACAACTTTAATTACGCAAGGATGAAAAACACTTTTTAAAAATAGTGTTTACAAAACTTTTTCTACTGACTCATTCAATTTGAATTATTAGTTGGGAATCATGTAATATTAATCTTTTATGAATTATCTAGGCACTAATGTGATAACAATTTAAGACTTCCTATCGGACAGTGGCAAAATAAATTACAGTAAAAATCGTCACCACGCCTGATAATCCTATTTATTATACAAAGTTATAGCTGTGCTTTCCAATACCCACGTGTTCACATTTCCTCATCGCGTATCGTCTGAACCAGATGATTATGTTAATCAGGTATTATGACTTGAGAATTTAAATTACAAATACGTCACGGATGAATCACGTGATTACAAACTGTTTCGCGCTCAATTGATTGGGTAGTAATGGGTGTCGGATACGTTTTTATAGCGAGTAGGTTTTGTTACTAAGTAGGCGTTTCAATAAACAGGTTTATGTGGTATTTATGAACGAGGTAAATTACAAGAATATTCGTTCTAGCTTTTTCTGTTTTAACGTAAAACTCCTTGGCATCTTAAGATGCAATTTCCACATGTCTGTTAGGATTTGCAGACTATTTTTTTGTCGTATAAACCCCTAAGTTAGTTGTCGACAAATAAGATCATCATATCTAGATCTCCACACGGCTTTATTTACCGTTCCCATAAAAAAACACGCGATACCGGCACGCAATGGTCGCGTCATGGCATCACAATCAATGTCTTTATTTCACGTTTTGCATTTTCCTTATGTTGGTACTAGCTACTAAAACCAGGTGGATAACAAAAGTAGGTGTGTAGGAGATCTTTAATCATCAGGCTATCATATCTTTGTGAACGATCGAAAGACGTTGTTGTATTATTTTTATCGTTCGAATCACTCGGCAATCACGTAAGCTTATTTATTTCTCAATAGATAATTTGATCGGATATTAGACTGTAATTTAATCGCCGGCTCTTTAATTTCTTGGCAACTGAAGACATAGCAACGAGGTTCGCCGACACAACGGCCTCGCGTATCTTTGACTGATGGCACTTCAGATTTATTACCCATTTTCCCTTTCAATTGTTTTGAAAGGGAAGGTGAAATTAGGTTAAGGGATAAAACAGCAAAATGACATTTTGGCTGAGGATATATGATCGAAAACAAGTTGTACTATACTCCAGACGAGGAAAAAGCTTACCATCCATCCCTGATAACATTCTTATTTAAATAAATGTAGGTGACATATTCCCAATAGTGTAGATACGATAGACTTCTTAGTTTGATTTTGGACTGGCTTTCTTTTTCAAAGTGATGATATTCAAGTACATAAGAGTTCACACATTCTTACCTTGGGGTCAATACCGTCGGGGTTGTGGATGGCTCCGTCGTGTTCGATGACTCCGATGCAGGTGGCGCCAGCGCGGACCAGGTAACGGCAGGTGTGGAGACCCACATTACCGAAACCTTGTACGATGAAGGTCTTGCCACCCCAGCCGGGGGTTGTACCTGATGGAATAAGGTAGGATAAGTACAAGCATATCGCATTTTGGGTTAAAATTAAATACAACAATCTGTGAATGATTTGCCTGGGATGCCTTACATTTGCCATTCATGACAAAAGTAAGATAGAGTCATGTAATATTACCACTACTAATATTGATTTTTTTGCGGGAAAGGTCAGTGTGCAAATGGGGTTGTCAAAGTGTACGGCATTTGAATTGGTAACTACCTACCAATAGTACCAATGCTGAGTTAAATGAATTATAACTAGCTTAAAAGTAGTATGCATGGAATTGATAAGAAGTTTAATTTTGTCCCAAAAGTATTTTCGCTACAATCAGACTAGGCAGGTACCTCACAATTAATAAAAGCAGACTTGTTTTACTAACTAAGGAAGATCCTATTAAATAATAACAACATGTGTCACAATAGTAGTGTTTATATACTTGTATGGATGTAGATTCATTATACGTATCCGGTCAGCAATTGTATTTAAACACATTATTTATTTACAACATTCGAATTGGTATTTTTTTTCAAATAGCGTTTCGGTCTTTTTGTGACAGCTCTAAATATAAAAATAAAATTTATTCCAAGCTTTTAAGACCCAAGACACATATGTACGCAAGGACGTATATACTTTGTTAGTTATAAAGAAAAACCATCTATTGACCTCTTTTTCTCCCTAATAGACTGCATAGTGCTAGAAATGAAGTATCATTAAGTAAAAACTGAGGCCCAATGCGCCGGTCTGGGAGTATGGTCGATATTTAACACCCCGCTATTGTGTGTGTTTAGCTCTTAGCGTTGCAAAATCAACATTTACATTTTACGAACATGTTTGACAATCTATTCAGCCTTACCGAATATTCATTTTTAATGTTTTTTTTAAGCAGCTATGCTTCATTTCTATTTTTAAAATTGAATTTGTTGTTTTTTTATGTGTATCTATTTTTTTCATGAATCATAGATAAGGAGAGGACGCCATTTTCCTCGCCTTGTCTATGTTCCGTAACTATTGTGTTGCAGCCTCACGTTATGTATTATCTATGCTCACGTTTTACAAAACCACATCGTTTCATTTCAGTAAGTAAATCATTTTTATGACCGACTACAATCAATCAATTTATAATAAGTACGGTACTCATGCAATGCTGATATGATAACGGGTACCATTTATCTTCTGTGACAGACGGTCTGCTGTATATCGCGTATTTATAATGAAAATTGAAAAAAATATGGTATTTTAACAATTACTTAAATATTTGATATAATAGTAGGTAATACCTAACCGTCTGAGTTATTAAATACCTACAGATAAGTCTTATTATATAAATTACACGTCACGTTGTTGTCAGCAATGAGCTAATAAACTACTAAACCGATTCTAATCAAATTTGCAAATCGTGCGCAGTTTAATCCAACTGGAAACTCTGGAAAGATATGGCAGCTTGATTTACTTACTTATTTTTTATTACTGTCTATATTTGTTTATCATTGCGCTACGAAGCTCGCAGAGACAGTCTGTTACTGACAAGATACCTAATACAAATTTAAGGCACTGACTTAAAATTTGATTTAACAAGGTAAGTAGGTACTTATTTGACCTTGTCTTTTATCATTACGATTCAGAATTCTGGAAAAACAACACTAGACTAAATTACACCTACTATGATAAAATAATTTATGAATTAAATTGCAAAATAAAAGAAATATCTCCCATGTAGGTACCTATATATTAAAGATTTTGATAATTTTTATTAGTGTACCCAGGTATAGGATAGGTACAGTAATTATAGGTAACGGTAAACAGAAAGATAGTAATTTGTGTTACATATCTTACTTCACGAACAAAACCCAAATATTTTTTTCTAATCTTCCATCACTTAGGTACCTACCGCGAGAGTCGAGTCACTCTTATACATAATTAAACTTATCTTTCAGCAATAAAAATACCTCACGTGACCCTGAACTTGAGAATACATATTATTACACAGAATAATAATATATCTATATTACATGATTAGGCTGAATAGTCATGATACGTTACCTAATAAGCGGTATATTATACATTTCGATAACAATTATGTCAGGTTAATTTCGTTGTAAATACTTTGGCTAAATAACTCTAAAAAGTCTGTGTAGAATTTTAGTTTATATTTTTAACCCCTTTATATGAAACCACTGAGGCCATTGATTAAAGATGATTACTATTCTAACCAGCCAGTTTTATGGCATCCAATTTTAGAATCGGACCTTTAACATTATTAACCTACAAAAAACTCCTATAAAAAAGAATAATTATTTATTAAAGAACTTGTTATTTGTTCTATTATTAAATACTCTTTCACTCGAATCCTTTATACATATAAATGTAGAAATACAGGTCCACTATCAGATCACATGATCCAAGTGACGCAACTACCACTTCCCATTGCTAATTTATGCCAGTACTTAACGGTATATTACGTACTCATGAATATTTCTACGGGTTACATAAATATGTTTGTACTCACCGATCATGCTCATGTAGTTAGCCTCGTTGATGAAGTTCTCGAGACCGTGGAACACACCCCTGCCGGTGGCGGACACTCTACCGTGGATACCTCCCTGTTACAAAAAGATTGGGTTAAATATACTACCCAAACAATAATGCAAAAATTAAGGTGTTTTTCTAAAATCGTAAATTGAAAGGAAAAAGGATTTAAATGACAGTATTCGTATTCTACTAAGCAATTTTTTAAACTCTAATTCAATAATTGGAAAATCAGTAGGGTGCGGAACACTCATGGTACAACACAAGGAATTTTGTGTCGGCAAAATATTTAGGATATACGAATAGTGTCAAATGTAATCTAATTGCCATTCATTCATCGGTCATTGTAAATAGTGGAATTGGGGCCCTGCTGGTCGAAGTCACGGTGACAATGATTAACTATGTTTTGTAGCCACTAAAGTCAGTGACCTTCAACTTGGGTTCCTATTCCGTGTCATTTTCCCATAAAGAACTGACAACTCAATCTCAATAAATACTTCTCGACGCACGGAAACAGGTAAGTTATTTTTAAGGCCCAGTTTTTCATAGCTGTGAAGACAGTTTTTCAGTAAAAGTGATGGCGTTTCAATAACAAGTTGTAAATCATGATTGGAGGATGATGGAGGTTGCACTCTTAGAGCAGCTTCTTCGGTTAATCAAATCGCTGTATTTTCGCAAGGTTTCTTACCTGGTTGATGGGCTTTCCAGTGACGCAAGCGTGGGCGTTGATGTCCTGGTAACCAACAGTCTTGGCGTAAGTGTCGGCGATCCACGACATCTCACGCTCTCCAGTACCCATGTCGGGGGCTGGCACATCAACACCGGGCCCTGGACAAAGGGAATATATTGTTTAAGACAAGACAAGCAAGGGTTTACATTACTGCAGTTGAGTTCAAAGGAGAGTCGATTGTGAGTTTGAATGTGCCTATCTGTACAGTTTGTCTACTTATAATTTTCTCCATAGATAATAGATTAAAGCGCAATAGTTTCTGAAAAATTATTATTTAGGACTGTATACAGAGCAGCTTATAGCCGTGGATAATTCGAAAGCTACATGTTCATGATGTAGTCTTTGATAGTACATTAGTACCGGAAAGTGGAACAGATTATAAAGTACCTAGTAATGTAGTTACCCAAAAAAGTAGGTAAACTTATGACATATATTTTCGATTTCATTATCAGTAGGTAAGCAATTAGATTGGATTTTTATTAAACGCTTTTATCGCGGAACATAGCGTTTATCGGTTGCTATGAAACTTTGCATGAAGGAATGGATTACGAACTTATCAGAATCATACTTGTTCAATTCAATCTATCTGATAACCAGTAATGACACTATGGTAAATAAAACATGGAAATGAATACTTTGTTGTTATTGTAAGATTTCATTTTATGGTGTTGTCGAAAGATAGTTGAGAGATATCGTCGAAAATATTTTATACGTCTTTTATGTACACAAGTACATAGAAGTTAGACGTTGTATATTTTTAGAACCGGAAACACAAGTATTTAAACAAACGTTGTTATTTCTAAATAATATGTATTCCTAAATATGTAACTTCGTCTTTGTCCCCATAGTCAAATTAATCGCGACAAAGTAGTCAACAACTATAATTACACCACATGACATAATAGCTCCTAGTCCCACATGTTTTCATGGGGCCACAAAAATCATCATATTGTCTATGTCATCGTTGTCCTTGTCTTTGGCCGTTAGTCACGCAAGCGTAATTTACCAGCACGGGTTATCGACCTAGGTAAGTGGTCAGTTGACTGCCGTTGAACTGAACCAAACAAGGTCGAAACAAGAGGTTGCAATTGTCACATTCTATAATAAAGTAACTAACTACAGTATAAACACTATGAGGAAAACAAGTAAATATTATGATATCTACGTCAGTGGATTTGTGTATGTGATCAGAAGAGTGTAAACATTTTGTCGTGCGTAAACAATAATAAAATATTACGAAGATCTGTTAAAAAGCAGAACTCCGTAGAACTTGCAAAAAAACACACCGAGAGCAAAAATTAAAATGAAATTTTATTACTATTTTGTAATCTAAGGTACGACACGTGTCACTCGCGTTTTCAATATTCCTATTTAGTAATGGACACTGATAGTCACACTTCACGTTATCATAAATCTGGGGGCTATTTATTTAGATAACACGAAGCTATCAATATAATTAACCTTTTAACAGTTCAGCGATTACAGACCTCTTCTAAAATGGTAATGAAATAATAATGACAACGCACAATATGTTAGGTTGATGGTCGATTGTTTATTTGACGAATAGGTATTTTGGTTAAGTAGAATTAGACATGCTACTGTATGTAAGATATTTTCAAGTTTATATTATCTCCTAGTAGGTATTAGATATTTTTTTTGCCGTCGCAGTCGCATCGCAAGACCACTCGTATACTAGTTATTTTAAAACTAGTCAAACCCGCTATATTAATAATAAACAGATGCAAGAATTGATAGACCTCAAATTATTAAATATTCATCAGCACTATCTGTAGCTTCTAAATAACCAGGGGAAGGGGTGGTCCCTCCATTCATCTCTTAAACCAGTAAAAGCGAGACAAGGCGGTAAACAACCTAGAGGGGCATCTCTTTTCTACACCCTTTTCTCACTTTCAAGTAGGCACAGTGGTAGGTCATAAAACGATCTATTGTCATTAACCATTGTCAACTTACCAATGAAGCCCTTCTTGGCGAGCTCCAGAGTGAATCGACGAGTGATCTTCTCAAGTTCGTGCTCGGAGTATT
Source organism: Trichoplusia ni (assembly GCF_003590095.1). Lineage (NCBI taxonomy): Eukaryota > Metazoa > Arthropoda > Insecta > Lepidoptera > Noctuidae > Trichoplusia > Trichoplusia ni. Next base: position 6,689,211 of record NC_039485.1, read on the forward strand.
CCTTGGGGTTGATCTTGATTCCGGCCTTAGCACCACCGAATGGCACATCGACGCACGCGCACTTGAATGTCATCAGAGCGGACAAAGCCTTGACTTCATCCCTGGAGACGTCGGTTGAGAATCTGATACCTGTGGACCAGAAAATGGTAAATTAATTATAAGTTAAGCTAAAGTCAGTCTGGAATGAGCTCCGCTATTCAACCAATAAAAGGTAAAAAATACCACTGTCGTAATTTGAGACACATGAGATTACAAAAGACCGCTAGCGCTAGGGATTATTTCGGAACCCTTCTCGAACTTCCGAAGGGTAAGAACCGTTATTTTACATATGGCGGATCGGATATCATATCATGTGTCGTAGTAAAAAGAGATAAACATATGTGACAAGCATCGGTAACATCGCAACGATGATTGGCATGTATATTCATTTGCAATCGAAGAACAACATGTCAATAAGGGCTGGCGCTCGACACGCGTAAACATAAATATTTGCGTTATTACATTTACATTTTAACCCGTCCACTAAACATATTCATGAAAGTGTTAATTGTTGTAAATTGTTTAATAAACTGACAGCAACGCTTAATTAATTCAGGCATGGTCGGTGTAGTTTGAACTCTGAGTAAACATCGCTATCAACGGTAAAAACAACATAATACTTGTTATTTTTTTCATGCTATAGTTCAGTGATAATGTTAATATTTTGTAGGTATTAATCTTTACTGAAACAAGATAACATTGGAATCAGATGTACAAAAAACGTGTTGATAACTCAGTCATAAAATAGGTATGGCAGAACAATAGGTAACTCCAGAGATCCATCAATATGTTATGTTTTATGACAAGCGAGATAAAATCAATTTGTTTTTACCTTCGATGAGGTGATGCGAAACAACCATTATGATAAGTGGAATCTTGACATTCGTATGATGAAATATTTGTTACCAGGTGATAATTAGATTCAACAGAGTTGTTATCATTGTTTGCAAATCGACCATACTAAATGGCAAAGTTTGATATTTTTTGTAATTTTACTTTTTTATGAATTATATCAATTCAAGCAACAAAAAAAAACAGTGTGAAGTCAGGCCCAAATTCCGCTGTATAGATTAGCCGATAAATGAATGGAAATATGATTGAAATGAAACTATTTGTATACTAGTATGCATTTTTCTAATAAGTACAATAATTTTAAAAACAATACGCAACGGAATACTCCCGGTTAACACAAATTATTGTGGTGGCAAAATGCTTAGGCGAATATGAATAGTGTCAAAATTAATCCAATCGCCATTCGTTCTTTGGCCTTTGAAAATAGCTGAATTGGAGACTTGAAAGAATGTAGCTTAATTCTTTTCTTTTCAGATGACAAAGTCTTCAATGGACCAAAAAGGTAGTTACTAAATCAATATCACTTCCTTATTATAGTTATGTAACATCCAAGTACCGAGTGTAGATCAAGGTTTATTTTTTAAATAGGTTTGTTTAAAACGGGTAGATAGATACCACCTGTCAAGCAGATACTACTACAAAAAATATATTCATCATTCAACGACGATTTCGCTCTGAATATTTTCGAATAATATAAATAGATCAGCCGCCGAAACACTGTGCCTATGTATTTGAAAGTATTCTCCGTTTTTTAACACAGCCCCGACGACACGGAGTAGAGTAACATCTAAAAAAATGAAACTGGAACTGGTCCAAAATATATGAATGTGAGTTTATTACGTAATCATTGATCTGATTGTTAATCTATAGGTAAGTATTTAACAGTTAAAATAATTTTACTAATCTATATCGCACAAAGAATGATCATAATCTATGTAAGGAAACTAAAACTTCGTATCAGCGAAACGTGGCAAGTTGTTACTTGTTGTCCGGTTGGTGTTTATTAAGTTATGAGGACATTGACGCATAGGACCGATAGTCGGTATAGGGTAAGAACCTTTCCAGTTAATAATTGTCTTGGGAAGAATTCTTCTAGTGGCCTGCTCTTATTGAACAGGGATGGACCCAGTCCACAATTACGCCCGGAAATAGCTCAGCTTGTTCTAAGTCTCCGACAATGTTTTTGTAGTTCTTGTTGCCATTTTTATAACTCGGCAGTCGCGTGCTAAATAAGTGTCATTCACTGGCACCGAACAGAGGCTATCGTAATAGTCGGCACCATTACTTTCAATCTATTGTTTGGATTGAAGATATCGATGCATATCACAAGGATTGCAAATCTAAGGTAAAATTCTTTTCAGATAAGACGTGCCTGACGTTAAGCTTTGCGATAAGCTGATTTGGAATTAATCACTAGGATTTTGGAGCATAATATTATTGAGTAGTTTTCGGGCTAAATATTGGACAGGATAATGACAATTAGACGCAAAATTATACTTATAGAGGGTATGGAATACCTACATATGCCTAGCAGCTTCATTTAGATTCCTGCTATACCAAAAAGTCACAAAAGACTAGAAGGTGGATGTATTTGGAAGTGAGATGTAGGTCCATTCCTAAGCAGACATTTTCAAGAGGCTCTCTAATCATTGTTCCTCGTTTAGAAGTTGGAGATACGCCGAACAATATTAAACCCCAGCTGTCTCTGGAGTAAATCAAGAACTACCATTCACCCCGACGTGGCCTGACAAATAATTTAGTTATAAGAGCCTCTTGAGGTTGAATGAATGCAATACAGACGGTCGGAGAACAAAATAGAGTAACAAGTTCTGTTCAACTGTTTATCCTCAACATTCTTGCTCTCCCAAATGTCTCGAAATACTAGATACGTACTAGATTAGCACTAGCCACAAAATATGTTAATAATATCTTGAATACATAATAACACGTGACTCGTGACTTGTCTCATATTAGCAGGAGAGTGTGTGCCATTCTAATTTGTGTAAATGCGTATACGCCCCTGAGAATAAGGTAGGTGTCGCCCATGATGTGAAAATAACACTTGTTACTCATTTAAATTTAGAAGTTACGCAATATGGTCTGACGTGACCCTACGTCACGACCACGCCCCCAGTTGCCAACCTGCTAAATAAACCTCAAATGTTATCATGTTTTGTTAAGGAGGTATCTTATCTCACGAAGTACTTATTTACATATGGCAAGAGGCAATATTGATAATAGATGACGGGTATTTTTTACGCTTTTTTCCAGAAAAAGGCGTCAAGTGTAGTAAACCAGTAAACACTACTAGGCGTTAGAGGTGTTCGATAAATAAGTTTCCTCTTATAAAAATTACACACGTCTAAAAGAAAAAAGGGGAATAAAATACCCTTACGAATCCATTTTTCGTTATCTATCTAAAATAATTGAAATCTATTGTTTCTAGGACTGTTTCTGCTTTTCCAATAAATAGATTTGATGCAGCAGTTCACGGTTTTGTATACAGTTCATGCTTGTTTTTTTAATGCTAACGCGACTTACAGTTAGTCCCAATTGGTCACGTCTTTATTAAATCATAAAAATTGATTTATTAAAGTACTTGTTCGTAAATGTTTAAGTAAGAATATTTTTTTTACGATTTAAGAGAGAACATATCAAAGTTACTCAACCCTGAAAATGGAGCTAATTGTCAAAATAATTACAGAATAAAGGAAGTTGCTGGTTAAATCTTAAGCGTCTCATCAAGAACAGTTTTAACGAACAACTTTATAACAATAGCATCCTCTCATTAAAACGCTAATTATAGACGCGTATAAGCGTATAAACAACTAAGACCGTCTGGTTAGTAACAAGTCAATTTATTTATTTGTAAATTAATTGACACACAATTGTCGAAAATCATTTGGGGCACAATTTTTAACACTGACAAACGAATAGTCATTGGACTGCACTCCATTATTTTACTCAGAAGCCTTAACTTTGGACCATTTATTTGGACAATATGCATTTATCGATTTTTGTACAGGTGACAAGTCTGAGCTAAAATTGTATCTCGACGGAGTTTTACTTGACCTACATTTGATTTGGGGACCTAGATTTCTAAACTTCTAGGGTTAAGATGTGTACCATGTTAACTGTAGCAAATATAATCTACTTTCCCTTTAACAATGGCGTATAAACGGATATACATCAAAGAAAGACTGAAAGACAAATTTGAAAATGAATTGAATGATTATCTCCTCAAAACTGGATTTAAAAAGAATTTTAAAACTTTTGTTGGAGTCCGAATTCTATCACAACGTATCGCAAGCTGTCTGACTCCCATCCATATGAGTTCGGCGCAATGCGTATTATTCTTCTACTATAGTGCCTTACTTGGCTGCTTGGTTTTTGTTAGTATTTACCAAACAAAAGCAGACCCTTTTATGCAGGAGACGATTATGAACAGCTGTTTTGTGACATAAGACTGTTATGTAAGTTAAGCATTTTTTCTTCTGAGGATAAGAGTATTTTGTTTATTTTAGCCACTGCTGAATAAGAATTTTTACTGCTTTTACGCAATTAAACTAAAGAAAAGGTCTTACCGTAAATTGTTTTTCATACCGCAAGTAAGTTAGTAATAGCAAATTGAAAACAATCGAAATAACATTGTTTCATTGTTTATTTAGTAGAATAGAGTAGTAGATATCCAAGTAAATTGAAAAAGTTGTCATGTACCTAGATTGTTTATTATGCAACCCGTTATTTGTTTAGTTTAAAATGAAATTTTGAAATAAGAGATACCTACGGGTTTTTTAAGGTTACAAATCTACTTGTTGCTAGTTTTTTTTTTTAAATAAACGAGGAAACGCATTTTTAAAAATTATCAATTTTACTTTTTTCTAAAAGACTTAGTAAAAGTAAGCAGTTAATAAAAAGTTTTCACGCTAGATTAGTAAATTAAAAATAGACGTTTGTTTTCAATTATCAACGTAAAATTTGCCGCGATAGTTGCTCATGATGACGTTTCTAGGCATTCTTTTGTTATAAGTTGCTTACCATCGATTATGTAACTGAAATAGTTTGCGTAAATTATGAATAGGTACACCTAACTTTGTGTAATGTCAATAGGGTGTTATTATTGAAAGCTCAAATTGACAATTTTAAAAACAAATAGATTTCGCCCACATTTGGACCGCGGTTTTTCTTTTCGATTTATAGCCTACATTGCTTAGGTTAAAAAGTATTGCCCATCATTGAACAAGATCTTCGCAGTTCATTAAACTATTTGCAAAAAAACATCCGCCTTGATCCTAACTAAAGCATAGTAAACGAATTCGTCGCTAGCTCAGAAGTAATAATAGTAAAGTACCAAATTATTTTTAGGTTAAAAGCAGCTCGATAGCATGAATCAAATCACGGAATCAAGGTGAATGGCATTTAATTCAGCTAGGTTAATTGAACATGTGACGGGCTAAACAGGTTATATACACTTCTTCCCATAGTTACAACCATTATTTATGGATATTGCTGTTAATGTAAATCTGAAGGATAAAATGGCTACCTGCTGAAAAAAATTGTAAGTTTGAAATTATATTTCCAATATTTTAAGCATCTACATATCAAATTTACGTATTTTAGCGAATATAACGTTACGTATGTGTAAATCACGTGTCTAGCGGTCTATAAATAAAACATACAATTAACAATAACTATCACATGGATGATGTAAGCAAAGCTACGCGGACTCTAAAAATTTGGCACTTACCTCCTTTGGTTGGGGTCCTGTGGGAGGAATGTTGAGCTCTGTAGCCAAGGATCATTTCGTAATCGCCGGAGTCACGCCTCAAGGGAAATTGAATTTCAATAATGTGGTCACAGGGCTGCATCATGTTCAGGATACCGGCTACCTTCTTTTTCTTCTCTTCAATGGTAACTCTGGATTTCATGTCTTCTACCAGTTTGTCTTCGATAACTTGGCAGGCTCTGTGGAAGAAGTACTCCACCATGTCAAAGAACCTGGGGTTTGCGCTGGTCGGGATCTCTTTAAGCCTGTCTGGGATTTCATGGCTTGCGTATGTTCGGCAGCATACATTAACAGCAGCAGGAGCGAGCTTCAGCATGTTACTCGCAGCCTCATTTTGGATGCTGTTTTTTAGTGGTGGAACCACCGACTTGGCGATATTCTTCAGGTGAAGCATTGTGAATATTTAATTAAGTACGTTAGTCGGGTTAATAATCGGGTCGCCCTACTCTACACTAAATGTGTTATACACAAATGTATATAGTGTTATAATAGACTGTAGTGACGACCCGCCCCGACGGAATCCGACTCACTGAGCAAAGTGGAGTATGGCAAAAAATAAAAAGGCCCCAAGTGCCGCTGCGGCTATTTTGTCTCGCTCACACTTACACAATTTAATACGGCTATCGCACACATCACATTATCGTGAAGTTGGGAGCGAGGTAGAATCGAATCGAAACTGTAAGTTCAAAGAATTACAAAAGTAAATAAGGCGGAACAAAAGGCGGAATAATGTTTTAATTTAACATTAAATAATTTTAGATTTTGGACCAATGTGATTTAAATACAGGGTAATACAAGTAAATACTATTGATTAAAAAAATGCCGGCTTGACCTGCTGTAACGAATAATGTTTTTTTTTAGGTCTACCCTTAAACGGTTCTGAAGAACACATTTCAATAAAACACGAGTTACAAGATTAGAAAGCTTTCGGGGTTTTATTACTACATTGGTTTTAGGGATTTATCGACGCGATTCTAGTTTGGTGGTGTGTTAGTCTGTGGAAGACAGAAGTGCCAACATAAAAGTTGTTAACTGAAACCTTCATGTATGTTCTATTGAATTTTATATCTGAATGCTACCATAACGAACCATAATGCTCGAATGCCAGGCTGTACTTATTTATACCTATAGTTTTGATATGTCAGAATTCTACCACTTGACAATGATATCTGCGGCCAAATAATTGAACAAAAAAACATTGATTTTGTCTATTCGTATTACAATTTGTTAATGAATTTGCTCCGCTTGTTGTAGAATTAATTTGATAGAACGAAATATATAAAATATGACATTAACTGCTTATTGGTATTTAGGGTCAGCTGGTATACCCCCTCTCCCAAGTTTTGTTTACACGTGTGAAAAAGCATCAAAATACGCAAAATAATTGCGAATGGAGCCAAATTTAGAAAACCAAGATGTGACTTAAATGAGTTGCATTTTAGAAAGTGACGCAAAATCTACTTTCCATATTATTTGAATGCAAAGGAGCTAAGCGTAAGGTAGGTGCTTTAGTTTCTCATTATTAAATAGGACCATCAATGTTAGTTTCCCAAATACTTACTCTACATTTTCAAAGTGCTCCTGTAGAAAAATAGATACTCAGTATTATGTCGTTTTAACAATGTTTGTTTTCTTTTTTTATTTAGATCATGGATCCTGTAAACGAAGAGACTCCTTATGACATTGACCTATTACCAGATGAGTTAGTGATTCATATTTTTAAGTTTTTATCACTTAAGTCCCTACTTAAGTGTGAGAAAGTGTGCAATCGATGGAAGAAACTAGCTCGAGACTCAGCTCTTTGGAGACCGATCGTTTTTGTTTATTCCGGTAAACCGGGACTAAGCGAAGAGAGCAAAAAAAGCCTAAAAATCATAGAAACGCATAGCGAATGTGTTTACTGCCTGAAGATCCAATATGTTTACAGTTACTCTGTTATTAAATCGATTATCCAACAGTGTCATAATCTCACATCACTAGAACTTATAATGTGTCGTATTACCAAGGAGTTCGAAGATGACGTAACGAGATGGCCGAATCTGAGGAAAATGAATTTGAAGAACTCTTTAGTGTTGATGAATAACGTCGACGTGATGGTTCCGTACGATCAGTTCAAGTATTTAAATTACCTGGCGTTATCAGACTTCGGTCTTCCCGCTGTGACACGCGACAGCTTACTTCGATGTAATAATTTAAGCCACATATTTATCGAAAAAGTTAAAGACCTTGACCTAGAATATGTGCAAAATTTGATCAATTCTAAAAAAGAGATTCTAACCGCTCTGCACATTTACGGCGGCGATGCTGTTAACGATGAGTGTCTGTTGATGTTGTCACAGTGTCATCTGTTAAAAGATCTGGCAATAATACGCTGCGAAAATTTCACAGATGCAGGTCTAATCAAATTGACAAATCTGAGGCACTTAGAACATTTACAAATATGGAATAATGTTAACTTCACAGAGGCTAATTTGCATCGAACGTTAGCTAGTCCAAACTTGGTAAAACTTAAAAGTTTGAGTTTATCTAGGATAGGGAATGTATCACCTGTGATTGTCGATGTTATTTCTGAGTACTATAAAAACTTAAAATTTCTAGCCCTATATCAATGTCCAAGATTTATAAACATCGATTACGAGAAACAGCTCAAATCAAAATTAAGGAATATCGATGTTGTTTTGTATTAAAATTAAATCATTCTAAGGTTTCTTAACAAACCTAATGACTGACTGAAAATAATGAAAAAAAAACTCCATAAAATCCACATATGTATATTTCACTGTATAAATAATGGCATACGAGTCAATTAATTAGAAAATTTCAACCAGACGAAAAATAAGACAAAACTTATAAATAAAACATACATTAAAACTAGTCTTTCGTTAAGATTGAAATGATTCCCTCGATGTGGAATTCGTGTGCTTAACAACAAAAAGAAATATATTGTTAAAGTGACCTTAATGTGCTCATATACAGATATCCTTCGACTACCGTTTATTTTTTTTTACATAAACATGATTACAACGATTCATCCTATTGTTAAAACTTTTGGGTGTTTCTCTCACATTATGTTGTACTTCATTACGTAATTTTGTGTGTTATTTGTGATATTATTGTAACAATACATGGTTTACGATAATTGTGTTTTTATTTTCTTGTTGTGATGTTTCATTATGCATTATGTTTAAGACATAAGTATAAAATACTCTATAGAGTACGAATGACAAAGTAAGTTTGTTTTAAAAACATTTACACGCTAACACTTTTTTAAATAGACACACCATCGAAACACTTTTCGCGCCTTACAAAACACTACATCACAATTACCTATGTTTTATTTCAAACATATCACAGCAACCCGAAAATTTGGTACTTTTCTGACATCCCCTGGAAAATGACTACGATTTCATGTTAAAAGTCCTAATGACGTAAACTAATGGATTATTAATTTACATAATAGATGGTAAGATATAGTTAGAGTGCCGAATAATACGCTAAATACACTAACTTACATCTACGACATTTTGATAAGCTCAAAATTATTTTGTTCTAGGTATTTTACAAAATTTTCCTTTGTACACTGTCTATTTTTTGGTTTCAAACAGGAACAAGTTAGTATTCTGTTTATAAAATGTTCGACAGTGTTTTAATTTGATTAAAATAAAACTTTTTTGACAAATAAGTATTCAAATATTTTTGACAAGTAAATAAGTGTTACGAAAGGAAATGTAAATTGAAATTGTATCGTTTTGGATACGAGGTAGCATTTATTTATGAAAGTCAATGTTGCATGGAGAATAAGCGAAACTACTAAAGCTGAAAATGTTAGATTAAAATGTTTAAAATCTTGTTCTAAATCTTAAAACGTATTGAACGTGCTAGTGGAGCTATGATCAAAATGATAAAATACAATTAAATATTTATTCACACACTAAACGACGGCTAGTATACGAATTTATGAAGCGTCAACAAAATCACAAGGCATGCACGAAATGTCAAAAGTAAAACGTTACAAAACGTAGATTTATTCTGTAACTAAAACATTCTGCACACAATTCTCTACTGTTTCTAAAATATATACATGATGTTTTTGTGTTAATTGCGATAATGTACCGCTATTTATTCGGGATAGGGCGACGGGGTGGGTTTGTTCGAGAATCTATGTATAAAACGTAAAGTCGGTGTAAAAAAGACTCTCGACCTTAAAGAATCACGGGGGTAAGGAGGCGGCCCGAAAAGATCATGGGAATTGAATAAGGAGGGTGTCGAGCATGGCGATCATCGTTTGCGGCCGCGCATGATCTGCAGGGCCTTGGCCATGAGCGGGGCCTTCTTGGGCTTGAAGGAGGTCCCGCCGCCGGGCGCGGGCACGGGGCGGGCGGCGCCCCCCGCGCGCAGGATGTTGGGCTGCGCCGCCAGCGCCGCCACGCGCGCCGCCGGGCTGCCCGTCGCCAGCCGCGCCGTGCCGTGCTGCGCCTGCGGGACACCCACACTTACTTACAGGCCGTGCCCACACTCTAACACTAATCTATTTACAAGGCAAATATATAATATAAAATATAAAACGTGGTAATGAGAGTGGGACATAAAGAGCAGAAAAAGTTTACTTTTGATGGTCCATGAATATGCGTTTCTTCATCGACTTTCATTGCTGACTGTATTCAACTCAACCTAGCCATCAACATATCTCCTAGACCATTTATAATAAGCCTACGTTGCAATTGGCAGCATATATCAAAAGCTTTTACGTAGAAACTTATCTAAACCAGGGATAGCAATTAATACAAGGCTGATAAACAAAAAATATTTCAAACTGACTGTCCCCGGTGAACTACGTACCGCCTAACAGTCAATCATAACAATGAAGAGAAAAATACGTTGTTTTTCAACTTTTATATATATACATATATTTTATCAATATTTACACCTTCCCTGGACTTCAATACTAAAATAAGCCATATCGGTTCAGCCGTTTCCGAGTTTTAGCGAGAAGCTCTTTATATATCTATACTAATATTTTAAAACATTGAGGAAGGTTTTAGGCCTTATAACCATCACGCTGCGACTAATAGGAGTGAAGATACAATGGAAAATGTGGAAAATACAGGGCAGATATAAATCATAACTTATATCTTCTAACCACGCGGACGAAGTCGCGGGCAACAGCTAGTTATAGATATCTAGCTTCTTGACAAGTTGTGAAATTAATTAATAATAATTATTATTAATTTTATTCAGTCCATGAGTCATGAGCGGTAAATGTAATGACCAATCAAATTTATTGGAAAAGCCCATAATCAGAAGGATTGCAATAACGAATGTAACCTATTAGTTACATACTGATATGGCCAAATTAGCCTTAATAATGACATCCGGGGTTGAAACCATATTGCTTATTGATCAACTATCAACTTACAGGAAGATTATTTCTCAATATTTGTTTTTGATATTTGATAATAACTTCAAACAATTAAATTAGGTACATATATAAAACAAAACTTACTTTTCAAACTCTTTGATGTGAATAAAGTATCCAAGTCATTTTTTTTTACGTTTTCTTCGTCGTTTCTGGACAACAATATTGTATATCTATATCTATGTTTTAAGAAAGCAATACATAGTATGTATTTAAAGGATAATTACCTGTTTCTTGGCGACATTCCGTGGTGGTTTTGCAATTGAATCGACATACGCCATCTTGGTTTGTTTTATGGGCGCTTTTTTAGCTTCTTGGGCTATTTTTATGTTAGCCGTTAATGATTTTAACCTTATTTCTTGTTCCTCTTGACATCTCTGAAAAAGAATTGTTCTATGGCTAAAAGTTTGAAACACCACAACTTCAATATTGGTTCTAGTAAAAGTGTCCTTATTATAGACAAGATATTTAACAGTACATTAGAAAGCTAACCTAACCTTTGTTAACTGAAAGTTACATATTTTATCAGAAATCAGAACTTTATTCGTTTAGAATCAAGGTATTACAATAACCTGGTAAAATGAGTTCGAGAGTCCTTTAACTTAAATATAGCATACAAAACAGAATCAATGATCAGTGCAGCATTCGAAAGTAATAAAAAACAATTGGTTGTATAGATCCCGAGTCTGGCCCTCACACACTCACACCGCTTCATAATATAACAGTATAATATATGTATATGAACAATGACTTACAGAATACATCTCCCTCCAAGCTTCCATTTCATGCCTCTGGTTATTACGGAAGTGTTTCTCGCAGTACTTCTGCCACAGATGGTCGGTATCCTCCATGAGGTAAGGGTTGTAATGCTCCAGTATAAACAGCTGCTGCGGGGTGGCTCTGTCTACTACCGGCTTCAGGATCTCGTATGGCACGCCTCCGGTGTATTCGAGTGCTAAAATAGGGGTAAAAAATAAAAAATGATAAAAATACTAGGCTTCCATTGAAACAGTCTCTTTCGGTGAACTTCTGAATGTTATTATTCTGTCTTTAACTTTCTGCCTCAAAAGTTCGGTGGTACTTACACCTGGACTTTATACTAATAGTAAAACATACATGTGATATAGGGGAAGAGGTAGCCCAAACCCCTCCCTCGTGGTGATACGTCTCATCATGTATCACAAACAGAAAGAGGGGGGCGGGGAGGCAGGTAAAATGCAAAAAAACCGTCGCTAATGGTCGGTCAGTAATATGTCTGTTCATATCTCCAAGTTAAGAAAAAACTGTTGTTCACAATATGAAGTTAAAAACCTATGACTCATTTGCTAGCAAGATAAGAATTGGAGTTCTTATAAATATTTACAGAAAAACTTACCGTCTATGTGCTCTTGTAGAACGTGCACGCACATTTCATACAGCGTAGGTATTTTTCCTATGACTTTGTTTCCCGAATACACTTTGGTTCTGAAAATAGTAAAAATATTATACAATATTCAATAGATAAAAAATATCATAGTAACGTGACATTTCTGTATACAAAACTAACTGAGGCTAGAATTCGACATGTTTGAAAATCAACTAGGGTTACAGTATTTGCGGAGACAAATCATCCAAGCCCTAACACGGCATGATGAGATCGCTCGCTATTAACTTCCAGCTCTATGCTATACATACCCAGTTACAAAGCACTATAATATAAAATTGCCACTGAACTTAACTTTAATTGAATATCTATACAAGTTTAGCCTCTATTTAACATCACCAATTGCCAGAATTATAAAGGAGGAGGTGAAATGAGTTATAAATGATCTAACAAATGTTGTAAAGCACTTTACCTTTGGTTTTTGGACGATATCACGGCGCTCATAGCGTCTTCATCATTGAAGTGTGGCAGCGGTTTAGGTGGCGGTCGCGGCTTGTAGTTCGGCGATATTTCTGGCAGTGACGATATTTCTAATGCAGGCAAAGGCGCAAGTTTAGCGGTAGGCGCCAACATCGTGGCTGGACCCAACTGGAAAAACATTGAGATAATCGTTAATAAAACCGCATCTAAACCGTAGAGATTACAAATAGCCCGAATGATAGCCCACCGTCGAAAGCAGAAGGTACTAGGTAAAAGAAGAAATCAGTATTATAGATTAATAAGGAATGACATGCATATAATTTTATAAATGGAAAAATGTTAATACTGGTCCGAGCAGCAGATTTGTCCGAGTTTGTAGAACTTAAAATTCATTTAGTTGAACAGGATGTGTACATTATATTGTTGAAATATCAACTTACATCATAGTTTGGAGAAGTTACGTCTTTAAACGGTTTTTTCTTAGACTTGACTGGGCTGATCATGCCAAGAGCTTCCGCAAAACTGGCTCCTGTAATATAGAAAGTAACATGTTAAAAGATATTATTTCGAACAAAAACTTTAAATCGATGGTGTGTTATTTACCTGAACCACAATCAATTCCGTCATCGCTATCACCACCATTTTGTATTTGAACTTTTTTCTTTGGTACTTCTTCCTTCTTACTGCTGCTGGATTTACTGCTCTTATGTGATGAGGAACTAGATTTATGCTTCGACTTCTTATCACTTTTATCATCCACTTTAACAGAACTACTTTTACCGTTACTACTACTTGACTTATTATCACTCGACGACGAATGTTTTTTCTCACTACTATGACTACCTGGCTTTTCTTTCGAAGAGCTACTTCTGTCTTTTGACTTGTCCTTATGCGAGGAACTATGTTTTTCCTTAGAACTACTACTACTACTAGTGCTTTCTTTAGCGTTTTGTTTGGAGATTTCCTTTTCGGACGAACTTTTATGTTTTTCCTTTTCAGAAGGTTGTGAATGACTGGAGGACTTATGTTTCTCTGACTTGCTATGTTTATCAGAGCTCGTTTTATTTTTGTCTGACCCGTTTTCAGCTTTGTGGGAACTGCTCGACCTATGTTTCTCCGTACTAACGTGTTTTTCTGTGATACTATGCTTTACTGAGCTGCTGTGTTTTTCTGAGCTACTGTGTTTTACTGAGATACTGTGTTTCTCTGTGCTACTATGTTTCTCTGAGCTCTTATGTTTCTCAGAACTATGATGTCGTTCGGAACTACTTAGTCTACTAGATGTCTTGGAATCTTTATGATGTTTTTCTACATCTGTTTTGGGCTCTGACTTTATGTACTTCTTATCAGAACTGGATTCTTTTTCTTTTGAACTCTTGTGTTTGTCTGAACTGTGGCTGTGACTTTTTTCTTTTGATGATGGCATCTTCTCCGAAGCATGCGTTTCCTTCGAATGCGTGTGATGTCGAGAGCTCTTCTCTGACTCGGAGGGTTTGTTTAAACTGGATGATTTATGGTTTGAGGACACATTATTTGACGAGTGATGCTTTGATGAACTAGACTTATTTACAACTGGGACGTCAACCTTTTCTTTCTTTATGTCCTTTTCTTGTTTAATTTTGACCTCTTCTCGTGAGGAGTCAGACATGTCTGAGTCACTATCATCACTTTGTGAGTCACTGTCATCATTACTGTCACTGTCAGTATCAGATTTTTTGGATTTACCTTGTGATTTTCGTTTGCTATCATCTTCACTTGAACTAGAATGCTTTGAACGTTTTATTTCAGTTTCTTCTTCCTGAAAAGATTTATAATATCTTTTAACATCTGGAGTAGTTGTTTCCATTTCATTGTTTGTAAAACAGCTTAAAGTTACAACATCTGTGGATAAAACGGTTATTGCTTACCTCACTGCTCTGGTATTTCCTCTTGCTTCCGCTATAATTCCCATTAGTTTCCCTGTAGTCTCTTGATTTTGGTGTAGAGTTTACCTTTTCATTTCCTTCAGACTTAATCCTAGATTGAGCATTATCATCTGAATCCTTCCCACTCCCATGGCCATTGTGTGCTGCTGCTGTAATAAAAATGTATAGCTTCATGATTGCAGAAAAATCTTTTATTTATATTTAATTAACACTATTATGACTCAATATTTATAATTAGACTTTGTAGCTTTTCAAAGTAACTGTATTGACTATCTTTAAAGAAACAAGTAATGTTTTTAGATTTCTAAGCAATTATATATTTGTTTTTATAGCAGCAACAAAATTAAATGTTAGACAGGTAGATTTCTGGTGCCCAAAGACTTCAGCATATAGATTCACAACCTACAGAAACTTGGGATGTGCCTCAGTATTTTTTCATTGAAATAGTTAACTAAGAGGTTTTCTAAATATATCTCTGTAATGTAAACTCCGATAAGAACATCTCCTCAGATAACTTCTGGGTTTGGGCAACCATAATGTAATTTGCTGTTGTAATTTCCCACGAAAGAAAAGCATGTGTGGTCTATAATTGGTTGTCGTTCAGTTTTTCACTAGGATTTAACTAAAATCTTTTACATTCTTAAGTATTTGTTGTTTTGCCAAAGACACATAAGTGAATGTAAATGACATTGATTAAAACACGCACTCTAAACATTTTGCCTTTGGAACATAAGAGTACTGACACTTGTCACACACTCATTTAAATAAGATTTCTGGGCTTGTCTAATCTTTAAAATTATCTCGCTTTATTGACTAACTACAAAGTAAATAAAAAAGTCAAGCACTTGCTTGCTTGCTGACATACTAGACCAACCATATATTTCTTACTCCTGAATAAATTATAAGAGGTATTTTTAATAATGAAATCAAGCATGTTCTGAATATCATATTTAATTGTGGGACTATAATATATAAAATAATGCATTGCAACTTAAACCAAAACAAAAATTGTTAAAACTAGCTACAGAAACAACTAACAGATCATGTAAATAAAAGTACTTAGATAATAATAATGCTAATTAGTTTTTTAAATAACATGCATTGCACAATATTTTTTATTTGCAGTTTTCCATCTGTAAATGTCATCTGCAACATGCAAAGTAGTCATGCACAAAGAGGTTAAACTTGTTCTTTCTGAATCATGTAATTTTGTTGTACATAACCACTAGGTAGTGTTTGTAAATAGAACAGTTTTTTTAAATATACATAGATGAACAATATTTTATAGTTAAAGCACAGTACTTTCTCACTAAATACATAAAGTTTAAAATGTTTTTGGCTCACTGTCATTATTTTGTTCGGTTTCTGTATCACTCTCCTCTGCAGCAACCATCAACTTCCATTTGTATACCAACGCGCGGGCTGCCTGGCCGACATCGCCAGGCTCCTTGCGCATAGCATTCACAGTGCGACCCACTCCTGTCTCCTGGAGGTGCTGGACTGTCACGTCCAAGTTGAATAACTTGTCTATGCATTTTAGAAGCTGGAAATAATACACATAATGACGTGCCTGATATACAACCTTGTCAATGTTTTGCTAATTACGTGGTGCTTATTGAACATTAAATAATATTAATCGTACTCGTATGTCATAACTTTTGAAGGGAAAGGTGAAATTATATTATAATGCATATGTTCACTACAAATTTTACGAAATTTTATCAAATTATATTGCGTGTTATTTAAGTTACAATAAGCCATGTTGCCTTTTTGATTGCTATATTATCACTATGTCGATTATTAACCATTCAGGAATTATCCAAATTCTGTGGGAATTACACCAAATGGAAGATGAATACAATGCGAACTTACTTTTTGCTCGTCATTTGGATGTTTTTCTATTGCATGCTGATAATGTTTAACTAAATCAAGAACTGACGCCATGCTACTTGATTTTTAACATAACAATGTCAATTCTTTATCAATAAAAACTGGATGCCAGCTGGTAAACGGGCACCATTTTTATCATACACATAGTAATAATACGTCATGACGTTCAGAAACTTCACTCTGTAACATCTGTGTGTTTATTTTCGGATACGCGCAGAAACAGAAACATAATGTAAAAACAGACTGATTTATAAATTAATGAGAAATGTTAGAGGAATATAAAAAAAAATATATGACTAACATATAACTAAATCAATTCTACTCTTATCAGTGCTTGCGAGACTTAAAAACAATTTACGCACAAATGTGCAGAATGCATCTGAACAAATGCCATGATTGTACCGTCCTCTTTAAATAAATTGGTTTTGGATTACTAGCAGCTAACCCTCAGTTATTTAAAGTATATTGTGCTCACATGAATTTGTATTTCATATTTAAATCTAACTTTAGTCGATTCCAACAAATATAATCCAATAATCTTCCTGAAGTATACCTACGAAAAAAAAACGTGTCGAGTGCTCATGTTTATGCTAACTGATTTTTTCTAGTATTGTAAAGGCATTATTTAGTTTGAAACTTACTGATTGGCTTTGTATTTTCGGACGGGTAACTTGAATCAGAGTTTTCATCAAAGCCTTATCTTTTTAATATTGTAAATTATCGTGATCTGCAGAAATATGTTTAGGATTATATCTTCGATGGATAAAATAAGTTATATTACTCCCTAATTCTGTAATGATAAATAAGTAGATAATTAGTATCTACTTTAATACTTTCAAATAATATTAGAGTGAAAAATAAATTAATAGATTGTCATTTTATGTTTGACTGTTAAACAAGTTTTTTTGACAAAAACACCCAAATAGATGGAATATGCGGCTTTTCTACCGGCCACTTCGCGGCTGACCTTTGAACACCCCTTTTTTGCGCCGGTATATATACCTACTAACTATATAATTTATGTATTAATAATAAAGGAGAGTTGTGGGTGAATGCAAGTATATGTAACTTCGGAACGAGCGCCTTGTCCTTTTGCCATTACTTACTATTCAATGAAATTTTCACCAATTTTCCATGAAGTTAACAGTTATGATGTATCAACCTAGATTCATATTCTTTCTGAATCTAATATGCCTCGCACAGCAGAATATAAATATGTATATTAGGTATGTAAAAGCAGGTCACCGCATTTTCAGTGTTATTTTCTGCCGAAGTTGTGTCTGAAGCTTTTAGGAACGAATTCTTGTGTCGCAGTGGGCTTTAAAATTTTAATGTTTGTGTATCACAAGGATGGTGCCATGCGGGGATCCAATTCGCGCCTCGTAGTCTTATTACTTATCTGTCAAGTCTTGCAACTCAGTAACTACCGTAAAAGTTAGTAGATTCACGTAAAACCAAGACGGTTAATTTAAAAAACAAAGAAACTTGGCCATCGCTTTTCTTTTGTAAGGTTTTGATTGCCCAAGTAGGTAATTGAATTTAGTACAATTCGACGCTCCTTGCCATGGATACAACACTCTTTTCTTTTTTGGATGGAAGATCATCATAATAACATAATATGATTCCTTCCTCTTTGGGTTGACCGGAAGTCAGACTTTTATTGACTAAGACCCATGTACTTTTCTTTGCCCTTTGTGTACCAAGGCAGCGGTAACTTTTTTGGTCAAACCCGCTGGAACCCTAGTCTCTTACTTACCTAGTAGATCATATTACTAACATTGCGTAAAGAATAATAACAAATGAGTACCTATATAGTTTTAAATTACTGTTTGACAAATACGACCAGTTTGGCCAATCATTGTAATTTCACTTTTACTGCGTTCATATTTCATTAAAGTCAAATTAAATTCACAATATAAAAATACAAAACATCTAGAACCATCACTGTTTCTTTTTAGCATAATGAAAGGGTAAAAAATAATAATAAGCATGAATTTCAAAAATCTCACATACGTTTGGAATCATCTACGAGTGTCATGCAAGTGCGTACCAAACTCAAATCTCGCTGTGTTTTTTTTTTTAATGTGGTTATAGTTTAATTTCAAATACATCATTTAAAGCTTACTAGGAAGTGTAGGTATACGAGTTATTACCAGTATAAATGGCATCATCCAAGTGCACGTTCAATAAATTCCATTTAATACGTATTATATTCTTTCTATTTAACTAGTATTATTTACAAGTACGGTACTTAAATGTCATATCATACCTTACAGAGTAATAATTTATTGACTTTAAATGCGCACGACAATACAAAGAACAGACGTACAAATGATTTACTTGAAGCTCCGTACGGTGTGAGTGGGTACACTGTAGTTAAGTGCATATACAGGATTAGATCCTACTTATAAGTATGGGCGGACGCTAGTTAGTTGTCATCTCTAACAATTTATGGAGCTGATTGCGCCTTGAGGCTGTGGGTCAATAGGGCATGGGTGAGCCCCACAGCCGCGCGCGGACTAACTTGACCTCTGTCAACTACTATCTACCTTCCCTTACGCTTTATTTACTCACAATAGCCGCACCCTCCCTCTATATTTAACCTAATACTCATTCTTGGTCTTTAACCTCCGACATAGCTTTTCATAAGAGCAAGCCGGCGATCAATTACCCACTTTCCCATATTGGGTACAGGTACTTTACTGTTACTACATTAAATACTAACATGTTATCTTACTTTTA
This sequence comes from Trichoplusia ni, assembly GCF_003590095.1. Lineage (NCBI taxonomy): Eukaryota > Metazoa > Arthropoda > Insecta > Lepidoptera > Noctuidae > Trichoplusia > Trichoplusia ni. Next base: position 6,708,704 of record NC_039485.1, read on the forward strand.
TGGAGATCAATCATTTTGTTTATTGGTGTATAATGAAAAAGATTTAAAATGCAAATCAATTGCTTATTAAACTCAAAATGTACATCTTGTTAACTAGCAATCAATGTGTAAGTGCACGTTAGTTTATGAGCGACCCGTTACCTCGTCTTGCTTTCAAGTTGCCACTTACAAAGTAGCGAAATGTGTGTTCTAGTCACAGGAAGCTCATCGAATTCTGGGCAATTGATGCCACTATCTGAGCGATGCACGACGGGCATCATGACAAGAGCGGATATGTATTATTATTCAGTTAATTATATAGAGAGATGTAGTGTATTGGTGTGTGGTGGCTGGCGCCCGCTTCCCACGCATTCGCAGTTGACCCTGCTGCGTACCTGGCTTCCCCTACATACGAGTACATGGCGAATCCTGTGTACTTCGGGTGAGTACACGTCTAACGCTAATGTCCCCGTTATCTCTGCTCCCGCCGCCCTTCGTGCTGTGTTGTGGCTCAAACAACGGCTTACCCATAAATCGACCATAACTTCAGTGTTAGACAATTATTGTATTATTATTACAGCTCTACCATTTTCAATGTGCCTATTTCAACGATAGATAAATATTATTGTAAATTTACAGATTTATGAATTTTTGGCGCCTCACGTTTTTATAATAATTTGGTCGGGAAGTGAAAAGTGCCTGGCTTGCCATGTTTTGCATTATATTTGAACTTGTTGCTAAAGCTTTCTCCGTAGGCGTTAATGCGCTTCGTTATGGCGCAGTAACGTTGATAAAACTTTGACATTAATTACCCTCAAGACCAGCTTCAATTGTTTGTGTAAGTATATTGTTACTGTTCTAGATACTGAAAGGGTCGTTATTCTTGTTGCTAGTACTTTGAACTACTTAAGGTTATGACTTAAGTCTTTGAGATTCACTTTGGCAGATAATGCAGGTTAGGTACATGCTAATAACAGTAGTCCGAATAAAATTACCGAGTATTTGTCCAAATAAGTACCTATTTATCATACAAATAGATTGTGCATACATAAATTTGCAATATCTGCAAATAATTTTCGTAGATCATTATTTGCAAGGATAGCTAAATCTATTCCTGGTTATTATTATGCTCCGTCCGCAACCAGGGCGATTGTTATCATTTGAGAATCACACTAACAAGTAAACGTGAACTGGTAATAGGAGTCGGGACCGTTGGTACCGAATTCAATACAGCGTGCGGAAGCATTGCGACGGTAATCTGCCCGCACAGCGCCCGGAGATCGAGATATTTGCTTGTATGCAAATGGAGGCCCTTACCGTGCGACCGCGCCGAGAACAAGCTGATGTGATAATACCCAACGGTCTCCATATAGAGTGATACTAACACAAGATACACGTGTAGATAACGACGATGGTGGACAACCCGTAATAGAGACAAAGGGACAAGGGCCCATTGCCGGCCCGCTACACTGAAATAGGCGCTCATAACAATAATTCTGCAATAATATTATTTATAGCATCAAATAACGTTATGCGCTAGATTAGCATAGAAGTTCCCTATCTCTGTATAAGTCAACAGGAAGACTCATTATGTAAACAAGATGGTAGGAAAAAGTAAAAATAACTCAACAGGCCGGTTAGTCTAGCTTCAGCAACTGATTTGACTTCCTGCGCGTACGGCTAGGAAGCATGTCCTGATTGGCGAGGGCGCGTGCGTACTACCTCGTTATCTATAATTTACCAAGAGTCTGATATTAATCGTAGCGCTAGATTGGAGGGTTCATTAAATGCCTATTGTGCAGCATAACAGGTGCCTAACTATTTGTCCAAACTTCAAAGGTCAACAGGTAATTACCGTGGAGTCTACATTAGCCTGTCGAATACTATAGATATTGTGTTTCACGCCTCTAACTTTATTATTTACTGCCTACGTACATGAAATTAATTTCTCGTTAACCTCTTTGCGGATTCCTGACCAAAGGTTAGCAAACACGTAGGTGTGTATGGACACTGAAAGAGGACAGGTCTTTAGTAATCGTAGACAGTGAAAGTCGCAAGTTAAATAATTTCTTTCTAGTTTTTAATGGACAAGTTTTCCTGTATCTAAATTGCTTACAGGCAGGTGTCAAGTCGCATAGCGATTAGTTTGAAACTAGCTACGATAGCGTGTACAATACTAATAGTTTTAGCCGACGTCCATACCACGTTGAACACTAATAGTTTTTTTTGCGAGGATCGGATTCTAGATATTTAATAGGCGTACTAAGCCAACTGCATTGTGACTGTGGTAATTACGTACTTAAATTATTAGGTTTTAAGAAACGCTATCTAATGTACGATCTTGAGTGTATTTAATATTTGTATGATACTTGATAAGACAGGTGGCGTTATTTTATTTTGTAGCTAGGAGCTGGAGGCAGCGACGTTGTATTTTGTACGGACAGGGTAACTAATAACGTGTCTGATTTAAAACTGCAATATTGCTTGGTCGGTGACAGGCTCTCTCGTGGATAAAATACAAGCATAATAAATTCCATCGTTTTTCTACGTGACTTTTGCAAATTGCGTTAAGAAGTACCTATATAGACTGGCATATTAGGCAACACTTCTATAAGTTTTTTTTTGCCAAATGATGTCCGACTATCCGTCTCTAAAAAAAGCTTCTTAGGTTTTAGAGTAAATCATCTCCGGCATAATTAGACAGTAAGTTGGTTGAAGGAGCTTAGCTTAATTGAAAACCTTTAGATTCATTCGTTTAAATAAAATAATTGTTGGTGTACAACATAGGTTGGTTCACCCGACGAAAATCGATACCCATTACTGTTTCACATAACTCAATTTTCCATTATAATTGATTTAAAAATGGTGAAAATGTAACGGACTGTCATAATCATAAGATTTTATTTGATATAGATCATAAAGCGCACTTACGAAACTTCAGATTTAGTAGCTCGTGTGTAAAAGACATAACTCTGAGCTGTGAGGGTCACTGCAGCTGGATGTAATCTCATTGTGAGATTACAATCCTGCGAGCACACAAAGTACGGATAGGAATCTAGACTTACTAAAGCATCGCGTGTGATTATGAACAACCCAACAACTCATTCCCTCGCTGCTGACACTTCTTACACACGATGACATTAGGAAATAAAATAGTGCAAGGAATTCTCCACTACGATCAAGTTACAATCGAGAATCAGGCAAGTGCTCGCGAGGGTAATATAACTATCCATAAAAGTAGCTAATTTAGATAAGTTAGATCTACCACAATTTGCATGGCTATCTTGCGCGAAGGAACACTTCAGACCATGTAATATCTGTGATAGAATCTTTCTTTTTGCGCGTTGTCGTCGAACGCATTTAGTTAGATTACTTACTCTGAAAAAGCATCAGAAAATCGCGGGTAAATAGCATTAAGTAGTTTGCTTGAAATTGCCTCTACGTCGGTAGGTATCTATTAGTTGTGAGTATAAGATAGCTTTGATTATAGGCTATGAACACAAACATATTAATTGCCATAACCGACAGTTTTATTGAATAATAAGTATCGTAAACAGTTCCTGGGGCGAATTAATACAGCGACCGATCTCTCTGACCTTTTATGATTTAGCAATATTGTCTGTATATGAAAGTAATTATAACGGTAGCTATAAATTATGAGTGCTTTACCAGTTCTATCCTGTGGCCATACACAGATACGTACATGTATGGAGTTCTCAGTGAATTCAACTTGCTTTGGTTCCGTACATTTTCAAACTTGATATCATGTTACAGTTACTTTCGTCGGCGCATCCGGTCGCAAGAGCCAATAAAAATTGCAACGGAGATGTGATGTAGAATTATTTTATTCGTTTTTAATCCATGTACTTAGGTACATGATCATAATATGATATATTATGTTATATAGACTCAGTAAAGGGCTATTTCACCGATTTTATGATTTCTGTCTTGAACCAAAAGTTATTTTCGCAATTGTTTGTGTTTTTGTTCTTTACATGTACAAGGAAGAGGGTTTTATTGAGTCTCTTAGCCCTAAATTTCTTCGGCCGGATGATTTGGAATTGTGGTTTTAAACTAATGTTTATGAAATTTAAACAAAATTGAGAACGAAACAATTTTAGAACTATAAGCAAATGATCCCGATACAATGTTTATCAACGGATTTTTGTTCTCCAAGGACAACAAACTCCTTGGTAGAGTTTTTTTTTGTGGGAAACATAGTAATATGTTTATAGAGAATAATTGCAGTATCGTGGCGGGTTGACAACCAGTGACTCGAGAGCCTCCGGCAATGTCGACAGGAATTCCACGCCAAGTGCAATTTTCCACCGCAACCAGGTTCAATTGTGATTTTCATTACCGGTCCCAAGAGTTCGCGACCTACTCTAATTAGCTTAGATGCTTATGATTAAACGACTCGGTCACGACTCGTCGATTTACCTCAAATCCGTCTCGCTTTTGTCTTGCGAGGTCGACCCATCCGTCAAGTCGGACACTAGCTGCGAGCTATGTTTTCGTTACATGCTATGAAACAATTCTTTACACATTGAGTGAGGAACACGAGGTAATCTGTGTTAATTTGACTACTGAAGCGTGTCATTTGTTTTGCTGTCTGCAGCCGCATGAGTTAGACAATACTGCGCAATTCTGATCAGTTGACGTAATGACACTAATGGGCTCACAACTCAGGCTTCGGGCTTAAATGTTTGTTTATAAATTACTAACATTGTTGTGTTATTCTACTCGAGCAGGTGCAATGCTCCGAGCTGACAACTCATTAATTAAAACGTTGCCTGTAGAACGCTGATGGCTATGTCTGTTTTTGACGTTCGTAAAGACCATAATGTATGTTTGGGTGTCACCACACCCGCATTAAACCATAACTATGTGACTATCTGTGGTAGAAATCACGCTTGGTTATCGAGGCAATTTCAAATACAAGTAAAAATACATGTGGTACAGCGCTAATAGAAAGTTTGTGTAAACTATCACCATGCACTAAATTTCTTACTGATATCACGAAACCAATATTTGCAGATTACACTTGTACCTTGTGGAAATCGAATCCATATCCATGACACAGCATTAAAAGTACTGCGTCAATCTGGTTTTGGAATGACAACCGTTACTTTACACGCAAGTACATCCTGTCAGTCAGTTGACGAGCACTTATAGAAGGACTGGGAGGACGTACTTGAATGACATTAATTAATTTAAATTAGATATAATTATGATCCAAACCAATTTCGACACTTACAAGTGACAAGACAAATAAAAAAGAATGTTTTTGCTAAACTTAAAAAAAAAGTAACTGACAGTGGTCTCGGATTCATCTGTGTATGTTTTTTTTAATGTTTTGTACCTACATGATAAATCAGCTGTTCGGAAAGCAACTGTGTCTAATAAGTAGACCGTTATCCCGAGCCCACGCCTGGTACAAACATTCTAATTAGACATGCGGCCTTAAGATGAACAAGAAAAATACTTTGGTAATAACTTTTGAGAACGACATTGTGCCATTTTTTCTGTAATGGCACCTGCGCGTGAGTGTCAAGTCCACTCGAATAAATTGGCTGACGTTGGCTGTTATCAGCAGAATGCGCGAAAATATTTTTGAGAAAGTCAGTTTCACACGACAGCTACTAAATATTAAAATCGTTACAATATAATAAATGTGGTTGTAAAATAAAAGCAAATGTCTAGAAAGCAGTTATAAATTGGTACATTGACACGTTATTTGAAATAAAAAACGAATGTAACTTATAATTATGAAAATCTTGGACTGAGTTTCTTTTGTAGGGGACGATTGTACACTAAAACCGCAAGACTGAATGTTTTAACATTTCTGAAAGCGCACGGACTCACAATTTTTGCACAGGTAAAATCAAAACGTAGATACCTAAAAGTCGATATAGACAATTGGAAACACCTACAAAATTTTGTGTGGAAACACGTTTTATCCAATAATTTTAATATCGAGAAAGATTGGAAGATGTATGGCGGATAACGGATTGTAAATTAATTTAGAATCGATTTTGCGCGTAGAGCTGAAATTGTTTCCTTTCGGATACAAATATATTTTTCGATTTACGAGCGTATCGAGGTGTCTACCTTAGTTGATGTAGGTTGTGGTCTTCGGTTGTTGTGTGGTTATTGACCGTGAAGCGTCGACTCCTCTTGACGGCCCGTCGCCACAAGTGTTTGCAAATATCTCTGGGTCACGGTCAACGTTCGCTTTGTCATGCGAGATCTTATAGCTTTAGATCTTTATACAAAGATAACTCTTGCAAACATTATAATCACAGCCCGAATATTGCACTATGTTCGCTGTAATTACCAACGCCTCGACGTCTAATTTGATCGTAATAATTTCGCGCCGAGCGTTTTTCGTTCGAACAAAAACTTGATACAAACGAAGTGCCAATACTGTTATTTTTGTTTTACATATCGGTTTCGTTAGAACATCAATAGGCGTCGGTTAGAGATGCCACATACAGTTGGCTCTGGTAGGTAGGTGTGGTGGTTTGTCCATTACGGAAAACATCCCGGCTATTGTAATGATGTTCGGTGCTTACATCCGTCAAGATCCTATCGCGATCGAAACTAATGACTGAAACACACCTGTTGTTCACGTAGGAGGGATTTGTAATGACGATGAAGATAGCTCCCAGCAGTTTAGTATTAGCACAATGGATCCATGCTCGTATTTCATCCATTTCGAATCTATTTTTCTGGTATGTAATAAATATTTATTTATCAATCATCTTTCATCCTCTATTATGTGACGCCATCAACTTTATCAATGTCCACAACAGGCAATGTAAAGTCAATTACGTTCATACATAATGCATTCATGTTGCGTTTAGTTAAGACTTTTAAAGCGGCTAATAAATCTTACATTAAAATACAAATGCTAAATAGAAATACTAAGAAATAATTAGATAAATAGCAAGATCCTTTGTAGCAGAAAATAATTCAAGCTCTTACGAAATTGATAATAAAACAATGTGAAAGAGGTAATTGTACGAGTAATGCGGTTGACGCAATGTGGTTAGTTCTGGCGGTGGTGAATCTTGACTGCTTGGACTAATTGGCCATATTGTGCTATTACCAACATAATCGTAGAGAGGCCATTAGGCGAGCACGAGTCGCGATGACGATGCCTCGATGCCACGAGCACAGCCAACGACCCATGCACCCATACGGCACACACATATTTGCATAATATGACAAATGGTAAATTCAAACGTGATACACGATGTAAGGTCTTAGTTCAGTAATCAGTGAGGGCTTCTCTTATAAAGCGATTTTCATTTAAATGGCGCTATCCGCTTATGGAAAGTAACGGAGTCGAAACAAAAAGTCTGTTCGATCCACTTAACCCGCATTAGCGTACACGAACACGGATCGCAAATGACCGTGAGTTATTGTTGGAGTGTCGGCTCTCCCCTCAGGTGCTGGTTAATTGGAGAAACGGCTGGGTCAATGGGTGATGACCGCAGTTCGCAGGTAATACCACACTTAATAACTTCACCTGAATAAATCACGCGTAACGGTGATTATTTCTGAGCCAAATGAATGTTAATTTGACAAGACCAGAATGAATGTGCGAACTAATAATACAGTAACCCGACAATGAAGTGCTCACGAAAGTAAGCACAAAAAGAATTAATTAGATTAGGAGGCAAAAAATGGTGTCCGTAATAATAACACATTTATTTTTTTATATTGAATATATGTAGGTACAATTCGAAGAATAAAAGTGACGAAGTAGATACATTTTATTTAATGCGCTTGACCAAATTGTCGTTACATTTTTCACAAACGTTTGTACTGTACAACGTTTCATATAAAAATATCGTTTAAAACATATCTGAAGCAAGTATGTTCTACAATTACAAAACTTTATTATGCGTTCATACATCGTGTACAAAAATCGCTAATCACATAAATTTCAATACGCCGCGTAGAAAATGTAATGAAAAGCTTTCACCGCTCAACTTATTTAAAGGACACCAACTTATCCATGTGATGTAACGTTTCTCTAAAATAAGGACAACAGTCTTGTAAAGCTGTATAATAATAACCTATACTTACTTAATATTTACATTAAACTGATGTGAAAGTGTTGAAGAGCTTTTAAATCTGAGGTACAAAGCTGACAATTTACATTTATAGTAATTTTATGACATCTCTATGTATAAATAAATATACCACGTATAATATAGAATTGCTTACAGCTAATAAAAGGCACATATTTCTTTATAAATGTAAGCTGTCTGTAGTTCTGCCACATAAAACTAGATGACTCATCCTCGAACGCTGAAACGGAACGTAACTTTAAAACGTTGTCTCCCTGCCTCTACGTAACGCTTTAAAAAGACAGAGGCAGCATGACTCTGATTGTCGTTTCAGCCTTTTTAGGCAAATGACACTTCTAAAATTGACATTGTCCAAATGTATGGAGATGACAGGTGCAAGTCACGTGACTAATCTAAACGTAATGTCATTTCCATACATTTGAGCGCTTTCTATTAACGCTAACTAGTCTTGTATGGGAACTTGGCTAGAGCGGCACTAATTATGTTTCTCTTTCGAATAATATTCGAATTAATATAAATATTCTCAAACAGCAAATTATTTGGAATACAGAGGTGTAATGCCATCTATTACAGGTTACATAATAAGTAACAATTTTATGCTTGTGATACAGGATATTTGTGCTTAAAACAGTAATATTAAAAACAAAAGAAAGTAACTTGTGATGTCATATACTTTTGACAGATCTAATCCTCAATGAAATTCGTTAATCATCAGTTTATTGCTATGCTACGCTAAATACATATGAATATTACATTTTCCAAAAATAACGAAAGACATTTATAATTCTTTTTTTAAACTTTAACGTAGGTGACATTACTTGTGCTCATTTTTTAACAACTGTGAACCGAAAACAACCTCCTGACTCAACTAATTAAAAAAAATTACACAAATAGTTTTGGTAAAATTTAAATTTACAAACCTCTTCCTTATGTGTGCATAATGTCATCCATTACCTAAATTGTATCTGCTTTAGACAATTCATTAGCATTTTTATATTAACCAATAACTCCTTTTTTAATACACAACATAATATACAGCTAAATGCAAACAATATTTCATCAAAAATAATTTATCACATCAAAATATATATCAAATATAAATGAAAATCTTAATCGTCGAAGATAGTGACTAGTTATAAAAATGGCTGACGATATATTCATTAACTAACGCCGCCGATATTACGAGTTAGAACAAAGGTTTCGTATAGATATATATATAATAGATATAATATAATATGCATTCAAATATTGGCAACTATAATTTACGAGTTAAAAACGAAGATAATGACATGTTTTTTTGGCAAGAAATAGTTGTATGTAGAGAGACAAGTGCATTCGAAAGTCCTATGCAAAGTAGGTGTTGTAGGCTATTATTAGCCGAGCCGAAGGTTAACGAAGCGTAATTTAAGTGCGGCGCCGGATTAGGTTTTTTCTAATCGGATTCCAGGTCCGGACGTCGCAGCAGTTTCGAGTAATTAAGCGGTCAGTTATATATGTAATTACACGAGAAAATAACACTTATGAGCGGATCGGGGTCGATGAACCGTCTGGCAAAAAATGTAGTAAAAAATACGTTAAAAACTCGTCCAGCCAGTTGTCAAAACACGTCACAGGAATATGGATGTGTCGCCTGCGGCGTGCGCGCGCTTCCGATGTAGGGCTGCTTCTATACATATTCCAAAAAGTATTGCAAAAATAGGAAATATATTATAACATTTTAACAACAATCCATATATACTAATGACGAAATCTGAAATCTAGAATAGTTCTAAAAAAATGATTATAAAAGTTATTTGTAGAGTTTAATAAGAAAAAAACAATAAAATACCTCAGCAAGCCATTTTTGTACACTTACTTGAAGCTGTCGGCATTAATTATAAAGGAATGAAATATAAAACACCTAAACCCAACATCACACGACAACATGGAGCAAAGAATCCGCAGGTTGCAAGAAATCTTGACTGACGAGCTGTCAGTACCGGCGTCATTCCCCATAATTCTTTTAACGTCAGACATTGCTCACGACGCGTTCAACTCAGGAAGTATCGACAAGATTTTTCTCACAACAATATTCACTGCTCTTTGGCAAGCTTTACGACAAACATAGCTAATTATGCGACTGTATACTAAGTTAAAATAATGACAGCCCTAAATCGGCAAGCCGACGCGCTCTTATCTGCTCAACAGTTTATTGATCGCGCGAGTCTTCGGTAGTCGCCGACGCCCGATCATTGTTTGCTAATGAGACTTCGGGAGCACAGGTGGTCCACCGCGATCTAACTCAGTTAACTAAAACAAATATGATGTCATGTTGACAATAATAAATGACCCCCATTAATTTATCCTAAACGTAGGAGTATAAAATGTTGTAGTATCAATAGTTATGATACTTCATGTATAAAAAACCAGTAGAGAATTACTGCTATTGTTCTCATTGAATTTGTATTGTTACTCTCAGAGAAGAAACATCTCTAATCCTAACTTATGGAACATTTCCAAGTTCACATAATTACCTACCTACAACATATAAACAGAAAAAATCACGCATCGCCTTGAAAGCTTCACAACACTAACGCACATTCAGGGCTCTATAAAATATCTTATTGCTTTGTTCTGTGCACGATTCCTATTTTAAAAATGCAGAGAACAATGCAAACCATTTAATATAGGAATGGAAAATCAAACTATAGGTACAATTGACGGAAGACGGCTTACATTCTAAGTTGGTGAAGGTTCGACACCAGACAGCACTATAATGCTTTCAATTCTCGTCAGTGAGGTGCACGTGGGAGCACGGCACAACGCACGCCTGGAAAAGCCACACGATACATTACGACTGGCCTACGAGGTATTATTGTTTAGAGCTGGGACACATTATCATTAGTCTGTATTAAAAAGATTTGAAACACGTATTGTAGCACCTCTTCAATAATAAAATTATTAATAAAAATATATGAAGATATTTTGACATTCCTTTCGCTGTTTTCGAGACGTTTTTCTCATTTCTCAGTACGGAGTGGATGGTACTCGTCCGTTATGAAATATGGAGCATGATCAACGCATTCAATCTTCAAGTGAATTACTTATGTTCCTGTTACGTGAATCGATGAAGTATATCTGTGGTGATGCCGCGCAAGAAGTCGAACACTTCTCCAGAGTCGGGTTCGGTCCTCGAGTTTTCGTCATCTCTGACAACCTGCGAACATAGTTTAATTACATTAACTGACTGAGCACACAAACTAATTAGGTACCTTGCAAACATCCGATGGTAATAAACATATAATATACGATAACATACGACGAGCAGATCGTAAAACATTTTATGACAGCCATAACTTGATTAAGTTTGCTCTTATTTTTAGCAAATAAGGTATGCAATTATACGTGTAAGTAAATACAAGCATTGCATCGCGCAGTGCCGTACACTTTAATATCTAACTATCAGATAACATCAATTAAGGTTTTAGTTACAGTGAAATATGTTAAGATTAACAGGTTAAGTGTGGTGCGACCGTTATTTCGTAGTTCTCGTAAATTTGTACTTCACAGTTGTGTTTTAAATCGAATCGGTATCCGCGATTTATGCCGGTCGTTAGACGATTGTTGATATGCGTAAGTATCAAGATTAATGTAATTAACCATAATAGCGGCCAGTGTGTTTGTATCGGCTATTGGGTATTTATTTATACCTGTTTATATCAATGCCTTAGGCGAAGCTCTAAATATGCATGGTATCAGTAAATGTTCAAGTTTCACCCGGCTTAAAGTAATGATAGATTGCCAACGAATCGCCTACAAACACAGTGCTCTATTTTTCTTTGTGCATTCTTAGAATTTGCGCGATAAACAAGAAGTATGAATATAGTATCGAATAACATATCATATTACAGTTATAAATTAAGGATTTAATGTAGTAATCAACTTATTTCAGTTTGGGAATAAGACTGTAAGTAATTATACCCCGCAATTCGCAGAGTGAAAATCATCTATAGTTTTTGTTACACTATGAAATTAACAAATGTAATAGTTGCAAATCACTGGAGGTTCACAAGCAAATGATACAATGATAGCATATAAACGTGCCAAGATAATAATTTAATCATGATATTAGCCACGCTCGAGGGCAAATTACTCCGTTTATTTAGAGATGAAAAAGAAAAAAAGAGTGTGACACACATTTAAAACAGAGAAGATAGTATCGCAAAAAGTTTAATGAATGGGACGCGGCAATGAGCATATTTCGTGTTCATTGTTGCCGATTTCTCAGAGCGATTTGATAATGGCGGCTATTAGCCCGCCTCCGGTCAACCCGCATGATGTTGCGTGTCGACTACCGGCCTTACTGCCCAACACAAAAAACATAATTATTCCTAAAACGGTATCACTTAATTGATCCCCCATGTGCTGATAGTCTTACGGTAAAATTTGTGTCACGTTTTTTTTGTTCCGAGTGGTCGCTCTATAGTCCCACCAAAGTAGCGAATTTATTGATACGTTATTAACTTTAATTCAATATATGGAGGCGTAATTACCAATAACGCTAATGTATTCTACGGCATGCCGCATACGAGTTGAAATTTGATTTATTCGTGTTTACTGAATGTTGCGCACTATAATTAGTTGTTATCAGATTTCGAACTCCGTGTTTGAACAAAATTGAAACAATCATAAAACGTTAGTAGGTATGTTATTACAATTCAATCATTTCGTAATACCACACTCTTTCATGTTTTTATTCGTCGCTGGTGGTTCGTATCTAAGAAAATTTACAGACCGTAAAATTACGGCACAATCACTGAAGTTCCCATCTAATGTGAACGTTAAAACTATGCTACGGTTACCACAGTGCTCGTCACTAACGAAAACAATATTATACCAGTGGGAATGTAGATTTTATTTCCTCATTTGTCTCAACCAAATTGTAGAGGTATGCAAAGTAAGTGAATAAGAACTTAGATATCAAAATCCCAATATAGATAAAATAAAATCAGGCGTGTTTGATTTGGTTTTGCGAATATTTGTTAGGCTGCAGCCGGCGACCGTGGATGATTGAATTTCGCGACATCGTGCGGCGAGCGCCTGCGCAGGTCATTACGCCGAAACTTTGCTCTCGAGCGCAACGGTACCGCGCCGAGGCCGCCAGACGATTTGAGACAAATTTAACAACATAGCGCCAATACTAACTCTACCTCTTAAGCAAAACTATGTAATAAAAGTTCCTACCTATAATTGGAACAAGGTGACGGTGCGTAAATTTCTTGATGTTTTGATGGACATTTTGGGAACTCAATTTAACATTTTAAAGCGATATGTAAGTAGATGAAAGTACTAATGGACTTCTATCTATAATCTGTATCCGTTAAGAATGTTCTTATTTTTCTTTAGGTTAACTCGATAATCAAACATTAATTTTGATTGACGACTGATGTTCCTTTGAATAGATCGGTGTCAGACTTCAAAATCTATATAATACCTGAGCTCAATATAGAAGATCTAGAAAGTTAATAATTTAATTCTGTGTGCGGCAGTCAATTAAAATCACTACAATATTGATGCATACAAAAAAACGTTAGGTTAACGAAGATAAACGCTCTCCCGATGGGAAACGAAAGTGTGCCAGCAGAGTTCGACTACAAAAAGAATGATACTGATCACGTACAGAGCTGGAGTATTAAATTTTCCGCTTCGTTTTGGCGACAAACGGTTAGTGAACGGTCCAACGCGCGCGTTGCCATCCCGACCGAATGAATTTGGCGAGTAATGCCATCTGATGGAATAGTGATCACTTCTTGTAAGTATTGAATACTTTTCTTATCATTGAATTGAACCAGTCTACGGCAAAAGTAACGACATTTTCTCGTGATCGAATTCCGTTGAATCTACCCGGAACTTACCTACTACATATACAGAAAACCAAATCAATTTTATCTAACCGTATTGTATAATTATGTCGGGTTGATGCAGAAACAGTTTATTTTTAATTAAATACGATTCCGCTAATAAAGTAATCAGAATGAGAAAGTTGATTTAAATAAATAATTGATGGTCAATTGTTGTGGACGCAAAAGAAAGAAGAGTCCTATGTTGAGAGAGTACAGTGTTGACAAAACAAATCTCGCTATCGTGCGAAGCAAGGAACAAACACGTAATAGTTTATTTTATCAGCGATCGCTTTATCTGATTGTGTTAGTCGATTTATACGGTTAACACCACTGTTGCAACGATCGACAAGCTGTTCACAATTGATGGATGACTGTCCGATACACACACGCCAATCATGATCTGCTCCGTTCGCCCGCGGCGACATCTTTCAATATATGATACGGTAAGGATCTACTTCACTCACACCCACTTATTCAACCCGCCTTTATTTTACTTGTTTTTGTGAACCCATTTAAATCGTACTCTTTTAAACCGGAGCAATACTAAATAAAAATAGTATTGCTCGTTAGCCCAGGTTGGAATTCACTTTTTATCGCATTTTAATTAGTACTCTCTATACTTGTTTTATTATAATCATACAGGTCTGTATTGTTTTACATTTAGTGCAAAGTTATTCTGAGATTCCTGAATTAATTTAATCTTATTCAATTTAAATTAACAAGAATAAAAAGAAGTTGTTTCTTTTATAATTATAGAGCTTTCATCACGTTCGACGTGTTTTAAATGAAAGTAAAAATCGAACAAATATGTACTTACGCAGCCTCTTTTTTTCAGAATCGTTCAGTAGATTTATGTCGCGAGACAATATGGTACGGCCGTTCGAGACCCATACATACATTTACACAAAAACCTAATGAAAGTCGAAAGTACGCTTTCACTTGTCGGCGGTATTGTATTGTGCGTCAATTGTATACAACACTATTTCAATTGTATTTCTTAAAGTTTTTTAAAACAAGGGTGGCGTACTCCCAGGCCCGCTATTAGCATTCTAGCCGGTCATCGGCTAAGAATTAGCCACAGCATAAATTTTAACTAGGTATTGCACACAATGCTCCATGTTCTAGATAGCATTATTATCATTTTTGAGTGAAGTCATGGTTGTTTGGAGCGTTTTGAATAGAATGCGTTTACGGATTTGAATAAAATCTGCGGGTGATTTATTCAGCGGCCGAGGATAACCTCTTTGTGTAGGGATAACGAACGGATCAGCTCTGGTGGGATCGGTCGGGCTGGAGTTTGTTTTTTGTTTTTTATATAACCATGATTGTACCTAAGACCTATGAACTGATAAATGCTTGTAATGGTATAAGAATGGCGGTGGGCAGCACCTGTGTGTGAACATGAGCTACCGGCGCATTGTCAAGCTGACGAGTGACAACCATTCAGCGCGATGACGGACACAAAATTAAATTAAGTTCACATTTACACACGCTTAGTAGGCTAACGTGAGTATTAAGTATTTGATGTATTGGTTTTGAATAATAGACCTTTTTTGTGAATATTTTCTATTTGTGTATGAATGAGGACTTAGTGTAATCAGTTTTAAAGAGATTTTTTTTTACAAATTGTGCCTATAATTGTATTTCACGATTTAAGAATCAACGGTAAGTTTAGTTTTTGAGGAGAATAGTATTTATTTTTTGCTTTATATTGAACCGTATTACTAACCGCATTATGGCCATATGTTGGTATAGCCGTCTTAAATGCAATGAACAATGTTAAAATTCTGTGCTATATAAGAATAATATACCTCAAAACTAACATCGTAATCTATAAAGTAACGTTTACCGACAAATTCATAAACTTATCGGCAAACATCATTAACACTGTTCGGCTTGTAAAATAAATACTTCAAGAAGAAATACAGCGTAGAGACATTTTAATGAGTTTTGGAGCAGTTAATACCTGGGGTCTACCATCATATATAGAAGTAACTTGTTGAGGAAGCAAGATGGCTCTAGATGAAGTAGAGCGGCATCTCACTCCAATAACTGTATCTGTCTTAGTTTAAGAGTATTGGTGGTAGTATTCCTGGATAATAAACCCACATCATAGCACGGCTATCATGTATAAAGGCACATAGTACCGCTTGAAATAATACAATAGAACCTTCATGTTATATTTTGTTCCACATTATAATGCATTAAGATTGTATGTTAGCTTCAACTAACTATTACCTAGATGTTTTATTGTATTTATGTATATTGCCTATTGAATTGTCTTAACACGTGAGTAAATTAAAATTATGATGGTTTAAGATATATTAGGTATTCTATGATGGAAGAAATCTATGGTATTAGATATTATTGTAATAGACGATTGCTAGTTTACATAAAGTCATAACACTGTCAAAAATAAGAGAATGTATTAGAATATTACAACTTGAGTCATATAAAACCTTTTTGGATCAAATGCTGTGGATGTTACTGTCATTAACCCTGTTAGGGTGAGATAAAATGTGGGTGTGTAGACCGCCTCCTTTCATATTACTGACTAGGCTGTACTTGACATGCTGAATATAGGCTACGGCTGTCAGTGATAAGAACAGGTTCTAATCAGAGTGGCCTGACACTCGTCATAATTAACACTGGAAACCAATCTGTCATTAAATTTAACCTCCTTAGAAGATCATTCCGATTTATCGTCGTATTTCGAATTAGGTGACGTTCGAACGGTACCAAAAAGTTTCAATCGAATTTCAGAGAGGCCAGTACGTGCCGCCTGCCGCAAAAGCCACAAGAGTGAGCATTGAATATCTGCATAATTTCAAGCGGATAATAATTTGTCATAGTATTAAACATACAACAATCGCACTCCGACCGCTACGGTTCACATTATTCATGCAAACACGGTCGGCCCTGTTACTAAGCCGACTCTCATATCCCGAGAAAAATGACATCGTTGCATGCTTTGCTTTGTCATTTCATCGACATTATTAAGAGCAAGAGTTAGTAAATAAACGCACATATATTAAAGTATTGTAATGATGAATTTGTAAAAGTTTTGGATATGTAAAAGAAGTGATGGGCACGAAATACGGATAGTCATAAGTCATTAATCTGTCAGAATAAGGAGTGACAACACATTAAAACGAAACTACGTGATTAAAATGAATGAGAAATGTGTCGAAAATGTAGCTGGAAATGTGAAACTTTATTTGAATTTATGTTCACATGCGAAATAAAAACACCGAATAACATGTAGACAGTGTCGTTAACAATTTGTAATGTGAATTTATAATGTCGGCGACGTGTGAAGTTATAGGAGCTGGCTGTTATCACTAGTTAACATGAAAACAGGACCAGACAATGATGTCAAGAATTCATAGAGTTGTAAACCTTTTAACCCCCCGCGTTGGTGTCAGAACGTCTGCGCTGAGAAAGTTAGCTTAGTGCCACAGCAGTAATTACGGCTGAGCTAGGGGCATTGGTCGCCAGTATTCATCTAGAACTATTGAAATTACAGTAAAATGCAAATTATGCGTATGATAATCATAAACGCAGGCTATTAGCTGTGTATCTTCCCACTGGAGTTAGTATTAAGAGTGAATGTAGGGAAACAAGTTGTTATGTTGCTGGTCGGTGACGGCTAGACAACCTGTTACTAATTGTGCGCTACTGCGGTATTTACGAGTATACGCAACACTTTTAGCTAGCAAGGTACGGGGAGCGAGCGCTTGGAATACCGCTAGACGAGTCCTCGAGCTCAAGCTAGAATAACGTCAACTTACATGTCATATTTCAAGAGTCAACAACTGGACGTAGCTTAATATGTATAGAGTCTCATAATTAGCAAATCATGTGTACATTTGGGACGCAGGTTTGTGAAAGGAAATGAACTCCACATATGTCTTACCGTCAATAGCTAAATGACTAAAATTACAGTCAATACGATCACCACGTTCTATTCGAGTAATGAATCTAGATAAGAACGTGAAGGACAGTTCCGTTGAAGTGTTACCGCTCTGGTTAGAGGCAGCCTAGATATGGGAATTGCTAAGACAACAAGACAATTTAATTATTGAGTGATGAGGATAATGACCTGTACGTCGGAAGGCGTTGGCAGGGGCGCCTCCCAGGCTTGTCACAAATCTCCCCATATTATGGCGCGCTTGCCGCGGTCCACTGACGCCAGCAAACCAGACTGAGGATGCCAGGACACCGCCGTCACTGCCGACCTGCAAACAAAAACATACCGTTACAATTTTTTTATGTAAACGAAGATATAAAAACATAAAAATTGTGAAAGCACCCAAAATCATCTTAAATCATAAAGCTGAACTAAAAAGATGTCTGCAACAGATCAAAGAGGCTTTAGTACGAAAATGTATAAAAAAGTTAATAGTGGTCATCATTTAGGTCATCTACACTTATGAGAGATCTCCATTGTCACAGTAATTGAAGGTTTAAAGTTCCTGGCTAGGAATTTCGACAAAATCTTAGTTTGACGGGTCATAAAAAAAGAGACAAGTCTAAGGTCTATTATAAAACTGGAGCGTTTTTGTGTTTAAGTGGCGTGAACCGTTACGCTTCTCAGAATATTATAGAAGGGGACTATAAACGGTAACCCGCGTGATATGACCGTACATTACGAATGTTATGTCGGCATCCAAATCTGTGTCACTAGCGCTTAAAGATATTCATCGGTTTCGATTGATGTACAAACTCTTAATAACTGACAAAAACCCTCCAAAGCATCCGACTTTCCCGTCCATTTATCGGCGGTGATCATAAGAATGGAGGGCGGTCACGACGTTGGAAATATATTTTCAGTTCTCCGAGTCCATTTAATGTATAAGGAAGGATTGTGACCGAACTAGTCCATAGTCGTACAATTTCGAGTATAGAAACTGTTGTACGTAGCTTTGATTGTCGGAGGCCGCTTAAAGGCTTTACATCGTATCTATGCGAGGCGAGCCTTCTCATAAACAAGAATTAGCGTCGGGTTTGTTCGGCTCGTTTACACATACCGCTCCCGGTCGCGTATAACGAGCCAGCCGGGGATATCCAATACGGGGACTAGGAAGCGCCATAACACGAACAAATCTGGTAACCAGAAACTACGATTGTTTCCTTATTGCATTCCGCCTCAGATATTATTATTTTTATTGAAACACATCATACGCGCTCAAAGAGATTATTCCAATTGCTCTAGCTATCGCATCGGGTACTTAATAACCGTTAATTTATTCAATTTCATACGAGTGTATTGGATTCCATGGGCAGTTAATTAAGTGATGGCGTCTAATGGTTCCGCCTACAGGGCAGCGTTTAGAAAATGTTGTAAATAATAATTAAGTCTGAATGAAAGTCATAAAAAGTTGTGAACCGGATTTGTTGATCGATTTTTTCTGTACATGAAAATGTAATTAGTACGTGGCCGATATTTACATGACGGCTATTAGTTGCTACAAATGGAGTTTTATAAATATATCTTAGATATCGTACATCTCATTCCCGTCGCGATTTGATTTGTAATAACGCAACACGCCTACCGTGTTCGGAAACAGGTTACCCAATAAAGTAATTTCAAGAACCTATCTCCGTCGGTCGTTAGCCTTTCCGCTACAAAAAGCATGCACCGCGATTAGCCGGGACCAATGTCCGTACATACTTGTGCACACTTACGTTTGTGATCTAGAGGGTAGTTAAAAAGTGACGGGAAGTGAAACAAAAGACGGCCGGGCGAAGCACGCAGCGACGGCGAAAGCTTAATTTGAAACCTCAACCGCAAGACCGCTGTAGTTTGCATGGACGTTTAATGTGCTCCGCTTCCTATCCATCGGTCTTAGAATGGCACGCATCATATTTTCTTTACAACATATAAGATAATGGGTGTCTGCTAATAATCTTTAACGTTTATTAGGCAGTAACTCTTTGACTGAACAAATAAATTATAAGGCACGGAAATTATTAAGCTCTTGCACGCAAGCTACTACTAGAACTAACTAGTTATCAGCAACTGTCATATTTACAACTTCCTTGATATAATAAGTCTCTCAAACAAAAACACAAACTGACAGACCGCAGTTTCAGTTCAACGGCACATTCTATGCGTATTTAATTTAGATAATCTAGCGATCGCAAGCAATCTGTATAGGCCGTAATCGATAGCCATATGAATAAAATTAATTGCTCTTTATGCATTTTGTTGCTAGTTACAATGATAAGATGCAACGATAAGCTTGTCAGGGAGATAAATCATGGTGATCGTCGGCGACAACAATAACGTGTGTCGCACATGTTCCGGTTAATTTTGTGCAATGGCCGCATGCTGGGCGTGAAGCGGAGACAACGCCGGTACAACGTACGCACAGCACAGCCAGATAACGTACAAAGCGAACATCGCGGTCCCATTGTACATACGTTTCCGGAATCGGCGACCTGATGTTCGCTACGTACTAATATACAGTTGTAATGTTCACATTCCTAATATTCCACTTCAGAACATGTCAAGTGCTGTTTATAATACGTATTATTAATCTTTATGGACGCGAGTTGCCACGAGCCGACTTTAGAACGTATTTATATACAAAGCATTGGCGAGAAATTCTGAAACATTTTATTAGAAAATGCAAATGTGCTTTCGTAGGAATGTGAGTTAATATAAAAGAATATAGCTATTTATAGATGCAGTATTAGGAAGCAATATAAGTGTTAGCAATGACACAGAATAGTTACGATCCTGTTCGTGGTTAAAAGCTTATAAGTATGAAATAGGAAACAATGGCTGGGTCTGAAGGAAAGCAATCTTTATTGCTCATCTCTCTTTATTTCGATATTGTTGTGTTCAAATTGATTTTAGCCGGAGATGATAAGAGTTTTATGTCGCAACGGTATATCGTAGGAAACCGTAGTAATGTTAGTTTCAATATTGAATCAGACTCGACAATACAGTAATAAAGTGGGCGAGCAACTTAACTGTTCAAACTCACATCGAATACTGTACAAACTAACATCAATATGGTACGTATTACTAAGCAAAAATATGCATGTCGAGATGCAGAGGAATGTTTCCGCGTTACTTTTGTCCTTGTTACGGTAAAATTGTTTACACTATTGTGTGTGGTGTGTCGGCGCGAATTAAGTGCGATTGCATCGCGCCATGCACTTGCCGCGGACACGGAGAGGGAACAATATGTCCCATTTGCGGCGATCAGCGGGAGAATGGGCCCCACGGACGGGTTGCGCGGGTGTCTTGACAAAGATTCGATCAAGCTCTATTGCAGCGAGCGCGCGGCGATAACACGACGCGACGCGGCGACTCTCGACAAGACCTAAGGGTAAAACAGTCCTTTGACTGCCGCGCTTGTCTACGACCAGGAAGTGCTCTCGTAAATAATGTGCTATTTAAATGTTCGATATATCTTTAATATTCAAGAAATTAAATTGTTAAAGAAATACTTATATCTAATTCGACACATTCAGGAAATGCATCTGTACTAGTGTTGCATGTTGCATTCCAGAAAATCACATTACAAACAATGTTAAGCATTTGTTATTCAAATGAATTCAAATGTCATTCTTTACTTTAATCGCATCGAGCAGGTGTGACGATAGCTTAATGCCAAATAAATATGCAGTGTACGGTATGGGAAAGAGAAATTTGCAATGGTGAGACAGTCGAGCCAATGTTGACCTCACGATTTCAATTGTCCATGCGAAATGTTACGGGGATACCGAACGATGTCGCGACTAAAACAATTCCAGTTTAAAATTCAAGGTCAGAAATGTGTCTGCTGAAAATTTATTACAAATCTCAAAGGTCACATCTTCCGTGAACAATAGTTACAGTTAGAAAGAAACCAACGAATTGAAAACAAATTGCTTTGCAAGCGTTGTGGGTGAGCTATTGTTTACGATAATCTTACTTGAATCAGAACTTGTACGACCAGGTAATAATTTAGGTACGTTTTATTTTCTGCGGTTTCGGTTTGCTGTAAGGTATACGTAGGAAAAATTTAAATCGATAAAAAAATAATGTACAGAGTAAAATTTTAAAGAGGTAATTTAGTTTTCAAAGATATATATGCAAGCAGCATAAAATGTTGACAAGATACAAATTTAAATTGCAACAAATCGTTTTAATACATTAAAATGCTAATGTATCCAGTTATACAACAGAGTAGGGACCCAAGATGTCGGTTCTCTCAGCTGTTCGTGTGTATGTTCGACAAGTGGATACAAAAATTAAAAATCATGATCTATTACCAGTAAGGTAAGTTGTTAAAGATATGGGAGGGAAACAGGTTGTATTTCTGCTCATAAATTAGCTACTGATCCGCCCCTTGAGCCTTTCGCAATCTTTAATTTTCTACTTAATTGAGAAGTCATTAAGTTTAAACACTATATTTATTCATTACATTAAAAGGAGTACCGAAGTGCAACACGCGTGATTTCAACTCTTCGAAAGATGTTGTTCAAAAAGAATGTTCTTCAAGTAAATATGACAAGAAAAAGGCAGTATATCGTAATTTAATATTCTACGCGACCACATCAAATAATCATTATGCCATTGCGGGATTGAATATGTTCCTCGGTAAAGAGACAAGATCGGTAGTAAAAACATATGTACGAGAAAACAGAAAGCAGTAAATACATCTCATTATGCAACTTGTGATAGATTATTACTAAACATCTTATGAGCAATACTGAGAACCGAGAACAGCTGACGTAAAAACGGCGTGTCACACTAATTGTCATGAACATTTTGATACGAGGAATGCGTGTTGAGTGAAGCAAGCCGTATGCCTGCAGCTACCGACGCCGGCGTCTGACTATGCCTAGCGATACTCGCTTATATTTTGTTTTGATTGGAAAACAGTTATCAAGGTGTGTGGTTACTGGTTTAGGACTGTTCATGCGGTAAAAAAAGCCAGCGATAATTGGGCCAATTGCTCAGTGTGCTCTTACGAAGGTATCAAATTATGTTGTTAAACGAAATGGTACAGAAAACATTCTGACAGCCTCGTTGTGTTAGCCGCCTTGTACGGCTGCAGTTTATTAGGGTCGCGTTCCAATACCAGGTGGGACAAAAAAGGGCTATTGTGTTTTTCCGACAAGATATTCTCATTGGAATCCCGGACTAAGGAAGTTAATTTTAAACCTTCGTGTTTCGGTGTAATCGGAGAATATAAAATCAGGTTGACGTAGTTTTTCTTCAATATTAATTAATGGTTTGGTTATGGCTCTTGTTCCTCATCATAGATAGCACCATTTCGCAAGTAGATTATGCCTCCGTAGGAGTTATAGAAAAGAAATATTTTTAACAGCGAGTGTATTTGCATACAGTTGTATAGAGTCACAAAATTAATGTCACACAAACGACGTGTGCAAAACAAGAAGAAGTGGCTTAATTTAATCTGACACATGAATACTAGATTCCGTGGATGAAAGCATCGTCTGATTAAAGTGTAAGAGAAGCCTGACGACGCTTCAGTTTAAATTAAGCCACTTCTGCATTTCACAATAGGAGACAATTCTACAATAGCATCACGATATTATTGTAACTGACACCTTAGGAAAACATTTTGCTGTACTGATATTTCATATTTGGAAAACGAAAATCTGTCTTGGAACCCAAAACCAAATCATAAAAAGTGTAAACTGGTCACAAATGGCCTAAAGAAATACAAAATTGCAAAATAAATTGGTCTCCTACCAAAAGTGTTGATCATCCCGAAATACTAGTCCACGATAATTGTTTTGATTATTTGTTGTAACAGCGGCAAGAGTAATAAATCTGTTAAAAAAGAAAACTGTCCAGCCATAACGGTTCACAAGGGAAGAACTTGGTGATAGAGGGACGGCCAGGATCCTATAGCTTTAAGTTTTTAACAGTAAAGGATGATCAAGAAAGTACATCAACTTACGTATGATCTTTGAGTATGGTCTCCAGTCGCCCGGAGTGCGTGTTCCACACGTAGGCCGCGCCGTCCGCCGCGCCGACGGAGAGCAGGCGCCCGCCCGGACCGAACGCCGCGCGCGACCAGTCGCAACCCACCTTGAACGACTCGTGACTGAAATTTTACAATTTATACTTACATACTTACAAATATTAGTGTTTATTCTAGTTCGACTAGCGACCCCGCCGCGTCTGCTAATAATTAAGGACTCCGGTTGGGTCCGAAACTAGTCGGGCAACTCCGATAAATACGCGTGAGTAAACCGTTACATCATTTCATTAATACTATCAAAATTTATTCAGTTTCTCAGTAGAATGCCGTGGATGCATCTTTCTAACTGAGTCAGCAAATAAAGTTGTTGTTATTTAATAAGTTAATTGCATTCAAGAGTCTCGCAAATCTAATCGTTTTAAATTTTATTTTATGTATTCAGCTCTTTTATGTTCCTTAGGCATTTCAACACTTCAATACGTCGTACAGAGTCAATTTAATATGAAACTATACATAAAAGACAAAAAAGTGAAGTCACAAAATTTAAACTTAATTAGTAATCATTGAAACTTAATTAGTAATCAGTAATCATTTATGTTTTGGCAGAAATCATTTAATTTATACCCATCAGAAACGAAGTTAATAACATCCTAAATCATAACTCATATATTTAGATCGCTAGTATGTGTACAAAAGAATTAGTAATTTAAAGAAACAGCTAGATTACATTATTCGATATTTTGTTTTTTTTCATATACCTGTTATAGTAAAATGTGCCAAAGACTTGAATAAACTGTTCTTTAATATAAAACAAATGCAAAAAAAACCTCATCTTTGAAAAATATAAGCATCTTCAATCAGTCCGTAATCTTGACATCAGCCGATGTTTTTACTTAACAAAAGACATCAACGCGTGAAACGTGATAATCTTGATTATTTTTTTTTGTTTCCTTCTTACAGTAGTTTAACAAATAACAAGATAAGCATTTAAATATACTCAATTAACCATATCAATTCTAATAAATTAAATAAGAACATAACTCTGCTGTCTTGTGACTTGTATGCTTGTCTGTCAGTCTGTTCGTTACTTTTGCTTACATGTACAGTGTACAGCGTGTAACATCGCCGTCAAGTGTCACGTCCCCACTAATAAGTCTATTCTTGTACCGACTTAATGCACAGGTGTACACTTCACAACACTAACTATAAATCCAGTATCCTCACGTATTCGTACGCATCTCATTCCGTTTACGAGTATCAAATGTTAATTGGTTTTGGTGTACATAAACCAAAAATAGAAATGTAATGAGTGAAATAGTGACGTGCTTCACACGTTTTATGGGTATCATTAATTGTCGATACGATTAAAGTATGATGTAAATTCGAAACGATACTTCATTTCAAAAGATTCTTTTTATTAGTTGTATATCGAAAACTTTAATAACACTTGAACTGATAGCTTTAAAACAACATTAATAAATACTCTGACTAGTTCAATCAAATGAAATCGTAAACACTTCGTATAAAATTTCAGGAAACTATTTACAAGAAATGCGTATTTTTCGCATTTTATAGTTGTTCCTTAATACTTTTTAGAATTAAATAATTAGAATCTACGAACATTTATTACACATATACTGTTACATCATAAAATCATCGATTAGCTAGTAATCTTTACGACAGTCGTCGTGTTTACTTAACAAAAGACATCAACGCGTGAAACCTGATAATTTTGATTAAATTATTTTCATTAATCAATTTGATAGATAATTATAGCCTATAATACAGAGAATGTTATTAAAACTAAATTTATGACATGAAGACGACGATAAGTTTTTGAAAAGGAAATACCGTTTCTTGTAAGTGGTATTAAAAAGGCTGCTTTATTATGTAATTTTAAATGATTCGAAGTAAATACCTATCAAACACTAGATGACTGTTAAGTATTGTTCTATATGAAATTACATAAATATTAATAGACTTGTAATATAGTAATAACATCATAAGTCATATCTTAATCCATAGCGGCGCGGCGTACGAACTGGAGAACTGTACTTCTCCATTTTAACAGTTATAAGTATACCAAGACGTGTTATTTAGGTAATATTTTGCTTAAACACTATTGTTTAAATTGAGTCGTTAAATTGATAGTAGGTTAACTGCAAACGGCATAGTCTAAAGCTGTAAACTTAAAGGAAACTCAAACATTTAACTTTACGTGTTGATGATGGACTTATAATAACTTATAATGTAGATTGAAACGTACCTGAAGGAACGGACGATTGTGTTCATCCTGAGATCTATTAGCTGTATTGTGTCATCACGGACGCACGCCAGCAGATAATTGTTATCTGAAACGACGTTTAAAACACAAATAAAATAAACAAGTTTAGACAGCCAAAGCTAACATTAAAAGCACACTCGTATTAACAGTAAAATGATAAGCTTTATAACCGGCATTAAGTTAGGAATGATTATAAAATTATGCGGAGACATTACGGCCTGCGCCTAATTTAGATGATTTGTGGTCGTGTGCCCGCTATGTTCTTTATTGCTGTTCCGATAATCGTTACAGAGAAGTTTAACCTTAAACCTTCAAATTGGCGCTTAATAGTTTTAATGTAAGAAACAAAATCGATCGAGCACACCGCTTCATTAAATTAAATGATTTACGTTCAGATAACATCATCCTTTCGTTGCCTTTCAGTCGGTATGAATAACGATCAAATGTTTTGAGGTCAATAATAAATTCTCATGTGGTTTGGAGCCATTAGCTATTACTAGTACAAACGTGAGTTCGGCGTCAGGTGCAAACATCACTTCGATTCTAAGAAAGCGCATTGCTCACGTTTTGTTAATGCAATTTGATCGACAATCTTCAATGTATAATATCTGGCACGCGAAGAAATGCGCTAGGGTAAGGATGAGCAGAATATACTTACATACACTAACATAGGTACGATAAATATATTCTTCGTTGTACATACATTCACGTTGTGTAGTACCGAACACTGGTCGGACGAACCCGTCCAATTTATTTCAACATACGTTTATGCCTATATACGGATCATCGCAACATTTTTACATGAGGTGGACAAAAACCACTGCTACGTGCTCTATCCTTTAATTCATCTTACTTTGACATTCGTTTATTCTCGTATTTTATTTGCTCTTTGTGAAGGTTAATTAACTTGTCGCCGATAATTTATAAGAAGCAACTAACTTTGTTACTTTTCTAAAAATGTTGTGTGCTATTTTCATCTCAATCAGTAACAACATAAAAAAATTGAGAATGTTAAGGGTGACGTCTAGCTCATGCTAACTAACTTGACGAAATAAAACCTATAAACCTGTATCATCCAAAAGTGAAATTGAAGTCAGACATAAAAAGGTGCGTATCATAAACTTTCCAAGTGACGCATTTGTGATTCCGCGCAGTATCCGCGCGCATGATAGATTGTCGATAGCGCTGATAGATCTGGATCGAGCGTGATGGCTAACTGTGAACTGTCTCTACTATTCATTTGTCCGTTGAAATCGACGTGATTTAATCAGTTTCCGAGGCAGTGACGTCCCGACACTGCAATTGATTGAAGGTATCAATCTGAGCGTTTCGTGCGATCCCCAGACCGTTACTGACAAAAAAGGG
Organism: Trichoplusia ni; assembly: GCF_003590095.1. Lineage (NCBI taxonomy): Eukaryota > Metazoa > Arthropoda > Insecta > Lepidoptera > Noctuidae > Trichoplusia > Trichoplusia ni. The sequence goes on from NC_039485.1 coordinate 6,736,272, forward strand.
ATCGATCGAGACACGCGTAACGGAAATGGGCATTGCGCACCCGTCACGTTGTAGTGCTGACACGAATACCGATACTAATATGCGATGCATTCAATTACCGAACTTTAAGAGTCGTTTATCGAATAAACAGCTATTCACTTTTGATGTTTCCGAGATATTGTAACAGTAGTTGTGATCTCAATCTTAACTGCTGTTGCTTTAAGCGTCGCCTGCAGTTTCTTGCATTTGAACATTAAGTTTGGATGAGTAAGATAAATGCGAACATTAAAATTCTTGATATACATAAAATTACACTTTAATTTTACTGGACTTTCTGGACTGCCTACTTCGTAAATTGTTTAAGTGGAGCGAACAATTATGAATAAGATGTACTTATAATGGCATACCTCTACTGAGATCCAGCGACGTGACTTTGCCTTGCAGCATGATGTCATTCGCGGACATTTCTGTGCGGATGTCCCAAAATCTGATCCTCTTGTCAAAGTGTCCCGATATGATCGTGGAGCCCGCCCCGTCTGACGTCACCAGGTCATTACACGATGATCCCGCAAACTTTGTCTCTGTACCTGTTGGAGCATTCATTATCAAATACGTGTCACACAACGGTACATATTATACTATAAAATTCACTGAGGTTTATTAATGAGGAAGAAAACATAATATGTGTAATTGCATGAATTAATTAAGAATTCTTGTTGGTTAGGTCAGGTCCGCGCAGCTTTATGATCACCTGTGGGCTATAAGGTGACTAAAGTATTGCACCTGGGGAACGGAAAGCATTTAACTATAATAACAACATATTATAATAATTACAATCTAATGCATGTGTCGAGAAGTTAAAGTCCCTTTAAACTGTCTCTTAACTAACGATTCACTTCATCTAAAACGCCAAAATATGACGTTGAGATTGATTGACCAATAAAATAATATTGTAGGTTGTCATCTGCGGCAAAAGGGCGGACAGTTTGTCATGCTGAACAACTATAAAAACTATGTGTTTTACTTTTAGTCGACAAGTCACTTCGTTGGCATTTGGTAGATAAATACTAGCTGCTAAATTGGACCAAAACAAGAAGCGAAGAATACAATGAAAATCAATTATTTATATGAACATTTCATAAACGATATGACAAGTAATGATGGAACACGAAGGTGGATTAAAAACCATAATTAAAGTTAAATAAGAAACAAGTGAAACCTGAAATACGAGTCCACAAGATATTAATCCTTATAGAAAAATGCAAAAAGTTTGACGATAAATTATTTGGATGTATCCATAGCGCAGAAAAAGAACAAGTAAGTCTTCAGTTGATTGCGGCTAACCGCATCGCGTCGCATCTCTGCGAGAAGATTTACGGATTACTGCACAACAATGCCTATGACATATCTTATGGACTAACCTATCTGTCGTATGATCGAGTACGAAGAAAGCCTTGTACATTCAACAAGAATTTATTTAGAGAAATAAAAACGTTAACAAGCTGCACTATTGAAGATTTCAATGTGTTGTGTATAAATAAACGAACTACATGTATGAATTTAGATTACAATAAACAAATACCAATGACTACATACTAAAATCCCGAGGCACAACACGAAATGCAAGCGCTATAAGGTAGGGAATATAATTACGAGACTTACAAAATTTACTGTTGCATTAAATTAAATAAGCAGCAACATTAATATTGAATCATTAAGACTATTATTTGTGGTATTATAACACGTACGTGAAACATAACAATTCCCAGCTGCGTGCTATTAGACCAATAGAAATAACGACCATCAATGTTTCCAACCTTATATTGAACTAGTATATCAAGGTTGCTGTTATGTTATAAATTCACTTTGCGTGTAACGACGTGTATGTGTTGGTTACGTAATAATAATATATTTCTATCGGTTAAGCAGAGTTTGGTAAATTATTTAAAAGGATCAAAAAGACAGCTGACTATGGAAGATAAAGGAAGGCTGGTATTGAAAATTAATATTTTGTGGAAAACGGTCAAGTGTGAATCGGACTCGCAAGACAGCTTCTTACAAATTATCAAAAAAATAACAACTTTGTAAAATTTTAATACCCGTTACATTTGTGATCGTAACAGCGTCGGTTGTCCTTATTATTGTAACAGCGACTACAGATGCAACGAAATTTGCCCCATACAAGCGTTTCGATATGAATCCCTAAAATTACTTGTGACAATGGGAATATCTATGTCCATTAACAGACTGCGACAAGCTGAATTACTGCACATAATAATTGAAATAATATCGCATAATTAAATTCATCGGCGCATAGATTAGCGCTTTGCCAATACGTGCGGACGGTAATTTAAAACTGTTAATGAAGAATAACAGATTGCTATTAGAATGCTTTCCGTTTTGTGTTCAGATAATTATAGCTATTTTATTCCAGGCTCGTACCGTCCGACTAGCCTTTATACTTGCTTCGATATTACGTCTATTATATTTTATCTTTGTTATAGTGAGAACAAATTTGTAATTTTAGAATTAGATAGGTATTTTATTCCTTTTGCAGTTTGAGTAAGAAATCTATACATGTAAATTAAAATTTGCGTTAGTTACAATATTTATAACTCAAAAACGGCTGAACCGCTTGCCACGAAACTTGGTTCACGGAATTACACAAAGAAGTACGCGTTGATAGGTAAGTTTGACTGGTGATCCATAGATGAATTTGAAATATGATATAGGCAAATAATAAAAGCTATCAAATTTTATGTACTTGTGAAGAATAGTGTGTTGAACCTATAGGCATTTAAATATTTGGAAATAATTACCTATTACAGTTACAAACGTACCTCGTAAACAATGATGGCTGAGAAATTTTATAATTTTTTTATGTGTTTCGAGATAGTTTACGTTATAACTATAGATAGTATGGTGTTGACTGTTTAATTAACGGGATGTTTGTAAATATAGAAAAGTCAAGTCATGAAATACATAATACCTATTGCCTACATAACTATTTATCTATCACGGTTCATGAGATATAACCTGATGACAGATGGTCGGACAGACAACAGGGACTTAGTAATTGGGTCCCGTTTTCCTCTTTAGATACAGACCAATAATCAAATGTTTTCACAGCTGTGTTTAGCAAATATACTCATGGAAACATTAATAGTCTTGAATTTTTATTTCAATTCTTAGATCAATTTATTGAAGCGTTTAGTTTCCCTACATATAATATCACTACATTAAACACGTGATAAAGCTATAAAATGCTAATAGCTTTATAGGCTAAGATTGTAGCGATAAAGTCGTTTAAACAATTAGCATGCATTTGTTTATTTCAGAACTATGAGTAATCTGTCCATTCATAACGTTGTGTTGTTTATTATCGATACAAGTTTCGATATAACATAGTAAGTTGGGAAAATAAGAGTTTTATTAATGTAATAAATCGGATGACAGCGTTGGCGCCGCAGGGTTCCCGACGTTATTCACACTTGATCGCGAACTAACGCTTAAGTATCCAGTGATTTGTTAATAATAACAATAATGTGGCTTATCAACTTGTATTTAATATATGTATTAAAATAATGTGGAATATTCAAAATGTGTCTGTTTAAAATGGTCAATTGTTCTTTTACTGCATGCAATTGTTAATTGCAACTGTTAATGCAATATTTACAAGATAGGTACAAGCCATGCAAATACTTGTGATAAAACTATGTTTAACGGCCTTATTTAGGTTTTAAACTTGCCAGAAATTACAGTTGAAATACATGCTTTAAACATAAGTAAACACAGAAAACTAAAAATAAATAAACATTAACAAAACTAAAACCTTGAAGTTAAATACTTGTAAGAATTAATTGCGTTCAGGCATTACTGCTTCCCGTATAATATAAGAAGAAAAAACATTAGTGACGCATTTCTAGAAAACTAAAGGATGTTGCTTAGTTTCGCAATTTATTAGGCTATACAAGTCAATCAGAAAACTACTAAAAGGTTTTTATTAAACTGGGTTTAAATACAACATGTATAGGAAAAAGGATGCACTAAAATTTATAATAACGTTACACGGACTTACGTATCCCGATTAGATTTTAATCAGTTCAAAGAAATTCTAACTTCAACGGCTGTTAATAGTACAATTTAAGTTATAAATGGCGCTATCTATCAAGATCCAATAATTGTTATATGTTTATGAGTACTGGTTTCCAGACGGTTTATGGCTTGAGAACACCCGCACTTGCGTATCATATCGCGTGTCGGCAGTAAGTTATTGAGACTAACATATATCTTATAGCCTTTAAAATATTGCAGGAAGGAAAGAAGCTAACAATGACTGTGTAATTTAATTAAAATATTTTCTATTTACTTTTTCAAGGATTATATTACTCACAATACTGTTTTGGTGTCAATTTTTGATCGTCTACATAACAATAATAACGCAACGAAACAGCGCGCAGCGGCACAAATAGTAAAATATATTGTTATAATGACAGCTTTTTCATCGGATATCGAAAATTTTATGCTATTTGACACGCCCTGTCTTTAATCTAAAAAGCTACTTCAGTGTATTTTTTTTATAATTTGTAGAGTGGGCTACGACTTCCCCAGTATGAGAACACAGATTGCCTAAACACTGATTCAACAAGTAAGTACTAAGATCTTCTGCTTAACTAATCACAAATGTTAAGTGAAACAGCTCTAAACACCACTTAGTGTTCTTTCGTAAGCTTAGTAGGAAACAAATGGTTAGCAGATAAATTACACGAACGTATCAAATAAATGCATTGCCGCTCTTAAGATAAAATGCAAATTTTTAACTGACGGTGGAATAGGAAGAAGGTCTGTGTTGAATTGAAATTTTAGATAAAACTTAGTACATTCAAAGAAAGCCTTACAGCTAAGTAATGTTGGGTTAATGAGTGGTGTGTCAGATTTGCAATTGAACTATGCAATGTCGAAGTCGATCCATTACTTTGGTTTGAGTTATGGACGACAAGTGTATAGAAAGCTAATGGCCACGATTGGCTGAATAGAAATGCCAATAATATTCACTACTAGAGCAATGAAACTGTAATATTCACCATTTTGTAACAAATAATTTGGACTACTTAGATTTTGGACACTTTCCGCATTGCTTGTTTTGCTAATTTGTTGAAGAACAAATTAACGATTAAGTAAAAACCAATAATTGAAGACGGAACAAATGTTAATTGAATTTGAACTATTTTGCTTTGTTTTTCTTTTGAAGTACGTGCAGAGCGACTATTTGACGTTTTGCTCGATCGATCGAATGTTTATTTGTCTTGTCCGTGTTAGCATTATTTCGGACGGCGACACGTCTGGTAACAATTAAAATGACAGAACGAAGCGTATTAAACCGTGGCCATAGTGTTAAATCGCTGACCGTCACCATTGTAAACCCACGCCCGCCCGCGTCGTATCTTCTACCTAAATTTAGCTCGTGTCTGACACAAATTTTAATTGTTCACGTTTTTAGCAATACTTTCCTCCTTTCCTCTAGCTGATATTTTTTAACATTCACGTTTCTAATCCAATGCTAGGCTATCTAGGCAACAGCAAGGGAGCATCGATCCCGAACCGTTCATTTAATGATTTCTCGTATATCAGTAGCGCTAATTTTATTATGTTTCTGTCTCGTTACCACGCTGTGCCTTAGGATTAGAGAAGTTTTATGTCTAACGATTTTTAAGGTTGCCAGTTTCAGTTTTAATATTAATAAGCTTGGCTTGTAAAATTTTACCTCTGAATACGCTTCCTAGAAAGTAGCGTTTATAGTGATTACTATTACAAAGTAGTTGACGATCGCACTATGTAATAATTTTATACATTATTCGCACATTATGCCAATACACATTTTAGTGCGCAAAACACAGCTACAGTTTTCAAGAATCGTCCTTACATTTTATGGTAGTTATGCCCATATGAAATCATAATTGTGGCCGTTAATAAGATATTTTACTTGAAACATATCCTGTTACATGGCATTACTTTTCAAATTTTAAATTTTCCCGTAGTACCGGTGCCCGGTGGCATAATGGCAACCCTAATTTGTGAGCCACGCCTATCTTGCTTTTGATCGGCTAGTACCATTTTATTCCTGCCATTTGCTCGTCTACGATAACAAGGCACTTTCCGTTTACCGATTTTAGCATAACATCAGTTCCCATGATTCTCAAGTCGATCTGTCTTGATTGCCTTTTCGAAAATCATATTTTTTGCTTATGTTAAGCTGCGGTTCTATATTTAAAGTTGTGCGTACTAGTCGCGGTTATAAAATACCAGTGCGAGAAGAGAAGTTTACATACAATGGCATTTTATGAATTATAGTGCAATATAAATTTGGTTCCCTGTCCGCAGTTACAGAGAATACTATTTAGTTATTAAAATCGTTTTCGATAAACAAGTCGATCGTACAAAGCGACTGAGTCGGTACATACTTACACATTTTACTTCTAAGGTCCCATATTTTGAGCGTTCGGTCGTGGCTTCCCGTAATGACTTTGGTTGGCTCCCCGAGGAATTTAGCAGCCATTACTTTCCCACTGTGACCCGTCAACGTGTGCTGTAACAAATAAATTACAATGTTTAATTTTATAAGTTATTTATTTCCTGCTTTATTAGATATACCTTTCAATATAGATGAAAAACATATGAGATAAAGCACCCGCAAGTTTTCATAAAAGGAAATTATGATATTTTTATGACAAGTTTCTTGGTATGGTAGTTGAGTGCCATAAAATGCAAATAGTGCTACTGTCAGGCTACCGGCCGTCGTCGACAGGGGTTTACACGTGGCTGTGGCTCCCGGCGCGCCACGAACAACGATTATTGTCTTCTGTTTATAGCATCGTGATCTCTTCACACAGTTTCACTTAGCGCTGCACCAAATCGATGTCTCACGAAGGAAATCGTTGAGGCTTATTTGCATCTAAAGTGCCTATTAATTGCTTGAATGTCACAGTTTGTAAACGACTCTCGCGAGTTTACGATAATTCCGAATCGTGTAATGCGTGTTCAATGATACACCGTGAACAGATTAATTTAAAGTGAGCTTGAGGGATGTATTTTTATTGGCCTGAATATGTCCATAATAAGAGAATTCGCTATCTCGGATCGTGTAGCATTGTTACAAAAGAATTCGTATTGTAGGATGGTTTTAATAGCAGCTGTATCTTACACAGCGGCGTTAAAGCCAAACAATTACTTAAGACCAGTAATTGTGTGTGCTACAATATTGATAGTGGTTCACTTCGACAAAGCACCAAGCACTTCCACAATGTAGGTGCTCCACGTTGTACTGCGCAGTTAGTTCGTTAGAGTAATGTATTATCTACAATTAACAAACAATCTCACTGAAATCATGACGTTATGGCAGATTTACAACACGAGTTCATTCTAAACATGACAGGCTTGTAGTTAAACAATCTAGACACGCTTAAAATGTCTCCATAACTTTGTGGTAATGCTCGAGTGGACGGCTGACCCGCTCTTGCCGTTCTTAATTACAGACAAAACGCTCCGTTATCGGACGGCACAGTCGACAAGTTTCATTCCATTTATGTACAGTAAACAGTAACATAAACAAAGGCGAGAGACGCATAGCTGGGCTAACAGCGGTCTGCACTCGTCCGCCACACGCTCATGTAAATTAAACACAACAGACGGTAGGGCACACGTTTTTCCGCCCGCCTAAGGAGTACCTCACTAAGTAATTGAAATAGTTTGCCGCAATCCTCAGGAATCCCCAGCGCGCCCCAAGATAGCGATAACATGTTGAGTCATTAGCGTTGTTACTGTTATTACACCGGCACTCATTTTGAGGATTCAAATTGCTGCACGTTTCGCAAATTTAGATATCATTATAAAACATTTAAAACGGATTTATGGTATGCTGAAAAAGATAATGTCTGTAATAAATGACGAAACTGCAATTATGATCCTTAAATGAGCCCCAGTGCATCTCGATAAATACGAATTTAAAAGTAATCGCGTCGATAAGTGTATTCATCACATGTTTTCGTTACGTGCGACTTTACATCGGCGGCCATCATCATTATCATAAAATACGTGAACAAGTAAAGAATATGAATAGCTTCCACTTTATTTATTAGACCAGAAACTTAACATATTCTTAGTAGGAAGTACATACGTATATATACGTAAAAGAGTAGTTCACATACTTTCTAGTTTAAAATAACAACATATGCTTTGTTATAAAAACACGAAGGATATTAAAATATAAATCTTCAATAGTTTTTTTAGATATGTGCATCTACGAAGTTGGCAGCCCTAACTTATTCTAAGGTAGGTGCACTTCTCCTTTCTCTTTCCTTCTTTCCGGGACATTCATTTCTTAGCCAAATTCGATACAGTAAGCACGTTTGGCGAGGAGGAATTAATTAAATTTAATTCTCAAGGCACCATTAGCCGTCGGGTAGTGTTCCCGGCGAGCGCGCAACGGGACCTTATCATCGCTTTTAAAATTTATAGTATAACGGCTAATTAAGAGTACACTCATTTGGTTCGTTCTTCGCGTCACGAGTGCGGGGAGCTTATATGCTGTTTCGGGTTATTGCCACGCGATAGTCAGGGCACACTAATTGAGGGGGTTAAGCGATATCATCCGGACAAGACCCGCCGACTCTTAACGAGCTAATATAAGCTGACGTAGTACATTCCCGACCAGTAGACCTCCTAATGCCAACAATTCGATATTACTACAATAAAAGTTATAAGCAATAACAAATTTAATGGCTTACGAAAGAAAACTAATTTCAGAAAGATGTTCTTTGGTAATTATTTAGTAGGCCGACCTCCATCAGCGCGCAATTATAAAGGAAATTGGATCTTCCGTACTTTAAGTTTAAGTGAGAGAATTGTCCAAAATAATGCTTTGATTTAGAAGGGCATAAACTTATAAGGCATATCTAGTATTTTACACTATCGCAATAATGGACTACAATATCTATGTGGCCGTTAGAACATAAGTAAATATTGTACGCGCAGCCGGCGAAATAACTTACTCCTTATAAATCAGTTGATTTGAATTGCGCTCTCATTAGTGATTCCAGCTGCGGTGCGTTGCACAGAAATACACAACTTATTACTTTGGCTACATGGCTAAATCCATTTATAAAGTATCCACATTTAGCTACTGAATACGCGACTTATCTTTTGTTGTTACCTAAACGAGTTCTCCAAATAAGAGATAACATAGAAAAATTCTGAGCGCCTGGTCGGTTTCATTCAAGTCGACATTTGAATTCCTGCAATGCAAGCAGAGCAGGTAGCTTACAAGGAGGCTTGTTAAGATATTAAAATATTTATCAATGTCAGCATCCAGCATCACGGAAACTGTAAAGTTGTTGCAAAAATAATCTCAACCTGTTTATTATGAGAAGCATGGAGGCGCCGACTTTAGAGGTTCTGTTTTGATATAATCTTGTTTATCTCATCTTATTAGAATGTTTTTAGAAGTCGGCGAAAAATGCGGGTCGAATAATATGAATATAATATTTATGGCCTCGCTGCGAAAGCAAATATAGGTAGATAGCGTATGTCACGCCTCGTTTCTAGTTCCATGTAGTTCCTCGTGTGCGGCTATCGGAGGACATAAACCACGACAGGTGGCTGTTAAATCACAGCACTGTACGCGATATGAAGAGCGACAACAGATGCAATCAAGTAGCAGTCGCCGAGGGGCGCTGCCATTACTTATTTACAGAGCCAAGTAACTAGGTGTGCAACTTATATCTGTTTCCTTAGTTATGTGATAACAACTAAGAGTGTACGTTTATGGTGCCACTATTTGGATGTTTTTGTGCAGATAGAGTAAAAGCTTTTATTGTCATAACACAACATTATATCTGCACATTTATTGGTTTGTAAAGCAAGTTTATTCTGACCATTACTTTGTGTTACGCATTCCTGTTTGTTTAGTCACAGAAAATATATCGTAACACCAATTTTTTTGATTAAATTTCGGTACATTAATAAAGAAACTTATAAATCGAATATTTTTTCAGTACTCAATAGCTACGTGTAAAAATTAAAATATTTAATTTGGAGAGGTAATTACGGGGTTGTTTCATATTTTATTAATACTAGTTAGATTCTTATCCTCGGTGTAATTATCTGATAATTTGCATACAGCAGACAAATGAATTACCTTTAAAGAAATACACATAACAGAATGTTTGGGGTTAACGTGCTCCTGGGAATGATTTTGTTTCGTTTGGTTAAGGTTTTTGAATATATTTACAGGTTCACACTTAAATTATGTTTACGTTTTATAATCAGTTTCCTGTTCGAGAAACGTTCAAACATAATTATAGTCGTAAATTTACAGTAAATAGTAATTAGAAAAAAATCTCAACTAGAATTTTTGACGGTTAAATATCACACGTAAATTATTCGAGTTAAAGTACGTAAACAATGCACGTGTAACGAGTTTAAGTCGTTGCCTATAATTTATTGAAGTAAGACATTTTCAATCTTTGTTTGTTTATATTTTCTTTAGTATCTTCGTAGAAAATAATAAATTAGCATTTCCCAGGCGTGCGTGCGCGCTAAGCTACCAACTTAACATGTCATGTCTCTACATTATTTATCGGTCTTTGAAGCCGGTATTTTAATTGCTGATGTTTAAGGCTAATACAATAATAATTATCAATGAGGCAATATATCTTATTAGTGAAGCAAAAACTAAGCTATGTTTAAGTCATTGAGTAAATAGGTACTTACATAATAGTTTTATTTTATTTGGATGAAACTTATAAAAAACTACTTAAGCTTAATTATTATGATCTGTCAAAAAGTCAAAACACGCATATCTGTGAATTTATATAATTTTGATTGAAGTGTTATTAAGGCGTGGCCGAAAGCTTTTAAATAGATTCTTAAAAGAAACGCTGCCTTATCGTGTACGAACAATTAAAGGTAAGGTATGTAATTATAACAATTTAAAAGAATGATACATTTTTTATATAATGTTAGCCAAGTATTCGTATTTCAATGAATACATGTGCAATAATTAATAACTAGCTGTTAAGTCCTTATGATATTCAACCTAAAGTGTATGACGTTAGGATTGAAAATACGTTGCTTGTTACTCTTATAACGATGTTCAATGAGCGTCCACAAGTATTTTACCAATTCGACACGAGATAATTAGGACTCGTGTGGGAGTTACTTCAGTTTAAAAGAAGACAATTAAAACTATTTTGCACGGACCTTAACAATCTTTATATCAGCTCTTTTATTAATGGTGTTGGTGTCGTTTAATTAATTATTTTATAAAAAAGACGACACCTGCGAGTCACTTGCGAAACTGAGGGTTCTCTACAAAAATGCTAAAAAAAATAGTATCCTTTTTAGAATTTTGATACTATCACGGATTTTGAGATGGAGACCGTGCGTCGTCGGAAAGCGGTTCCTCAGTAAGAGGAATCCCTTATTATCCTTTGTGTACTAAACCCTAAAAACACGTGTTAATTTAGTATCTATGTATAGTTATTTAAGTGTTCGGTTCAACTTTAGTGGAAAAGTTTGATCTCATCCCCATAAACCTATTCTCACAGTGTTTGTTGATTAGTGCGTGATTGTCTCGCGTTAGGATCGATTGTTATCGTCTACGAAGCAAGCTAATAAATCTTCGACACTTTTCCTACAAGTATCATATACGTTTTTGTTGACTGACACAGTCCCATAACACGTTTCATTTGTCTTTTTATAAAATTATATACAAACAGGCAATTTAAGAATCATTTGGTGCGCTCAGTGAATTAATAACAATTTAGAGGTTAATAGCAGACGATTTCGCGCTTTAGGCGATTTTAGTGCGATTAATCACGTTATATTTCACACTTTAATGTCTGGATTTAACCTTTCGATTAATTATCATAGTGTTAATCGTTGTGTTGTATCTTGATTTGATTTAATGTTTTTTTTATTAATTCATATGATATTATTGACACCTACTAATAAGGATATCTTTTTAGTATCATCTCGGCTATGTATCAAGTTAAATTTCGAATATAAAACCATTGCGATTTTGAATATACTTAGTTATGGCAAAACTTATAATGATTGCACTAATAAGTTTGCATTAAATGGGAATGTTGTTTACGATCTGAACTGATTTACTTGGACCTTATACCGTTAGGCATGCGGAGAACTTTTGCAAATTACTCATGCTAATTATCACATAGCGAGAGATTTTTCATATAAGTCATTATAAAAATTAATAAATATGTATTTTAAAGATAAGTAATCAAAATTCAGATCGATGTCGTGATTTGGAATGTTAATCATTATTTATAGGGTTTCTTTGTATAGTTAATTTTTCGACATAAGGATATAAATTGCCAGTCGTAATGAACCGTACATTCGGCATGGGAGATGTAAAATCGATCGTATAATCAATTTCGATTTTAACGGCGCGTTTTATCGATTACTAAATCAGGGAAAAATATTATCGAGAGATGTCAATTCGTTAATTGTTAATATAAATCAATTTGTTAATGATTAAATATGTAAGTAAATGTACCGTTGACAATAACGGGGCACAGTTAATCAATTAACGAAATATGTGGTGTACCGTGTGGGGACCGTTGCCAACTGTACGCATGAGGTGCACCTATTTGTCACGAGCGGTGCCGAGCGCCGCCGCCCGCCGCTCGCTATCAACTCAGAACCAGTTGATTAGTTAATTTATCATCTTTATCACGTTGCGAACTGCGATGTCCGCTTGTCTGCTTATTGGATTTCCCATCCGCATGTTTATAAGCCGATATTAGATTACTTTTGTTGCTCCTAGGTGTTCCTAACTGGACATACAACGGTGGCTTGTTAAATTTACATTTGTATAATATTAGAATACTTTATAGCCTGCTCGCTTTACAGCTAAATCTGATGTATGTATATGTATCAGAATGTTTATCGTAGATTTGTTTTATATTCTTTTGTTGGATACCGGTCAATCATGAATATTGATGGGAGTGTTGAAAACTATGGTACGGTACGAGTTGTGTCTTTCAGATCTTATTCTTGTCAGTTACGACGTAGCGGTCGTATTGTGACGGCCGTTAGTTTAGTACCTAATTCTGTCGAGGGTATTGAAATGAATTAACTGTCTATTTTAAAGATTTATGTACAACCAAGAATTTATTATGACAAAATACAAACGGATAATAAATAACCACATATTGACAAAGATGTCTCAAGAGTCTATGACCTAGACTTTGAGGGCACTGAACATGTTTCACACCTTCATAATATCATTTGCACGTAAAAGAAATATTGCCTTACGTCTTTGTTTGTACCATAGAAATAGATTGGAATAAAACTATTTGCATAATGAAATACGGACTATTTTATCAATGTTTCACTTTATCATACGCGTTGAGTTAGTGCAAAACATTTAAATGCTATGTTACTATTACTGATAGCCTGAGAGCTGGGGAAGCTGGAGAAAAAGCTAGTTAAGGCTTAGTGAGTAATGATGAGTCGGACGAGGAAGTGTTGGAACATGCACTAATGTTTGTAGAAAGTACAAAGCTACACTCGCTGTTGTCATTTGTCGTTAACAATTCGCCCGTCTAATTGAAAAGATATGTAAGTTTCGAGAACGAACCAACTTATAAATATCGCTTCTTACTGTCCTGTCTATATTTCCGTTCGCTAGGATTATCTGTAACTTTATGACCGTATGCATAATTGAATACAGTACAAACACAAAAGCTGAAATAGGATGCGATTATGGTTGTGATTTATGATGTGACTTTCGTAATTAACTGTTGTGCGGGTTGATCTCTATTATAATTGGACGTAAGAAACAAAAACATTTTAGCTACTATATTGTCATTGCAATATTTGATTAGATAAAAGTTAGTTAATATTAATTACTTTGGTAACAGGAAACAACATAGGTCCAGTAGCCGCGGCGCTATGCGCTCGTAACGGCGGCGGGCGGCGGCGCTGTGCGCTCACGACGCGACATCCACTGCCGATTTATGTGTGGGAGCGCTGGGTCGTGACCCTACCACATGAAAATGTTAATTCGTCTTCTATCGCAAGCATTAGCAACGGACTACATTCAAATATAAGACCTTAATTTTGTCATTACAATAATAGCCCTATTAGAAAGCCGGAAGAGGCCTAGGTCAGCAGTTGCGTCCGAATACTATCATAAATTAGATGCTGTTATATACTAGCGTGTCGGGCGGCTTGTGGTATTTGCATGACGCCGATACACGCGAGAGGAATTGGGACGCAAATTGTGTCTAATCACTTTGTCTTGCATTTCATAAGGCACCCAAACTTTTGATTGAAAACGGTGAATTCAATTACGAATAGTGAATGTCGTAACTTGATAAATCGGTAATCTAAAACCGAATCGTACGAAGTTGTTTTTTCGCACGCTCATGTAAAAAATGCTCGGAAAATATAAAAGTAGGCGGTAAAACCAAAATTGGGCGGTCAAGAAACGATGTGACCGTGTTACAGATGCTAGTAATGCCTGTATGGCGTGACCGCGCCAACTCTAATGTTGTTATAATGGCAATATCGGCCAGATCGTGTGAGTAAGTAATTGATAGAGCAACTTGCAATTGTCTTTGCTATTAGCCGTGTTAATACACTTATTAAAGTTCAAATGTCGGGAGTTTTTTGTCGTACCGCATTTTAATATGTGAACGTTTTGACAATAGTGTTACTTTTAACAGTAAACGCAATAATAAAACGGAGTATAATGAATCATCGTGATATTTGTTCAAGTTAATTTATTTAGAGCTAGTTGTAATTTAAAAGCACGCAATATGCGTTATGTATTTCAATTTAAGAGGCCTCATTTGAGATGTGCCATTCTCTTGCGTGTGCGGTATATTGGTCTAATGGTAAGATTAGAGCGGTATAATGGGCGAAAGAAAAGTACTCAACATCCCAACACAATTTACTAAAGCATTTCTATTTATATGTGAGCTAGCCACTCAACTGCCAATTTTGTTCTGCCATTATATCTGATTATATTTCACGATAAGTTGTAAGTAATTGATACACATCCGACGTTAGACGTTAAATCACTAGAGCTATGAACTTAGTGGTTTCCAACTAGTACTGTTTATAAACGTTATTAGAGGTGTGAAGAGCGGAGCGGAAAACATAAATCCAGATGGTTTTTGTTGGTCTTCATTTTATTGCACCGATTAGATCTTGTGTTATTTTTACTTTGTTTTTAAAATAATGTTGTTTTAGTTCACAGTAATAGATATTTTTGATACCAAGTGGTTTAACAGGAAAAACTGCAAAAATTTCAAATGAATGATAGGAGTGCTGAAGTATTGATTATGCTTGACGGAAACTCGACGGAAAAGGGGCAATCAAGTGTGATGCTGTGTAATATTTAAAATAATATAAAATAAATGTGTAATCAAATAAACAGAGAAGTGCTTCATAGCTTACAACTATAATTTAAACAAAACTCTAATATTAAGCATTTTACGGCCCCGTTAATGATAATAAAATTAAAGTGTCATAATTGACGCCTATCACAATTATTACGTGTAAGTAGACGTAACATTATAAATGAATCCCTAACATAATAGCTCTAAATAATATAATTACATGTATTAAAACCTTAACATGTTTGTAACAGATTCCGTTTAGACTACAACTAACGGTATACGGAACACCGCGTGTAATTGCTTTTAAGAAAAAGTAATAAACATTGGGCAAGGGTTTATAAATTACAAGGACAGCTTAATGTGAGTCAATTGATTGATGATGTTTAATCTTGATTACTTAATTGCATGTTTTGTCCCGTTTTTGTGTTTATTACCAGGGCCGTACCGAGATTTTCTCCAGTGCCGTGAATGCATTTACCGATATGTATCTTGCATGCATAAACGCTTAGGTCCACAACAAATGTGTACGGGACTTATAAATATTTGTACCGCGTTGATATCGAAATGTTTAGCGAATGAAGCAATTAGGTAACAAATAAAATATACATAAAAGTTAATTTTAATAGTTGGACTAATCTTCTAAGTTTCCAATGGGTTTTTAAGTGTTACAAAAATTTATTGATTCCGTTGTAGGCGTCTCTATCTATTCAGACCGTAGCTGTTGCCGAATTGAATTCGCTAATTGAACATTAATTATGTTCTGTTGGACATAGGTGTTAATTCCTACCACCGGAGTAGATAATTTCGCTGTACTATAATTATAAACCACTTTAAAAGTGGTTACTTTTTGTTTCATTAATATCACACAATATTTATATCACTTGATTCGATCGATACAACCTCCTGTTATTAATTATTTTTGTGTAACGGGTTAGTAAAAGTCAATTATGATAATTAAACTTTGAAGCACGAAGAAATTAGTGGCTTTCGGGCATGTGGAATTAAAACTGGTACATTAAACTGCTTGAGTGATTGTCTATGCGGTAGGTCTGTCACATGCAGATTTACACCGTCGAAAGATTGATCTAGTTTCTAAGACTATTAGACCTACCACATAGACCCACCTAACTCACAAAAGCATCTTACTTTCTATATCTCTGTACTATGAAAAGCTCGTTCTCCTAGCAAATAGCCGTTAAAACCATTTGAGGTATCTATTGTAACGAAACAATAACAATAAACAATAAGTAAAGACTAAGTGAAGAGATGGCTTTCTACTCCGAAACGTGGAACAAGTGCGTGCGTCCCTAACTCGCACTAGTAAAAGCAAGTTTTATGCATTATTACAATTACTATAATCGGCAGAGCTGTAAATTGAAAATATTCACGCAGAAAAACGAGAAACGAACATTGTTTGCTAAAGCTTCGTGCATAAGTTTTATTAATCTTTATCCATTAAATTACAGGTTAGTTACGAGAAAGTACAAATTTGGAATATGTGCTGCAAATTTGACATTTCCACTGCCGAGTGAAAGTATGGACCGTTTGTTTTTTACATCTATTAATGTAATGGTATATAACAGGAAATTGCGCATCATTATTTTTAGCCAGTATCACACGCCATTAAAGGCATTCAGCTGGGAGAATACAGTACATATCAGTTGGAGAGCTATCAATGTCAGAACAGTACACGTATTGTTGTTTCAGAGTAAATATCGTTAAGTCAGGAATGGGTCTCGAGCGTGCGCTCAAACGCGTGAACGTTACGTTTAGAGGTGGGCGCTAAGTGTTCCGCTATTGGTTTGGGTTACAGTGTAGGTAAACTGTAACGAACAAAGGATCATTCGCATTTGGTGCGCCGTGTGAGACAATGCGCAGTCCAGCCAACCAGCTAGCGTAACGCGGGGTGAATGAAACCTAAATAAGTTCACGCTCATACGAATGCTCAGCACTCGCATATATTTGCTATTCGCTCTCGAAATATCATAGTTACAGTAGAAGAGCATCATTAAAATATGACGGGAAAAATATGAACGAAATATACAGAAAGGCTGAACGCTTCTTGAAGGGAACAGCCGAAGCGAATTTCGATACCACAACTATCATCGCATTCACGCCGTATCGAATGTGACTTACGTTGCTGGCATCTTATAACTTCTTTATATGAACGGTCTTTGACTTATTGTGCCCGGAATAACAGAACACTGATTGACTGTTTCCTGGCTTTCTTAAAGTGTAATTACGAATCCACTAAAATACTCAATGATACATACCAATTTGTAATGTAACGATTTTATTACGGTTCTTAATTACTCTTTTAAGAAATGTTGACCTGGTGAGAACTTTATTATGATTAAAATCTTAAAAACTATTAGGTTAGTGTGGCAACATTCGTATTCAACATTGTAATCTAACAACCTTATAAGGTTCGAGATCAAAAGAAGTTGTTGATGGACGAAACTGAGGCATGTAGGATAGCTGATCCGAGGAGAGATCTCGAGTGTTAAGCGTTATCTTACAACCGTTACTGGATCAAAATGCAAATTAACTCACAACCCCGCACCTGACTTTCATACTGTTTGGAGTCCAAGTTATAATTAACAGACAGTAAAACAAATTGTAAAAATGCTCAAGTTTTATATTTCATACAAAAATTGATCAGTTTCTATTGTAGTTAAAATATATCTATTGTATCTTTATGCACAAAAAGTACAATCTCTAGGTTTTACAGCATGATTGAATTGAAGCGAACATTTCTTTTCAATTCGTTTTTACATACAGAATACACGGTCAGACGTCTTTATTTAAAACGTCTTTTAATTTATTCCAAAACGTATCTTCTAAGAGTGGTTATTAGGAAGAGTTGTGTTGTAGTTGCTAAAACAGCAGGCCGCCTGTTTCTTGAGGCTGCTCTCTAAGTTTGGGATTCGCGGTAAAGCGCGGAAGGCGCATGAGCTGTGCTATCGCCGAGAGGCCATCTGCCTCCGTATATCAAATTAACGGTGCGGAACTGGGAACCGCGGCAGGGCGAGCGACATACCAAAAATCGCACTCGCACGTGTGTCACACATAAGCTTTTATGTTGAGGATGTAGGTATACGCTGTACGTAATTATAGAGATTCAAGCGAAAAATCAACTGACCGTAACTAAATATCTTTGTTTTGGTTAAATTCAAACTCCGTATAGAAAATGCCGTTAATATAATGTGTATCTTGAGGTTTTTATTTTCATGAGAAGTTACTGGGTAAGTTTTATGACTGTGAGTGCACGAAGGATATTTAAAATTTAAGAAATAATAAGCTCTTAAGACTGTTATATATTGATAATAAATATTATGATCGTATTTATATTATTATGTTGGCATTAGTATATACGACAGTTGGCTGTCTTAAAAATATTGCACTCTGATATTTCTCCTTCAGTAGAAACGGGTTTGGCCTGTGGCTACGATTCACATTTAGTTTCTAGTATCCTTTTTAAGTTAACATTTCATATGACTTGTTTAGTGCGTTTAAATATTTATTTGAAGTAAGCCTAAGTTATACTTTGTAAAAGTCTATCTCGTTTGTCTGTGTGTAGAAATATTAATGGATCTGTATTTGAGTGCCGTAAGGATGTTTTGAGTCAGGTGCATTAATAGTTTTATGTGGTCGGTGGTCCCACGTAAAGTATATTAAAGTTGTGGAGGGCGCCGCTTCCTCACCTCGTTACAGTTAAGCGAGTGCCACCACGGGCAATAAATAGTGTGTATAGGGTTAAGTTGCGCGACACCTTTCCAGCGTGTGCTTGTGTAGGTAAACATAAATCTGCAAACTTGGTTCGCTCCGACGCGACGATACAATCGTGGGAAGAAAGACGTTAAAGTGCTATATAATTGTTTGAAGACATGAATAGTCAGTGAATGGACGCGTCAACTATGCATATGTGCTTGTGTGAAAGTCAACTACCTACCTTGTGGTTAGTTATGTTACTATGTAGAAAAATTCAATCATATCAATAATGAAAAAGAAGACATTATAATACAGTTTTTATATACTTGATTAACAAAAAATAAAGAATATCTATGTAGAATGTTAAAGTAAAAACATCATTTGTCAAGAGACAAGGAGCGTGAAACTGGACACAATGATGTTTGACCAATCGGTCACGCGCCGAAACTGAACAAAAAATGGTAAATAGACTCCGGCAACCATTTTTGTCTCCGATTATTTATGATACAATGTATTAAACATCTTCTCTAACTGTATATTGCAAAAACATGTTTCGTTGGATATTGCCTTGTTTTATTTGAAATAAATACTGGAATGGTTCCCGGCGCTATCGCTCATCCGTGTGCAGTTCTAGAATATGGAACTACATAGTCTTACGCAGTGGTTGTTTTTTAGTGAACGAAGAAAATTTTGCGCTTTTAATATTTGCGATGTCCATACATTTGATATTTGAAAAGTTTGAATGACAGAACGCGCATGTCATAAGACATTAAGCAGTAAATTTTAGATCCAATAATTAAAACTGTTTCTTCTTGTCAATATTCACCTATACAACGTATGAGTATTGTTCGGTATAACTACGAAAATAACGACAGCAATCCATCAATACAGGCTGGATTTAGCACGCGATATCGACTACGGTTAATACTTTTAGAGACAAGCTTTCCATAAAAAAACCACCGTTATTTGTTTATGTATATTAGTTCATATCTTGTTTATAAAGATAATCTGTATTTGAAAACAAAAAATGGTACTTAGAATGATTAATTCAACCGCGAGACAATGGTGCTCGATAATTGTACATAATAAAATTGATATTTTATTGTTTCCTTATGATTATTTTATTAACTTGGATGGATGTCGAGTAACTTTATATGATCACGGGAGTAATTTATCATTGTTTTTGTCGCGAAAAGAATGTTATACCTGTTGTTTATATTAAGTTACAGTTGTATTTATTTGCTTTCGGTAGCTTAGAAGATAATATCAGTAGATTTATAAGTTGGTCGAGCAGAAAATCTGTTAATGGTGAAATTATACGTCTAATTATTAAATTAAAAGATATTTAAGATGTTGGAATTTGTATTGTTAATAGATTGTTCGGTTAGGTTGAGGGTTGACATGAATACAAGCGGGCTCGGTCGCCACCAAAGGCTGTGGTTCAACTTGGGTGGTCTGAGTCCCTCACAGATATATACTACACGCAAGCACTCACCCAATTATGTCTTGCGCTCTACCGATTAAACTAATTACTCTCATAATAGGTCATCAAGACAGGTGAGCTATCTCATTGCCTTTTCGAAAGACTACGTGGTTATAATAATTTTATCAAGATACTGTTGTACAGCTACAGCATTAGAATCTGGTTCAAGGAAGTAATTTCATTATAAACAAAAGTTTAAAGTTTATAGCTGCGAGATTCTCTCGCGCAGCATACGTGTGGGCCTGGGATCCAGATTAAGATCGTGGACAAGTTCACCGGAAGGACTCGGTCGTAGTGAAGACAATACGCGGGTATTCGTACAGCGTGCACATCCTCAGTGCGGCTGAGATAGTGTTTGTAATTAGAGAACAGTCGGGCGCGGGTGTCGGCGCGCGGCGGCAGGGTTAACGCGACGCTATCGCACCATCCGGCGCCTGCGCCACTGCTATCATGTGAGAGATCAAGCGGCGGGGAGCGCGATGCCTCTGCGCCGCTTGTTTCAACTAACGCAATATTTATTAATAAAAAAACACACACGCACATACTAAAACACGCATCTCATACTATTTTTAGTATTTTCTCATAATCTAGCCTATCTTTATATAACGGCTTGGATTTATGGCAAAAATATTTATTACATGTATTTATCTATCTTACAGTAAAATTTCTAAAGCTCCATCTTAAATAAAGACTTTGATGGTTAGCTCAGTTTATGATTCATAATTGAGGTCGTAGCAATTAGAAGTATATGGGTAATTACTGCGCAATAGATAACCGGTGCATATTGCATGGCTCGCGAGGGTGGTTCGTCAGTTACGGTGAGGTGTTTCCCGATGCGGCCGACTGGTATCAATGCGGTGTGCGGTAACTGTTGATAATTAAGAGTGGTCGTTTAATGGCCGTTGACGGTAACGGCGCGTATGCCGGTCCGCGCTCTTCCGCGCTACGCCCACCGGCAAGTGACGTGCTGCATCGTCAACTCTTGTCATAATGCATACGATCTATTCAATTGTTTACTTCGATACATTTGTCATTTGATATCTGGTCTAACCCTACACTGCGATTAAATATTCAAACTAAAGAATGAAAAGGAAAATAATTACAAAGGTATAAAACAACAAGGAAGTATTCGAACCTACGAAGTTTGGTAACATTTGCCGCCTTTCAATGTTAAAAACACTTGTCGAACAATAAACACTTTAGGCAAGCTGTTCCCTTAGTAACTGTAAAATCTAATATCAAGTACTGGCTTAAGCATACACACAAATACACGGGAATATTTGTAAGAAAACAGGAAACAAAAGAAACATATAGTAGAGGCGGGCCCACGCCTCCGCGGCATGGTACCCACACGATTGTATTTCAGGTATGTTGAGTTGAGTTATCGCCACTCGTCCGTCGGGGCCTTTGCCTTCACGCGGCGCTTCCGCGACCGTCGCGTGTCGCCGCCGATATGACCATGACGCCCGCGGCCCTTTTGATAATGCTAATGTTTCTACGATAGCCTCATGATACCAGAATCACATACAATGACCGCAGCGGCTAAATGGGCATCAACTGCAGTCTGCGGATTCCGACGCGCTTGAATATTTGCCGTCGATAGAAAGATATTCATTGCAAAAGATTAACAGTTATGGTAAGATCTCACGATCCTTTATGCGGAATCTGCTGTTATAAATTAAGCTTTCAGATAAACACAACGCGAGAGTAATGTATTCTAAAAATCAATTTCGAATCTCTGAATAATAACTTACCATTTATCGTTGAGCGTGTAAGTAGTGAATTCATCCCAATAATTTCGCGTTGCCAGTGGCTCCACAGCGTGAAACAATCGGTCGTAAAGTGACAATCCAACGTTTCACAGTATGCGTTTACAGTCAAAGAATCTTAAGTGGGCGTGTTGTGTCGTAAACATGTATTCGTACGATTGTGTATTAGCGAAATGGTCCGAAAGTCAATAATTATACGGCTAGCTGAGAGCTTGGGCGTTGTCAGCCTTGCAGGTTTGGTGCCAGCTTTAATTAGCACCAACGCTAGCGCTTCCTTAGTAGAAGCACACGTGAGATACAACGTAGGATTTATCTTAAATGTTAATGCTAAACATTTACATAAGTAGTCTCCCACTAAACAACAATTAAATTTTGGACAAAGGCCATAAATAATAAGCTAATTTTGTGTGTAGGTGTCTGTTACACTGTGGTGTGCCAAAATTAAGATTGAGATCGCTTTCGTTAGCGGAGTTGAAAAACAGCGTGAAATTGGAGATATCTTTTACTCGAAATCTCCGACAAAAATTCTTGACTATCTTTTTACCATATGTGTTCAAATTACAGACACTAACCTCATTTCCAAAGTTACTGAGGCAAACTTTACGTACTCGAGTACGTTAAGTTACCAGAAATTAAAAAAGAGAAACATGCTTTCATTAAGGTTTTTAAGATGTCATTATATATTTAACGTGAAAAACATCGAACGAAAGAAACGTTGCCTGTAGTCTATACATATACTGTGGTTCCAAATAAATATTGTTTTATCGATCACAATATTCCGTATTCACAATACCCAAATGATTTTAACAAACGAATGTTATAATTAAGCTAGATATAAAATAAGATAATGGAGCACAGTTGTGTACGTGACACACAAGCATCGAACGCTCTCCTTCTATTACCACCTGTGCTACTTGTACTTAAACTAAAAAAAAAAAAAAAGATAACCATGCATCTGATCAGTTCACCGCAACGTATTGTTGAGGCTTATATTTTTTAATCTAAATATCAGAATTTACGAGGCTAAGATAGTAGGACAGTCGGTCGACAAGACCGATGGACGTGATAAAATTATGAAGGCAACAACAGATTGGTAATAGGGTTTCAATTCCATGGTAGCTTACCGTATTTTATCCTACCGAACTATGAAAACAGTTAGCTACCGTTTTTATTCCGTTATGTCACAAAAAGCGTTTTGTATTCTCTATTAATGTATGTAGAGTATTGTGAAAAGAGATTTTTTTTGGCAAATAAGTTGGCAAAAGATCCGGTACGATGACAACAGTGCATCTGAGCGAACAATGTATACGGGAGCGCGGCGCGGCGGTACGTGATCGACCGCGGTCACTTGCTCGATTTAATCACATTAATTGACACAACCGTTACTACATAATGACCATGTATTGTACAGGTAATTTGATAATATTTAAAGCATAGACCGTGTTGCGTGCAGAAAAAATGCTACACACATGTATATCAAGTCTATGTAGGCTATACTACAGGTATTTGACTCATGATGCACATTCGCGAACAATGCCATCAATGTTTCTAATATAATTTTCTATCCCGCTCTATAATCTAAGAGCGCATTACACATAATAACCAAGCTTTTTTCATTGAATTAGACAATCTATTTTAGGTACGTGAACGTTCGATGGCTACATAAAATATGGCTCTTATTTACTTTTTTATTTGTGCGAGGACTATATGGTTTCGCGTCTATGGTCGACTAATCTATTTTGATCCTCTCCTTACATTAGAATTATGTTTAGAACGTGGAAATGATTGCAAGCCATGTTATGCCTTAGAATTACGTAATGAGGCCGACAAACTGCGTGACTTTTGAAAATATTAAATTATAAAACAACTAGTCATAATGACGGGTTTGGACTGGGATAGAGATGGCAAGTAATATGTAACGGTACAAATCGACTAAATTCCTACATGCATCGATCTAGTGGTAGTTAGCTCCAGCGGTCACGATTACTCGCCGTAGTGAAAACATTAGATGTGTGAACCCATAATTTACAACAAATTTCGTAGACCATTGAACTTTGAGTAATTTTGTAAGTGGCTAAAAGACGAGTTTAGCACTCAACGTAACTAATTTTGGTAATATTATCAAGTGTGAACAACATCTTGCGCTTTGCTGATGACAGCTCTTTGATTACCGACAATGGAAGTCAAGAATGTCACTATAGTGGTCACGGTTCCCATGTTTACAAAGTATTGAATTTCCTCTATTTAAGCAGTAATGTAAAATAGTTGTTTTTACTATATTCTTTATGATTTGGTTATTACTTGCAACTATTTAAAGCTCGTAGTAATCTAATCTCGGATTGCCCCTATAGACCGCTACACGAACGGTCTTAGAAAGTAAAACCATAATTACCGTGTTTGGTATTATGAAGTGATCGCGGGCTTGTACTAACAGTACATAGTTTGTTATTAGCCGTCGTCGCTGCAGGATTAATTTTCAGATGCCTATACACCCAGAGCCTTGGAAAACCCGCGCGTGTGGCCAGCAGTAAGAAATGTAGAGTACCGATTTGAGTTTAATCTTGAGTTGTGATAGCAGGTACAATACTGTCATAGAAAACCACATTACTATTATATACGAATATTATTGTGGCAACTAGAAGGAAGTGGAAATTGAAATTTATTGCGATCGTAATAGTACGAGACTTGACGTCGGCTGACAGTTAGGCGCGTTTAGATGTGGGTCCGGGGCGGGACTCCAGGGTACGAGTGCCGACGTCCAGAGGGAACAGTCCTCCACGAAAATTTATTTATCAAGTATCGGTTCGTACATCAGTGCCTAAGGACAAGCGGCTGGAAATTGCGGGCGGGCGAGGCGCGCCTGATGCGCTCGTCGATACGGGACACTGGTTACTTCCTAACATAAATTCGGTGCACGGGAATCGGATATTATTATTCAATCGTACGATCGAGGTTCGCGCGGGGGCCATAAGTCACGGCGACGCGAGCGCCGGCGGCTGGCGTGAGCGGTGGCGCACGACCGCGATGCCATCGCGTCTGCAAGCACCGCTAGGCGCTGGCGTGGTGAGCTCGCCGCCGCCGCCGCGCCCGCTTCCGCACACTTCCGATACGCATATATCCTACTCATTTGTCTCGTAATTACGATATACATCCTAAGCATTTATCAGCAACATCAGTAAGTGCCCATTCATTATTAAATGCGATTTATATACAAGTTGCCGATAAATATTTCAAGAGTAACAATTGAATGAATTCTATCTTCTCACTTATAATTACAAACAGTTATCGGGCGAAAAAGTAAGTGGTATTTTTCCATCATTCCAAAACTAGAGCTGGATTCATCCATAAAAAATTATATCATTCATTATGCACACTTATGAGGTGTAATAGTTCAGAAGATTGCCCTGCAATCAATCACGTTCCGATGATCAGCTAGTTAGTCAAAACACTATAAAACTGCTGTTGTATTGAAATTTATTGTAATTACGTTCAGTGTTCTGTTCTCAGCACTTGTTTAACCCCATTAAACACCTGTAAAGTATAGGCTTCGAGTTTTTATTAGTGAAGAAGTTACAGTGGGGTCTAATTGGCTAGAAATGTTTTTTGTAAAATTACGGCGTTACGAAATCTTCTGCGTAGTTCTGGGCGTTGAGACATAAATGAACTTTTATTATAGGATTTCTCCACAATTTTGTACTGAGAAACCTAAATCAAGTCTGAATTAGGGACATCGTAAGTGACAACCAAAAAATATACACTAAGATGTTTCTGCAAGTTTCTAATAGACGACGTGTCCCAATATATAGCCCTGTAAAATTGAACAGTTTGATTATTATCATGGCGCTATCAAAGTAATATGACTGAAAGGAACAGTTATTGTATTGCCTATCACGATATTTTATGAATATGAAATTAAATTTAGATAGCACAAGAAATAAAAAGTGCCGAAAACTAATGAACTAGAAAGTCCGAATAGATTACTTTGATAATGCGATGCAAAATCAATCTACTTGTGAATAGCCAATTGTTATTAAAATAGAATATTCTCTTACCTAATGAACCCCGGCTGCTTAGACACGGCGGCATGTTTTTACCAGAATCAATGTGTTATTAAGGAAGAGGAAGTTTGTCATTAATCATCACCGTCGCTACGTACTGGCTCTGGACTTATCACTCAAATAGCTGTTTTTTTGTCTATTAACACGGCGTTTATATGCAAATGGATCGTTATTAATTATTTGATACACAAAAAATGCCAAATAAGTCGTAAATACCTAGCAAAAAGTCCAAGTTACCGGTCAATAACCTAGCGCTAAAAGCTGCATTATTTTTTGCTTTATATAGATAAGGCTCCGTTGAAAAGTGTACAAAAACGCAGAAAATATATAATGTTCGAGTAATAAAGCATGAAAATTATTATTTACGAATCATTCCCAAGCTGATGTGGGAATTCAAGAAAAACATAATTGGACGCTCGTCACTCGCGTTATTGTAAGACTTAATTGAGGGAAAAGGATATGCGCTGAGTGTGCAACAATAAATGTGTATTTATAGGCAGCGGGCAGTTCTTGTAAATGTCTTGGAACACAACCTGTGTACCTCAGGGAGTCGTGTTAGGTTTACTTTATCCCGGTATGGCACGGGAGCAACAACGATACTCGTTTTGGTTATGCAACAGGTGTACACCATCGACAAAGCATTCCTATTTTTATTTTTAAATTGTTTAGCTGTATTTATTGCTATAATCTATACTAATATATAAAGCTGAAGAGTTTGTTGGTTTGTTTGTTTGAACGCGCTAATCTCAGGAACTACCGGTCCAAATTTAAAAATTATTTTTGTGTTAAATAGACCATTCATCGAGGAAGGCTTTAGGCTATAAACTGTCACGCTGCGACTAATAGGAGCGAAAACACAATGGAAAATGTGAAAAAAACAAGGCCGGTATAAATCATAACTTATATATTCTACCCACGGGGACGAAGTCGCGGGCAACAGCTAGTATGACATAAGCAAAGTCTTTTAATCAATTAAATTATTCATCTCTGCTTTTATGTTCTATCAATAACTTTATAAGTAGATAGTTCATACTTATAGAGTAAGAAACGGTTTTATTTTCCGACAATCCAGATGTCTCTTTTAATGGGACGCAAGATTTTGTTGAATGAGCTAACGAGATACCTTGTCACATTGTTTGTCTCTTTCCGCATTACGGTATGCTATGCATATTATTTTAATGTGAAGTATATCAATTTATGTGATATTTTTATTATAATATTTATTATTTGATAGAGTATTTTTATTATTTTTTATTGACTTTTAACTTTTCCTATTGTAATCAAATCTTGCATGTTAAACTTTTTTCAGATTTCTAATTGAGCTAAAATATTGCATGTACATTGCGTGAAAACTAAATATTATGATGACATGGTGCTGATCTGGTGTTGGAGCTAGAATGTGACCATAGGAGCTCCGCGATAAAACAACACAAGTCCATCGACTTTGGGCTTGCTCCATTCGTATTAAAAGGGGGACTTTCGGTATACTATCGGGATACTTTGTTAGGTACCAAAGTTAGAAGGCATACTAAAAAGTTTCATTTCTACAAAATCTTTTTATAATCAGTTCTGTTTAAGCTGATGTTCTAATTCAAATTAATAGCGGCTGAAGCAATTGTTTCCGCTAGTTAAGCTTGAAAAAAAGTTAATTGGCTGAAAATGTGCCATAATTATATTATTACAAAAAACAAGAAAAGTTTTTAATTAGGCGCCTAAGCTGTTGCTTTACTTAATGTTTTCGATATTCGTTTCTTATCTTGGTACATATTCGGTCACTAGACACGATACACATAAATATATTTCCAAGGTTCATGTCTTAATACATTAAAGAACTAATCGTTGGATTAATGTATTAAGCATATAATCAGTACGGTTTAATTAATTTAAGCCTGCGACATTTTAAGTGATCTCCTTTACAATGACGCAATGGCTTTTTATTTCAACAGCATTTGTTTTGGAAAAACCCGCAAACTTTATTTTTAAATTATTTCAGACAGTAGACAATTTAGTAAGATAATTAAATTACCATCATAAAGAAATTGCGTTTGAAATAATGAAGAGAATTTTAAACAACAACACACTTAAACGTTACAAATCTGTTTAATGAATCAGCATGTAAATTAAGCTATTAATAAATTACAATGCTACATTAATGTTGGAACTGTTAGATGGATCTCACACTGCAGATAATAATCCCAGTTCCATTCAACACGGCAATAACCGTGCATTTATATTTTTTAAACACGGCACTAAAACAATTTCCTCTCGGAAATCGCGAATAGATCGGCTAGTAGTGTGGCTTCCTTATTAGCGTTCTGTTCGTAGAAAATTAAACAGATACAGCAATCAAGCGATTTACTATTTCATTATATACTGCGGAAAGTACATCCTTTAATAAATCAACGTAAGTGTTATTTCGTGTGTTTTCGATAAGAACCGTCACACTCATTAGCCTGTTCGCATCGGCGAGATAATTATGTATTGAAATATCATTTACCTTAATTGGATGAGACAGGAACGAGAGAATCGCATACTTTTGTCTCTTTTATTATCTTTAGGGTTCCACCCATACTTTAGAAAGAAACATTGCATCACCTATACTTCGTATAAATATAGTACGTGTTGAATTAAATGATGCATGCACTACATTATCGATATTCCTACAGAAACATAAATCCTTAAAATAACGTCCTGTAAATGTCCAACTGGAGGCCAAAGGCCTTTCCCATATAGGGAACGAACATTATTTATACTTAAATAGTAAGAATTTCTCTGGACACAACGCCTCTCGAACTTGCCCGTTTTTTCCGCAATACCTTACATAGATGTCACCGGCTCCGGGCCTGTTTAAGCATCACATGGATCTAAGTTACGTAGGCACTCATTACAGTTCCCAGGCAGTCGATTACGCCATTCATTCTCCATTCTTTATACTGTCCTTTATATATCGTCAACTCGAACACGTCTCAACTTCGGTCCTTTATTTATTGTTTCATTTGACGGACATTTGCGGCTTAGTAAATGTTCGTTTGTGTTACAAATAAGCTATTAACGGTCCACAGATACGTAAGATAACCAGGTTATTTTAAGTAAGGAAATATATTTCTACAATGACAGATTCGAAGCACGTATCCAGGGAACAACGTCATTAAGTAACCTGTTTACTGAAGATAATTATAAGTGACGTAGATAAATAATCTTGTAACATGGATAACTTAATGTAAGTACTTGTTATTAAAATAAGTTTATTTGACTGTAGGTATATAGTAAGTGTAATACGTTTGTAGGACATATCTTGAAAGATGAGAAAGATAAATAACAGAATATGTCTAAATTCCAAATATAAGGAATAAAGGTAGACATGCTAAAAGATGGGGGTATGAAATTAAAAAAAGTTTGCAGGTTCGCTATGAAGCCGAGCAGATTCGATAGGATGAGATGGAAATCTTCTGTTGCGGCGTAACCCTTTGTCGTAAGTGAATGAATTTATGATGAAATTTTGATATATTAGTATTAGGCATTTTGTTTCGTTTGTTTTGTTGGGATGGTTGGCGCTCTTTGGGTGAGGCCTACGTTCAGCAGTGGATGGAAATAGGCTGAGATGATGATGATGATGATTTTGTTGATCTATGTTATGTAAAAAACTGCTATATAGACTTATTTAATGCAATGTTAATTTAATTCATTTTCTTGATCATATCTTGAAATAACTTATGACAGCGCATAAACAACAGCTTTATCCAATGAAATACGAGAACTATAATTATATATAATATGATTAACATGGAGTTACAGTTTTGATACGAGCTTAGTAATTATATCTCTATCATTTCCGACATGTAATTGACAAGAGGACTTGATGTCAATCTCGTTAGGAATGCATCCATTAAACGTAATACTTAAATATATGCGTCCTGTTAGTTTAATATAAATCAAGCTAACAGTACTATGCTAATTATTTAAATCCTTCTCGGAACAAATCACAGAAGCAACAAAATGTTGTAAACACATTCAAGAATATTTACGTTGTACAGGAGCCAGTTTCAAGGAACGTTGCAATAGGGAATTACGAGGCAGTCGCGTCAGTTACGCATAGTGGTGAGGCTGCGCGGCTAACGTGGCCGCGAGGTGGACGCGCACGGCCAGGCAGACGACTTCAAGGAACACGCTGAACACGCTGCATGAGAATGTCTTGCGTGCTGTCTACTTACAATAGTGACCGCCGCGATTATGCTTGTGGTGCAAGCTAAAAGCTTACGCATTACTCTAAGTTGCTCTTTCGTAACTGCACGATAGAGCTTCAACGGCGTAGATTGGCGTCTTATACCATAACTGCAACAGACGTGTTGTTTCTTCTCTAAAGCCTAAAACTAGGCAAAGCTTGTTAGACATCTGACGTTCTAATTGACGTACGGTAAAAGCCCCAAGAAGATTAAAAAAGGTAGGCATATGGAAACGATTTAAAAGGAAAAAATAAATTGATAAATGATTCTAAGAAAATGACTACATTTATTAGAGTTTTCGTAGGCATGTTTCTTTGCAACGACATTCATTTGTTTGTCTCTGGAAAAGATAATTAAGCGTTTATATTTTATACAGAATTTGTCGCTCCAATACAGTCAGAGATTAATGTAATAAACATTAGATTTTTTTTATGCTTGTTGAATACGTTAGTTTTCATGTTTCTAGTTTTGTACATCAAACCTGTTTTCGACGGCCTTAATCTATCTTTCGTCTTCTTGCAGATATAATTATGATGATAAAGCCATTTATTCTCCTAATCTATTATTTAATTGGTAACATAGTATCGCAGCAGGTTACGACTATTAAAGGATATAATTTAAAGCTGTTTTGAATTTAATTTAATAACTAGATTCTTAGTCATCGATGGCCAATAAAATATTCGATAACTGTATTTTTAGCTTATTGCAAATTGATACTTTGCGGTATCCAAATGTTTATATTCATTTAAATATTAAACATGACAGTCGCCCATAACTTAGGCCCTGACCTCAAAGGTCATGGGACAAAGCTCGCTTTGTGTTTAATCTAGTAAAAGAAATTACTGCCGCTTCGCTTCTAATTGATAGCACTACTGCATTATAAGCATCATCATTAAATAATGGCCTTATGAAATATTCATTTGGCTATTGTCTTTTATCCCTTAGGGCTTGCGATTTTATTTACCGTCTGAAATGACGTCTTGCAGTTGTTTAAGCATTTACTGTACAATGTTTATTAAGTCTTGATACCACGGCAATTGTTTTAATATTCATCCATTATTGTTTTTATTACCGAGTGTTTCTTGTTTGTAATCATAGCAATCGGTTCGGCCATATAGCTTTTCAGGTGTGGTGACTATACTGCCTATTAGTGCCCATAGCCCAAAGCCGGTATCGAGGTCACCATTAACACGGCTGGCACCAAATCATCCGTTATCAATGCACCGTGCAATTAACGACACTTACGCCGAATGTTTCGTCGAACATGTATTTTAATAGTGAAAAATGATCGACCGACTTCGAGTTCTTAACGATCTCGAGATTCGTGTAATTATGAACTTTACATCGCCTGTTCATTTCGGTATGCATCATTACTGTACTAACATAGTAAATCCATGGCGATATACAAAACGGTTTTCTGGAAACCAGTTAAAAACGAGTTTGTATTTAAGTGTTGTGCACCTATCGAGTTTCTATGATGGAATTGTAAAAAAAAAAACTGTTGAACAGGGGCAACGTGCTGACACAGCCATTAGACAAGAGGAGGCGGTGATGGCGAGAGCGTGCAATGGCCGGGGGTAGCGTGAGAAATACGCCGCGAGACGATACCAAAGCGTGCGCACCCAATTCCTTATGCAAATGTGCAGCACATCCACAGGCCGCCGACGCCGCCGGTACCAGCAGTCGCCAGCCCGCGCCTCCGCCCGCCGCCCGCCGCGTGCGCTACCTAGTTTTATTAGCAGTCGATAATAGAGTTCAGACATAGATTGCTAGGGCTGCTCGCGAGCAAAGGTCAAAGGATCAACGATATTGTTTGCAATGAGAGCCTTTTATGATTGTTTTGTTATAATTTTGATGTCTTCATGATGATACTATTCAAATGTATTCTGAGTGTGTTCACACATAAAAGATTAATATTCAAAGAGATATATGGGAGGGTATTGAAAAACTAACATTGTCTAGGTTTATGAGTAGTTATGCGGAAATTCTGGTTCTTGATTTAAATATTTGATACTATATGTATAATTTGAAATGAATCTGTGACACTGCACAGTTAGCCGACCGATAAAACTTATAAATTTAGGTTTAAGTAAACCTAGACCACTTATATGACTTTTAACAAATACTTTGTCCCGTAAACCATACTAAAATACTTTCTCTTTCACGATGACATGTGTTTGTTTTTCTTATGTAAAAATTATCAGATGAATATGTATCTACATACATCTTCAATATTACAATTTAGACAGTTAAACTAAAAACAGAAAAGAAGAAAAGTTTTGAAATTTTACGAGGTAACTTTGATAAGAAAATGTTTCGGATGACTTCAAACACATTTTAGTTATTTGAAAATGCCTTGCTGATAGATGAGAGGTGAATTGTAGGCCGTCATCCAATGTCTCGAGCATGTCAAGCAATGGGCCGCGATAAAGTAAATCGTCTCGTGGCCAGGTCACTACCGCTCGGAAAGCGAGTGTGACCTGTCGATAGTGACGAATGTGGGTCGCACTGTCCCTATCGTACTCACAGCCAGATGTCAGCCCTATTCTGTCGCACTCGCATCGTGCATACTCGCGTAACCATCCGAGAGAGTTAATCGTATTGCAAATGCACTTTCAGTGCTTTATTGGCAGCATTAGAAAGGGACTAGGCTGCGTTAGGCTTTATACGGCGCATCACAACAATGGGGTTTAATAACGACAACGGACCGCTCGTTACCATCCTCCGATCTCATGTCGCGAGAAATTGCCTCCCCTATTATTGTTCGGAGCGGCGAAGTGTACAATAAGAGCAAAAATTTGCGAACAGCCTCCTTTATCTGACATACGTATACTTAAAATAGAAGAATTTCACTATAAGGAATTGAGATTGACGTGATCAGCTACGGACAGATAAAATTGTTATAAATTACAAGCGCACTCCCTTGCCTATATAATTGACTCACACTATCTGTACCTTATTTTAGATTAGGTAGATTGGTGTCTCAATCTCGTTAGGACGTATTGAAGGTATCTGCATCAAACCGACCGCTAACTCTATTAGACTAGATCAACGAGGCGTTGATATCTCGTTAATTATAACATAAATCACATGAGCGAAATAATAAATCAAGACATTATAGCTGCAGTAGATTCATATCTTCGGGTAGAGCAATTCGCTATTCTCTTTTATAACATGAGTCTGGACGTTTCCAGGGCACGGGGTCTTAATGTTAACTGACTTATTACATACAAGCGGTCCGTGCGCTGTTAGTTTGGTTCGCGGGGAAGATGACATGAGATGAGCGCCGCACGGCGTGTGCAGATTGAATCCGACAGTCGGGATGATATTGTTGGAATTACAAGCGTTTAATCACGGAGAATGCGCGCGCGTCGCGGAGCGCGAGCCGCCGTCGGCTCCGACAATGGCTGCACTGTCACGCCGAACGTTGAATCCCGCGCCCGATCACGACCGCGACATCGGAAATCAATAATCGGATGATTTAGCCACCGCGCCGCGTGCGAACCTGATTAGACACGATAATGCCTGCCGCGTCTCTACTGAACGCTATGAGGTTGCGGGCGATAGGTTATCGTAGCTAAGAACATACAACTGTATTATTTCTACGGACATCGTCTAACGGAATGACATATTTTTCAACGATACACATCTCATAAAATCGCGCACGACAGTCTGATTTACAGTAACATATTCTGTATCAATGGCAATAAGTTTGTCTTATACAGCTAAGTGCTCCAGGAGATATGTACTCTGAAGATAAGGTACCAATATCAATTTACGAATGTACGTAACTTTCGCGATGATTATGGGCAAAGCGTAAATCATTTTTACATGACCACAAAATATTGTATGGAAATAAACGCTTATCAAATAAATAAACTGCGAGAAAACAGAATTCAAACATCTGAGCTTATATCACCTTGTAGGTTATGTTTAAATATGCCAATGAAATGTAAAATGCTAATAACAGTAAAAAGTAAAAGAGTGTTTATTTCTGCATGACTATTCGCGGCTACCATATAAGATACCGATAGAGATGACATCCTAGAGATCTTTACGATAAAACGAATAAAAAGTTGTATTCTCAGGTAAAATAAAACGTTTAACAAGGAGAAATTTACATTATATGAATAAAGATCTTATCCAATACTAACTTTATGTCAATTATAAATACTCAGAAGATACACACATTATGTTATTTAACCCAGTTCGTTTACAAATAAGGTGAAAACTAGACGAGAATGTTATGTAAATATAAAACTTAATATTTATTGACACCGAATCTTTTTATGTAGATACTACACTGTTATACTGAATGTTACTAACCCCTTTTAGGTTTTAATTAGACAGTAATCCTCTTTGGGCGTTATAATAGGAACTTAGCTTATGATATCAATAAACATATGCGTGACAGGTGTCAAATAAAGATTCAACATTATGTACTTTGGTACAACCTGGGGGCCGACGACTTTTAAAGCACCTGATATTATTACAATTGTATGATAGAGACGACACTTTACGAAGTGTGGTGCACTGTCTCTCTTATACAAATGCAAAACTACTGCTTTGTACTTTGAAGGTAGGTCACCTGTTTGTTTAACACGAGAATTATAGTGCACTTGCGGATGTCGCTAATGGTTGTCCAGTAGAAATATCGAACCCGTAGTTTTTTACATATTATAATCATATTTGTATAAAGGAATGGGATCTGACATTTTTAAGTACACTTTGACGCATTCGTTTTTTCCCTCACAACATAGATTTACTATTTGCATATGTAACCCACACGTTAATGTTACTGTAATAATTTTATATTTTTTAGGTGCGTCTAAACATACCATGCCTACTGAGAATCTTCGCGAACAGACAATATATTGCGTGTAGATATATTAAAAACTCCTTTCGTATCCTTTTTAATGTATAATCAAGTCAATAGTAGACCAACTAATGGCTTACAATACTATGCAATTGAATAGAAAAAGTATACCCTTGCCTTTAAAACCTTCCCCGCTACAATATCGAGGTTCTCATAACCGTTTGAGTTCCACTTATATATAGTTCACTACTCATCATTTAGTTAATGCTACAATAAAATTGCACAATGAGGGCGAATTCTCGGCCAGCACTTAGCTGGAACAAAGCCTAATTACATTTCGTGAGGTATCAATGAGCGGTGCAATTACGTCAGTGGGTTCTATATAATCGGTGCTTCGAGCGCATTTCCCGGGTGTTCCGCCGATGTATCTAGAATAATCTACCATTACCATGATTTATATCTGACCGATCATGGTCTGGGTGGCTTAATGACAGGCTGGAGCCCTCCCAGCCTGGCACATATGACTCCGAAGCACGGGTAATGAGAGCGCAGCGAGCCACCCCGTTCCACGCAGAATGGCATACATTAGGGTGCGCCGCGACGGTCGCCGCTCGCATTCATTCACGAGCTTCACCATCGCTGAATAATGCGTGCCGCTGACGACATCATTAAGGTGTGAACTTATTTGAATTAGATAGCTTCATTTACAATTCTAATTTGATGTGCCCGTATTTTTGTAGCGGTAAAGAAAATATATTAAGTGGTTAAGGAATTGATATATAATGATTGCAATAAATTATTGAGCGAATAAAGTGGAATAAATATATACCTTTTTATAAATTAATCATAATAAACAAGCAATTAATGTTTTTATTTTAGGATAATAAGTATCGTATTACATTTCAGAGTATTCATTTAACATAGTTATCACTGGTTGTTAAAATAAAATATACTCGTAATTCAATTGTGGCAACAAGCAAAAGTCAAATATCATATAGTAGGTGAAATTATTACGGCATGCTTCATTACTTAAATTTGCTGCGACACAAGTGTCGTGGCGGTAAAGTGAGGCTTATTAATGGGGACCTGTTTAGGATCGAATCGGTAAAGGTGGAGAATTGGTATTCTATATTTATCCTCCTTTGCATTTCTATCTCTTATCTGCAATTATGGGATAAAAGGGATTGTACAAAAAAGACGAAATAACCCTGAACGTAATTATTTCTTTTCTATCAGGAATGTACAATTTATATCAGATAGGTAGCACTGAATGAAATGATATCCTGTCAACACACGAACGTGGTGATTACGTTTAGTTTTCTTATTTATATGAACGACCACAAAGGATCAAGTTTAAGCGCGAGGTAAGATAATAGCAGCCTGCTACAAATAATCCTCCCATGAAGTTTTTATTGCTTAAAACAAAATTGAATTAGGTATGTAAATAAATACCAATGTTGATGATTAAATCCAGGTGAAAACCAGTCATTTGGATTTCGCGACTTACTATGAATTACAAAGTATTAAGACCGCTTTATTTAGCAGATAATTTGAGAAAAAGGTTTACAAAGAATATACACAAATTGCTCGATGTGTACAGGTACATCATTACACTAGTTGTAATTATCCAATTCGATGGTGGTTAAATGTCTGTAATTTTCGAACAAGTTGCTCGACAGCTAGTCGTATAATAAAGTAAAATAATAAGCGCGATTTTAGTTCAACACTTTAGTCGATAGATTGCCGTTTATGTCTTGCGTAGACTACAATAAAAACTATTAAACGTTCGGTGAAACAAAAATACGGAGTCTTGGTCGGTGTGCAGAATGTGGAGTAACAAAAAGGCGAGTACTGAGGGCCTACCGCCACGTCTCAAAGGTATATTATTGAAGATGTTGAAGCGTGATCGCTTACTGTACGGCAGAGAGCGACGTCTCTTTCTTTTAAAAGTAGTGACCAGTAGTACTTTAAATGTGGTGGAGGGTCTTTTGGACGTATGAACGTCTGGACGTCGGCCTCTTCGGCGGAAGCCTGTCACACTCAATCACAGCGGTCATTACACAATTAGTGGAAGTAATGTCACATGGCTGTGAAATTATGGCCGCTCTGACGGCTTGCCATTAAACAACCTATCGATAAATTCTGAGATATTCTAGCAATATTTGAACGTGTACAGTAATTTATTTCGTTCTCGAACTTGATAATTTATGTGGTTTGTGCACAATTCCTGGGGATCTTAAATCAAATTGCTAACTCTAAAACCGTTTCGTCGTCGACTAAGGACAGGGTGAACCTTTGCTTGTTAAACATAACACTGTCCTTGACACGTTTGTAATAAAATTACGAAGATCTTTTTTATTTCTACAGTCAAGTAATTAATTTTAGAAGCACTGATGCATAAAACCGTCATATTTCGTTATAAAAATATTAAACATTTTTCTCTGTTATTATTTTTACGTCGTAAAATAACAAGAGATTTACATTAATGCTGGGTTGGCTCAGAAATAGACATGATGTTCTCTTAGATATACATATTTTATGCGCCAATTTGTGTTTTAAATACTAGTATTAATCAAATAAAGATCTTTATCGGATAACTGTAACAAAAATAAATTCCATAAAGAGGATATTTTACACTGGCAATAAACGGCGGTTTTTATTTGATATACAGGTGTGTCGTATTTGGTCACAAAACGGATTTTGCGATAAAACGTTTTTTACTAAAACAGTCAGTTATCTTAGTAGAACAACAGAATCCTATTATATATTTCGATTGGCTTTATTTTAAATACTCACTTCGCAGTAAAGATTTTTGACACTTATTTCCCATAACCGTATATGAACAGGACTTCATCGTCCGGTATTTCATTCTTCCCATTAAAGTTTGTTTTGAACGCCCAATAGATGATACGAGATACAGTTTGTAGAACAAATTACAGTTATATTTTAGTACCAGTATTTTGGGATACGAACGTGACCGATGTATGTAAGTTTAGTCAATAAGAATTATGAAAACATACTATTGAAATGATAGTTTACGACTTTGCTAATTAAAGCGTGCAGAGTAGAAACGGTGATATAAATCTCTATTTATTACAGCGACAACCCAGAAGGTACAGGGCAGCCTTGAATTGCAATTGTCTGTTTTAAGTTTATATTCTGTATGCACTGAGGTAAAGTATGTATCTACAGCTTGCAAAAGATTAATAGCTGTACTTAGAGCCAAGGCAGCAGTAAAAATACAAAAAAACTAATTTAGTTTTTCCGAGTAAGCTTTTATGCGGTTTCTAGGCAACGATGCTTTTATTTGTTCTTTATATTACGAAAGTCTGGGTAATAAACACATACGTGATGAGAAGTCACCATGTTAATATAATACGTGTAGAAATTATTATTTGAAATGTACCGTAAGTTTATTCACGGCATACCTGTCATCCAAATTAGTTGGCATGTCATGGGATGTAATAATTTGGCGCTGTAGTAAATCACGCGGTGCGGCGCCTGCCCGCTGCAGTTCAGGAGCGGGTTAAGTGGCAAGCACGTCACATGCCAGCTTATGGCAGCAGAGAAAAGCGGAATGGCGTTCAAACCGGCCAATGAAAACGCCCCATTTGTATTTCTCCCCATCTTGCCATCCCATTGGTGAATGTTAGCGCGCCCGGGAAAGCCATTATTGTCTAATATTTCCCTTTTGAAGTCTTCCACATAGAGGGTGCATATCATTAAATGTATTGCAATAGGATTTATATTTTTTTATAGTCTGTGTAGCAGGTAATATCATGTGTTTATTGCTAACCCTCATACTTTGTGACGAAAATATTCTACAAGTTCTGCACGCTGTGTATTTTACGAATAAAAACTCCACAAATAAGTTTGAAAGAGAAGTTATGCAGCTAAATTTAGACTTTAACTATTTGTTTGGAATTTCGCAAAGGTTTTTCTGTGAATCATTGTTATTTATTTATTTTTTTGTATCAGTGATAATATATATCCCCTTTATATTTATCCGCCGTTTGGTAGTGCAATCGCTCCGCTCGTGACTAGCAGCTATATATCAGGGCAACACGCGCAGTAGCCTTAAATGGTTCGCATCGAGACGCGTGATCGTAAAAGGGGCTTCGGCATCGCATTAAAGAGTCTGGCAACGCATGTTGATGAGCATCCCCGGTTAACTCTACCGACAATCGGACGCGATACCTTCCACTATCGACATATATCCGCTGGCGAAACGATTGAAAACGAACCACGGCCAGTTTTATTTCGAATTTAAATTTTATTGTATAGTCTCTATCTATCTTATCTAATGGAGTTTATCCAAATGAAGATATACGTCTCTGAACGTTCTTAAAGAAATACAAGTAAAAAAATGACAGTGGTTCTGATTAAATTCCATGTTATTGATTGACGATGTAACTAACGTTATCATATCAATGTCCTGCGTCTGGCCGGTGTAACATGAATCGATAAAAGAACTAAAAGGCGTTGTATCGATTAGCCTAGATCACCGATTCATTATTCAGTGAGGCGCCAATAATCAGCTCTCGGGCCATACGATCCGATGGCCGTAAATAGGTGCATTAACGAGAGGCTGCCTGTTGGCCGCCCGCCAGGCTTCACTCACCAACTAACCTACAAACCCTGAGGATATCTGTAAATATTCAATTTTAATACGGGGCCATTTTTTCATAATTTTATCGGCTGTCTCATCATTTAATTAAGGGTAATAAAAATTCAAGTGCTCTATACTAAAAATGAATAAAATATGAATACCAACCGTGTAAATAAAACAAAACCTAACACAAATGAACTAATTGCCAACATTACAATAAATTAATTTAATTTACTTTCACATTTATTTATGTAGGCTAGGCATCCACTGCTACAACTTACAATTCAATCAATGTAAAAGCTTGTAACCTATTTATGTAAATAACTTTAAAAGTGCGAAAGACGATTTATTTTACATTTTATCATACTGGATTACTCCACATTCTTTCGCGTACAGTTTTACATGGCTCTAAAAGATAATGGTATGCTAATGTCCATGAATAGATGTTTCTCCTGCGAAGTCGTTAGTGCGAAATGAAGAAAATATTTAAAAATTGTTTATGTAGGGTAAAATGCTACACGACTATTAAAAAATGTCTCAGCATATATGGCATTCATTAATCCGTGGCATACATTTTTAGAACCTGCTACAATAATAAACATATCGTTATCCTTTTTACAAGAAAACGACAAACTTAGGATCTTAAATCAATATAATAAGCACCAAAGTATGTACAGGTGCGAAGCTTGTTTAATTGGACGTAGAAGTACGCGTTTTGAATATCAACGACATAGTTACGTACAATTAGGGATTTTCTAACACGGTCGGTCCCCATAAGGGTCTTCCTCATTAGGCGGTTACACGGTTGCGGTCGGCGCATCCTAGCCCAGCGCCCTACACGCCTGCCCTACTAAATATTCATCAGCTAGCAAATTGTAAAGAATCGCTTTTATGGTACATTTAAATATTGAACACCGTTAAAATTTATTGTATATGTCCTATAACAATGTAGTTTAACCGATCTTGTCCTCTTTGCTCATCTAACTGTACCCATAAAAAAAAAAAACACATTATCCAGCACCGTTTGCAAAACGAAATGAAAATATGCATCCTTAAAAAAGGTTCAGTGATTAAACTTAATACGCATAAGGCGCTTCCATTCAGTTGTAAATAAAAATGGTACGGGCATGGGTAAACTCGTCCCGTAAAACTGCGATGCGAGGGCTGTCGTTGGAAGCAATTTATCACTTGGCTGCGGGCGTGTGGCTTCTTGGTCGTTGAGAGGAGCGAGACGGCAGATTTGTAAAGAAGTGCATTTAAAAGAGTGCAAAGAGGCGAGGGTTACGGTCGGCCTGCAAGGACGCCGCGCAAGGACGCTTAGGTGTCGTTAGCCTGCCGCGGACGTCGTACCATGTATTTTGATATCGTTTTCCGGGTTGAAGTTAATGTTTATGTTTACGAGGTAAACGAAATACTGTTGAAAGACACGCTGGCCTTTGATCTTTCAACACGCCTGTGCTTAAACGAGGATGTAAATAACAATACTCTGCCCATTACCGGCCTGTTTTGAATTTCATATAATGACTTTATGATCACTAATATTGTGTGAACGACTAGCAATTTTATCTTACTAATAATGACTATTATTTAGATTTGATTTGGAAACATCTTAATGACAAGAAACTAATAATAAAGATACAGTTGACTAAAAACTTGACTCGCTCCAATTATAATCGTGTTGTTACAGACAGGTCCGTCGATCTCAGTAGGGCTTTTGCAAACATAACGATTTCATCATTCAAATATAAGCATATAGTTTACAAATGAGCAATATGAGCAATATTATTTATATATTCATAGAAATAACGTAAAAAACCGAGGCAAAGAAATTTAAGACAAAGTCTAAGTTTACTCGATGTCTAGGGTTAATTAAACAGTCGATTGCATCG
Source organism: Trichoplusia ni (assembly GCF_003590095.1). NCBI lineage: Eukaryota > Metazoa > Arthropoda > Insecta > Lepidoptera > Noctuidae > Trichoplusia > Trichoplusia ni. The sequence continues at coordinate 6,778,234 of NC_039485.1, forward strand.
TCACGTATCTATAATAAAACAAAGACGACAAACGGCAATAATTCATTTCCATTCAGTATTTAGTCGGCATGTAGTAAATGTGCCGTTAACAATAAAACTTAAGTCCCTTGGAGGGTGCAATGCCTGCAATCGGAGCGCACTTGCTGCTCGGCTAACCACTGGTGTCGGTGTCTAAATAAAGTCTTGGCCACAAGTTCCATAACTCGTGACTACTGGTGGTTCTTGGCGCCTTAAATTGGTTCGATTATAAAGCGACAAGTTTACTTACGCTCGTTGGTCGCTGGCGACCGACAAACCATTTCAGAGAGCCGTCTCAAAGTAGGTAACTTTATTGCAGTTGTGGAAGTGGGACAACGCACTACAGAGCGAAGAACATCGTCTCTTTTCCACAACTACATGAATATTGCTTCAAGAGGTAGTGGTAGGCACTGAGTACACTATCTAAAACTTGGCGACCATGTTTGGGCTCTTGTGGACTTGTTAGCTTATCTTATCTTAAGAAATCAATACGCGGCCGGGTGCGAAATTTTCGTTGTTTCCATATTAAATATTTCAGTTTAGTGTGCTGTTGTTAAACAGGAGTTAATATAAGAGTTTCTTCACACAAGCATTTTTCCAACGTTCCGCTTACACGGTCTAGACACAGAAGATCGAAACTGTGTGTTATGAATTTCGCTTTTGCGAAGCGTTCACTTGACTGCAGAGAAGAGGCGACGCATAAGTTGCGTTGTCGTAGCGTATCGCATATTCATCGCGCTTTCAATTATGACTATGCTGGAGAACCACTAGTGTGAATAGGCACTGAAAGGCAAGTTCAATGGTTTAGTTAGCTTAGCACAAAGTTTATAACACAACAAAGCTTATAGCACAAACAAGCGTTTCATTACTACACAACGATCTTAACTTAATGTTTTGATTCTTAATAATATTAACATCAACACAAATAAATTAAATATCACGTGTGTATTAATAGATTTTTTTTAACAATAACGGTAAACGCTGTCCCCAAGTTTTTACGATATATCGATGTAGTAGCATGACAGTTACTAATTGTTTTTTTTTATTCACCTTTAAGCTTCAAATCAAACGTTGTGTTCAAATATTTTTTTTGTAACCTCACGAAAAACTAAGATACGTGACGTAATTTCAAGTTGTATACAAATAAAAGTCAAATTTAATTTATTTTCTAGAAGTAAGAAGGCGGAGAGTCGATGATTTAAAGTTTCGAATTCAGTAACATTAAAATTCTTTACTTAATAAAGTAATAACTTCTGATGGTTTATCCATTTTAAGAGATAAAATGTAAAATTGCAAGTAATAATAGCTTATAAGTTAAACTGAACAAGCTCTAATAAAAAGGAATTTTAATGGATACCAATATTTATGAGACACAAATAAACTTTTCATAATATTTCATAACGAAATGACACGGATATTAAAGTAACGATGCATTCTATTTCAATAAGGTAAGCATGTTAAGTGTTATCGAGTTAGCTGTCAATACATGATAGCTTGATGACTCGCGGCTGTCCCTGGAGACAAGTTACCATGTTTTGTCATCCATTATTTATAAATTCATGTCATTTAGTAATAAATAGTAGACCCCTGCGATGATACACATTATTGTCAACGACAAGCTATGATCGATACTTGTTTCATTACTGCGAACGTTAATAAGTGGTAGGAAACATGTCATAATTGCATTAATTTACAACATGTAATGTTTTTTAAGTATTATATTATTCAAATGCGCTGAATCAAAAAGTTATTAGAAATCGCGGCTTATCTCTCTATTAAAAATACTATAAACAGATTTTACTTAACTATTTAAGGATTCGTCGCCGCCAGTATTACTAGCAATTAAAAAGACAGTAATAGGACCAATTTAATTTCTAGAATGATCATAGATATGCTAATGAAGTGACATAAACTGAAAATAGAATTTGTTTAAAATGAAGAACTTCAAAGAAAAGTGTAATAAAAAGGTAAACTTTATAGGTAAGGTGGTGCTCCGTCAGTTAAAACAATGAACGAAAACGACAATTACAGCATTGACGTGAAGGCGCTGCGGAGGTTAGAATGCTACCACGAATATGCAGTCAACTGTAGTATGAAACCAGTTTCAATAAAAATCAATCTGTACATACATATGTAATCAAGTTTACGAAAGATATTGACCTTAGTTAGAGGTGGATGACAGATGATCGATGATAGAATTAAAGCCTAACATAATTGATATGTATTATGGCGCTTAGTCAAAACTTCTTGAGTAGAAACGGAGATTACAATCTAGACTCCAAATGAAACGGCATTAGTTAATTATAACTGATTTATTAGCTAATTCACTAAAGTGATTGATCACATTTTTATGCGCAGTCCCAAAAGCAGAACAAAATTGACTCAGTAAAATGCTTTCGGCGTATATCTATTACTTTTCATATTTATTACAATGACTTTAATAAAATTTAAAGTTAAAAATTCACTTACGATAAAATTCGAGAGCAGTAATTACATAAAAAGTACTAGCGGAATAAATGTGTGAATATAACAGGGTTAAGTGTGCGAGATATAAATCAGAACGAAGAGAAGCCTTCGCCATCAATGTAAGTAAAAGTGTGGCGCCCGATCGACAGCACCTAATATTTTTATTTATAGATGAGTGCTGACTAAGAGAAAAATTTAATGTTTTGCGCTTTTTGCGGCCCATCGAGCCATGCAAATGGTATTTAACGCTTACCAGCATGAGGTCTCAGACAAGTCAGTAGATTAACGAGCATCCAACGATAAAAATTCACGACACGTATATTATTGAAATGTAGAGCGTTCTCATTATCGACAGCTTTCGGCTCCAGTTCATAACATCAAAGTTATATACAACACCTCGGTATTAATACTGGGCGCTCGGCTTTGTTTGCGTGGTTTGGTGTCTTTGACCGTGATGATCTCTACAGTTAGACAATAAGAATAATAACAATTTTTTGTTGAATGAATAATGACAGGCTTATTTGAGACGAATGTTACGATAGTAGATAGTACGTACAGGATGAGGATAAGAAGTGCGATAACGGAGCCAGGCGCTACATTAACAAGTTACTCATTAAGATATTGGATGTAGGAAAGAAATATTGGAAGGATTTCCATCGGCGAATTAATTCGGCGGGCGCGAGATCGAGTAACGGTGCCGGCGTGCCATTGACATTCGTCAGCGGTGGACGTAGTGGTCGTCGCACTTGGATGTCCGACGTGCGTCGCCGCGCGCCGGCTCCCCTCACCTTGACCATCGCGACTTATGCTTACGTCAAGAAATATTTGTTTTAGCAAACGCTGAGAATAAATTACATTCGTACATCGATAACATTTTTTTTCCTTTACATACTACATTATTAATGACTAGTGACATTATTAATGACTAGTGACTTTGACATTGCTTATTTTCTAGTTTATGGCGCCATAATTTTTAATGCAATTTAAATTGCCAAAACATGACGTGGATGATGAATACTATTTTTAATGTTGTCCGTCGGTGTCGAGGTAACGTTTCATTAAATAACTAAACCGCACGGCTTCCCAGTAATGAATGAGTCGACGTTCTACCACTAAGTTCGGTTAGCGGTTTTTTTTGCCCACTGCTCTCCTTAGACTAGATTGATTTCTATTATTATACAGCTATCGAATTGTGGACACCATCGAAATAAAGTGATTGAGAGCTGCAGTAAGTGTGAGAGAATATGCAAAGCCTTCATCACAAAAAGTAGTAATGGAATAATGTCAAAAAAGTTATTTCTGTGGACTTAATGGACATATATATGCAAATTACCCGAAATTTTCAATAATGATACACATAATTTATACCTCGTACGTGTTCCGTTTTCTGATACGTGAAGCATAATTATTTGACACTCCTTTGTAGCCTAGTATTTATATTGAATCACATAATCTTATAGATACGAATAAATTGTTTTTTGTTGTTCAGAAAAACGGTGAAAAACGGTATCTGACTAAGTTACGACATACTAAAGTTTAGACCAAATAATTTCGTTTTCGCATACGCATTATAACAGTAGACAAGAATCCATTGAAAAAAATAACATACGAGTGTATAAGTACATAAGGCGATTGTCAGTTTATAGTTATTTTATATGACGACATTAGCAAAGCTGTACACTTTAAAAATGTACTTAATGTCAATACCTCGGTGATGTCCACTTAAAGCATGTGTAATTTGCTTTTATTACACTTTTGGTGGACCATCATTATGTACTCATGTATGCTTCCAAGAACGGGATACCGTTTTAAATTTATGCTGCTTTACTTGGTAAATTATATTAATAACGGTGATTGATGGCAAATCTAATTGAATAATAAATTGCCACTGAACCATGATGTGCTAGTAGATCTTAGACAAAGTTTAGCAGAAATAATGACATCTATATATTTATTGAGATATGTGATATTAGGACATAAGATGACTAGAGAGACAATTCTTAAATATTATTTTAAATAACAACAGCTCAATTAATTTTCAAGGTTGTATACATGATTGTAAACTAATTACCTCAATGGTGGAAATGCAAAGTATTGAAACTGGAAAAGACACAAAAAGCACCAGTAATGTCTATCAAATAGAGACTACAATTGTGTGTAAACGACGCCAGGATGCTAGACTAGTTTACAAGCACTACAACAACTCACTTCCTTAATTGAGCTTCTTAACTCAGGTCAGATGATAAGCGAGAGATACAGTCACACGTTTTATTAAATTTTTAGATTTGCAAAACACATAAAAATAGAGAGTTGAGGGAAATTCGCACACTATTAATGGAACCATTATCGGTTCTTGAATAGCCAATTTTATTGGCTATTTTAACAAATAACAGTAAAGACACATTTAAGTTATTTTACTGGTTCGAAATGACGAAACGAATATGGCTACTTTTAGTATTATTGCTACGGTATATGAATATTAATTTTATTATTTTTGTCCAGCTCCTCTATATTTTAGATTAAGCCTTAATTGGCGAGATACTTAAAGCGGCTCGTTAAGCTGAAGGAAACAAAGTAACCTGAATTAAGTTGTAAACGTCCCTTGATTATAACGTACATATTTAAATAAAAGATAATGGTGGGATCATAAATTTTATATGACCGGCCTATATTAATGCAAACAATAAACTTGGCATAAATAAAAAAAAAATGTAAATACCGGCTCTTCCCATTTGAAATTAAAAATAATAACAGTCTAAGATCTAAAAGAAGTTGGCATAACGGAGGACAGCATTTTATCTTTTCTGTATCAAATTGGATGTAAGTACTGAGAGACAATCTACATAATTTATTGACAAGTGATCGTTTGTTCTGTAAAGCGTGTTAATAACACCTTAATGGAAGATAACGTGTAGAATAAACGTTCGAAAGATATTAACACCATTATCAAAGTTTATTCGAGGTGTCGATTTCTTTTGAAACTTTTGTCTTGTTCATTTTGTACATTCCGTAGAACTGAGAACAATATACAAATTGAATGTTCTGGAATGCATTATTTTACCTTTAAAATATCTGCCATGTTTCTCGAGTTTTATTTTACCGCACTAACGAAGCCATGAAAACTGATTTAATTAATTTAAAAAATAAATTATATACAATGATAAAAATATTGCATTTATAAATATTGAAAGTTTTATCTTCATTATTTCCGCCTCTCCATATCAATTGCATTTACAAATTGAGAACGACCCGAGCTGTTTTTGAATCAGAAAATGCCTGAATGCCATTTAAAATTCGATGGATTTCATGAATGACTCATAAACTTGTTTGTAAACGTAAAGTGCGGCGGTCGGGCGACATCTCAAGCTTTCTTTTATTTCGGTGCCATGTCGAGGAGAGCTCGGATTAGTGTCGGCACTCGGACACTGGCACCATTATCACACAAGCGACGTCCCTGCGATTCAACCCCAAGTATGGCAAAAGAAGCAGGATGTGCGATTTGAAGTAGCTTGTAAAGAGATAAAAAACATACGGATCCGTAAAGGCGTTAAACTGACTGACATTGATATCTAAAATAAACATCCCTTGACTAACGTTCGGTTTACGCAGCCATGTTTTGCATTCGTATAAACTTATTTAGTAAATGTTACAATAATTCACGGTCCAAATTGTTTCAGTTTTCAAATTGCAATTTCCGTAAGTAGGCAATGGTATATCGAGTGTTTTGTAGAATGTTATTTTACACGTGGTGAGAAGGTTTATTTTATATCAACAAGATTTATAACGAGTAAAAAGTAGGTGATGTGGAAGGTAGCCTTGGCGGTCTACATCTTGTTCCGCGAACCACCTGCACTCGCATCGTCTGCGTGTACAAGAAAATGACCTGTGAAAAATGGAAAGTGGAGTGAATTTGTCTAGCTCAGTGTGTTAGTGTCCGAAGTATAACGGTGCGCGTTACTCAGATAAAGGCCTGTGTACACCCGAGGCCTGTACGTACGTACAAACGATGCACTCGAATATGATAGCGTGAGAGTCGCGACTACTCGTTAATATCGCACCGCGGATTATATCTCGCTTGTTGTAATCGTGACAAACTATTTAACGCGCAGTTGACTACCAACTTTAATAATATACCGACTAAATGGCGTAATTAATTTGTACATGTGATGTCACGCACGCTGTAACTTAGTGTAAGAAGTAGCTAATGTTTATTTCTTAATAGTTTATGTAACAACACGAGTTATTCACGTAGTTTAAGAACCGTTGCTACTGTAGTATTTAAGGTATTTTTATGTTAAAAATACTCCTAAGCTTTTAAGCCATGATAACTTAGATTTATGAAGAACAGGTGAAGCTACTAAAGTACTACTACCAAAGTCATCAAATCCAATACCAAACGATAATCGAATTTATAAAAAGTAAAAAAGTTTTGGAGACTTACCAAAAGCAATGCGGCGTAACATTGTATAAGGCGAGACTTCAAAACTGCCGTTGCCTTGAACTTACCTGAAAAAAAAAGAAATTTAAGACTTACTAATGAGTATGATACCGTACATGAAGAGCATTATTACCTATAAAATGGTGAGTTTATGAATGTCGATAGAGGTTTAACTTAAAATGTATGGAGCGGAAGTTTACGTGAAAATATAACCATGAAACTGACTTATAAAATACGCCTATCGTGTGTTGCTACTAGCTGTAGTTGAGAAAATATTTTTATTCAATTTGTTACTTGGTACAGTGAGTAGGATTTGAATAATAATAGTCAAGTTTCAACATTTGTAAAATATGTTAGTGCTTAGGTTGATGCATAACGACCGCAAGAAAAGGTTTGACAGAGTTGTAGATTATTTAATATTTATGATGGCATTTGGCCCTAAGATTTGAAAGAAATTCTTAGAAAGAAGACAGTTTTAATAAAATAAAATATGAATTCGATATTGTTAAGGATTGGATGTAGGCGCGAACATTAAGCGCAGAATACAGTGGCTGTGTGATATATGGTTTGCATATGGTAATTCCGCCTCATGCCTCTACTTACAAAGCATGGAAATGCCGCGCGGGGTTTCTATACGCCCGTGTTGAAATTAATGAGAAATTATTCTGCAGCACTACTAATTAATTCCTATACTTAAACAGGCACGACTAATATCCGCCGCTTTAATTTCAACTCTGAAGCAATATGCCGTTAAAATGCTTTAACTGCCAATTGGACATACATCTTGGCTCGTAAAGCTTAGCCCCTCTTCCTGTCGTTTATTGCAAATTCAGTTCCTACTGTTTGAATAACAACTGTAGAAATAGTGCAGAGAACAACTAGAGTGATTGTATTCATTATATCCACAACGACTTATACCTCTAAAGCTAGCTTTATAGTTTCACAATGATACTTTCAAGAAATAGAAGTGTGTGATATGTTGTTGCTCTAGCTCTCGTTTCACATTTGCTCGCGTTCAACTCATGTAGATATGTGTCGTGTATGTTATGCAAATATTTTTATAAGATAATCTACCAAAAGACAGTATTGTTTTTCAGTAGCTGGCGGGGAAAATCACTTTAGCACACATGCCGAGACAGTTAGCACGCGCGACCCCAATCGTGATACGAATATCACCATTTATAGATGAGGGAAAAGTGAAACTGATATGTATTTCCACAGTCGTATCAAGTAAGAAGACTTTCAACAGGATTCTCTGAGTCAGCTTCTAACAAAATAAATATTGATGTCACGTAGAGTTATAAAATTACCAAACACGCAAAATTTTACGGTAATAACTTCCTACGAGTGTCGAGACGAACGAAAGACGGAGTTAATTTAACGGTTGTTTCTTTTAAAACTTAACTTTTTAGATTAAGGAGTGGATGAATGACGATACACGTCAAACGCAGGTGTATGGGTATTCCACGAAGCTAATGATACACCTTGAATTATGTTCATTCAACTGTCTCCTTGCAATGTGGGCGACATAGACACCGTAAAAATTGACTCTAAAACGTGTATTGTATGAACAAAAATAAATTTACATACATACATATTGTCTAGAGTATAGACACTTTCTGTCAAATATTTCAAACATACTTTCGACAATTAGACTCCAGTCGTACAGTCAATATTTTTGGTTACTTGCAGCAATTTTCAAAGTAAATACCAGGGCTAACTAAAATAAATAAATAAATAGTTATATTATACTAACTCACTTCGGTTTACGATAAGGCAGTAATACCAAAACTATGTTTATGACATGAAACTATTGCTTTCCCTAATAACTTAGCCATATTCACGGAAAATAAGGTCTAGCACTAACAAGAAAACTGGATTCATATCTGTAAACAGTCGGCATAAGTAATACATGTTATGCCAGAAATTCAGTACAATCATATTGCCCGATTCAGATACATTGGCGGCTTAGTTCAAAAGACCGTTTAGTAATAAATTACTTCAAGATTCCGTCTCTAAAAGGACTGATGTTTGTGAATTGATATAAAATATTAATAATGTATTGTTTGAAAGAGCAAAATAATTATTAATACAATTCTTTCAGTGTAAAATGGGTCTTGCTTAGAAAGTTTTCCAGCGATATCTTAACTGCAGTTAAAAGGCCAACGCTTCCTTGCTAATGATTGGGGTTTAATGGTTGACTTCTGACTCGAGAAATTTATAACGCTGCTAACATGCGACGGAGGCACATTATATCTTTATAGTTTTCTCGCGTTAATAAATATATCGGGAAATTGCTGTATTATAATCCAGCAGTTGTTTATTTTAATCCTATTAAATATAATTAGACAATACAGGTGAATGCAAATGTGTAAAATGATCTATAGTATGAAGCTTTAGGTAAAAAGTTAAAGTTTTCAACACAATACTTAATGAGGTTATTTTAACAGGAAAAAGAAAAATAATAGTCTCACTTGTTTGCGGGATACGTTGATTGATGTCGCGCTAGACGGCAATAAACTGTTTTGACATTTAACAAATGTAAGAATGTAGTTGGTATGTTTGATGCGTATGTCTCGCTTTTGCCGTTATTTTAATCTTTGTCAAATACATCAATAAAATATACGGATAAGCCGAAAACAGGACGTTAAAACTGTGTTTCTAGCAAAAATGACTAAGAATGAAAACAAATCTCTTTTCTAAACCATTACTATAAATCCTGGCGTTGTATAACGATGTTTTTTATTTATTTTGAGCTCGGAAAAACGTTTGCTTACCAAAACTATTTCAGTCGGAATTTCTTAGCAAACTAAAAGCTCGCTTGCTCACTAAAAAATCTGGATAATGAAGCAGGTACCTAACCTAGTTAAAATTTATGTCTATTATATTATTTTAAACGATCCTTTTTACGAAGAAGCTGTTCCCACCAATTCATTAAAAAATACCAGTTTGTTAGCTATTTCACTTACGAAGTTTAATCAGCTTTTAAAGCTTAATGAGGTTAGAGTAATTAATGAAATTTGTTATTGTGCAGTGATTGATAACATAGGATAAATTCTCCGCACATTTTTTGTCATCGCGTAAGAAATTTCTCAGTAGTAACCGAGGTCTGCAATTGAGCGCAGTAAATAACTTGCAATCGGCGAAATGTGGGTGTTCTGCAACACATCTCGATTTACCCCTGAGGGTTATAAGGCGTGACGAACTTTTTCCACTACCAGCCTATGTTTGAGGGAGTGCTTATTATGTCAATCGAAAGTTCCTAGATAAGTGTAAGTATAAGGTACGAGCGCAACACTAAGTACTTTGAACGCAATCAAAATCACAGAACGACTATGCACTCATTCACTCTCAAACTATACCTACGGATGTTATTAATTGCACCCAAGTGTTGGGAGTAGTATTATGCAGCAAAACTATATGAAAAAAATAGGTCATGAATCACTGGTATGGTAACAAGAAACGAGTGGTCGTGAAACCGAGAAGTCAAGTAGAGCGTTCATTTGCATTAGTTATTACAAGTATACGAGAGGTCCTGCTAAGTGGTCAGGCTGAAGCCTCACCTGTTCATTGGAAACAATTTACTGCGTCTGTCACCCCTCCGTCTGTCAAGCGGGATTATTATAGTGCGCACTCCTTCCAAGAATTCATTGTACCTGTCGGTGGCTGATGCTTATGTTCAACGGTGGATGTTTCACGTAAGTAAACTTACGAGAAAAGCGAGCCAAACAATAATAATTATAATTGAAGGGAACATGACACCACTTTTTGCTGCCGGTATATTCCCATGTGGACGGGCCGCGGGCAAAAGCTATTATGAAAGACAACTGAAGTAATTATGTAAGATATTAAATGTAATGCGAGTGTTTCAAAGCTTTTGTGTAGGTAATTTCTATAATCTGCAGGAGGTTCGAACAATTTACTTTGATGGGTTTTGTCGAGGATAGGTGTAATTCATTATTTTATAAAACATGAGACAACTCTATGTATGAAAATTAAGTCGTGTGGATATTTGCTACTCTCCTGTTAATGCAGCATTTACTATGTCTGATGCAAAATGGAGCTATCGAGAAAAAGATCTCTACTACGTATAAAAATTAATACTTGTCATAAAATATTTTTATTTTCACATTAACCTTTAACTAAGGGTCCTGCATTTTTCTAATCAACAAGTCTTTAATTCGATTATCTGTACCTACGTAATGGTACACCGATACATATAAATTCATTTACAGCTACATAACTGTATTTAAATTTATAAGATGGTTAAAAAAAACGTAGTTTAGAGTACACTTATAGTACCAACTGGTAACATATCCAAGGTAATTTGAACAGTGCATTATACGATTGCTATTAGGTGCGATAAATGCGGCTACTCTTTGCGTATCATACTCACATCTACGCGAATATTGCTTCCAACGTTTATTCTCACTAACCACAAGTTTATACCGAGACGTTGTTTATTTTGTGTGTTCGCATAAAGCAATAATGGATAGTGTAAAGGTGAAGCGCTCTAAAGCTTATTATATACAATTTATTTCTTAATAATGTTACTTCGAGTACAGACGGCAAAAGTAATGTTGCTAATTCATTATCAAATATCCACTCATCTTGAATAAACAAGTAATTACGTGCGGCCCGGACAGTCCATGATTGATGTGGCCATGAATTAATACGGTGTGTTCGTATTCAAACACCTTTTGATCTAATGTGGGTCGCTAAAATCACTCGTAGTTTAAAAGTATATATTTATTATTAATTAGCTTTCAAAGAAATGTATTCAACAGGCGTGTATGATTACTATAATGATAAAAAATGCGTTCCACATCTTACACCGTATACTTTAGAGCCTAGAATATTTCCTGGTTCATAAAGCGGTCATAAAAAATCCGCATCAGTTGATTAAGATCGGACTCGGTGTAATCTCGGAACGTGTGAAAAGAGACGCCGTCAAGGGAAATGTATTTACATAAATTAAAAAGAAAATGAGACAGAGAAAAAGTTGAGAGGGACTCAAGACTCACGCAGTGACATTTATAAATAATACGAGTTTCTGGGTAAAGATTTCTAACAGTCGCGTGAAATGGTTGCGAATTACGAATGTTTTAAACACACATGAAATGTAAGGCACAGTTGTAAACACGATGAACCAGTAAGATTATAGTAGAGTGATATGTAGGTACATATATGTTTTGCCAAAATCTTAACGACGAGAAATAAAAATATATGTTGCAACTATATTAAAAGAAGAGTGTAAATGTTTTTGACGAAAATAGAACATTTGCGTGCGGCCGCTACAGGTGACATAAAAAGGCAGGTGTAGGTATAATTTTAACCGCTGGTTATTAGAATTAGCTTTCCCATTTTATTACATTATAAATGAACACGTTTAAAAGTAAAGTTAATAATGATTACCAATTTAGGATTAATTAGGCACTAATAAAAACAAGTTTAACACATCAGGCTAATTCTTAAGCATCTATTACGGTATTTAAAAACACATTCCTTATATATTATTTTGGATATAAAATGACATGTTTTTTTTCTTTAATTAACTTAAAAGCATTGAATTAGCATTGGAAGGAATTTTGTAACATTATCTGTTTTCTCAGAGGCTTGTTATGCTAAAAAGCCGCGGTTAAGGAGCAACTCGCTACATTGTCGGGGTTTATAATGACGTTGAGATTCTGCAAGAAGGATGTAACAATTCGCGCTTTTCAGCTCCGCACTACTCAATAGCGACACTTAATATTACTTCACAGAAATGCTAGATTGTTAGACATGATTATAAAGCTTCAACGTTTACAATGTAAACAGCAAACTTGATCCAGGTGGTTCGTGTGAAGCATGGCATGTGGGTATTATAAATAAGAATATTCATTCTCTGAGATAAAATATGAAACATTTTGAATAAATTACATAAATTGATGGCCAACTACTGGAAATAAAATTTAAATTATCAGCTATTTAGTAGGTTGACATCTCTCCACTATGAGGAGCGTACAATACTAACACAAATATTTACATTTTTTTTCTTTCGTTTCTAACGGCTGTTATTATATTTATGATATTAATTTATTTTTTAATAACAACGATCTTTATTTGAAATTTATGACACTGTAGATATTCGAAACATTTATATGGTATTATCAATTCAAAATATATTGCACAGTGACCTGTATTATAGGTATACTTGGCATAAAAATGAAATTGGTTTTTAAGAAAAATCGCTGGCAATAACAACTGTAACTTAATTTGTTTATTAAGTGGTAGATTAATGTTAGTCGTAAATTAGGATCAGCGTAGCGGAAAAATTTTCCGTTTCCGTATTACAAGAGATTTTTAGATACTTTCAATTTATTATAATAAGTCGCAGATGAGCTTTATTTAAATGAAATATTTTAATGCAAATAAAACAATAAATTAAAATTGGCAATTTAGAGAATGAAGTAGTCGTGTTTCGAATCTGTAGGAACGAATTTATAGCAAGTTGAAAAGACTTAATTAACACTTGTATGTTCATTAGATGATCGTAAATATCTATCAAATCCTTTTCCAATCAAAAATGTTAATAAAGTACATCGCGTGAAATCGATGTCCTCTACAATAAAATTGAAATCCGCATAAATTTTACTGGTAACTTAATCATTTCTGACCGAGAGACATGCTGTACTTTATTAAAGTCGAGGGTTTAAAAGCTTTCAACGCAACCCGGAGAAATATTATGGGAATAAAAGCGGAGAGTAAAACATTAGCGCAGCATCAGTGGTACAGGCGTGTCCAACGTGAAATAGTGAACTTGGGTTCGGCGCCGCGCCGCGACCGAGCCGGGCCCGAACCGCGAGCCCCCAGGACGCAGAGGATGCGCCTTTGATGTGAATGCGTCGCTAATAAACTTTCATCTAACTCGCATTCAACTATAATAAAACTTTTCTTTATATGAAAATGGAAAGAAGATTTTAATACGTTCTCGGCTAATTAACTTGATCGCAATTCATGTTTAAACATTATTTGATTGTTAATTTTAAAATATAGCTTTAATATAGGCATCCCAGCAATTAGTTTTCTAATTACACTGGGACATTAAATGCAAATTGCGGTACTAGTAACAATTTTTCTAACGGCTTTAGGCGATGACAGTACTTTACTGACTATGAAAAAGTTCGACTTCATAAATGAACTTAAATATTTTTACCAACTTTTCTTTGTAGCTATTAGATTGGAACGAACGACTGACGTTTTTATTTTAATAAAGTTAACTAGAGGTAACTCATGGTACATAGAACTTCCGGTATCATTAGACCCGAGATTTATGGCACAAGAGCAAGTACGTAACTATATCCATAGTTGTTGTTAATTATTCGAGTTATCTTATCTAACATGTAAAATTGCACATCGTCATAAACAATAAGATACGTATCATCAGCCAATAAATGAATGAGTAGCATCATATCCCGGAGCGTAATAGGCACTCAGACGGGAAATATGATGTGAAGCATAACCAACTACAGGTCTTGGGAACATTCTTTTATGATGTAATAATTGACAAAGAGGGAACTTGATGAATTGATGTGAAACCAAGATGAATCGAGCGCACTAATGAAGATTATGAGCTCACGATTACAGTGCACAGTAGAAAGAATGATCATGTGCTGTGCATACACATTGATACGTCGCAATGACCTCTCGGCGTAGTGTAGATGTCGCGCCGAGCGCCGCCGTGACGTCGCTGACGGACGACACGACATGCTCATAACGTTATCGTAATTTAATAGTCTCGATTACAAGCAGATCCAAATCTAAATTACTACTGTATGTCCTCATTGAGTTATCCACGAATACATCTTAATAATAATGTGCTCAACAAACCTGATTTGGGTAAAAGTAGGCTTATACTGATTTATTGCCGTCATTATGTGGGTGTGAAATCGAACTAACATACCAAAATATTTTGGTAAGTCGATCGCATTTGAGGAATGTTTTGAACCTGTTGTTTTTCAATGTCGTGGCAAATTACTAAACTAATATTTAAGCGCAATGTTATTTCCAAGGTTGTGGGCGAATAATAAGTCAATGTACTTTATTAGTTAGTTGACCATATGCTAGTCTATTTGTTGCTGATTTGTTAAAGTCATGATCACCTTACGTCCTGAGAGCGTTTAAAGACAGCCAAAACTCCTATTGTTTTCACTACTTTTATTGCTCCGCTAATAAAAAGGATTACCGCCGCCTAATGTATTCGAAAGCTCATTATAGGGGAAACTTTTACATTATAATATTAAAAAATAGTTAACAATCTATTCACAGCTGTAGAAATGCGTAAACAACACACATTTAAACTTATTTTAAAATTTAATGGGACCAATTTCAATAGAGCAAACAAACATGTGAAAGTATTATTTTTTAAAAGAAATCAATAGAACTGAAAAGTTAAGTGAAAAGTAAATAAAAAAAATTTTAAATAAACAGTTTTCAAGTTCAGACGTCTTAGAAAGTGGAGGTCATCGACATAGTCTTTTCTTTGGTACATGTCATTAGGCAAAACGTCGCAATTGTTCCATTTGAAAGCGAAATGCTTTTACATTTTCATTCACGAATGTGAAGATGAGAGTAAAAGATTGAGCAATTTGAGTAACAATTGAACGCTTTATAATACTTATTCAACTTGCTTTGTAGGTATTGGGAATAAAGTCATAGAGTCAAGTACTGTGAATTATGACGATATCACTTAGTTTATTCACCTGTCGCTATTGTCGAGCGCACAGCAATAAAGTTGAAGCATTTGTGAATTTATGAATTCATGAATACATGTATTATGAAACGTACTCATATTAAACTCCGCCGAGGTTGCTTTTATACTTAGAATTAAATATGGATCGTAAAAAATAGCAAACCATTGTAATAAATTTTTGACTCTTATTTGGTTCAAAGATTTTGATACAAAAACTACGTTTTATTTATGTATCTGTTACTTTTTTGCCGAAATGTCTGTATTTACTCAAAGATAATATTTATATGGTTTTAAAACTCAAAAAAAAAACTTCATTGTGTTTATCGTCCATATTTTGTAAGGACCTGCGCTTTCAATGGCTTCTAACATATACACGTATCCTTAAGAGGGCATATAACGTGAGCTAATTCGCACGTCCCTTATAATCAAGCACGCAGTGTTTTGTTTTTTAAATTTCACCGCGTGACTCATTAGAAGATATGCAAAATAGTTGTTCTAACCCAAGCCGTGCCCATAACTATTAATAAGTAGCGCAATAATTCCGCACTTCGCTGTGAACTTCAAAGACATAAAGTGGCATATAAATAAGGTTTGTACTTAACTAAGTATTGCAATGCTATTCAGATTAACCGTTACATTTCGGGGACCTTTCCTATAGATAAATGTGACCGAGTGATCCTTGAGCTATTGACAACTATGAATAATAGATTCGTGTTGTACTGTACTGGTAGCATATTCAAGTTTTCATATTCATTTATTATTTTTCAAGCAAGTTTTCATATTAATATTTTTATAAAAAAATCCCATCGGTCTTATATCCAAGATTTAATATATTTAACTGGTAGGTAGTAGTACTTAGTCGTATATTTAGTAGCTTGTAAAATTTGGGAGTGTGGTAATTTTCATGATTCTTAGAAATGTTGTAAAATATTATTTTACGTATGTCTTCTCTGTCAAAAAATAGCACTGTGTGAACTTGAATTGCGGTTGCTTGCCGTTAACGCAAATGCCCAGAAACTTGGCATGTAATGGATGAAGCAACAGACCGTGCTTTTGCTAATGGACGCGTGACTGGTTCCCTCATACAAAGCATTCCTATAAATGTGTCGCTTATGTTAGCAGCAATGTATTTATTCTAGAATTTGCTTAAACATACCAGTATATACTTTCAAATATTCTTTTACAGTTTTATTTATGTTTGACGTATTTTTCTCACCTATTGCCTCATCGAAGCTTTCTACATATCAAATAAAACCCTTTTAAGATAATTAGGTAGTGTCATTATATTTCTTAATTTGTTTAAATGCATGTAATCAAACAGTAGTGTGAAAGATAAACATTATCAGTGATACGTATGGGAAGTAGGATGCGGTCGGCGGGCGGACCGCGACGTCCGCGCGTCCGGCGACCGCCATCTCTCCCTTTCTCTCGAAACTATCGCTCTCTCTCTCCGTCCTTCGGCGGCTCGTTCCTCTTCTTCTTGCAAGGTTAAGGTTACGTCAGACGTGTTATGTTATAACCGTTGGGGCGCACCCCGGCAAGTTCAGTGTCTCGTCGAGAGTGGCCGCGACACTACTCGCGACCAACGTGCGCGCTCACCCCGAGGACTGTGCGACCGCCTGTGATATACGAACAGTGAAAAGTTCATGAACTGCGTGTTGAAATTTGTTTGAACTATAATATCACGTGACGAAAAATACTTCGATATCCTTGCCGTAGCCCTTAAAAGGTACGTTTTCATTATATTAATGTTTTTTTTCTGCATCCTAAGATTTATTTAAGATATTTAAAAAATCCACTTAAAAGTATTTTTCTGAGATCGCAGTCCTGGACAGCCTGTGAGCAGCCAGGTGATCTTGTTCAATAAACAGGTTTATTTAATATTTTATGGTGGCTGTCCGCTGGAGCCACCGGTACGATTGCAACCAACTTTATATTATAATTCAAATATTTCTAAATTAAATGTTTGGAGTAGTACAATAGGTTTATAAAATTATAGTCAAAATATGAATATTATTATTAGAGTATTACGATGTCATAAAAATAGGGAAAGCTTAACTTTAGTCACATTATGAATAATTTTATCACTTACTCTTAAAAAGGTTCAAGAGATGGTAAAAATCAATCAATCAAAGCAGTAGGAAACATACTGTGTGGAAAAATAAATTGATGATAACTTAGAAAAATGGATAGACTGTATAACGTACCGTTAGGGTATGTACAGAGGAAGGTTTTTGCGTTCATGCGCGCGAGCTTGTCTTCAATCGTGTATAGAGCGATAAGCTCCGATGCGCATATAGTAATAATGGCACTGCGCTATATTTAGAGTCGCTGCGTTTGGCTCCCTTTGCAAGAAGAAATAATATTTATTACCGCGTTTTTAAGTGACCACAAATTACTTTTAATTGAATTCCAAATAAAGAATATTTTCTTGTTTATTTATGTTAAGAAATGATCATTACTATTCTTTAGCATCATGGAGCTCATTTGCGCTAGTTATTAATGTATTTTATATGTCCCCCTAAAAATATCACAGAAATGGGTCTCTAAAAATACATTCTATTACTGTAAAAAAATTCATGCCCAAGAAATTATATGTATATCGGAAAATATTTAAAGTGTGTTGTGAACGTGAAGAAAAGATATCAACGCGCGGGGCTGATAAGGTGCACCTATCACCGTGCCGCAAAAGAAACTAATTTTAAGCACTCACATTAAATCGCAAGTTAGTAGCAAAATGTCATTTTCAAAAATATATTTTAAAATGCACACAAGGGTAAATTCTAATTTAGTTTTCTTTTGTCAGTGGTTAAAATTTTATGTGAGTTCGTTTCGCGAAAAAATCAAAACACGCATATATAATAATTGTTATGTTAGATAGACATATTTTATAGCGACAAGATATAATTGAAATAATTGACACAACACAGAAACAGCAAGTTATAAAATTATTTCTAACACGAAACGTTAGAAACCAATAGCAATGACAGTAGATGTAAACATGTTGAATTTATTAATTGTATCTTTCTGAATGCACACATAAGCATCTAGGTATTATAGATGCTGTCTTATGAATCATTGTCGCAGAAATTATTTAGCGGCTAAATTAGCACCAAACCATTTTGGAACTTATAAAAAACCGGACAAACATCATCTATTAAGAACAGAGAAAAAATAGTTTCGAGATTTTTCCCACGAACTGGGATTATTTAGGTCCTTACTGAGGTATCTAGGTCCGCAATTGTACACGGAACAACTGGTAGCTTTGGCGAACCGCAAAAGTATAACAAACGATCCGGAGAGCACGACCGGGGTTCGGGTCATGTTGGTACCAGAGCACCAACTGTGTGGAATTGGATCACGAACTTACAACTTACGACCTAACGTACAGCCGATACATTACTTTGGAGGAATTTCTTTGATACTTACGAGCTCCAATTTGTACGTAAACTGTGGTAGCCTCATAAAAAAACGGTTGTCACGTTTATGCTCTGGTACGTTCGCAAAGAAATATATGAGTCCGGGCATAAGTTACGAGTATCAGAACACTTCCTGGACCATGCCATGAATTTCTATGGAATTATAAATTTGCCATGAGTTTATGTTGCAAGAATAATTGTGTTTTATAGCATGTTGAAAATTCAGTAGAGCAGACGTATACGTCCGCCATTGAATAGAAATATTAAATAAAACAAAATTAATTGTCAGTATTTAAAACAATTTAAAAACTTTCGGGACCCTTCCAATTTTTATTGCAACATGAAATATTAAATCAAGTAAGAAATAGAACAGAAAGATAAGAGCAACATAGTGGTTTCTTAGGTTTACGCGAATGTTAGACATTGAAATGAAACTACTTTTACGGATTTTATCGCGGTTTTAATTTTAGATTTTTGTTCCCGACGTTTCGAAACCTTTGCAGGACCAACCACAGATCCTCGCTAAAGAATCCAAATTCCTACCTAGGATGTTTCGCGAGGCTATTGAGATTAAAAAACACCCTAATTTCAATAGAGAAGATGGCTGGAAGATATCACCTACTTGGGATCCAATAATAAATAAACTCAAGGCCAAACCCAAGAGCAGCGCTGCAAGACATCAAGACACAGTGAGCTCATACTGCGTAGGTCGGACCACAAATAATTAATTAAAATATGAAGGTAGAACGAGCAACATCTTCTGTCAAGACGAACACCATCTCAGTCTGCCCGTGACCATGATACCTGCAAAGGTTTCGAAACGTCGGGAACAAAAATCTAAAATTAAAACCGCGATAAAATCCGTAAAAGTAGTTTCATTTCAATAAGAGCAACATTTTTAGTATTACTTAAGTAGGTCTACGTTAAAAGATCGGAATATTTTTTGTGTAAATTTACAAGAAAACCCTGGTTATTACAAAGTTTTATTTCGAAATGTATGAACATCTAAAAGCGAATCTCGATGAGTATATTCAGTTGACCCGATTGCGAGCCTTGAGATTATAATTAAGAGGGTCACGTGAGAACAGCGGTGGATCGCGGTTCGTGACTGCGCGCGCGCAGAGTCGGCGACACGCTATCGCCACCGATTATTGGGCACAAGGCGATACCACGTGCTGATTTCCTGATTATATTGATATAATATAGAAAAACGAAATTCAGGCGAAATTAAAAAAAATATATATTTTTTTACTTTTCTCTCTTGAATGTTATGGAACTATTTGTTTTTGGCGGATCAATCATATAATTACGTTCTATAAAATTAGGTAATGAAATCGATTCGTTGACCGATCCTTAATTATCGATTGGTGGTACCGAAGCTATTACCACGGTCATCAAATTTAATATTTTCGACTGCTTAATTGAATCAATTAATAAATCAAACTTCTATGACCATGACTAATAAATATCTTAACAAGTCTGAAACAACCAGTACTCATTTTTAGCTCAAGAACTCAAGTTCTACATATTAAAATTTCATATTATTATTATTGCTTTCATCACTAAAATCGCATTAAAATAGCAATCGGTAGAAGTAAACATTTTAAAACCATTAAGTTTATACGCAAACGCTTGCACAATAAAACGAAAAAATAGGGAATAATTAAGTTTATTTTTTTTAGTAGCTCCTGTATCGCATAGCAATGGTAGGAGACACGAAGCTGGGTTGCTCCTATTTATAAAGTAACGTTTAAAGGGCGGGTACTAGGCGGTCGTGAGCGGGGTCAGGATGGATTCCATCAGGCGTGCTTTCCATGAAGGATTTTAATTACGTCGTGTCGGGGTGAACGACCCGCGGTCGCGGTTGGTGCGTGTCTTTTGACGGACCCTCTATTAACAGGTGTCCCGTAACTGAATCTATTTTTAATAGTAACACCATTCCAATCATACTTGAACGATGTGAGTTGATTGTTAAGATAAAAAAAAGTTATCGAGAGAGAAACCTATCTCCATTAAAATAAAATTCTTAGTGTTGATTGAATTTGTAAAAGAAGTTAAATGACTGATACGGATGATGTCATGGTTGAGAATAAAACTAATTAAATACTCAGTAAAAATTGATGCGAACAAAAATGCATAACTAACTGTAAAGTGAAACTTATATTTTAGCAACATCATAAAATTCCGATATCTGCACAATATAATGGAGCTTATATTTGTTTATGGGGAGATGAGTATGCAAATGAGGGAACCTGCGGCTGCGGCTAACAATAGATGTGGGTGTACGCGGTCACCGTTGACTCACCGACACGGATACCACGCCGCCATACCCAAATATTGACTGTATAATAATTTAACCGATATTCGCAAACCAGTTTCCTGGCTCTCACAAATATACATAATGGCTTTAGTCCACTTTATTTCGAAAAAATGGGAGCAATACTTTCATCCGCTGAAAAGATAAAAAACGAATGCATAAAAGTCACTGAAATTTTTTAAACTACCGTTGTACATTGTTCGAGGTCAAGTTAAACAATAAAGAAGAAAATCTTGGGTATGATGTAGAATATTAATATATTTTTTGAATTTAAATTTACGGCCTGTCTGCGGCTTCGGGGTTTATTACCGAGAAACAATATGATGTGATAATAAATTGATCGAATCGATCGACAGTTTAAAAATTTAATTAATGGTATCCTAAAACTACCGTTTCACGTTGGCCCAAAAACACATGACATTTTGACATTTAAAAACTCCATTGCATCCAACTCCTTCCCTTGGCATAACCTATAACGACGACAGATTGAATCTTTTTAGGTTTAGTGCCTATGACTACCATTAAAGTTCTCAATGCATTGGACGGAAATAGGTAGGTTCTAAGTTTCAATAAATATAATGACAGATATAATGTTTAAGGAGCTTTGCAGCAATAACATTTTCATAATGTGGCACTGTGTAAATATTTACCTAGTTACATCAAGTTATTATCCCAAAAGAGATTCACGTTTCAATACAATCGCAAGGGTCTCATCGTATTGTATCGATTCATCTACAAATTCGTGATATACTGTTGCGTCCCAGATAAAGCGGACAAAACAAAATTATACACAGCAAGCTTTACATTAGCCCGGAATGAAACACCGTGTGAGCTTAAATGCAGAACGTGGCTGTAAAGCGTTTTATGCTCTATAATACGTTGCAAGTGGGGCGACTTACAACGCCTGCAATGTGCTCAAATTGATTACGGGCGATACACGCGAATCGTCTAATAAAATCACTAATGGAACGGTACCAGTGGCGTGCGTCGCATAACGGCGCGGCTCTGTAGTCGCTCCCACGACTGACACATTATGTAACTTGCGCGGGCGTCGCGTCGTCGAGCACAATGTGAGCTATTGATCGCGGCCGCGATCGCGTTCCCGACGAAAAACTGCGTGCACCGTAAGTGAAACTAGATGCAATACGAGGCGACATTAGCGTGCCTCTTGATTGACAGACTCGTAGCAATATGTTCTGTTTGTTTTTGTCGCTGTTATTCAGGGCTAATGTTACGGTAAGCTTACTATGGATTTCTTCATAAATGCGTATGTTTTTACTACATACACTGTGTGGTCCAAAATTGTTATAAAACTTATTATTTTTATTGACCTTTTTAGCTTTTATGACGCATTAATAATTACGGAATAATCGATTAATATAATGAATACTAGTAATACCATAATTACCCTTCATCGACTAGTTTATTATGTCATACACGAATCTTCACAGAACATGAAGGCGTTATTAATTCTCCCGACCACGATGCGGAACGTGCCATTAAAAAATGTGATCTAATTATAATTGAGACGTGGTTACTACAAAAATTTGTAATTACAATGTGTAGCTAATAACAGAAGAATTACGTGCCGGTAAAATTAATGGGCCTTGCAATGTAAGGGTTGTGAGATCAAAACAACAAATGAGTTATAATGACACAAGAACGATAATATCTAGATAAGCAAATAATATTACCACAATTTAAAAAGTTAATGTAACGATGATTTAATTCATTCTATGTCCTATTCATGCAACATTCAGCTAATCAAATTGATTTTATTCGAAAATCAACATAAATAAAAGAAATAAGCATCGTTTACAAGTGTATTCATTTGCATCAAATTATCTATAATACCGCCATAACCCTATTAGAACCAATTCTCACATTTATTACAAGTCGGAATGCGCAACAGAACGTTTAGCCGATTGCTGCATTGTGTACACGGTGTGTGAATACAGCGATAAAACTAAAAATACATAATGCGGTTCGCTAAACCGAGTAACTAATAGGAGTAATCTTTTGTTTTGTAGAATCATTAGCGGTTGAATCTGCAATGTCAAAGTATGTATGCGATAGTGCTGAAGTTTTGAATAATATTTACCATTCGAAGCAGCACCTAGCCGTGATGGAAGATTGATGGCCGCTGTCAATAGCGACGTAGCACGTTCCAGTAGCGGAATTCGGCTGCGGTCGGCATGCGCGTGACCGCAGCCCGAAACGCACGGTCCGCAAATTAGCAAAAGGAACTTCTTATAAGTCTGTAAGATTACTTGCGGTGAAACTGTGCAGTGTAGCTTTACGCTCCACACTTCTATTACCAAGAATCAGTGTGTGACCTAAATACGCCCCACGTTCCGCACTTATTTGGCGTGGTATGAATGTGGAATGTCATTTGCTGCGCGCGCCGCTATTTTACACCGCAATGGATATGTGTCTGTGCGGTCGTTTACTGTCTTTCGTTAATTTTATTTGTGTTCTAAGTTTCTAACTGTAAACATGTGTTTCTAACTCTATTTTGTCTCATACAACATTTTCCACCATTCATAGCTTTTATGGGAAATACGTTAACGTTCGGAACAGCGCTGCAGCGGTTACAATCATACAATCAAATAACAACTCGCGAAACGCGTGTTTTTTTAATAAATGTGGTTATAATATAATATGTAGAATTTTCCAACTAGCAATGATTTTTCGAAAGTGTAGATATCGTTAAAAGCTTATTAATATTGCTCAAGAAGATTCCAGTACGGATAACAATACGGAAATGAGCAATACCAATAAAATTTTACTGCTCGGCTAATGGGCACATTAGAAAAATATAGGAGATTTAACACATTCCCAGTAGTAGTCGTGACGTTTGGCTTGTGCTCAGTACATCGAAGTAAGCGACGATCGCGGTAACGAGTGCTCGAGTGGGCGCTTTACATAGATCCAATGCAAATTGAGTAGCGATTTGCGCGTGTATAAATCAGTTGTCGCGTACACTACTAGCTCGCATTTCGTCAATTAACGTCAACTATACTGCGAGCGATAAAACCCAGTTAAAATGCAATTGCTCTAGCGTCTACGTATCGATTGACATAATGAACATAGTTGAATAGTTTCCAAGAAAGAGTCAACAACTTACTCAGTCCCTTAAAAATTCTGAACTATTTGTTACGTTAACTAGAAAGTGAATGGGGTATAATCATAATTTGTCTGCAGTCGTTTGAGTACTGAGCAGGGCTAAATTATAGAGCTTCTAAGAAAGAACTTGGAGCGCATTTCAAGAACTGGACGCTAATAATTATCATTTCTTATATTTCTATACGGAATTCTAGACGTGTTCAGGATGTTGTTCATTGCACTTGTAAGTGCTCTATATTTGTGTTGTTATATTTTTCAGTGAACTTGCTTTAACGTACAACGTGATTCTCACAAAACATAATCCAGTAATTGTTTGTAATACCGCCAAAGAGGGGCGGAACCGACGAGCTAAATCAACTTAACGGTCTTCGAGTTTATCTGTGTTTATCCTGGCGGCATAAACGTGCACGCCTATCATCGATGCTTCCGATTAATTTTAGCTGAACACACATTAAATTTTATTAACCATTGGCATACAAGAGAAACTTGCATGGCTGCGCTGGTCACGTAACGGGCGGAAATAAGAACGTCGTGAGATCACTTGCGACGATTTACTAGATGTGATCGTCGGCAGCGGGAGCTTCGACAATACGCAATTAATGAACCGTCTACCGAGCATCTCGTCTTGCGTAACGGGCGAGCCAGTGCCACTTCTTATCGCTAATAAGGGTTAGCTCGAGGCTTATTGTCTCACAGCATTCGAGAGATACACAGCCTTATTAAGGATAATGGTTTAAGATAAAAATAGAAGGTGGAAAAGAAAAGCATTTCGCTGGCTGATTGATTTATTATTTTATTGGTAGTGAATCTAGTGGCAACTAGCGAATACAATAAATTTCTAGTTTATTGACAATTGGTTGGAGCGCGCGTGTAGTGTGTAACTAACGAGACTGCTTTATGAGTTTCGCGATCGCGTCAGGAGATGATCCCAGTTAGCCGGGTGCGTCGGCAGCCGCGGCCGCATCGCCGCGGCGGGAGGTGTTGCCCGGGTCGCGGTGTCGGGGTGTCGGGGGCCGGCTATCTAATCGGGCGTCGCCTCGTCGCTGGTGGGCGGCGATCGGGATAACGCGCCACCACCGCCGCGCCCACACGCCAATTATGTGGGAAGAGGTTACGATTGCGCGCGCGATACCGCGAAATAACGCAAACGGACCCACCTAGAGACGATCGCGTGCATTAATCGGGAAACTATTACCAATGCCACTCCAATTAATGCTGCTTGATAAATATGTAGATTGCTGAACTACTTCGTTGAGTAGAACTGTGCATAGCCATATAACAATCATCACGATTTGACATACTATAGGTTAATTAAATATTCGTGTTTTGTGTGTTGTAAAAATAACCTATTATAAATATTTACATACATAAATGTAAATAAACGGTTATTTTCAATCAGGCATGCCGCGTCTCATCATGTGTCTAGCATGGTACTTGATTACCATAAATCATGAATAATCCAGTTATGTATGTTAAATAGGGCTCCTATAACTTGCTCAAACTATTTTCAAAGCAAATTTATTCATAATAAACTTTGTTCGATCAAAACAAATAAAATGTTAATAGGCCGGACGAAATCTGTGGAGTTATTTGAAGTAATTAGTTGAAGTGCCGCATAGGTAATGGGTCTGATGTTATCGTTTGATAGGGCGCTCTCCCGTCGCCGTCGCATCGATGGAAGTCAGCGTCCGAGCGACGTAATTACAATAAATACGGTTCACATGCGAACAGGACCGACAGACACGTCGATGGGCACACGCCGCCGCATTCTTGCAATTACGTAACACCCCCAACAGATGATGCTCGGAATTAATAAGTGCTCCGGGCAAAAAGCAAAGTAAACGACGCAGCCACCGTTATCTCCGATGATGACAAATTATTAATATTACATCATTCATGCGTTTGCTCTTCTTAATGTCCTTTTTATTGGTAGCTTCAGGCGTCCGCCCTTGAACCACTAACAAAAACGTTCAGGTTTTTAGCAAAACTGAAGTCATCAAGAAAACACATGTACATGGGCATTATACCATATCACTGCGAGATGGCCGCTTTTTACACTTTTATTCAGTGTCATATTTGAGCTTTATCTATTTCTTTACAGTAAGCACTTAAATAACAATCATTGTCTTTATCTTTTATAAACTATGTCAATTGCGAACTATCTGTTGAGCAAAGTTACAAGTATTTATAGTTACCTAAGATCGTTTTTTTGTTGTTTAAGATCTACAAAACGGTTTCAGAAAATTTAAAACTATATTTTACCTCGCTTTTACTACAATCAAACGGGCATTTTCTTTTATGATATCTTATTTATAACATGACACTAACAAGTAATGCTAATAGTGTTGAATAACTCACCGCAGCAATAGGTCTGTACTATTCATAAAGTAAAATGTACAGATAAATGTTACTGCATACTCCTATTTCTGTAACGTTAAGCTAGTTTAGAAGTCTAATTTAGTAGTACTTTAACATGGACGGGATTTCATTTTACAAAAAATAGTAATGCCCGGTTGTCAAACGGCTAACACGCAAGTAATTTCACTAAACATGAATAAATAAAATAAAATTGATTATACTCCTTCTAAGTATTGCTAATATGCCATTTTACAATATCCTGAATATGAAACGTAATTATGCGAGTGTAATGAGGCGGCAGTGCCTTCGTAAGTTGTAATCTAAGTTGCAATAATCGCTGGGTATCTCGCATGACGCGCAGTGACCACGCTAAGGCCTCATCTTCTACTGTTAGACCAGTTCTGTCACGCACCGCCAACACTGTCACCACACTCATAACAAATCTTAATCAAAGGAAGTCTTAATCCAACATAATCCGTGCCACTTAATCAGGTGCTAACGCTGTCTATCCGGTTGCTAATTAAAATGACATTTGTATGCAATTACGTGCACTGACTGACAAGAAACGTTTCCTAACGCTACTACACCTATATTTAGAAGTTGGTCGAGCAAAGCAAAATGTGAACATCGACTATAATGCAATTGTAATGAACATGCCCTTGAAAAATAAGAAGCGATTCATATTTAGTTACTTGAGGAAAGTGTACAGAGTAATGACAGAAGGGCGGTTCGGCGTTATTACTGTAATGTCAGGTTACTTCGTCTTCGTTCGCGAGCGTTACATAGCATTTCTCCAGAGCGTCAGCGAAAAAAAATAACACAAATAACCGGCTTGCCACAAACTCTATTAGATTTCCAACTTACTTTTTGCAGAGGTTGTCGTCGCCTAACTCGATCTCGATGCGGACGTGAGAAAATTGTTAATCTTATTTTGTAATAGCAGATTGCAAGGAGAGATGATGAAGCGGCTTTTGAATTGAAAACATATTCAAAAAGATGACATCGTTCAGTAGCATTCAAAGGATTTAATTACACCAGAAGCTCTACCGCAAGAATTTTATTAGTTCATTTGACCCACGTCGCCATGCTACAGTTATACCAAATGTAATTGAAATTAAAAATGAAATTATTCTATCAATGATCGTAATAACAACTTCATATAGGTTAGTTCAAGTGTAATAACAGTAAATAGCAATGATATTATCGTTCCACAAGTGAGTGTAATGTAGAAAGGAAGAGTGCAAGTGTCAGAGCGCAAAGTTGCGACAGGGAAAGCGCTTTGCCATATCACGAAAGGGAACTTCGAATCCACACTCGGTACATCAAGTTCACTAACAACTTACCTCATTCGATCTAAGATAGGATCGAATACAGGAACTTGTAAGGGCACTTTCTTCGACTTATTCAAGTTTTTTGACGTTGAATCGACGGGGCTCCTGTTATACTTAGTACGTGCAAGTGTGGCGCATGCACTTGAGTTTACATAGTTGTGGCGTTGGACTGGATGCTCCCACTGGAACCTGTCCGCCGCCGCTAGCTGCCCTCGGCGTGATCGGATTTCCCGTTTGCGATTATTGCCTTTCTTTATTTCACGGGGCGGTTCGTTACCGTCGGTATCGGTATGTAACGGTACAGCATGGGCACAGGCATTTGCATGGTGATCCCATTACGGCGACCGGCGGGTGGAAGTTATTAAAATACGTTTAAGATCGTACTGCATTCGGCGGAGGCGATAAAGAGTAGACATTGCAGAGTCGTGAGTTCGCTTCGAGCTTTATTGCGTTCGGGATGAGATCGGGCTCCGCGGGCGAGTACGATGCCAACGTAAACAAAGAACGAATTGAGGTGTTAGGCAAGCGACGGCACGCTGCCTGACGGACCGGTGCGCCGCGCGCGCTGAGCTGCCGGCCGCTGTATCTCGTTAGCGGCACATTGTTCGCTCTCAGACACCGACACCGACATCCACCCTACTGTAATTGGCTACACGAAATATTGCATTATCGCTTTTATTATCTACCTATTCAACGTTATATATTTAGATCGCATAACGGAATTGACTTACATCTTATTCATTTCATTAACTATAATTACTATGCAAAATAACGTTTTCATATGTGTATGTACAGAGCTTTGGAGAAATCTACAATGCAGATCATACAACGTAAACACACTTATGGTTCAAGGACACAAGGTTAGAAAGTGGGTCTGTGAATGCGTGCGGCAGTGACAGGGCAGTGCAATCGCGTGACAAGTCTCACTGTGAACATTATCATTCCACGTACCATGCTAAACCACTTATTCGGCTCGTGGTGACCGTTACCCGACGCACGCACGCCGTCTGCATCAATGGCATATTTTTCCCCGGCGAAACTCCGCACACATTTACCATTCAAGGTTAACCCGGTCAGTGTAGCGCTTTGTTTACACGAGTGTCGCGACGTCCGACATCACACGGCGGACGTTCACACCTCATACCTGCTAGCCAGCAAACGACCTATTGTCTTCCTAAAGATTTGTAGATTAATTTGCTCCACACATAAAGTTCTTATTTAAAGATAATGCGATGTCACCGGATATGGCCTTAAAAGTATATCAATTCAATCTGGTTTATGCAAATATTTTCATTAAATAACGTCACATAAAACAAAATGTTCGCCCGGAGCCGTGAACTTGAACACCGCTCAACTCAGACTACATCTAGAAATCTAGATAAGGGCATGCGTGCTCGTAGCCTTTAATCTAGTTACCCTATGGCGATTCTTAACTATTATGTCAATAAACTACCCGTGGCCGTTAATTAAATCGGCTGTAAATCTTGTAAAGGTGTATAAGTAACTTTAGAGATGTACGATCTGAGCTTCGGGTTAAATGCAACTACGAAGATTGTACCAAAGAATTCTAACTACTCACAATAATTGTATTGTTCTGGTAAAATATCATCGATTTAACATGCACCTGCCTGACCAAGTCATTATGTAAAACCTAAGACCGCACGCAAAAATACTTATTACAATCAGCGCAATAATACAAAGTACACAAATATGGCGAAGTGTATATTTCAGTTTAGCTGTTTATCATTATCGAGAATTGAGGACATATCTTACAAAATGGCATTCGATTGGGAAATACGATTCAATAATTTGAACCTTGTCAATGCTTAGTACTCAGTCCCGTACAGTTAGTGGCCGCCGCGCCGTCCCGATTCAAGCTTAGAAAGTTTTCCGGGACGAACAGTATTAAATTCTCTTATGCTGCAGTCTACACGGATAATAAAACGTAAATAAAATATACCTAGCGTGTTTTAATCTGTTTATCCGCTACGGTGATTGCGTTACAAACATCAGTATCCAATCAAGCAAATAAACATTAAAATTATTGCATTCATAATACTAGTCGGAAGACTTTAATTGCGTGTTACTGTTATTTGTATTTCATTCATTTTTCTAACTGTACTTTTAAAAATAATACTTATTTTGCAGTACATATTTATACAGATGTTTTGACATTGTTACGTTGATGCATTTCTAATAATTTTATGTTTGCTTGTTGCAGGTGCTTCAGACTGCCGAGATCGCCCATAGCTAAAGCGTTGACAAGGTAATTAAAAACAGAACATTAATTATTGAGCTTGCTCTATTGTGACGGCTCGAGGTAATGACCGATGCCTGTATCAATTAACTCAGAAGACGTTGTGGGAAATAAGAAACATGATACTAAAAATAAACCAGTTGTTCTTAATGCTACCTATTCAATAGTCATGTGGTGTTAAAATGTGATGAAAAAACGTGTAAAAAGTAACATAATGGGAATGTAGTCACATGACATCGCGTCCTACTGCATGATGTGTTCTAGTTGCGCGTGAGTTGCAGAAGGTGGCAACACATTTAGGGCCACGCATGCGGGATGTGTTCTCGTTAATACCGAAAGTATACCACATCCGCGAGTTTGCATCATGTGTGGGGCTGTTAAACCTGTCCTTACGCACTGCACTAGTTTTTAAACTGGTATAACTAGACATTTAATAGTCCTCGTCGCCTTGCTAATTGCATTTCTTCAATGCGTTTAAAGAATTTCGATGCGATAACCACAAACATATGCGACCGTAAACAGCTAAGAAGAAACATTTATAAAGTACGAGTAGTAAGCGCCTTATATTAACCCAATAATTGTACTAACATTGGCATAAAATGTTATCTAGCATTCTGGTTTTCATTGAAGAGTTCTCAAACAAGAATACTAAAAGCTGAGAGCTTTAATCTAGACAGCTCTACCCTGTCTAATGGTCCGCATTTAACATTTCATACTTTTATATTTATTTACGGAGTGCAATCAGGCACGCACCTCTAAGAATGAAAACAACGGCACTGCAGCGGCAGAATGTCAGTTAAGTAGTGGATTCAAATAGATTGACGTGTGTCACGAAACTAGGCGACAGAAAATGCGAAACTGCAAATAAGTTTTTCAGTGATTTGAATTTGAGCCGCGATAGGGTGGACTCGCGTGCCCGTCCAATACGAGCACCCGTCATGCCATCCGTACATTTTAACGAGAGCGCGATCGCCCGCGCCGATAGCGACAGTCTAATGAAAACCCCGCTGAATAATGCATTAATACCAGCGTTAAATCGTGAGCACACACTATCGAACTGGCGACGAGAAAATACTGCCTAGATGCAAATTTAAGTCAACACCGACGCCGATAAGCTCCTGTAGGCAATTCGAGAAATTCTACTGTAAACTTAAAATTAATACCGTTCTCTTTAGGCCCGTTTAGATGTCAAAGTAGAAAATGGTATTCATGTTTCACGACCTTATCGAAAAGATGAAACATTTGCGTAGCTCGTTCGATAGTGGTGATTGGTGGGACAATATTTACAAATAACGGAAATCATGCAAAATGGGTATGGTGTTGACAGGGGATCGGGTGTGTAGGTGGTGGTTGGCAATGCGGCTGGGCGTCGTGCTTCGGCTCACGCCGCGACCCGCGCTCACCTTCTCTATTGAAATGTCAGTGTGCGGACCGGTGACGAGACAATCGTAAAACACAATGTTAAGGTCACATCATGACTTCAATAAACTATTCCCAACATGGGAAACGTGACATCGTCGCTGTAACCGAGACCTCCTGAAAGTGTGCCAAACATGTACCCAACCGAAGAGACAACATGATCCCTTGTTTGATCCTAGTCTGTTAACTTGTACCTATTATTCTTTCTTTGCGGAACGTAAACAGAACTTAACATTAGAGCGTTTAAAGAAAGTTTTCACACAGGTGAATTTCTGCACATAACAAAAACTCAAGCTTAACTTCATTCAGGATAGGGCAAAGGTATAACTTTTTACAGCAGTGGGATAGCATTTTCTAAATGATAACAAAAAAATATTCGAAAACAAAAAACAAATACAAAATCTTACCAAACACAAAAGTCGATACGCAAACATAAATAAACTCAACATAACGTTCATCGGTACGGTAAATACGCTAACATTCCAAATGCAAATCCATAACTCCGTCTAAATAAGATAGATAGCGCGGCGAGATATAATATGAAGTGTATAGTTATCAGGGGCCAAGTGTCAGGGCAGGACGGGGCAAGATGCCATACCGTCCACAGTCGCACTACCGTTCCCGCGTTCCAGATATATGAGCATGCGAGAACATACTTGGGGTACAGGATCGAGGTCATTCGTGGTGTCACACCACTATATTACAAACATGTACAAATATGTACTTGGTATTAGAAGGATAGATTTAGCTATCAGCTTTAGAGATTATTTATCGCATTTAAATTGGAAGTTCAGTTTATTAGGTTTCCAATGCTGTATTCGTTTATGGCTATCCATTTTAATTTGATGCAGTTTATTTTTTAACAGTATTTACTCATAACTTTAGTTGATTGTACGACTTTTTGCAACAATATTTTTATAAAAACTGGGTAAGTATTAGTTAATGAACAACCTGTACATTACTTGTATAATTAAATCGCTTTAAGATTCAATGATCATTGTTTTACACTTAAATTGCCCAAAAATACAAATGAGTGCGATAAAAATTCAGTATTCCAGAATATCTTATCATATCAATTTGTGTGTCAACAGGACACGGGGCGAGCGCCAACATAGCGGGGTTTTACTTTCTTGTTGTGGCCTCAAGAAACTAGTTAAGAGAAAGTAGGATTAGAATCTTCAATGTATTTATCGTTATATAACCGTAACCGAACCGCTAAATAATTAATTTGTTGTGTCAATAGTAGGATAAATTAACAAGGTGGTTATAAATGCGGAGGTGTATCGGCAAGGAAGTCTCCGTTTGCTATTATAAATGGCTTTCAGACGCAAATAAGGAATTCCCTTTAGAGTGAAACAAATTCGCGCCTACAGACATCCAATTAGGCCGGCGGTATCGTGCGTATCCACCGACCCACGTGTGTAGAAAATAGGCACTTACTCATAAATATTTATGGCGGGCACAAAGCCGTCTTTGTGTACTTCCACATTCACTTGGAATTATAATGGCTGTCACAGTAGGATCCCGAACAAGAGCCGAAACGGCTCGCATTAAGAAGAATAAAAGATTCTCGCGACGGTTTCACTTGGCAACCGACACGGCGAATATCTCAAATAGAGATGACATAGAAAGAGTTTGCTGGTGGAATTCTTAATGGGAAAGCTATAACACTAAGGCGATTTTAACGCCGGTTGTTTCGAGTGCTCTTCAATGAGCTGAACACGACTGAGACCGAGATGGGCAGAGCCGAGTTCAGTTTTTATTAGTAGTGTTTTTGTTTGTTGTGGTTTATTAAGTGCGGTTCCTGGAGGAAATGAATGTGGCGACAAAGAGAAGTATGACGTGGTCGAGGACGGTGACGCCCGGCATTTCCCGTTGCGGTGGTGGGTACTGAGCGACCAAGCGGCAGGCGGTCCGTGTCGTACGGTAGTGGTACAGTTAGCCTGGATAAAGGCGGTTACGGTGTCCGCCGTCGTTGTGATCTGTCAATTAGAACCCCATAACCTTGTTCACATCACTGATCGCCGTCTAGCCCTAACGATTACAATTACCGTCTAACCCTAACAATGAGTAAAATACTATTTCCGTTATTAAGCCCGCAAAGTAACGACGTGAACGTTGTTAATGTTTAAATGCAAGGTCAACAACAATAATAAGTTTGTTTTCTTTTTGAAAAGAGTGATTCGATTCCTCCGTTCCGCTGTTAATTCAATAGATAGTAAAGTAGCGGATTTCAGGGATCGCATTCGAAATAGTTTTAGCTGTACTTGCAATTTTAATACCTTTTAGGTTCATATATTCGTTTTTGTTACGTCTATTCTTTTGACACTTTTCTAAAGTATAATTTATATATAGAAGATTTAGATCCAGGCCGTCTACATCATCGTAGCTCTATGAAAACACGCTAAACATTTCTATGCATAAATCTAGAGTAGTGAACACTAATGTGTTACCGTTATGGAAGCTATGTAGAACATTAATACTAGGCGACGGAACGTAAACATGTCTTATAGCTTGATAAAGAATTTAATAATTTTCAGTAATAGCCTCAGCCTACGTTGTATCGTGGGCAGCGATAAGCTGATACAATGATAACGAATACTGTGACATAAAACAATAGTTTTAACAATTATGTGATCTTCTGTTTTGATTTTTTTTAATTCACATTGTGATAGAAAAAATAGATAGTGGAAGCTACGTTTAAAATCAATCAACAAATAAAATTAGAACATTCATCTTCTGTTAATGGAAGGAAGAACATTAAAGACGCTACAAAGTTATTATCGTCATCGAGCCAAAACCGTTCCATGAAATTTGGAATCGGAGTGGCTCGAGACACAATCACGTTTTCCATCACTGTGAAATCTTCCAATAGTAATGCAGTCCACTGGAACGGTGGCTGTAAGAGATGCGTGGCATCACGTAGACATAGTTCCAAAATAACGTCGTGCTCGTTGTCCGCGCAGGTCGACGCCCGACTTACGAAATTTAATCGAATTATACAAAACTCATTGCCAAACAAATATTTCGATTCAACGGTCTCTTTTTACATTACGTTCGTTCACCTCAAAATATAATTCGAGTTGAAGTTTCAAAGATTTTATACTTCGTCCAATACACAGCTCACGAGATAGATAAGTAACCTGTCTCTGGGTGAAGTGAAGAATGTTTTGGGTCGAGTTTAGCG
Organism: Trichoplusia ni; assembly: GCF_003590095.1. Taxonomy (NCBI): domain Eukaryota; kingdom Metazoa; phylum Arthropoda; class Insecta; order Lepidoptera; family Noctuidae; genus Trichoplusia; species Trichoplusia ni. The sequence goes on from NC_039485.1 coordinate 6,813,301, forward strand.
GAGGTGGAAAATGGAACATGGTTTATTTCTCTATTGTTTTGAACGTGCTTTGTATGAACAACACCATCTAATGTTTTGTGGACTGAGGACCGTTTAGTCGTTTTCAAGTTATCGAGTTTTCAGCGACAAGTCAGCGGGCAATATTTATGCTCAGGTACACGACACGGTTGCGTTGCGTGGGTGAAACCTTGATGCATTACCATCGAGAACGTGAATATCACAGTCATATTAATTCATAGATAAGAATTTTATTGAAACCTGTACCCATTTCCTTAAAGTTATTATCATATATATTTATCGATTCTAGTGCATCTAGCTTTTCAAAGTTAGCTTATTGCACCAAAAATTTACTGTATTAATAGGTAGTCGTATCCTTGAGTTCAACACGCAAAACTTATAGTGCGCAACGGAACGCGGGTTCGATCCCCGCGGAGGATAAGCGTTTGCGTAACGAGTTCTAAACTCTGGGTGAACTTGAATTTTTGCAAAACCCCCAGTGACATAAGGATTAAAATCCTTAGTGCAAGTCGTTAAAAAAAACAAGTTTAACCTCAATCACAAAATGTTACGGTAACAGTTCATTATCACTACACGTCTAAATACACATAAACTCAAAACTTTGCAAACGTATGCTATATTTACTTAACGTTCAGACAGCTGCAATGTTGTTTCAATTACATGTACATAGCATTTCCGCTTAAAAACTATTTGTAACACATTATTGATACAAGGAAAAATTACATAGAATTTCTAACTTCCTCTAAACGTCTTGTTCTATCAAGACACAAGATATGCTACGCTAAGGGCGCAAACGTTTGTCTGATTCTATAACTATTATCTACACGTGCATTATTTATCAGTAAATGCTGTCGCCGAATGTTAGAAATACATTTCTCTACAAGGAACACGTGACACATACGCGGTTTGTGTATTTAGGCGCGTGCCTTTCCGAGATGAGTCAATATTAACAGGTTGTTGACCTGACTTCCTTTCTTCCAATAGTTCCAAAGGATATTGGAGACAGTAATAAAATATGTATCTTTGTAATTTTGTTTGTTGTTCTTTACGATTAAAGGCTTTCAACATTTTAAGTGCACAGTCTGGTGTGAATATGTATTGTACAAGTAGGCAACGCGGAATTGAGCATCGAATGCATCTGATTAAATCCTGATATAAGAAGGGCACGAATCCATGAGCAACAATGCGTGTTCTATGTTCGGTTTCCGTTATCTAATGTGAATTTACTGCGTTAGATTACAATGCTAGGTCGGATGCATCTTCAGTAGTGATCTTTACGTAATGGAAGTAAAAATACTTCCTAGTTGTTCACGTGTGAACAATGTTCGGCGCGACATTGACAAATGGTGTGCAGCCGGCGTGCAGGGCGCGCTGGACGCAGGCGCTACAACCGTATCGCCGCCAACTCGACGCACACCGTAACTCCAATGTGCAAACACAATTTGTGCGTTAGACTAATCGAAACTAAACGGCAAATTATAGATTTGCGAACCTCGAACTTCCACTGAGCAAACATAACGGTGCTATATTCACAAAGCTGTTCATTTTAGACTACTCGGAAACAGTTAATTACTTTTTTTGCATTCGGTTTAGAACATCGGTAGTTTTAAAAGATAAATCATGACATATAACATTCCCTATAACACTATTATATTATTCAGCGTTTGATCTCGATAATAAGGCCAAATTAAAAATAACGCCTGTTAAGATGCTTTAACGCGATAAAAAGTGCCGCTGATACATATCAGTTTGACTGTCTAAACAAATAACCACAGCGGTCAACAAAAAATATATATTTAACTAGTGTCAGTATTAGCTACTGAAGTTAAGATACGATAAAAAACTGCCAGAAAAAGATACATAGAATTGTTATAAGAAACTGTTCAGTAAATATCATTGCGCTTTTCAATCAAATTGTATGATCGCTTAATTAAACCACTCATCACAATCTAACCGTTATAGTGCCTAACATTGACACACCAGCTTTATTTAGTTTTTCTCTAAGATACTAAGAACTACAATTCTCTTGAATCTCATTTTAAGCCTCTTTAAGGGGGAGTTAACAGAAAATTACGTTTTAATTCAGCAAGTTCGTTTTATCATGAATTTATGTATGCGATGAAACAAGAAATAATGTTAGTCATACAAATATAGAAGCTGTAATTGGCGGCAATTGTTTCTTTACCTAGAATTTAAAACCGTGATGTTCTACTATTACCGTAAAGTGTAAATACAATTTGTTCAGAGACAACTTGAAATGCTTTTTGATGAGTTTAAAAAAACGAATAAGAACTCTCGGTTTCTTCATGTAGGTTTTGTTTAATGCCTGTTTCTGTTATTTGACTGTGAAATTGCGATTGTAAGCCAGTCGAGCGTGTTTACTTAACTATAAAACAATCTATGGGAGACCGAGTGCCGTTTAAGGTTCAATGATCACTAGGATCAGTCAAGACTACTTCTGACGGATCGGTAACTTTTTCTAGAGATACGATTCGTCCGGCTTGCTCAAGCGTGGGACCGCGATGAGTGCCTGCTTAGTGACGTAACGAATACATACGTTTAGGTGCTGTGATTTGATTAATGGAACAGATTGAGAAAATTGAGTTGGCATAAGATAAGTGGCATGTGTTTTTTTTAAATGACGTGCGGTCGATGCAGAGTGACGCGTATAAATCAGCATTTTTTATTAGCGTACTGTACCCATTTTAATTAGAGTTGAAGCGGAAACAGCGCCGCTGTTTATTCTATCCTTGTCATAACTATATTCAAATAAACTTTTTGTAATATGAAACGGAGCAACACATACCTACTTTATACGGCCGACATGCGTATATTATTAAGCAATAAATCAAGATTAAATATGCCAGAACTCGATCTTTATTTGGTTAATACCGTATCGGTATGGATTGGGAAAAATCACATTTGAGAATTATGTTAATGAGTTACATACCAAAGTCATGACAAACGAGATGATCAATATATGATGTAGGTACTGTGAAATATTTACCTGAAACAAAATAAAAACTGTTATAAGACAACTGAGAGAAGTATCAAATTAATTCTAGCATCGTACATGTGCAGGTCAGGTAAGATACAGTTAATAGTTAAATCGGGTGATTCTCTTATATCGCTTTGGAATACAAAAGTGAAGAGTTCCGACAAACAAGCAGAATCGTTTCTCAGGCGAAACCTTGTTGAATTTAAATAATTTCCCGCAACTTTGAAATCAGTAAGCGCCATTTTAAATAATTCATTGGATTTAGACATACTAACGACGTATGCCGCTGGTATACTTAATTTTGTGTTGTTTTAATTTAAAACTGAATAATAAGAGACGTTCGTGACTTAAGTTATTTTAACTGCTTTCGAATCAATTATATTATCCGATATCGAATATATGTTGCACAACGTGATACTCGATACTCAACAGTCAACGGTACCGGGATCTCTGACATGTATTAAACAGCTGCATCCGTAGTAAAGGGTCTAAATCAAAACTAATGGCTTAACTTATGTAAACAGACATCAGAATTATGGGTAGCACAAGCCTTTCTGGAAATTCTTAAGCGCAAAATATTCGTAATTACAAGTCGATGCGGGGAAATGCCCTCAGTGTGTTCCCGCAGAATGAGGATATCACGAGCGCGCGCCCGAGTCAGGCAGCACTCCGAGCGCGGGTGTGTCATTACAGTCACCTGTCTATAATCCAACATGTCATAATTGAGATACACTCGTGTAAACTGCGTAATTAACAATTGCGTATATCTTTTGATCACAGAACGGCGGTGGCGACCAGCGGCTAGCGGTTGCGAAGCAATAAGGTTAGTAACCCCGCGTACTATACTCTCCTGCGATCGGAATTCGTGAATCCTCAGAAATAACACGTCATTATGTCTTATTAGCCGTAGAGGAAGCACTTAGAGCAAATGTAAGGAAAATAACACCTTTCGGTTCAAAAGATTATTCTACTATCCATTATTGCACCTATTATAAAAATACTATAGATTTATATTTAACAAATAACGTGAATGTCCAATTTAGAATTATTAACACTAATTAGGATAGCTTGTCCGTAACGGTATACGTTCGAGATATTATTACATGGTAACGAGTAATGATACTGTCAAACTACCTAGAACAAATCAAAAAGAAATAACAAAATCAACGAAGTGCAAACAGAAGTACAGTTACGATTTCTGGTGTTACTTTAGTAAATGACTCGCCGATATAGTCCGGTAGGTACGCGTGTGTCGTTATTAATGCAGCGCCCATTACCTGAATTGATGTACGGATGTTACGAAACGAATCACCGCGATGAGTAGTCAGTGTACCGTTGTTTAAACATAAAAAACTGCCCTAGTGATTGATTACCTCAAATTAATACGCCTTTGAGAAATAAAAATCCCATGAATCATTCGTTAGCTACACGTTTATTGGAACTTTAACTAACATTTATATTATGTTTGTTTCTAAAGAAATGAAGACATGTCACTCGGGGATTATGACGAAAACGTTTAAACTTAATGAACCTTAATGATACAATTTCGCTGGAGATAAATAAATAAACGGTCAATAAAAAGGAAAACGGCATTCTTCGAATACGCAGGTGAGCACAAAATTCCAAGGGAACAGGCATAGCTGGTGTATTGTAAAAACACTCAAAACAGTTTGGCCGGTATCTCGATTTCCGAATTTTTTGAACCGGTTTACATATAACATTATCCTGTTACTTTTTACCGTTTTACAGCAGTGAAAATAACACGTACTTGCCAACGAAACTTGCGTCCCAAATAGCGTGCACATGCATGCATATAATATGTCTCACAATTTAGTTTTTTTTAGTTGAACGTAATTATTCCTCATTTAAAGATCTCCACGTTTAAAATACAATCATTAAAGTTTCCGAGAAATTCTTCTTAAGATCATTTCGGTAGCGAATAAAATTGAATGTTTGTTTTTAAAGCTCGTAAAGCGCAAGTGATAAAATAAGTAAGCAGGTGAACTGTTTAATACAACTATTATTCATAGACAGCTATTTGTTTTATTAACTGGCAGTAAATATAATAATTAATTAACATTTTTTTTCTATTTCAAGGTTGGATAAGATTCTATGTTTATTAACATTAGTTGAGTTATCGATAAGTGTTTTTTAAACGATACGAAGGAATTAAATTATAATATTTCCTTTTTTTTTACTAACAAGATCGTGTTAACACATAAATTGATAATTTATTAATGTGCTTCTGCTAATTTCATTATCTCCGTAGCTTGTCAGTTATCTGATTTATTATCACGATCACTTTCGCAATGGCGCCTCTCGATGGCGCGGGCCTACGCGTCAATCTCTACACTTTATTCAGTCACAATAATCTTCTTACTAAAATTTTAAATCAAACTTATGAAAGCATCGAATGTGACATAACATTATAAGGAACAATCTTTATTTGACATTTAACGTTCAGAAATTGCTTGTTGTAAATTTTATGATCGATAAAGATCTGTATACAGTAACGTTTATTTATTTTATTGATAATACTAATGAAGTCTTGAATCTTTTTATTGACCTATATTATTTTATTGTGTTATATAAATTTAAGTAAAGACATGGTTCGAATTGAATAACAGTTAAGCTTGGTATGTTATTATGTTTTACAAGATATTTTCTGAATTAATTTTCAAAATTTTCAGTGAGCCTATCGCGACATCGTAAACTTATGTTACCTGTAGCAGAGTATAGTAGAGTAAGAGAGAGGTCATTATAAGCGGTTCAGGCGCTATCTCGTTTCTAAAACTGCGATATTACTTAGGAACAGCCAATAAGCCTTCTGCATGTATCTGGCAAAACTCGTTAGTTATTCTTGTGCCTCAGAATAAACAACCTTATTTCAATATTTAAGCACTAAGGTTCCATCAAATACTATTTTAAATTAGTAAGAAAAACCATTTTAAATTAAGAGATCTTTATCTTTATTGTTTCCTGATTGAACAACAATCAAAAGATGATTCATATCTAAACTAAAATAGATTTAATGTTAATTTATAGAACAATCAGAATAGAGATTAGTTCAATGCGAGCACACAAGCAGTAATACAGGAAATGTCCGAGCAATATCCACCCTGAGGCGTAGGGTATGCATCGGGAAGCAATCGTGTACATCCTATAGAACAAGCAAAAGGCGGTCGAGATCTCCGCCAGAGGCTTTTAATTGACAATAGATAGCGAGCGACCTGTATAGATATGCAATGGGATAGCATTCTACCTTTAAATCTCTTACGGTATGTGACCGTTCCACAATCGGTTATGGCTGCCGCGCAGATCAATCAACATACACCACGCTAATGCTTTATTAGTAGTATCGTGTAATATCTGCAATTCGTGCAATACCTTCTAAGTTATATGCTTCTCTAATGCAAACATACCTCTATAAGGCAAGGGGCAGTTATTGTAAAGTCATTACACATACGGAAGACTAACTGACAGAAGAGTTACAGCGCTTGTAATCGTTATGCTGATTGGCAATCTCTAAGAAACATAATACTGGGAGAAAAGCTGGAGTGACATTAGCGAAGGCGCACTCAAGACGTAGGTACATTAATTTATATGGAGTGCGCGGACCACCCACTGTCAAGTAGATACTTGAGTCATTAGGTAAACAATTAGCTTTACAGCTGGTCATTTTAGAGATTATTTGAGAACTAATTAGCAGCCTTATTTCTATATACATATGAAAATGGAAATCATTAATTGAATCACTTGCTTTGCAAGCCCTATAAACTTCAAATACAATTTGTTGATAGTGCATAAAGTTAAATTACCTATATTTAAAATTATACATGTTTTTTTACAAAAAAATCCTATCCTTAGAATATAATCGTTAGCTGGGATATAAAACAGTCTTAATAAAAACACATGCATGAATAGATTACAACATGAAAGGTGGATGTGGAGATAATTTTATGGTGTCCACCGGACCGGGATTTACATCATGATTATGCATTCAGATATTATCAAAATGGTCCTAACGTACTAGTTAACGGTTGTTATAATGTCGCATTAAAATGTACATAACGTATTTTTTGTGGTTTGTAAAAGTAGCCGCCTTACAGCTTTTCACGTTCTCGTTTGTTTTACGACCGCTGCCGCGCTGTTTAGAAACTGAGGACAGCCTCGCGTCGCAGCGTTAGGTCGCTTGCATGCAAAGATGTCGGGTATGGTGCACAATAAATATGATCGCATGGCGGGATCTGTGTGAACATAATTGGATATTCGCGGTAAGGCTGCGATTCCAAAGATAAACATGTCGAGGTCGGCGAGGAGGCGGCGTTGTCAAGTGTCCATCCAATGTTATCTGCGCGCGACATCTTTATACCGAGGTCGGTTTTTCTACGCGTGCGCGGTGCGGTGGGCGGTAATGGCGTCCGCCCCAACGGGATTCGCGCGCCGACATCGTTTCGCGTCTCATCGTGCGGCCGCAATACATCGCTCCACTTAAATTACGTGCGAGCTTGTTCCGGTAAACTATCGCGATACTACACTATAAAAACGTTCTTACTTTTGCACCTGACCAGCTTCTCGCGCGGAATGTTCCGAGTAAAGTGCTTGTAGAACAGTATTACACTTGTATGGACATTCGACTGGGCTGTTAGACTTCAACCTAGACACGTAAACATTTAAAGATGAGTGTCAAGTACATCGGCCACAACAGGTTAATTTAATATAGTCGGCTAAAATCAAGATCCCATTTACTGTGTGATAAAACCGATCACGATGAATAGTACAATGATTTGCTTAAACGAGGCTAGTAAACGTTCGATCAATTGCTGCTGATAACGGTAGCCAAGATGACGTGACGATTGTAGATACAGGTGTATTGACCCTTTACGAACCTATCAAAATGTGCCATTACGACGCTAGTGATTTATGAGAAATCAAAATGTACAAATAATCCAGTCATCTAATGGCCTCTACATTAGGGAGCTGTTCTTATTATTTAAGTAGCAGAAACTCTTAAGTAGTTAAATATAATTTACCCAAAATTTGTAGCAGAGGCCCAAAAGATAGCTTCATACGATAAAGTTTTGTGAAACAATAGTAATTTTCAATGAGAGCCTCCCACGTGCAACGGAACCTCTTCCGCTGTTTAAATTGTGGAGCATCCAAAATAATGGGCGCAAACAAACCCAAGCAAAAGACCATTATAACACAATGTATACCGTTACACCTAATCAGATGAATGATGTGTTTAGCTATACACGCCGTCGTTGATTGCCATGTATTAGTAACATTAATCACGCAGCTTAAAAAAAAGTATTCCCAAATTTAGGTGGCCAGTTAATTGTTTTGGGCGGCACAAATTTGCTTTTGCCTTAAAGGCGTGACCGCTATTAGTAGGTGGGCATTATAATTAAACACTCAAGCATAATGATTGACAGTTCATAGTATAAATAGATATAAACATAATTGATAGGCTTTTAATTTAAATGGTACGTTTTCACTTGAGCGATCAGCGACGATGTAACGGTTTGTTTTAATCTACAAGCATGTGCATACAATAATTATCTCTTGATCTTGCTCCACTTCAAATATTATCTTTTAACACTTTTTAACTTGTCTGAGTGGTCTCATTTGTGAGGTTTTATCTTTAATGTAGGTCACAAGATGTTAAATTGATTAACACCGAGCATGCATGTAGCTGTTAGTACATATATTCGGCATTGCAGTCAATGAATTTAGGCCACATGACCGCTGTCATTTGGAATGAGAGCGGCCGCGTTCAATTTATGAACACTCGAAAGAATAGGTAAGCACCTAGGGGCATATTGCTTGCCGGAAGAGCCGGTGCACCGTTATAACATTAGTGTTTTTGCATCCGCCATCAGTGGGACAGGAGTGTGTCGCCTCTCCCGTGCACCGGGAACCAATCAATTACATATTAGCTTAATGTGACGTAGATAACCCGCAGTTCGCGCGTCAAGATTTGCATGGTGCGTGCAAAACGTATGACCGTTGACGGCGCCCAACTATAACGGGCATTCGTCAGAGACAATCTCGACATGATGCTACTTACAAGGGAAAACTTTTTATACATAGGTATATAGTACGCATAGAAAGCTCATGACGATGGCAAATATAAATACAACTTAACCACAAAGATATTGCTAAGCAAATCAATTTGAATAGCTGAAAATAACGTGCAGCTAATATCGTGATTTCCTGGATGTAATTGTATTACGAATGCAAGTCGGAACAATGATCTTACCGTCATAAAGCACGGTCGTGTACTGTATTGCGATGGGATTTATGTAGTATAAAATATTTTCATTAGAACAGAGTTAGAGTAGGATCGTAAAGTAAGTTTTAATTGGTGGTGCATGGTGTATCGTGTGCGGGTGCGATGGAGCCGCGAGGAGTAACAATGGCAACGTGCGCGGTAGGCGGAGGCAGCGTCGTGGTCGCCGCCGGCGCAGGCACACCCGCCCGGCTCAGAATAGCGCCTCATAACAAATGCCGACCCGCCTGCTCAACGTGCCCAAACTTCAATTGAACGTAGTTTTCATTACCTATTTTACCCAGACTTAAATTATCTCGTTCCAAATACAAATAAAGAAAAAGAAAATTTACAATTGAGGAAACAATAAAACCGACAGATCGTATCCATGTTTTACGCGTACCCCGAGGTTCTTAACATGGGTAAAACGTAAATAAGTCAAGCGGAATAGGTTCAGCAGGAAAATTTAATAAAAGGAAAGAATAGAGAAGACGGTTGGAGCTATGAAGGCATAAAACGCGCAAGGCTGGCAATAAATATGCCACTGCAGACACGAACTCAATACCGTGCCTCCTTACGTGTGCAAAAAGTCTGCATTCATTACCTGAGTACACGTAAACAGAAAATATTATGACTTTGGTATATTACATATCTATTACTAAACCCATAACTCTACACACTCATAATTCCCTTTACCTATGTTTCAAAACTTTTTTGAGGAGTTGAAACAGTTGAATTGAAAAATATGTTTTTAATTTATTTCCGGCTTAAATGTTGATCATGTCAAAAAACAAAATACTACGACAAGAAAAGTAAAAAAGCATACATTAAGTATGTAGAGCTAAATGTAGGAGAACTTTTATTGTAAAAACGGATTCTTTCTTTAGAATCAATTTAATTCTAAAATTTTGGAATGCACGAGTGTAGTATTTTTAATCGATATTGTAAATACGTGCATGGCGTGTGCCTACTGAACTTGTTGAAACCCGATCTTGCCTCTTAATAAGGGTATCTAATAGGTATGGGAACCTAAATCCGGTTAAACGAGACCGCAATACTTTTTAGGAATGGCATGTAGACGCCTCCGTCGTATTTTCGAAGCAAACAGAACTAAATTATTTTTAAATCCCCTTTTTTGGAACGAGAAACTAGTGTATGGCGTGTCTTCCTTAATGGAGTTATCATAATCTTCATTTAAATCACTTTACATTGAGTACAGTCATTTATTTACGACATGCTACTGATTTATGATGCTCATTCGATAATTACATGTTTTTAAAACGTTATTGCCGAGTCTATGAATATGTTCGGTAACGAGTTTAAGGCCCGTTACTCTTGGACCGGTCGTGTGCGTAGAGTACGTACCTACAGGTGCATGCACTTACCAATTAGTAACTACGGGCATGTCTTACGTAATTTCGTCATTGCGTTCCTCATGAGCGCAGGCCGGGAATGTAGAGATTTCATCAACATACATTATGTATTCTACTTCCTAATTCCAGTTGCAATACTTACGGTCGTCTGAACATCGATAAAATTGAATACGACAGCAAAATATACGTGATTAATGCATTATAATCGAACTGATATATTATTGTGTAATGATCGGCGCGACTTGAAAACATCCGAAACAGAATTCAATGCATAATTTTATAGACCCCATCATCAATCATGTCCCTTGTTTATTTATTAACTGTGGTTACTTAACTTCTTAGTGTGAAGAGTTGTTCATTGTATTGAAGACGAAAGATTGTGTGATTAATGTTATATATAAGGTTTTCAGTTATTTTAACCTGTACTAAATTGAAATACTTTGTCAGAAACAAAATTATAAGCTAAACTTCAATGAAAATTACTTGCTCGCTGGTACACTGACGTTTCGATTGAAGGAATTGCAGAGCACGCGCCTAATATGATTCAATCTCGGTATAGAGGTGTTAACTATCTTAATATATAAACTATTCGAATAAGTGAAAATAAGATTTGTTATGATTTGATATTATTATATGTACGTAATGGATATCGCGAATTCGATCCTGCGGACACCCGTAAAGCCGCAACGCAATTTTCTGCCGTACCTACTGCTGTGAAGATTGAAGTGAACCTGTAAATCGAATCTATCACGTACGTGTTGCTGTCATTACTGTGCGCTGTGATTTCCTTGTGGTCGACAGTTTTGTGTGATAGGACAAAGACAACATTGAATAGCTCTCGAGTGTATTAAGATCATTTACGACGGTAAAGCCCCAGTCAAAGTTCCGCAAAACAAGACTGATAGGGTGGATTCATAAATATTCAAAGCGTACAAGTAGGTGCTTACCATACAAAGATTAACTGCACATTGGCTATTACCGGGATAGCAATTTGCATCCAATTCGTTTCTATACCTCATTATCATAGATCATAAGTCTTCAGAGTTTACAGATTCATATTTCATCCCATATCGAAGGATGTATCACTGACGCGATACGAGATTGTATTTACGAGACCGGGTCGCGAGCTGCCGTATGCGGATAATATGAAATCGATCTTTCCATCATTATTGCAATCCTAATATGCACACAATATGGTACCGTCTCGCTCGGACTTACGCATACTCTATGAACTCTCATTACTGTTAACAGGCAATCCTGGAGTGGCATGCAACTGTACTTCATGATCCGTTTAGATATGATGTCTACTGAAAGACATTCAAAGTTATTGAATGAAAAGAAGTTTACAGAGAGTTCATTGAACTTTTTTAACATTTGAAAATAGTAGTCTCTATTGCTTTTCGGTATCATACTTGTCATAAATTTAAGGTTAAAATTTTAAATTACTATGTAATTTTATACTTCACTATTATTTAATTAACTTCAATAGTTATTTGAGTACACTAAAGAAAGAGTTAAGTTTTATATGTACAGCTTTAAAGTCGTTAACATAAGCTAACATTAAAAACCTACAATTATTTAATCCTTGATATACCTACCCGGTATTTAGACCGCTTTATTGTTCAAATCGCATTTCGAATCACAGTAGCGAATTGATTTTTCTGCTTATCGGCGAATTCGGAGAATTATGGGGAGTGAAAGGGTCGGCTATAAGCGCGGTCGCGGACACAGCAAGTGCTCGTGCGCAACCCAGCACGCTGCCTACCGTTACAATGCACCACTTTGTTGAACGATTGACTACAATCGTTTGATACGACCAACGTAACACAAGGAAAACTAAAAACGCAAGAACATTAACGCATATACGCAAACCACTATAAATATTCTCTGACCAGAGCCCACCATTCACTCCAACGCCCTACTATAAAACAGCGACAAACATGATTGTACCACTTAACACGGGCAGTGAGTATGTCGTTAGTACAGTCCTACTATGTTGTTAAGTAAGAGGACGTGTTCTCGATGCCGGTTGTATGCAGTGCACCCGTCATCGTCTGTCACGGTATGATAGATGGCGGCATAAACTTGTCATATTACCTTGTGTGTTCGGAGAGAAGATATAAAGATGTTTGTCTCAAAGGTCGCCGCGTGTGAGCGTATCGGTAAGTCTCGGGGCTCGGCAGACTTCGGTAGTGTCACTCGGGCGGAGACGCAGCGGCGACGTCGTGACCGACGCGCGTGCGCAGCTCTTGTCATGCGCTACTTATGATTATCATGTCTAGCGCCTGCGTCACGGCACTCCATTGTGTCGTACCCGAGACACGACAGAAGCTTTTTGCTTATTGCAACTTCAGAACTCAAGTAGTACAGACGAAAAATAAGGTTAATTAATAAAAAAACAAAAATAAGATAGCATAAATAAAAAGTGAATCGCCGTTCCATTACAATGGCCGAACAAAAATTAGCAAAAACGTTCATTTCTATCAGTCAACTGCAGTGCAGTACGTTTTTTGCAAGTTATTTCAATTACAGAAAAATTGTTTGGTTGCTTATTTTTAAAAACTCAATTTTGGACCTGCTAAATATTTTCTGAAGTTGCTGAAGTTATTAGGAGGATGTTTCTAATGCCCAGCTACCGATATTTGTGTAATTCCGTTGTGCCCATCTCGTGAACGAAGTGAGTACGTGAAAGAGGAGTGAGCGCCCGCCTCGACCTCCGCGAACGCAATAATTGAGCATAGAAATCAAATTACAGATGATTGATGATGCCGTTACCAGCCGAAGCCGCAATGACGCCTGCCGAGCGGACCGTATCATTTGCGTAATAAGAATTAAAACAAAATATCCAAATAATTGATAATATTAATAGCATATTTATATAAATGAAATAATAAATAAATAATGAAAAATTATAACATAACTAGATGATGCACCTTACCTAGGCAACCCAACTGGCGATACCAGATGTTTCTTGAAATGATTTTCCAGTTAGTACACCTACTAACCTACTTCATACGACAGTTAACAATTAAAGTTATTGGACATAACATCGGGCAATAATGTACAGACTTAGTGAGAGGCAGACGACACCAAGTGACAACTGTTCTCTAACTTTACGAGATAGGCGGCATAAAACCATTTGTGGCAATAAAAGCTCGAACGGCTCACGAGTGTACTACTTTACAACGTGGTTTCAAATATCGATTAACGTACATTTGTGCACTTGCTGGTCATACCAGTTCTTTTAGATCGTACATTGATACAAAAACCAATCGATATACGAACATAATTAAATCAACGAGACACAATATGTTCTAATGGGTATCATAATAGATAATTTACGAGCTACTTTCATGGAATGTGCTTACAAATTTTGTATTTAATGTGATCAACAATAAAAGGTTCCGACGAATAAACGTAGGCGCAATGTGCGCGCTGGGAGTACTCCGCCGCTTCGCCGCTAAAAGGCCCGCAGCGCTGCGGCGATCGAGTCTCGTCTAATATAAACATTTATTGCTTTATTTCATTTGAATGAAAATACAAATCATTTTTTTACGGACCTCGGTTTGCTAGCAAAAACCCGAGAATGCACACTTGGAAATCAATCAAAACCGTATTTCATGCTTTTGTTGTTTTTGGGATCTTCAAGTACCCATAGTAATTGAATAAAATTAATTAAATTTTCACAGGAACAATCATATTACTAGACATCGTTGTTGTTGTATTGTATTGAATTACTGCACATACAATAAGGCAGAATTCATTCTTATTTAAAATTTCTGACCGAAAACATAAAAAAGAAGCGCACTCACTAAACTGTCAGAAAAAAAGTCTAAATCGTAGAAAGATGGGTTGCATAGTTGAATGAGAGGAAGGAATCAAACCGGTTGAGTTGGTGGCAGCAGAACAGGTGCGAATACGGCCATAGCCCTATATGGACGTGACAGGACACAAACCTGTATTAGACGAAATTTACTGACCACCTCCTCGGTTACATAGACGATAAAGTAAGTTTTAATGGCTCAAATCGATAGTATCAAACAGATGAATCGTCTTGTACCGAGTTAAAATAAATTGAATGCAAGCTACAGCGGTTCATGTAAACTTAGGGATATCGCCCACTCAGTGCTCCCGTGTCCAGTCGCCGTCGATCCTTCTCACTAGTCATCGCATCTACAGTCGTAAACGCCTCACAAATAATGATACATCTTGAAGGCAACTAGTAATTTTACGGCAACTTTTATTCTTAATTGTTAAAATTGATTGCTTTTAATTTTGAGCGAGAGTTTTACAGCATAGTATATACATATAACCGATTATGTAACTCTTTGCAATTACGTTTAATTTTATGTACATCGAAAACAATTACTTTTAATTAAAGAAAAGCTTAAAAATAATTACAGAACAGAGAAAGATCTAACGTAACTCAAACACTTCAAACGTGGTGATAATTTAAGTTTTTATTCATATTTATGGTTATTGGGAACGTAAAAATATGTTTCATAAATGTCAGCATTCATCTATTGCTTTGAAAATACTTTAGAAGCTTAGTAATTGCAAACGAGCATGTCTACAATGTACCTGCATAGTTGTAAGCGAAACTGCTGAGTAAATGTATCATTAAGTTATAAAAATAAATGACAATAAAAAAAATGTAAAAACCACCTCGAAAGTAATCAAAGGCAGGAGAAGATGAATGTAATTGCACACAACACCACAAAGGATGATGTGGGCAGAAATAGAAACAAATTGCGATGTCGCAGTCGATAATACAGCTGGTGACCACAGTGCACTCTCGTCTAATAGTCGACATTACAAGGTCGTGTTACTCGCAACATGGCGTCTGAAATAAACTACCGGTAATTACTACGTTTTATTCACCAGTGTTTACATTGAATAAGTAAAGGAAACTTTAGAAAACACGGATGCAACGACTGCACTGCAAACCTACTTCCGAATGCCTCGAAATTATAGGATTTAGACTCTAGCCCCTCATTGGGTTAGCATGATTAATCGCAGAGAAAACTAAGCGGGATTATACGTTTGTTATTTAAGATCGCACGTTTTACACAGTACTGATCATTAGTAGAGTCATTCTCTACACGATCAAATGTTTTTTTCAAACAAAAATTTGTTAGAAAACCATGTAGGTGAGGCGCATGATGTGTATAAATTACACGTATTATACTTTTGATTCGCGTGAGCTTGATATATTGCCTTTCGGATTGCACGTTCTTGCCATTGTTTAAAGCTACTATTGAACTCTTACTCCAGAGTAAAAGTGGGTGTTTGTTGCTCATATTTTACCCAGCAATGTTCATTTTCAGCAATAAACTGAATACAATTGGATAGCTTTTACGATATCTCATCATCACAGGTAATCACACCCGAGTGTAACATTCTAACCACAAAAATACTGAATACTACTGACGTTGGCACCACACCACAACCTTGTAAAACCTTTTCGATGAAAATTTATTACTAAAGTAATTGTATCTATTTATTTAAATAGCCGATACAATCGTTGCAAGACCACGAGTTGTAACGAATAATAAAACGATGCAATTTCCACCTGCCCACTGGAATGTGAAGCCCTGAGCTACATCATGGAAAGTGGTCCAATATTTCAAAATACTTTCAACGAATGTTGTTCGTTCAAACACCTGAAGAATGTTCACGGGCGTCGTAATAATACCCAAAGTTAAAGGAGTCATCTATTTATCCGTGGATGATTTATTTTCACGAAATAAAATAGGATAATAATTTCACCGATTTAATGATCATGTAAAATTATTGTCTTGTGATAAGCTAACGAGCTTTCAAGTCTTGAACCCTGCAACTTTCAGTTCGCGACTTATAGCAGCTTAGTTGCATCTCGTGTCTTAATTGAACAATTATAGAATAAACATTACAGATAAGTGAAGTCACGTAGGCGGTAGGCAAGTTGTGTTTTACTGATCAGGATCGGAGAAATCGAGATTCCCTCATTAATGTAAATGGTTGGAGCAGAGCCACAGCTGGCGCGAGCGCATCAACCCACTAACCTCACGGACGAGGACATCTCAGACATATTTGCGCTACAGAACCCTTACTGCGAGATTCACTCGAACTAGTTTACCTTGCCAAGGTAATGGTTTCTAATGTTTAATTATTATAATGAGAATTGTTCAGCCCGCGCTCGGACGTTCCTCCGTAAGTAATAGGCCAATTATGTGTGCCGTGGCGTCAGTCATACAAAGTTACGCGGATCTTTAGCGGTAACGTTATTCAAATGAAGATGATGTTTAATAGCCTGACATTATAATAGCCGCAACGGCAGACCGGTATGTATTCTGTGCAAAAATTAATATTACAATTTTGATATAGTTCAATCTCATGTGCACAAACTGTTTTCTAGTGCTTAAAAGACAAAACGATTGAAAGAACACGTAAATGGCGCCAGACAGTTTATTTCAGCGTGTATACATAAATATACAGTAGACGCATAATAAAAAATGTTCATTGCTGTCTTCGGCGAGTTAATAAATTTCGCAACCGTGAGTCAGATTATCTGCTAGTTATTCATTTGCCTGCCACGCACGTGTAATCATTAGAGCCTACGTGTTGCCTAAAGGAGTAAAAGTTCTTTGTTAATGATCGCTAGTTTGTCGTTGCGACTAATACAAATGGCGCGTACCATCATTGTTTTTTATTTTTGTCAGGCAGAAATCTTTGCATCCTCTGTAACCAGACGGTAATTTATATCAAGCATTTATTAAGGCTTAGGCGTTTATTTAAAATGATTTATTCTATTTTTACACGAACAATATTTATAAGTAGTACTATCCTAACAAGATTAACTAACTGCAGTTACCTACTGGTTACAATGTAGACTTTTATGGAATGTAATTGTGAGACTGCTCCCAAAATAGACGCGTTTTTATTTTTAGTAAACTTTTCTTTAGTACGATTCTACCATCTGTATGGTATCATAAAATTAGGTTAGGTTTAAAATACGAACATATAAGGTCGTTTATATGACTCGGACTAGCTTCGTTTCATATATAGGCATTGAACAATGAGCGACATTGACGCCTGGCCGACGACTGGCGCCTTCTAAGGGCGGAGTGTCACAATCCTGGCCGTCAGGAGCCGCACATAAGGAAACCGCCACCCCATTAGAGCGAGACACAACAAATTACAATTTCATTCAATGTAAATCTGCGGAACGTTCTCTTAGCGATGCTAATGGCTGAACTTAGACACGCCTAATAGTTTACAGACAAGCGGATTAAGCCGTTCAGCTTCCCCATTGTATTCTGACGGGTACGTCAGTCTATATCGCGCAGCAACGTCGAAGATATATTCAAATAGCTTCTGTAATTAGCTTTAACGGGAGCCTGCTTTTATTACCGCTACATGATAAGGTATGCGAACTGCGTGAAACATATTATGTACTAAGTTGCTTTACCGTGTACGTATTGCAACATAAAATATAACGTTTTCAATTTACGGTTCATAAAACGCTTAAACAAACTGTAGAGAAAATATTATATTGTTCATTAGAGTATTAAAATATTCATAACATTAGCAAGCACTATCACACTGCTCAACAATGTTACCTTACTTTTCCGCTGTCTATAAAATACGTGAACAGATTGCAGAGACAGCAAAACTATTTTCAATCAATGTTAAGAAGAATTTAATAAGTCAGGTACAAAGGGTTACAACGCTGTATCATTTAATAAACCTATTAAAAGCTGCATTCAATCGAAGATAAGATTAACGAGCTAGATAAAATAATTCCTCAGATTAAACATCCAGTAGCCTCAGATCAACGCACCGTGTTTATGCAGATGTGATTACAAATTTATGAAAGTAACAAATTGTAAGTGTAATTCAATTTTAGCATTTATTCCGATGGCTTCTATAAAACGTTGAGTAAAAGCTATCAGAATTTTTATGAACCTAAAATGAAAAGAAGTTGAAACTTGTTCGTTCATTAATATCTTCATTTCATTTCTTTACAAGATGTTCATACACATTCCATTACATACTTCTATGTGTTTTACAGATTTCTAAACGAATACTAGCTAGATTTATCTTATATGCGTAGAAGCCTTCATAGAATCACTAAATATATAATGAACATCAAATGTCTATCTTAATGACAGGATATAAAGATATAATTAATTACAATACGGACGTATTAATGAGCGAGATACTGCAATAATCTTTAGGCATATCAATTAATTATAATCATTAAACGTATGAACAAAAGCAAAAAGTCTAGATACCATTTATGTAGAACCTACTTATACAGCACAGATCGATGCGACAGATTACTTATATAGGCGTATCACTTGTAAAGCGCACAAGAAAACGAAGACGATACCCATAGTGTGCCAACCAGTACTGGTATGGTGAAACGTAAATAGCAGGTTGAAGGCATCCGGCTCATTGAATACGCTGACCCCATCTGATCGGTGCTCCAAGCCCGGCTGAGTGTGCCCGCACATTCGCACTGTCAATGTCCACCGAGATAATTTATCGTCTATACCTATACCTTGTATTTTTATGATGACAACGTTCACATTTACTCAAATTAAAATTGGCAAAAGTTAAAAAAAATAACTTTTTGTTACAAAACCGGTAAGACTCAATGAAATTCTGTATTTTCAAGCAGCTACCAATGTCTGTTGTAATGGTAACGAATCTGTGAGTGGACTGCTTAATTAAACAAAGGTTTAATTGTCTAAGTTATCAAAATCTGACTACTTTCACCAACACCATCTGGACAACATAACCGAGCTTTTACTTTTTATGCCCACTACAAATTAGTTCCAATTCAACTGTTATACAATTGTATTCTTATTATGCTCCAAGGTATTTAAGCGCCTACAAAAAAAGTTTCTGCATACTCTTAAATATCTTTGCGGTTGTATTCGAGTAGTTGTTCTGCTATCGATATCGAACATTTCAAGTCACTCAAAACTCGACCTTATTCTTATATAAGGCGTAAGTTTCTATTTAGAAGTGCACAAACATTAATACGTACTTTCGTTAGGTTATCAAGTAAATAAATACTTACAATTAGCCGTTTGTATTATTTGCGAATGTTTCGTAGTAAGAGGTCGACCTACATGGCGAAAGTTGCGCTCTGCGCTATGCTTCTGGCGCACGACCTCTGTATACGGGTCAACGCGTTAATGTGAGGAACCTCCGCCTTGCTTAATACCAAACCATGTGCTCTGAGATAGATATAAAAACTAGCCGGTAAGCCTTTCTGTATAAAAATGTGAACGGATTCCTGAATATACGTTTTGCAGTAAGCGTTCGTTAAAATTCATAAAAAGGCTAAATAGATACATAAAGACACTAGAAACATGGTTTGATTAATCAAACGTGTAATAAACATTTGTACCTTCTTTGCCTACATTACACAAAAAGCAGCTTTTTTGATTTGTGAAAAAGTTCTAGGATGATACAAACGTAAACAATATGTGGTTATGAAGCATTGAACCGCTTTACGCTATTAGCATGCAATTCCAACTTTCTAGGTTAGCTGGGGGCAAGCAGGAAGGGCGTGGAAACACCAGATGCATGAAACATTCACATCTTAATGAATATACCGAGAAACCATTTCGTGAAATTTATTTATATCCGTAAAGTTGTTTAGAACCGTCGGTAAATAATTGTAATTAATTATTATCCTACTTTCGGAGAATGGCAAGGCGACATTTCACATTTATCTCACCTACTGTAAATAAATTTATGCTCCATCTTTCATGCCGAGTCGAATAGGAATGAGGTGTTATTTTAATTCCAACGATCGGTGCTATGTTTTAAAGTTTAGATTATTTTGTTACGTGTGAAAGCTTTTAACATAAATCGGAATCGATCAAGCCGAACCCGAGGCGACTGAGAAATACCTACAGCTCACCTCGATCGGCACTCCTGTTATTTCACGCTATTGACGCCGACGCCCGTCCCTATTTATTAATACTTTGTTGTTTGAACTTTGCCTGTGAAGACCATGACAAATAACCCTTGACTAGCTTGCGCCCCGTTGTAATGTTTATTCTAGGAAATTGTTAGATACCGAGCACGAAATCATTTTTAACAGTGTCATATCTGATATGATATTTACTTCCAAGTCACGTCTTCAAGTTTCTCGCCTATTTCAATTTTCTTATATATGTGAAAGATCATCTATCATGTTTCATACAGAAAAAAAATACACGGCAATATGACACAGTGAGCGTTTATAGGCGAGTAATTTAATTTTCGTAATGGACGGGCAGATCAAATTACTATCAGGCCGTGAGCGACAGAAGACACGACGCATGAAATGAATTAGGTTTCCTTGGGCGGTATCATTCACCGTGCGTATGCGCAGATCGCACCGCATTCGCAGCACCTTCATAATAATAAAGCTTATAATTACTATTCTATAGTGTAAATTTAAAATGAAACATAAAAAGTATATAAAATTGCAATGATAAATTGAACATTGCCGGTTATTAACGAATATTAATAACTCATTCGATTCTGTTCCCACTATATCGCGATGATGGTTTATTAGTACAAAATTGCTTTGATAGTTGTGTTAAAGACCTCGAAAAGAATAAATCTTCGTAGCTCAAAGAAATTGCATTAAGGAAAATGATTCAAAAATATATTTTTTTTATCTATAGAATTAAAGGATTTGATAAGCTTTTCGTTCTAGACTCTTCATTTTATAATTTATTCAGAATATAAAAATTGCAACCAGATAACATAATGGCCACCCTCGTTAAATCTCAATACAATATAATACACCCGTGAAATCTGCTGTAGCCGAAGTATCCGGTTCTAAAATAAAATAATGTCAAACCAACATTAAAACGAATTCGCAAGCAATAGGAAGTACACAAGTAATTTATAAATGGTGCCATAAACAATTTTTCACACTGCCATGTGAAAGCACGTCAAAAAATTTCTCATGACTCATACGAACCATATTTTTTTTTTCAAAAGGTATTACTAGAATTTATGATTGTGTAATGATACGTCTAACTCGGTTTACTCCATGATGTAGCTACGTGTCTTATGTTACACGGACCGCTGTTGCAAGTTAATTACAATGGGACGGTAATCATTAAGCTAATGCCCTTAGACAGCGAACATAATTGTTTCGCCTTTTATTTTCTCGTGAACATTCATTTCAGCTTGAACGCATTTACGAGTACTGAGATAAAAGTTCTTTAACAATTTCAAAACATAAGATGAATGTTCTGAGAGTTAACTTATTATCTACCTATTTCTAAAAATAAATAACATATATTATCTAGTGGAATTTGTAGATAATATCAGATGTGGCTAAAGGCACAGGGGTTCAGCTGTCGCACTAAGTTCACAAATAGAACACATCCCATCGATGGTTACGGCAAACGATGCTCGATATGGCCGTAAGATATTGAACGATTTACCCCATCTAGGAAGAATGGTTGCGTGCATAGCTGAACGACTTTATATACGATAATTCTAGAGCTTCCCATGCAATTACGTACTTTTAAATTGCCATATAAAGTTTTTTAACCAACACTTTTCTTTTGTTACAGATAACTAATGTTGCCACGGCCCCTCTCAGAGAGCACAATGCGATTGCTACTCAGTATAGTGTTAGTGGCATGCGCCGCTGAAGCTGCAAAAAAGTTCGAAGGGACTTTACGATCAGCGGTTGATGCGCCACCTCAAGATAATCTTGCCATCGAGTCAGGTTCACCGGAGCCAGCCGTTGTGGCTGCCCCTGAAGGCTATCAAAACCCAGGAGCCCCACCGCCTACGGAACCTGCTGCTGAAGAGCCTGAAGAAACGGCTCCAGCAGCTATCCCTGAAACAGCGTCGGGAGGAGTCCCGCCTTCTGCCCCTAGTGGAGCATCGGCCCCATCCGCCCCAGCAAATTCATTAGAAGAATGCGACCCAGAAATGATTGGATTCGAACTTGTCACAGGGTAAGAGAAAACACAAAGATTTCATTTAATAACCCTGTTAAAGCGTCTGCTCCTGACGGAGTAGTGACCGATAATTGCAGCTGCAATTAAGGTAATCGCATTTATGTACCTACACAGCAAGGAGAGTTATCAAGATTTAACTTCACTCGTAAGCTGTCTCGTGAAAGTGTTTTTGCACTAACTTTTCAATCATCGGTTTAAAAAGCTTATCATTTAAAGCAGGCTGTATGAATCATGTAGATTATTAAAATGCAACGTTATCTTTGTCAGGTACGTGTTCTCAGCACCGTCTCACATCTTAGACGACATCCCCGGCACACTTATGTTGACCGACTGCCTTGAGCAGTGCCAGGCCAACGACACTTGTCGCGCTGTCAACTACGAGACTGGACTTTGTGTTCTCTTCAGCTCCGATGCTGACCAATTACCTGGTAAGTACTCACGACATTTATATATAAAAAATCAAAAATAGATCTTTTGACTATACCTATTACCTATCGAAACAAGTAATAAGTACTTTAAAATTCAAAATAATGGATAAAACAACAAACAGTCGCTATCAAACACGCAACAATGAGCGATAAATCACAAGTAGCGTTTTAATAAAGCATTCGACAGATCGGAACAGAGATCACGAATGCGTTTAATGCGCCCAAGTATCACAAAAAAAACGACTAACAATAACGGCACAAACAGATGCGTGTTAGCGTATGGTATAATCGGGACACATAGCAGGTGGCTGTGTAATGGCGCCAGTACGTACTCTCGTTTGACCGACATAGAGGTGTGAGCTCACAAACAAGCGAAGCGTTCAGATTTTTTTGCCGCAACACATCATTTGAATACCAATAACGGCATGACTATGACTATGCCCACTCATCACGCCTTATTGGGAAAAAAATACTCTCACCGCGAAAAGGAAAACATGACCGAGTATATTTAAACATGAGTTAGTAGAACGCGCTTTGACCTCAAATTTATGAATAGAAGTTCTTTGCACAGCACACAATCATTTCAGCTTATAACAAAAAAAGAGCTCACCAATTTCATAGTGTTTATTTTTTGCTTTTGCCATAGTAAAACGAGATAATTACTTTATACAGTAATAAATATTGTACCTTATTGGGACTTTACCCATTAAAAAATACATGCTCACAGATTCAATACAGTAAGGTCGTATTGGATACCACATGCTTTGGAATGTGAAACTGCCTTAGTGTCAAAGACGTCTATAAAAAGCCCACAATAAAAAAAAACTGTAGGACATCTATTTTTTAACCACAATAGCACGACAAGAATGTAGTATGAAACTCAAGTAACTCAATTTAAATTTAATCAACAAACATTGCTATTGAAATCGTTACAAACCAGCGTTCCAGTTTTTTCTCTTTTTGTCTTAAAAAGCTCTATGTAGTCAGTTCATTTATAAAGTAGGCTGATGCTATCGTTAAAAGGAATGTTTAACGAAGGATACCTGTACTTTAATAATAGAGGAAAGGAAATGCCGATTAAGGGTCATATTGAATTAAGCCGTAGTGAAATTGCCGCCAAGCCGTCAGTTCAAGGAACTAAGCGATGAGATCCAATTATGGAAGCACAAATCGCTCCGGTCGACTCGGTGCGGATTTTCGAATTCGCTAAGGTTGAACGCCTCTCCGTCCAGAACACGTGCGTGAGCATGAAGAATTTAATGATGACACGAGCGCCTCTTTTCTCAGATTTCTGGCTTTAGGAGTTAGGTGAGAGTGTGTTAGGTTAGCTAGGTACGACAACACAATCAACAAGAACTTTCATATTATTTCAAAACTAATTCATTGTTTATTTACAGGTGCATTGACAAAGTCACAGTTCCCGGTTTTCACGATCTACGCACAAAAGTCGTGTCTCGGCGTGCGTCCTTGTGAAAGGGCTTGGTGCTTCGATCGTGTGCGCGGCTACCACCTCAAAGGGCATGGCAATAAGACACACGTAGTTGGATCCAGGCAGATGTGCCTTGACCTCTGCCTTGGCGAAAACGAGTTTGTTTGCAGGTTAGTAAAATTAAGCATTAAACAACAATTCAATTTTTAAATGAACTCTCTATGAGATTCCAAAGCTTTTTGTGTCTAATATGTGAACATGATTTTCCATACACGTTCATGCATAATAAAAATTGCGAAAGCAGCGCCAGATGCAAATAAATCATTAATATTTTTGTCGGAGACATGTTATTTATGTCCAACTCAAAACCACAATAGGAGGATGCGGTGAATTTATTGAAATAGCCTTCATGTGGTAGCCACTAGGCGATCCTGTTCAAAAGTTAATTTATAGAAATGGCTGAGTCATCAGGTGTTGATGTATTTTCGTGTTTCATTGGAATGCAATAAGAGGATAATTATCTTTATTAAATTGTAAGATATTGATGGAGTACCTGGAATGGAATATTCATTAAGTTGTTTCAATATTATGCCCCTAACAGAAGTGGCAAATCCAGATCGTCTTCATGACTTTTAAATTAGTTCTGTTTATCACCTGATAGTGTTGAGGATAACTTACAAGTCAATTATTTTGCAAACAAGTTCATTTATAATATATACAAACACGTCCTTGAACAGTATTCAATGAATCAAGTAAAATCCAATCATATAAATAGTAAAAAAAAAACAGGTGGCTCAAGTAAAATAAAAATAAATTCCACAATTTATATTAAACAAACACAGCAGAAAATATACTCTCTCAAGTTCATTCCACTTATAATTACGATCGTAATTAAAGGTTTTAAAGAAAACTACAAAGTAGAGCGGTGTATGGGCGGAGTGAAACATGAATGACCCGCGAGCACTCCTTGCCCTCGACACGACCTGTGCGCGATTGTACAGACACTTAAAATAGTATAAGCGCAAACAATCTAAGTGCTATTTATTATAATGCCTTAAATTACGAGTTTAACAATACTAGCACCTTAACATTACAGGGTTCTAAAAACTAATTTAAAGGAGCATGCTTCTGTTAACTTTTAAATGAATACAACATGCAATTACAGTTGAAGAGTTAATGACTTTTTATTATCTCATTGTGTGATTCTAGACAAAATAGCTTTACATGGAGAGAAAATATTTTAATGCATCGAATAGCGAACAGCAATCTAAGAGTTAATTAACGATCCGATGGCATCATGCCGTAATTGTTGATGCAATTAAAATTACACTAGAGATTTTAAGAAATGGTTGATACGATGTTTCCTATCGAAGGTTGTTGCCGTTTAAATTATTCAAGTACGTACTCGTTATAATGAGGTATAAGTGTTAATGGGGTTATGCTCCTTATTTAGGCACCATCAGTACATCACTAGTACTTACTAGGTTAACGAAACGGGATATTCGTATCCAATATGACAATTACCTACATTCCATTTTATGTCAATATCTGGAAATAGGAAAGTTCCATCGTAGGATGTAGTCATCCGTTACAGATTACTAGACTATGATGCTGGTAATAAATAAACATCATAAAAGTAGTGCATCGTAAATAATGCATATTTATGGGAATTGTAAATCATAACTACAGGAGCACCAATTAAAGCGCCGGCAATAAAATAAACTTCCACGAAAATTGATTAAAATAGAAAGTTTTTTTTTAATTAGAACAGTTATTCATCCCCACGACAAGTTACATGTGTTAAATTTCTACTAACATAAGTACGTCACAGACATTGAGATTTATCCATTACAATTGCACTAACAAGACGTGAAAATAAACGGAGAAGGTCATGACTCTATTCCCTTCAATCAGATGCTATCATATGTTGACTGATTCAACATTGTGCCTAACGAAGACAGTTATGTATGTAAATACATCCTTAACCGCAGTGAATGGAGTCAACAGAACAAAATTCTCGTACGGTTAGTAAACAAATATTTATCATCAAAGTCGGCTCATTAGATATCCATACGAGTATAAGCTAATTTATAGATGAGCCCGATAACGAAGTCAATCAGCCTTCACCAAGTTACCATAGATGGTGGGCTGCGCGGTACATCTTTGCGGCTCAGTTCAGTGGATAAGTCACAGCCTCTTCCTGGTAGCCGTTCCGTTTCTGAATTCTACAAACGAGCATTATATACAAAGCAGGGAGGCCAATTGAACGGCCTACGTCTCAGGCGTCTAATGTAGCAAGACACGACTGTCCTATTGTGTTTATTTCCTTGTACGGTTTTTGATATCATTAACATAAATAGTGTACTGCGTCAGACGCTCACATTCGATACACGTATTTCCGTTGGCGTGTTCAGGTCAAGCTTGCGTTGCTCAGTAACGATTTGCGGATTGTAGCGCTAATTTGCTTCTGAACGCGTGCACTACGTGCGTCAACGAGTATAGGCCAAGAGTATTACCAATCGGTAACTATTTCTTCTATTCGAGTAGAAAGCTTCAGTTACATCTATAAACCCGATCATCATTTCTTTAATGCGTTTATATTATTGCCACTTAACACAGTTTTGTTATTTGCAACTATTTCTGTTGACCGTTAACTGAAAGGCAATAAAAACTTAACAATTTACCTAACTCTGTGACCTACTGTTCGACATTTTTCGAAGAAAACTATTCGATTTGTTTCGGATAGAATTGAGCTTTAGAACGACTTTTACAAGTTAGACAATTATTCGTCATCGTATTTATGTTATCATGTACATATGTTTGTTTACCAAATAGCAGCAATAAATTCCACGACTTCACGCCATCATCTGGGAATTCTTAACTAGGGTTGGGGTTAGGCAGCGATTAGAGAATTAAATGCAGGATTTTACGTAGTCAAGCTTAGTTCGACACGTGTACCGTTGGATACAAATCGTCGTATCTCCATTGAGGCGAGCAGGCGGCGCGGGCGCACCCCGGGCGGCGCGCATCGCGATCGTCGACAGTCACGACATTTGGCAAATATTCCCCGGACGTGGCGGGCAGAGTGCCGCGCGGTGTGGGAGCGGCCTGCCCTATCGCTTCCTACTTCCACGATACAATAACCGATAAGGCACATATTGTTTCCCCTTCTAGTCTTTTCCGAACTTAAATAATTATCCTCGATAATGGCAAGGCCTCTCGAACATTAGCAAAAAAAAACCTTTCTGTTTCAAGATTGTGCCCGCAAAACCCACTCATTACAAATATTTACTTGTCCTACAAATACAAGTAAGTGCGCAGAAAGCTAAGTGATCAAACACAGCGCCAATGAGGTCGTTGTACTTTGTTTGTACAAATAGATGTTTGCCAAATCGTTATAGTAATTAAATAAATGATGGCGGATGTTCTTTTTTTCTGTAGTCACGCTTCAGATCAAAAAAATTAAGGGTATACATTAGAAGCAATCGAAATTATTGACTATCAATAAATTACACATTCTATTTTTTATTGGTTCGACCACCAAAGACGTTTTTAATGTACGACTATTACAAAATAGACACGGCTGCGTTACTTATGGCTATGATTAGGACATTCCGATAATTTAATATTAGAAAACGTATACCTACGTATCAAAAGATATAACAAAATAATCTAGTTATTACTTGATATATTTTTTCTTTAACATCGGATGTAAACCTATAGTATGAGGTCGAAGATAATCACGTTCCTTCAAAAAAAAGGAAAATGAAAAGTTATGGGAATAAATAAGAAATTTTGATTGTATGACCACATGTAGTGTATGTTACAGTTGAACAAATTGCAGGTAGTGAGTGTAATTATGACGCGATGAGGCAGACGCATCCGAGCAACCGTACGGTTAAATGAACAACAGCTACCGGTAGCGGGACATTCGCAATCATCTCAAAAGATAGATAGCTACAAAATTAATATCTCCTTGACGTGTACACCGTTAAACGCGATAAAGACAATCTCCATTAAATAAATTTCATAAGTATCAGTTTCCTTAAGCTGTAATAAATAGGTTCCCTAACTACCTAAGGGGAACGAAACAGAAAGTTCTCATGGTGCGCACAACAAAGAAATGCGCTCATCTTATGTGAAAATCGCATAGGTTAACGAAAGGGTCATCTGATCGGGTTCGATTGTACATCAAGAGAAAATATTGAGTTAGATGAACAAGATAATATTATACGGGTGGTCACTAAACACAGACTTACATTATACATTGAAACGTCACAGTTTTATACTGGTACAATGTTAATGAACGCGGCTTCCTATCAATTATGCAAAAGTGTATCGAAGACCTACATTATTTATTCAAGTAAAATTGAAGTAAACTCGTGGAAAACAAGTATAATATGACACAGTTAGAATGTAAGAAAATAATGGAATATTTAGTCATGCTATTTTTATTGGATTGCATTATGTGAAATTAATTCAGCGGATGAGCTCATATCGTAGTTAGACTCCAGAGATATGCAAACAAAAGACCGCATTGAATATGAAGTTATTATGACGACTCGTTTAGACATCGAAAGTAAGAGTAACTTTGCTAACTTTGTTGCTGAATCGTTTAATTGAGTGAGAACTGTTGTCACGAACTTAACAAACAAGCTTATTGGTGATTTTTTTGCCGTTTCTGTAACACATTTGGGACTGACATTTACTATAAAATTTGTATTTATTGTTTTGGACAAATTTCTAGAAACCTTTATGTCTTGTTTACACCATTTTGTTATATGTTAATGTTGTTAATTAAGTTCAATAAAACTAATTTACCATATCACGCTGTTAGAGTGCAGTGTGAATCATGCGCTACATAAAACCTGTCTTAAGAGTACCTTGTCTCGAGAAATAGAAACTTGGCTTCAAGTCATCGTGTCAACAATGAATTAATCGTTAAGAAGCCTAATTGAAATTGATAATTACCATATTCATCATTATACATAATTGACAATTAAACGGTGCAAGTGAAATAGCATCGTTCGCACTATGCATGCGGTTAACTACTTGGGAAAATTCACACAGTAAAAAAGCTTACAAAAACGTAGAGCTGCTGTTAAACCGCGTGAAACATTGTTGCAGATCGGCGAACTACAACAATAAAACTGGGGAGTGCGTGCTATCAAACATGGACCGTATCACATTGGCGGGAACCAGCTTTTTCCAACCGAACGAAGGTATGGTCCAATAGAATTTTTTCCGTCTTTTTTCATGTGGTTTAAATACGTATAATCTGCAATGTCATTATGTTCTCCTCAGATACCGATTACTTAGAAAATAACTGCGTGGAGGAACCCACTAAGCTTTGCGAGTTCAAGAAAATGGGTGGTCGTATTTTGAAGACTGTGGACTCTGTATATCAAGATGTTCAGACTGTGGAGGAGTGTCGTGAACTTTGCTTAAACTCTCCCTTCCGTTGCCACTCTTACGATCACGGTGATACCGGTGACCATGTTTGCCGTTTGTCTCATCACTCCAGAGCTACACTTGCTGATATTCAGGTACGGATCATGGGATCATTAAATAAATTCCATTTAAAATATGAGTCGTAAGACAATGAGTAACATTAACTTTTTCTTGTAGGATCCTTACTTGGAAGTACCTGAAGCCGCTACCTATGAATTGTCTTCTTGTTACAACGTGTCCATTGACTGCCGTGCTGGAGACATGGTTGCTAAAATTCAAACATCGAAATTGTTTGACGGCAAAATTTACGCTAAGGGCAGCCCCAACTCTTGTGTCTTTGATGTTAAGCAGAGTCTCGAATTCGAGCTGCACATGGGATATAACAATCTCGAGTGCAATGTTAAACAAAACGGACTTGGCAGGTAAGGATTGTTCATGATCGCCCATGACCAAAATTCTTCCTGACGAAATTAATGTATAATGATGATTTATATGTGATATCGTTTTTTCTAGATATTTGAATGATGTCGTCATTCAGCATCACGATACCATAGTTACTTCTTCCGATCTTGGTTTGGCTGTGACTTGCCAGTACGATTTGACGAACAAGACTGTTGCCAACGAAGTTGACCTGGGTATCCACGGAGACATCAAGACTGGTATCTCAGAGGAGGTGATTGTCGACTCTCCCAACGTAGCCATGAGGATTACAGACAGGAATGGAGACGATACCATTGTATCTGCTGAAGTCGGAGATCCCTTGGTAAATTCAGTTTTATCTCTTCTTATATGTAATTATTTTTCTATCAGAAACAAAAAATAATAAAACTACTTTTTTGTTTAGGCTCTGCGATTCGAGATTATGGACCCCAACTCACCATTCGAAATCTTTGTACGAGAGCTTGTTGCCATGGATGGCGTGGACTCCAGCGAGATCACCCTCATCGACAGCCATGGTTGTCCTACCGAACACTTCATCATGGGACCTTTGTTCAAATCAGCTAACAGTGGAAAGGTAAGAGAGAATAAGCCTTTTTAACAAACATTAAATGAACACGATCATATAGTTATTAAGTGTATTCGTCATACTCTGGATATACTCTGGATTTGAATCATTTATTAGTTGGCTAATTGTCTTGCCTAATTGCATACGGTAATATTAATCACAATGGTTTTTTAACAAAAAGTAAGTCTTAAACAACGGTACTAATCAGGTCTTCATATCATATTCATTTGATATGGACGTCCATTGTGTTGTATGACATGTTACACTTTTTATGAAGAGTTATAATTAGTATATCAGATAAAGATACATTATTCACTCTAATGAAGTAGTACCCCTTCATTAATGGCATGTCGTTGTCATGCAGTAGTTTTATTGTAGTGGACGGCGGCAACAAAAAAGTCTTTGATACGTGTAGAGCTCGACCGATACGAGATAATTAATGAAGTTTCTTTTATCGTTACAGATGCTGTTATCCAACTTCGATGCCTTCAAGTTCCCATCTTCGGAAGTCGTTCAGTTCCGTGCCCTGGTAACACCCTGTATGCCTACATGTGAACCGGTACAGTGCGACGGCGGCCCGAACGATCTCCGCTCCGTCATGTCTTACGGACGTAGGAAGAGGCGTTCGACCCCTGCAGCGCCCACCGACGACATGCTCCTGGTGCAAACTATCCAGATCACTGACAAATTCGGTTTTGACAAACAACGGGCTAAGAATGTCACTGAAGACTCTGTATACGTCAGGGAGACCGAAGTCACATGCGTGAACGCAGCGGGAGCCATGCTTGCGGCGGCTGCTTTCTTAGCAGCGCAACTAGTCGTTCTGGCAGCGTGGACCTGCAGTTGGCAGCGACGACGTGCCGCAGCTAAGGCCGCTGAACTGCTTCCAGGACCTAACGCGCCGTCCGCTCTTTGCAAAGTCTATGATGCCAGTTTTTCTCGTGCGCACCAGAGGCACTTCTAAGTAACAGTAGGCGTGTCGACGTGATCAGCGTCCGCAATAGTAGTATATTTCGTTAGTTTAAAAACCCCCGTCGAGTTCTGGCTTGTGAAGACGACAAATCCGCAGGGCGTCACGTCTTCCATAGAGCGCAGGACAGCGATAGCGGTTATTTAATGGTTAGTGTCCGAACGCTTCCACAGCACACTGCACGCATGGGCGAGGTGGCGAGGTGGTGCGGGGGCGCGCGACACAGAGGCGGGGACGACCACAAGAGCGTGCGCGAATGTGGACGGATGCGAGTGCGGCGCGCAGTGTGACCGTTGTTGAGTGTGTCTGGTGTATGAGATCGCTCGCTTGTCCCCGTCTCCGGCGTCGTCGGCGGGACCGCGGCCGTGAGTCGTTATCAAGATCACGTCGCTCATTCGTTCACTTTACGCTCGGACATCCATTCGAGGACGTCCGATTACGTATTGTACCATATTTTTTTAAAAGTAGCATAAGCCTGATTTTAATGATATGTAGTGATAAGTAAAAAGTAACATTTCAGTACCTTTTAAGTAGATAACCGAACGTGCGACCTAAGTCAAGAGACGATGGATTGACGGCCGTCCCGACATCGTAATTTATTTAATTTAGCATAGTTTCTTTTTTACGTAATTTATGATTGAATTTAATACTATTTAATAAAATTTTAATATAAATGAAATACCTACCTAAACAAACGAAAGCTTACGACTTACACTATGTGCTATCCCATGTAAACTGAAAGTATTTTATTATGATATCTACTAGTGCCTTAATAATGAGATGTCAATGTAACGAAATGTTGTTATTATTTTAATAACATTTTACCTTGTTTCATCCGTCCAAATTGTCATTACTTAAAATAAATTTTCCAAAATACTACCTGGTTTTATTTTACACCTATTTATAGGAACCTTATCGCCAGATTCAGAAACAGAGCAAAAGCAAAAACTTTCAATCTTAAACAGAAATTACTTTTAAGAGAACAAAGATGACCTCCTATTAAAAAAAGACTGATTCAGGTTTATAAACACCAACACTGGCATATAAAAAAACGCAAAAAAAGCGATGTACGTGTTTTCGGCCAGTTACTCTCAAAATTGCGCACATCAATGAGATGGGATCTTTGAGTTAAGTTCTTGGCACCATCACGTGTGAAGGGGCACGGCGCGGTCGTTCGTGCCTGAGATACGATCGGCGCGCGCGACAGCACGTGTCCTGTGTCGCGTGCCGACTTCAGACAACTTAGCGCAGCCATTAGTAGCCCAGCAACAAAGAATTTGTCCCTACAAGCGTTCTTTCTAGATTTAGATTAGAGAGTGTTGAAAAGAAATAAAATTAAGCTTGTTTGAGAGTGCCGCAAGCAGCTGCATGCATAATGTTTAAAAATAAATTTCCTATTTTAGATTTTAATACGATTTATATCTTAACACAAAGGTGATATTATAAAAAGGAGTGATATATCATCTTATCCAGTCTTAGTAACAATAGTTAGACCAAAATTTTCATTAAGAACTCTTTTCTTAATGGAAACTGTTGGTCTTTCTCAAGTTATGCCTTATCAGATTGTCATACTTTACTAAAATCATAATGCCATTAAAACATATCTACGTCTGTTTATGAGACAGTCTGATAAATTTCAAGACGTACGTATTTATGTTCAGATTTGATAACCAAATATTTTAAAGAAAGTAAAACGAAGGAGGAGCATATATAAATCCTACTTACTGAACCTACAAACCTCCATAAGGCTTCCATGTTTAGTTTCAATTTTATGTGCAATCAAATAAATAGACAGCAAAGCCGCATGACAAGTAGTAGGCACAGTTAGTGATACATCTACAATAAGCATCCTCGTCAAACCAGTGCTAATGAATGCTGTTAAAAGGAGCAGCTTCGCGCAACACGCAACTATTTATTACAGAGAATATGGTTACCTACATATTTCGCACAATTTTCTAGAAATAAGCAACTTAGAATAGGCCTAGAATGCTTGAATAGAGATATAAAAAGTTTAACCCGTTTTCAATTGAAGCTTTATAGTTATAAAAGAATAAAATGCAAATCTCTTGTAAGAGCGGAGGGCGGTCACAACTTTACAGTAGTCGACAGACATTTTCGTAGAACTATAAAATTCAAATATTGAATGCAACATTGTGTTGAAGATAAAGTCGTTTACAATAATATGAAATATTCATAAAAGGGAATCGACGGTGGCCACCGGAATCGCGAGCCGCGGATGAGAAAAAAACAAAGTGAACAATCGACTAGCGAACATCGGTCATGGGACAAGTCCAACAGTCAACATATATATTAAACATCGCAATGTCTTTATAAGGAACGTCCTTGGAACGCTTTGGTATAGGGAAGAGCTCGTACTCGATCAATATCGGCATCTTTTGTATCTTGTTCCGATCCTACTTATTGAGCGAATAGTTTAAGATTTTATCTCGCGCTCGGCATCGCGACACAAATGAAATATTGCCGAGACGGCTCGCTTCTCATGAAATATGTAATCTGATTAAGTATTACAATAAATGAGTCACGTTGGAAACTTAAAGAGCGCAACGACCATAAAATGGATAACTAATGTAGATCATGAAAAAACTGCGCAGTCGTATAAATATGATACGCTTAGGGTTTTTGAAAAGAAATAATAAAATTATTTATTTGTTTCTTGGTAAAATGGCGGCTGTCACAACCGTATATTATTTTAATCAGGTAATTAATTTATTATGATAGAGGGCCTTTCTTAGTTTCTTACGGCGCGAGCAAGGTAAGTACACAATTACCTATATTTATGCAAATTCTATTCATTCAAGTAAAGGTATTAAATGTTTCGCATTTATCGTTTATTTTATTACCTCTATATTAGTAGGTAAGGTAGAAATGTCGGTGTAAAGTAAGGTGTCCTACATGTCGTGTTTGGTATTTAAATGTACCTATTTTATGTTATTACCAACAAGTTAGTTTCACTTTAACATTGGACATCGCGGTAGTATTTTGTCCTTATTCGTTTGTTAATGATATCAAACAATCTGTAAGATAGACAATATAAATTGTAACGGTCTTTTTTCACCATTTCTTACACGAATTTCGCCAAATATGAATAAAGATAATGTCTATAAAAAGGAAACAATGTGAGTGGGATCTTGATAAACTCAATGTACGGAGATAGTGATGACTGCCACTACAATAAAGACTTAAAAAAAACGTAGATAATACAAATATTTTAGCGCGTTTAAATGTAACAAAAACATTGTTTGTGAGGCAAACTTATCATACATCAATTTGGAGGATAATAAAAGAGAAATGTAAATAAACAGGTGGACAAAGATAGTTAGGTAACAATAATTATCCGAGTTGGATTGATGAATAGACTTTTGCAAGGTAAAATCTTTTTTATTACTAACTAGGACACTTTCATTTGGAATGGAAAGTTAAAGTTGACAAAGGCAACCTTTCATCTGTTTCAACTAAAAGGAGAGAGATTTTCTCCAGTTTATTTATAGTTTCGCTTATTGACGGTATATAATTAAAGGTTTACCGTTTATGACAAGATCCGTATCAAAATATATTTGTCCAACAGCCAAGTAAATTATTAGGTAATCAATAACAACGATATAAAACTAATGATTTATTAAAGTTAATGACGCTATAAAGTTAATTAAGCCAACAAATTTTGTTGGTAATAGATGTAGGTAAGCTTTCATAGCAAATCTTCATCAAGTGAAAAGTAACGGAAAGTTCATACGCTGATAACATTGGAGCTTTTGACGTAATAAATGAAGACATTATTATTGTAACTAGGAATACAAACACGAACTGTCTCAATATGTCAAGCTTAATATAAATGTTTATGACTTGAAATAACTCAAACAATTATTACTAGCGGGAATTAACGGCTCTAGACAGAGTAAATTACCCTCGGCACAAAATCCAAATTTGTTCACAATATTTATGTTGACTCGTAAAATGGGGTTAACTAGGATCAATAAATAGTAATATGTTGATTTCTCCGCTCGCAAAACCTTCCTTTTATGGGAAAACGCAATTTTGAAAGGCGAGTAGTCATAAAAAAGTGATATTGGCAACTATTATGGAAAGAATATTCTGTTAACAGATCGTAAATCAGAAGATGCTCGAGATAAGGGCACATCCGGTGGATTCACGAAGCACAATCGATTTGGACTCATTATACGGCTATTGGCTGGCGCCGGTTATGGACATTCGATGCGCAATTTGTGTATTATTTGCATCGGGATTCAGCGGGACTGTGATCACGCGGAGGCTTTCTCAATATGAAAACAAACGAAGAGTCTGACTTACCGAAATCAGTACGATGTCTAGAAGCGACAACGGTACTTTGAAAACACATTTTTATAATATAATTTAAAATATAATACCATAGAAGCAGTATATAAATTATAAATCATAATACACAACTGAATTTTATAGCTATCTAATAGTTTAGAATTATAATATTAATAAGTGTGTCTGGGTTAATAATCACATAAATGCTATCGATAAATCACCGAGACCACGTTATTTTATTGATAGGTTTCCATTAACATATTGCAAAGAACATCCAGCAACTGTTTTTATTCGCGGTCAGTAAATGAGTAGGCGTGCTCTCCAATTTGTTGACGTTAAGGTCCTGATTGTATGTTTGTACGGGATCCTCGAGAACGCGAAATATCCGCCGAGGTGGGCGGTTCTCGAATGGCATTTGTTAAACTTATTGAGTCCCTTGTTATTATAACACGATCAATATTTGTTCGAACAATAATATACGCAAATCGTTTTATTCAAATACACAAGAAGTTTGGTTTAAATCAACGTTATGTAAATCGATATGTTATTGAGTAAGGCTATCTTACCAAGCCAATGCAATTTAGCAATCAAATAAATTGCGATATAGGCATATAATTTCACATTTCCCGGCCGTCTGTACAGGATATTACTTGAGACTTAAAAATACATAATATACATAATTATTTCCGCAATGGAAATATATTTGGTTCCTTGAAGAATAAATATCGCTCTCGAAACTTTGGGATTAGCCATTATTAATAGTTATAATTATTTTCAAGAGAATAGAAGACTTATTAGCCATCTAACGCTCGCGCCAGTAACAAATCTTTAGTTTAATTACAATTTGTGACAGCTCTAAACCCAATACCTATACAAGCATTAGTTTAAATAGTTTTAAATCATCGTATTTATAATGTACATAATTCATATTGAGATCGGATGATTTGGTACTCGCGTGAAATGTCGGAAGTGATCAAAGCGGGATCACGAAGCGCAGACGCGCGCTAACAATCCGCTAATAGACGATCGTGTTCGTGACCCCGCCTCCCGACCACAATAATAATGTCCGAACTGACGGATACTATTATTGCCTCTTGGTCGTTTACACAGCAACACCCACGTGTAGCCGCATAGCTAATATGATTTGCGACATAGTGTTTGAGATCAAATCTTAGGCGCACCACTCGCGAGACAGTAAATAAATAATGATTGGAAATTCAAATTATTTTAAATGGGTATGACCAGTGAGCGGATGATATCGATAATATTATTCATAACTGCTAAAGTAAATAACAAGCGCAAGTTATAAATACTCCATGTGCATAAGAATAAATATAAGACCAAGTTATGAAATGCACGCCGCTGTGGATACAAACAAAGTAAACGGTTTCCAGCTCTCAGCACAATCATCGATTTGCCGTGTGAAAACACTTCTTTACAAAACCATATTCTTTAAGTTTTGTGCCCAGCATATTTTTACTTACTCAAAAGTAATGACGCATTTCTTGCACTACTTAATTTCCAATACAGAGTAATAGATTGACACTTAAGTAAACACCGTTAAGATTACTAGATTTATAGGTTCCTAGGAAATTCCTTCAATCAATAATAAATTACATATTTCCTTTACATTTACTGACCACAAAGTTGCATCGAGATTCAACACACGGTTGATAAAAAATATGACTATTACGTACGCCTCAAGTGATAAAAATACAGACACGCCTTATCAATGCATGCGAGACAAGAACGCAATATTAAGGCTCCGGGCTATACAAGAAATATTAACATAATATTTCAGTTGTTGTTACAAACTGGTAGCATAGTCTACATACCCTTAATCTCTGATCGGCGACTGTCCACACGCGACTCGCGAAGTCATTCGAAGCTCCTACGATGTACGCTCCCGTCGCATCGAAGTCTACTGACATGACGCCAGCGTTAGAACCGACTAATGTACCCCTGCTTTCGACCATACCTGTAAATTTATAAAAGAACTGTTAATTAATTTTGAAAATTCGACCAAAAGGTTAAACAGATCAGTTTTAAATAATTTCTTTTCATGTTTTTATTGAAAATTAGGTATTTGGCTAAAAATCTTACAAGTCCGCCAGGCAGATTTCTAAAAGAAATCGGAATCGTATTTTTTTTTCATAGCGTAAACTATGTATGAGGTTGATATAGTAAGTTGAAATTTTGTGACGTAACTTATCATTACACTTTTTACCAACAAGTGACGTAACTGACGCCCTCAATTCATTTTACTAGGTATCTTTGATACGTTTTTCCTTCCTATTTTCATTGATTTAATAGAATTAATAAAATTGAAAATACACTCAAATGTTTTTTAGAAACCTACCTGTTTTTAAAAAACATTTCAGTGTATTTTTTTTTAGTCAAGTACAATATTATTCTCTGTCCGTTTTAAGAAGAATCTTTTGACAGATTATAGCAATGACGTGACGACAATGACGACGTTAAAGTGACGTCGTTAGTTCGATTTAATTTGAAATAAAAAAGCTGGAGTGAAAAAACATGTAGGTACGTATTTGCCAAGGTTTCCGTACAATAATTAGGTATGTTATAGGAAAATCCATATTACCATGTGAGATAGTGTATCCTATCAATAAAGCAATCCATTTTAATATCATTGTCTTCGTAGCAATAAAATTTGCGTATACGCGTCACAGGAAAATCTGTTTATTTCATGAGTCATAACGACAAATCTTCAGTTAACAAAATAAATTTCGTACCTATAGTACGAACAACGGTTTATTCATTAACAACAGAAGTTCTCACGGCACTTCGTTACTTTTACATGGACTGCTACAGTTAGCTTTCAGTTTATCCCACCTAACTGGATATTATGCAAGCTTAAAATCTAGACAGGATTTGAATTGAAGAAACAATTAAGCAGCAACACGATAAGGACATGTAGTAGACTCGAACCCAGGCGTAGACGTCAGCAAGGAAAGATAGCACCAACTGGTTTTGATTATTTAGGGGTAAAATATTTATAGCTATCGGCTTGGCAGGCGTCGACCGGAAAGCGACTGGCGACATGTTGGAAGCTTATAACTTTATGCATGCGGAAAATCTTTATTAGCAGTAAAACGGCATTCTCGCAATACAAGTACGATTCAAACCGCGAGAATAGCACTGTTGACATTAAAATAAAGAAGATTACAACACAAGAACACGTGTCTCTGTTTTGCATGAATGGCCACGCAAACCATATTATTTTTATAGTTATGAATGATATTTGAAGCTAAAGTAAGATATTAAATACTTTTTGGAAACCACACTTTGATTAATACATTTTTTTGTCACAGGGCAGAAAATATTTGTTTGATTTTAATAGCTATTAGCTAGTTACCCCTGCAAAATGGGAATTATGAGGTTATTCATAGGAGCGATGTATGCAGATTGCTTACTTTTAGTAACATCCCACAATTTGACTTTTCTATCGGCACCGCCTGTCGCCACGATTCTGTCCGTCGGACTCCATTTCACAGCATTGACTTCGCCATCATGAGCATCCTGATAATAAAACGCAATCAAATTTGAAAAATGAAATAGTGAAATAAATATTGCTAGGTAAGTGAATTAAACTGTTTAAAATTTGCACCTGTCCTGAATGCGATCGTTATAGAATCATGCAAAATTAAAACAAAAGAATTGATGTAGATATTAAAAGAAGCACTTATGTATGAAGAGTTCTCCGCAGTATAAACATAAACAGCTCGAGTCATAAAACTATACTAAATATTCAAAGTTAAAAGCATCCCGTTCGGAATCGTTTTCGACACGGCTTTGCCAGACTAAGTGCCAGGGTGAGTAAAGTCGATCATAAAACAAGTTTACGTAATAACGGAAAATATATTTGTTCGTCGGACTTTTTATAAGGAATTATCCTATCTAGTTAAATGTATAGTCGAAATTTAACAAGTTATCCAAAAAATATTTAAAGTGGTAAAACAAAATGTTCAAAATCAAATTCACTATAGATATAGCCATGAAGGTTTCATTTGAATTCTCAATTCAATTTAAAAAAAGTTTAAGTGATAAAAATATAAGGAGGTAAACTTACAAATCTCAATGCAACCTTATTAGGTAGAACAGTTGCGTAAAAAGGCATCGACTCCAGTATCTTGTCCTCAGAGCTGCCTGAGCCACTACTCCGGCTACCACTTTCTCTAGCCGCCTCCTCCAGTTCTTTCCGCACCTTATCACTTTTCTTTCTGAAAGAAAACAGTTCCAACTCACATAAGACGAATTTCTAAATACATTTCTTGTTACTTTTATTACCACTTTGTCCTTTCCTCCGCGAAGCCATTTTGCAGCAGGTTTATTCTCTAAATTCGTTCATTTATACAACCTATATGTTTCGCCCAACCAATGTAAACTAACATGCAAAAAATAACATCATCAATTATTGTACATTAGTTTAGCCGTATGCGTCCAAAGCATGTAGTTGACTAGAATTCCTAAATGTTTAAAATAACCACATTTATATTGAGGTGTGTGGACAATACTCACAAAGACTGACTTTAACTAAAACAATACTAATACTGTTAAGATAGACATATGTATGTTCAAGAAGTGCAGTTTGTTATTCAACGCAATGGGTACGGTCTACACACACCAATAAACATGCCAAAATTTCGGGTTAATAGTTCCTTAAACAGAATATTCACACAGAAAATTAAATAACAAAATGCTACCAGATACATAACATCAGTGCGCAATCCAAAAATCTCATGCAAAAATGCATTCTCAACTCAAAATAAAATTGCCCAACTGAAATATTATTATGTTAGACGATAATAATCACACTCTATTTATATTTGATTGATGTGGGAATAAATATAACAAAATAGATACAATTATAGATCAAACGTAATGTGAATCGATAAAATTAAGATCACAGATATAAAGATGAGCGGTCGAAAACAAAATAAACATACGTTACTTCAAAGGTGCTATAAAAACTGTAAATATACAAACGTGCGTACTCGGAAACAAAAAAACGTGTTTATTGTTATTAATATTACAGAAATGCTGTACATCATTTCATTGACGTTTCTACTCTTCTTACTTATTTACATTTTGCCAATCGAATGTTATCAGTAAGAGATCTATAGTAGCAAGACCTCATTGGTTTAATGAGTTTTTTTTGTGCCCAAAAAGATGGTAAATTAAAGACAGTACTCTGAAATAAGTAGCAGTTACATAAACGACAATGTTACCTCATAATTTGTTTTGCTTTTTATCGTATCAATCTTTGTGGAATAACTTTAGATGCAAGAACTAACCTTGCGTGTTATATTTATAGATTGAATACACGTTATTGGATGCGTAATGAAAATTCTCCAAGATTTAACGTCGCAAACTGAGAACATGCACACGTAATCAAATGAAATTTAGTAAGTAGGTAAATAATATGACGCGAATAATATTCACGTATGAAAGTTTGTTACTTTGATTGACATCGACGAACACTTTACATAATGAAAAAGGTTTCATACATAACTTTAGACTGAATGCAAACGACAACATGTTTGTTACAGTAAAGGAATAGGTAGGTATGACTAAGATTTCAATCAATTTTACAACCAAGAAAGAAAATGAAATTATGAGTCAGTTTCAGAGTGCAGTTAAGACATAAATATATGGGCCATTTTTATGAAGAGATATATGTTCAATAATGAACGCCACAATGCCTTCAAACCACCACATCATCATTCACATTATGTCAAACTCACCCGAAACTAACTCTACCAAACGTGTTGATGAAAAACGCGGTAGGGTTGCTTGACCTGTTGAAGAAATTAGACAAAAAGAAGCAAAAACAAAAATATTTGGGATACTTCTGCAAGCCATGTAAGCCTCGCGGCACACACAAATCCCACTCTAGTAACAATACGCAAATAAAAATACACATTAAAAACACAAAATAACATTAATAATGTGCATTAACTACTTTTATTTGTCACGCACAAATCTGGAAATATACAAATGGCTTCTACAAAAGTTTGTGTGTGCAATGGTCCGTTTATGCGTGTCAAATATTCTACAGTGCAGTGCACATCGAATCTATGGTAGCAGCGACATTCACTTGAAAACTTCATTGCAACTATAATACTCACAGGCAAAATACATTTCAAATTTATGAATATTGACCGTATGCCCCAATAAAAAATACACATTTATTTTTTACAATAAAATGTAACAGTCGCCTCCTGTTTACTGAATATGGTGCCATTTAAATAAGGACTAAATAAAAATAATATAAAACAAAACCTTACATACTGAAATAAAACATGCCATAAAGTTAGATGAATATAAAAACAAAAAAGAAATGATACTCACTTGAGGAAATGTTCATTTTCTTCATTCATTTTATCCGCATCTTTAGCTTTGTACTTTATAAGTCTCTCCACTAACGACCGATTTTCGTCCTATGAACAAAAAAGAACACTTCATAAACTTGTAATGAATTTTCACTGAGACAACATGTTGCAAGGGATGTTACCCTTTTAAAGGCCCGTCGCATCTTTAGTATCTACAGTAAACAGTCCTTTCTTGAAACCAAATAACTTTTCACTCGCGAAAATGTCGAAAACTAAACTTATTTTAAAACGACCTTCACAAGGAAAACATGAAAATTATCTTGGGAATCACACTGAATCCTGACACACTGCCACGAAATATTCTATCAAACTGAATGTAAGTGATGTTACTTGAGACATAGCTATAAGTATTTCATACACAGCTGTTATCACGTGATCATCGTTAAATATACAGTATGTTTCAATTTTTGGTATCCTGGACAATAAGGAATTGCAATAAATCCTATTATTTTGAGATATATTGGTATAATGAGGTTTAGAGGGAGTCATGAGGTCGTCGTTCTATTAATGTAAAGGCCGACATGAAATGAGGATTGCTTGCCCTAGTCGGCCGACGTGGTTTGATATATTAAGTTGTCGATGCGCTTTGTCGGCTTCATGTCAGAATCGTTATCTTGTAGCAATTATTGCCAATTATAAATAACACAGTTCAGTGAGTAGAGGCTCGTGTTTTCTATATCAACATAACTATGAACACACACACAGTGTCTGTAATGGGATTGGTATTTTTTATTGGTACTTATAGTAGCTGATTAAATTTAATTAGTTTTTTTATGCGTATAGCACTACAGCGTTGGTTATAATATCTAATTTGATTTCTTTTTTCTAGAGAATTAAAAACCTATTAATTAAAACTATGTACAGCTTATAAAATTGGAACATTATCTTCACAATAAATCTAGTAACAGCGGCAATTCTAGCAATTATTTCTATAAACTCGTACATCAGCATTTTTATTACATGATGAACACGTTAACATATTTCGAAGCAAATTAATGTGAGAATAACAAAAATAATTAGAAGATATAATTTAACAAGACGGAATATGAAACACTCTGCATATTATTATAAAGACAAGCTAGAATCAGCTTGGATCGATGCCAAATTTTAAATGATGCTATAAAAACCAAAAGTTCCACTGGAAAAAGTTCATAACGACCCGCAGTACTATGCCAAAAATATTTTGCTCAGTATAAACAAAAGCATGCAAGCATCAAACGTAGTGGAACGTATCTTTTTTGTATGTATTTAAGACTGAAACTAACGATGAACTTTAATTATCAGAGATAAAATCTTTGATTCATTGCTGGTTCTCGGTTTTAAAAGTTATTTTGGAATAAGTGCTTGGTGTGAAAAGGCGAGAAATATGTGGTACCGTAAAGAATAGAATCGTGTGCGTATCGTTGCGATTTCTGAATGAATAACAAGTGACGTGTGTACGTAGCGACTTGTTATGAAATAAAATATGTAGTGCAGTTTTATTTATATCATGGTGTTAAAGTCCGTTTAATATGAGAGAAAGTATAAATTATGATCTTAGTATCGTTTCTTGCTTATTTCTTGTGACTTTTAATTTAAAGTGCGTAATTTAATAAGAAAAAATATTTATAATAAAGCTATTACAATTCGGAATATTAAAAGTTTGTCAGGTAATTAGAAAAGCAAGTCTTAACTGCATGAATATTAGGTATACGATGGCTTAACAGCGGTTGATGACTTAATCCTTTATAGGGCTGATCGTACAATTATGGATGCTTTTACAATATTTTTTTACGATTGTAGCAAGTATAAGTTCGATATCTTAATGGTCATATTAATAAAAGGCATTAAAAAGCTAAAAAGAATAAGTGATATAAATAGCGTATTTAAGTTTAAAAGGG
Source organism: Trichoplusia ni (assembly GCF_003590095.1). Classification (NCBI taxonomy): domain Eukaryota; kingdom Metazoa; phylum Arthropoda; class Insecta; order Lepidoptera; family Noctuidae; genus Trichoplusia; species Trichoplusia ni. The sequence continues at coordinate 6,857,827 of NC_039485.1, forward strand.
TAATAATCTTTAATAATTGCTAGAGTAAAAAAAAACCGATGTCGGTAAGTAAGGTTCGATTTTCAAGTAATTTTACATTAAAACTAACCAAAAACCTTTTAGAAATAAGACCAGAATTAGATGTATGGAACCTTTTTTGTTTTGCATCTTCTGTTCTATTTTTTACTAACATGGCTCAGTTTTATCCAATGATGATTTAGGCATGGGCGAAGCTTATAAACTCTTTTGTTTTTTGTTTGTTGGTTTGGTCTATATGTGGAAAGATCTGCCTGCTTGACCGTATTGAAGGTGATTTAAATTATGGAAGAACTAAAAATGGAAAATGAAAAATTGTTTTATGAAAAATTCACCTCCGTATTTTTATCTAAAATGTAAATAATACAGCTGTTTACGTAGCCTTTTCCAAAAGTACGACTTTTTATGTGATCCCGCCCATTTACATAGAACGATTATCTCTCTGAGCTTCACATCCAAGCTTTAGGTTTTTCTTATATAAACTTACGGCTAGAAAGATATCAGATCCAGACCAAGTTCTCCTTAACATGAACAGGTTACTATTTTTATTAGAATATGGCATTACCGCCATCTAGCCTAGATAATAATAATTTAAATGCCACATTACACACTAAAATCGAAATAGTAATGAAACCAACCAAGCCCTGATTGATACGTACTCTATTTTTGCAGCTTACTAATATTAACGCGGGCAAAGCCTTGAACTAAACCTTATTTAATATTATGCAATAACCAAACAAATGACCTTTAATTCTAAAAATTTTAAAACTATAGTCCATCACAGAAACACTTGAAAACGAATATGGCAATCTTGCGATTTTAGCAAGAAGCCGCAAGTTCAAATCGTGCAACAGGTTTATTTATTTTTTATTTTCTCTAGTAACTAAAACTATTCTAATCCAAGCTATCTGTCTAGTCAAGACTATCTTGTGTGATCTTTGATTTCTTTATGCAAATCGTGACAACTAAGCAATCGTAGCGATGCATGTAAAACAGCAAATCTATCAACTTAAAATTCTCAACACCTACACTTTGACCAACTTTCGTCCTAATCGGATTTCACCACGGCATACAAGGTACGGCTATTTATTAACTACCACGAATCTATCAATCAGGAGGTGTTGCTACATTAATGTTAATCAGTTTTGCAAGCTAACACACTTATGAAATAGAACAGAAATGCTTTTAATAATTTCCTGTACAATAAAAAAAAAAATGACTTCGATGTAATGGTTGAATTATGTTGAAGACGTTTTTGGTATGATTTCTTTGTTAATTTTAAAGACAAAGACAGCTAATACAATGTTTTAATTAAATTAATTTTATTTGTACAGATGCTCAAATATTGAAATGAATTTATCAATGGAACTCGTGAAGGTTTCGCTTTCAATTTCTGTTTTTTGTAATGCTTTACATGTGTTTTCCTTAACCGACTAGTTTGTAAATTATCTGTCCCATAGACTTATATGTTTAATATGATTGGATAAACAATATCAAGTCACCGAATGCACGAAATATTTTCTATAAAATTTTATGGAATCAAATACTATTTCCGTTTTAATTAATAAAGCTTTGTCATTTTTCGGTAGAGTGATGACAAATGGGTATGCTATTTAACCCTCCCCGGCCAAATCCACCAGAGAGCCTCTGCATTCCCTCCTGCCTAAGCGGAAAAGTGTCACAAAACGGAATATTACAATAACACAATATCCAAACTCAGAAAGAATATCCTCTTTTTATGCTGTCTGTTAAAAAATCAGTCAAGTACGAGTAAGATTCAACATGATGGACGTTGCGTTCAAATAAGTTAAAGAAGGAGTCGTAGTAATACGGATCCATTTATACCCTGTAGTACGAAATTATTACTAGGCTCAACTCAACCAGTTTTACAAGTTTATAAAAATAGTACCTTAATCTATATTTACACTTCACACGAACATTAACAAAACAGGACAACCCAACTTAGTTTATCTGAGTTGTTTGAGATAAAAGAAACTAATTAGCAAACTAATAAAGAGTCGGGACCACGTGTCGTTCGCATGTGTTTAGCGTGATTCTAAGAGATACACTGTTGGAATTACGTAAATTAGATGAAGGAATATAAAATGATAACTGAATTTAGGTTATTCTCCGTCTTGTCTGAATTGTCTAAATCTCGCTGGGTTAAGAATAAGAATTTAAGATGGTTTTATCATGTGATCACAATAAGTATTGCAAACACACCATTTTATTTTGTTTTGGGGGAAATCCTAATCGACTCTAGCTCCTTTAAGGGAGGGAACGTGTAGTGTCAGACTTTTACTTACTAAACCTAACTGCCCAGTGACGTCAGCCGCGTTTTATGCTGACACGTGGAAACGCATAGCATTATATCACGTGCCGACCGTCGATACAGCTATTTTATAATTTAAATTTTTGATTATTACTCAAGGTGTAAAGTTGCTAAAAAAATAATTATAATTTTAGAATAGAGCTGAGTGTTCACTAGTGGCTGATGATAATGTTAGATTTATGATACCTGTGCTTTCCTTAATTTCTCTTCTATTGATGCAAAAGCAATTTGTAATGCCTGATGCTCGTCTCTTAAAACTTGATTGAGTCCTTGCAATTCAGCCATATTTGTTTCATACATTTGTATTTCAGCACGAAGGGATGCTATGACAGCAGTTGTTTCTGAAATTCTAAAGAAAAGTATTTTATGAGATGTCAGTTTTCTTGAGACATAACATTTAAGGTGCAGGTTTTTTTAATATAATTGAAAAATAATTAGTCTCTATTACATTATCTAAAACCCTACATTTATATAAAATAAGGCAAGAAATCTGAATGAAAATAACTCTTTCAATTTTAATATACATGAATCTGGTTACATGATATAAATTTTTTAAAAATACCACATTGTATACCAAAAAAAAAACATAAACTTAAGAATCTTCGGCAAATGCAAACAAATGCTTGTAATGAGCTGTGTACATTGCTTTTTAGCACTAATCCGGCTGGTGTACCTGCAGTAACTTGTGCATAGTGGTCATTGAGACATTGAGCTATGCCACTTCGCAATGCACACAGATAAATCCAAAATAAATATTGAAGTTTTTTTATATATTTATGATTCCATCTTTCTGACCATAATTTCGAGAAAAAGAGAGGGTGCATGATGACCTTATTCACCATAACTCATTTTTATCGAATATGGTAGAAAGACTGATAGAAGCTCTGAGGAAGAGGGAGACCAAGAAAGAAGTACATTGACCAACTCAACGAAAACATAGAAGTTTCAATATATGAGGATGTGAAATAGGTGGCACAGAATAGAGAAAGTTGGAAATGGTAGTACCAACAAATGTGCAGCATTTGATCTGATGAACTGACTGTTAATACCACATACACCAATATGTCAACACATCAGCCGTCTTTGATATTGGCACAGGCTGTTATCCTTACACATGATAATGCTTCTAATTTTTAAATCAATGACTTTTAACAGAAGCTAATAAAAATACTTACACTATATCTTTTGCTTGTAATTGTTTCTCTAACTCATGCACTTTCTCATTGAGACTCATTATCTGTTGAGCATTCTCTCCTCTCCGTCTGTGCATAGATGTGAGTTCTTCTTGTTGGATAAGAATTTTTTGTTCCAAAGCCTGAATCCTTTCATTGTTGGCAGTTCCTGTAATTTTCAATTAACAATGTTAGATTAAAACATAATAACATAGTCATAATTTTTATCAAAAAAGTTTGTTTATTAAAATTTCTTATGTTAAATTGCTGACAAGTAAAAAATGAACAGTTTTATGAAATATGCCATATTAAGTTAGTAAGCAAGTTGGCAATTGTTGGAAATCATTTTCCTGTGTATGTAAATTTACAAAAAAGAATATTTTAGGTTATAACCAGATTATTGTATTAATGACTAAATTTAATAATAAAAAATGTGACTAATACTCACCGGTGCCTGATAACACGCTATCTGTTCCCGTAAACCGTATTCTTTCATTCAATAACGTTAATTGCAGGTTTTCATTCTTTAATGTATTCACATTATCAAACAGTCTGCTCTCTGAAAGATTCAAGTAAAAGTATAATTAACACATGAAAGTATTATTATATCACTTAACACACTTTCTCTGTATGATTCTTATTAGATTTCTCTGAGAAAATTTCTTACAAATCTATTGCCTGCTTTAAATACAATACTATATACTCTTACTTACTAATATGTTTTTTTGTGATATATGTATCTAAATAAATTCAAGTTTTATAATACTTTTTGGATAAATGTCATAATAAATGATTATCATAGACATCTTAAATTTGTTTGACAATTTATGATGGTGTAATTAATTTAGGAGTGTCATCATTTTAGAACTGAATTAATAGTATACCTACAACTTTATTATGTATTCAGTTACTCTGTAAAACAACACATTAGCATACAATATGAAAGATTACTTTCATAGAAATAGACAGGTAAACATAAGGAAATTATCATTCATCAAATTTTATCACTGGTATCTAATCATAAAGCAACACCAGTGACATGTATTCAGAGGCATGTCACTACCACAAATAATACTGAAGGAGACAACTTGGTACATGTTTTCATTTCATTGTATAGGTTATTTACGTTATTCGAGGGTTCATTCCATTGTGATAGCAATACTTGTAAATAATGTAGGTTATAAACAAACCGCCTACAAATGTAATTAATTGCTGTGATAACAAATGAACTGAAGCACAAACTATCATCACGGAACAATGGATTATTAGCCTAGTGATAAATCCCGTCTATTTAATATATTACTTAAATGACAACACAAAGAAGTCCATAGGTTAAGTTACTTACGAAAAGATATTATGTCCTGAAAAGCCACAGTTTCGCATTTATTTCTAGCCTGCAATTGGCTAACAATGTTGCTTCTCCAACCACTACCTTCCATTTTTATTTTATAGTTCATAAACTAATGCAAATTAATTAATATGTGAACTTATGATCAAAACAAACAGATGTCATAATGTTCAACGGTGCTCATTCTGTTAGAACAAAGAGAAAAGTTGATGTTTATTTTTGTTTATTATTTCTGCGCAATTAGCAAGTGCTATAATGCTCTAATTACGACAAGAAAAGCAGAAATTTCAGAGAATTTCATATATTTCTGTGCACGAAGAATGACAATACGTTAACTCACAATTGACACTGACACTGACTAAATTGAAATGACAACAGTGACACTGACAGTTAGGGACGTCTTTGTACATATTTCATTATTCGACTATTACTTTTTTAAGTTTATAATATATTTTCTCTCTATAATATTTTCTCTCACATAAAAATAATTTTGGAAATATATTTGTAACCTTTAAGGTTAAGTCACCGGGTATTTTTTAATATTACAATATTTTCCAAACTAACTTAAATCCTACAAGTTATTACGTTGCTATTACAAGGATCATAAATTTAAGATCGGACTAAATGGAATGATTTATTAAAAGTATCATTTTTTTAACGTGATAAGAATACAAAAACACAATAAACATTGGACGAGTGGGTACAGACATTATACAATAACACAATAATGTATTCAATCAAATGCAGAAGGCAATAACCCCAACTAAAATCCGCTCTTATCTGTAAATAATAAAAGTGGGTACCTAGGTTTGTGACCTTCATAATGAACAATGCTTGTGTTTGCGATTATAAAACTGCGAGGATTGCTGCTATTGCTAGTCTATTGTAACGGCAACTTCAGTTTGTACAGTTTTAGAGTCAATTTTTCCAGTGTAGCGGTACGCGAACTTTATATTATTATATTGTAATGTATGATGCTTCAGTGCGTAACAATTCAATGCTCCGAAAGACTTTCCCTTGTAAAGAACCCACTATTCAACCGTTTTGACGTTTTTGCTCTATTCCAAGCCCTTCGTATGTCCTCATCTGGTTATTATTTTATTATGTAGGTACCTCGACTAGTCAACTCGTACTGAGTGGATCACTAATAAGTATTTAGGTACCGGCCTAAGCATATTTTAGGCAAACTATACCTAATGATACCTGGTGTTACGGCTACAAAATAAATATAAATTACCGCATAACTAATTTGATAATAGATGCACCTTACTAATTTAATATTTGAAATTGTATGGGTTGGTACCTACCTATCAAAAACATTTTTTACGTACTGCTTTGTAGTACATAGGTAATTGTTAAAAACAAAGTTGAAGAAACGTATTTAGGGACAAGCTTAAGCTTCTGGATCTAACTTAACCAACTTGCTTAACATCTAGGGAATACCTTCGATCCTAAAATGTTAATATAAATGGAAACAATTAGGTCACTTACGGAACACAGAATTAGACAAATAATAAATAGCCAGTGATGAAAGTAATGTAATTCTGAAAAATACAGAGATAAGTAATTTTGTTGTTGCTGATGATAAGTACCAAGCTGAGCTTGTATAAAATAGATGTAAGTTTTTACTCTTTTGTAGTACCTACATTTCGTTATTTATGTATCTACTCTTGATAAATTAGTAGATACTATACACCATACGAAGACTAATTTGTTGATCATTCGTTAGCAGATAAATAGAATGTTTGTGAATAAAAACGTACAAACATACTATAACTACTTATTTTTATATTTTTGGTATGACGTGTTTGGGAAAAGGAATTCAGATCTGGTAAGACACCGGGAGGCACCAAGTCGGCACTAGGAAGTAGTACTTTTAAATTTATAGACCAAAAAGGCAAGAGCGTTTCTGCTTTGAGATCCTTTCATTAAACGGTCTATTTTGCTAAAACGCAAATTCGGAAGCGATAACGGTCATATGAAAATAACTGTAAAAAAGTCTGCCCGTACATTCGTTCGTTCTTCTGAATACTCAGAAAGTACCGCAGTATTCGGGAACTAAATTTATTACCTTTGAAATTTCTACTTTACAAATTACCTATGAGGAGTATTGGCAACGGTTAGTCCGTTCATTTTTCACCATAAAAAGTATTTTACAAATTATCAACAAACTTTCTTTTACTAACGGATAAGACACCAAAATTTATAGTTCAAAAATATCCGTCCGAATAATAACAATAAAAAACAACACAAAATTTTACTTAAAAAAGAAGGGGTTCAGAAGCCTTACGTGTTAGTCATAACCTACTTATGTTAGTTAATTGGACCAATTATCTGAAACGGACATAATCATAATTGACCTCTTAATTATATGTGTACCTTCCTATATTTCATTTGTTTAGGTAGGTACTAAAAAAGGTTAACAATCTTTTATTAGATAACTTAAATTTAATTTTGATTTGGTAAGCTTCATTTTACCTTAACGTTTTATAAGGCGCGTTTCTTTTTTAAAACTCTTTTTTTTCTACGAAAATCCACCTTACGATTTTAAAGTAAGTAAAGAAATGGTTAAATAATTATAGACGTTAAAATATGAATGTCTCTTTTAGATAACAAAGGTAATAAAGGTGGGATAATATAAAATTCTAATCTTATAACTAGACCAAAAAAGTCTGTACCCACTTCTTTAATGACTGAGAAGTCCGTATCTACTTATTTTTATGTACATACATTATATTATTTCCAAGAATTGTTCTTGCATTATTTTTAAACTTATAAAGAGCGAAACAAAGCATTATTTTCACAATATTAAATTGCTTCATCATTGTTTCTCTTTATTCAGCCTTTGTGCCAGTTAGTGAATTTGTTAGTCTATTATTTCTTCGGATAGCCGACCTAAATAAACTAAGCTATTCAGTAAGCAACCAGGAAGCCGATTCTGCTATTTTGCAATGGCCGATAATTTATAACTCGTTCAATCATATTTTTTGAGGGAAAATAAATGCGATCCGTTTATAAAATACGCGGATAGCCGAGTGTTATAGTCACCAAGTCAAATCCACTATGCGTGACAGGTCGCGCGTTCGATCCTCGTGCAGGACAAGCAGTTATCCACGAATGCATGTTCTGAGTAGAGGTATTTTTTTTCGTGTACTGAACTAAATGTTTAAAACACCACATAAAATAGAGCGGGAGACATTCTATAAAATATAACATACTTATAATAAGTATTTTAAGGCATGCTTTGCACAGTATTTAACATTTCCATAATCTTATTATTGTACCTACTAAAATAACTCAATACAAAATAGATATCTAGATAAAAATAACACCAACAATAAGATAATGACATGCAAATAAAGAGCTACACTGAATATGCAACGGAAATATAAAATAGCAGTTAATATGCAAAGGTACTTACCCACCTTGTAAACGTTATCATCCTCCGTCAATGACCTCATTCATCTGGACTTCGACTGTTACTATTCAATTAAGGATTGGAAATTCAATTATAAGTTTTGAGAGTCAGAGCTGAGAGCTCGAGGTATGCGCTCAGGCGTCTAAATTAATTCGTACTTTGAGATATGATTATCTATTTACCGTTAAGACCACTGGGATTAAGAAGTGGTTCCAGTTGCGTTTATTGCAACGGATATAAACAAAAAACTAGAAGGGCTCTAATAAAAGTAGTTCTCGTTTTATTACGGCAACTTTGTCGTTATATCTTTATGGTATCAAAGTTTATCATCATAACATTTCAAAATAGAACGTATTCAACGTGAGCCATAAAGCAACATTACATTACGACTGTATTAATAGTACAGATGATTCGTTTTCTTTGTATGGGTTATCTTTTTTAATAAACTGAGTGGGCTATTTTTATTTCTCTTTACGGAATGAAGTGATAAATATAAACATCCTCGAAAAGGTTTCTGCAGTACGATATGACGCAGGTATTTATTTACTTATTCATATTTGTTGCTACATCATTATAATATAGCTACTGCCGCAACCCGTAATTAAGTCCTATTTAAAGAGTTATGTAGGTGGTTTGGTGACCTTGCTTAATTGTGAAAGGCTATTTAAATGTTTCGTTATTTGCGCTTTTAGAAGACGACAATCATGAAGTTTTATATGAAATTCAGCTCAAAAATTAACGAAACTCAAATTAATACCTGCTTACATTTATTTAACAGCAATACTTTCAATTTTAATGTTACTGTGTTGTTGTTTTATTACTTAGTAATTACTAATTTATGTTCATGACAGTACATAAGAATTACCTAAGGCCGAAAATAACGGACTGCTTGAATTCTTCATTCTTCAATCTTTAAAAACGAATCAAGAGTACGATAATCCTGTGAATCAGTCAAAACCTGCGCTCTCCTCCATAAGATCTATAAATTTCTGAATTTAAAAACTGACTCATCAGTCAACCAACAGCTCGGACGGAGAGTCTACCGCCAAGTCTCAAGGTAATGCTATTGTGGGTGTGGAAGAGAGATTTGAGGTCTTGGTTGTGGATACACGGACGGCATAATGAGTCCTTAGACATTATTCTCGATAATCTCTCATGAATCTATCCCATTCTCACAAAAACATTATTCGAGACTATAAAATCAATGATAGCCATCCGTATCTGCACCTACTTTGCTGTTTTAATAAATGAGTTCGTTAAGTACTTTCGGGATTAAAGAAACTGGCAACAAAATCTGTTTAAATTGCACCTTTTAATCTGGACGAGACTCACAAGTTTGCGGCGCACTGCTTACCGGGTAACAACTACATCTTAGTCCGGGCTAACTGGCTTAACACTGCGGAATTCTAGTACCTTACTAATTAAGTTTGTATCGTCGATATCCTTTTGCTTTTCGCTGAGAGTTCGACAATCGGCGTATTATGTCGATGTTTGAGATACTTACCAATTAGGTACATTCCTTGCGTTTGGCGAGGGGTAGGTAAGCCGGGTTTAAGCTAAAATGAATTATTACTACTGGACGAAACAGAAATAAAAATGGTAATGTGGTTCTGGATAATTACCAGGTAAATGAAACAATCCGTAGGATCATCATAAAAAGTTCAGAATTCGTTTTCCGACTTCGGAGACGAGGAAGGGGAATATTTATAAATAGATTTTTCATAATTGATAAGTAAAAATGTGCACAAAAAGAATACATTTTGCAATGTCCACATCAAACTCTTTTTAATGATACCATACTTGGACTAGTAGCTTCAATAAAAATTTCGACCCCACCACCTAAAAAAACGAGTTAATTTTCGACCCAGAGGATATTTCGGGTACACCGGGACTTATAATTATAAAAAGGGACAGTCCAGTTCAAAACGGGACGTCTGGTCAAGTTATATTTAGCCAAGCTTGAATTTAAAATTTGAAATTAATTATTGACTGAAAGTGATTTCCGCTGAAAGATACATGGCACCTTGAACTTTTTATTGTTAAAGATGTTTCTGACATCCAGAAGTCATTAGAAGCTTAGCTTAAGACTTCCTTACATGTTATTTATACACAGGCTAACCAAATCCTGAAACCTAGATGTCGTTGATAAAATTCTCCGTTGTTACTAAGCCGTCCAATTTCTTTAAAGTTCTATAAACATTTCCTCAAGTAATTATTATATGTTGCTGATAATATTAACTAAGAAGTTGTACCCTACTTTTCATATACCTAGGCAACTATAGCAGCTCATTTGTGGCAAGAAACTAATAATTTCAGACATGACAAGTTTCTTTTCATAAAGTTTGTAGGTTCTAGCGTTCCCGTATTACACGTAGGTGAACGGGAAGTTTTATCGAACAGTATTTTTGCTTTCTGAATACATGCGCCGTCTTATTAGTCTAGGCTAGGTTACACGCACAAGGTTAGGTAGGTAATATGATTCTCCGTTTTACGAAATTCTAAAGCAACCCTAATATGTTAAATGTTGATATTGCTCGTAGGTATAATGTATAAAAATCCAACGTCTACAATGACCACGATGAGATCTCTTGCCAACAGAACAACGAACCAGATGCTTTTAGATTTCCAACAGCTTTTCCTTTACTACAGAGTTTAAAACGAAACTTGGAAGCTTCACACATGTATTATTTTTTTAGTTTAATTTTTATGACGTAATTTCAATGTCAACTGAATGTGTTTCAATTAACCTAGTTACCGTTTAGCGAATGTATAAGGCATATAATTTCTTGAGCACCAACATTTTCTTCAAGAATTTCCCAAAGCATCTTCAAGACAATTGAGTGGTTTAGTTTTACCAAGTGTCTCGTTAGAGATGTCTTGCAGAAAGACTAATGCATTTAGGACGCTCACTAGCGGGACATTAGAACATTTGCGCTCAGAATATCTGCTATAAAACCCTTAACAAGTTTCTGTTAGGTTTTCCTCGATGAAGTAAGTAATTAATTTAAACTTTGAAATGTGGGTAGCGTATAGAGAAGTCTGAGTTTTCGAGAAGGAAGGTATGTTCGTAAGGAGGTTTTAATGTCTGAAGATTTAAAGTCCATTTATGAGAGTTTTCAATATAACAATACACCTACCGCTTCTGGATAATACAATCACCTAGTAGTTATAATAATGTTGAATTGCTTGAAAAACGTAGGACATGGTTTAGATATATTATATGGGCGGAATTTATATTTCACATAGCGCAGGCTTCCTCATGTTGAAGGTATTTGATGTTTGGAGTGTAAATTTTTCGAAATAAATAAAGAATTTTATAGAGTTAAACCTTAGAACTTACCTAAGTTACCTATCATTTTTGAAAGCACTTTCCTTAATCTGCCAAAAGCTGTAGTAGGATTTCTTATAAACTCTGTTACCTTTATAATTTTATTTACCGTCATGATGTAGAAGTAGTCACCTATTTATTATAAAATAAATCGATTATAAAGTTTTAGAACCGCCCCCCAGGCGTTGTGGGGCGCAATATATTCGGCTTAATAGTGTAATTTTGCAGGCTCTTGCAATATCTTGCGGTGAACTCGACCAACCCTCTGCCGACCCCTGACAGACGCCAGATTGCATGCAACATTCTGTCGTTAGCAGATGAATATAATACCTCACCGGCTACTGTTTACTCCTACACTTTCTACAAATTAAACTAATTACACATTGAGCAAAATAAGATCGTTAATAAAGTGAGTAAATACACGTTAGGTAAAAAAATGTCGCAAAAAAGTTAACAACAAACATAATGAATGTGATCATCTCATCAAATATTTATTTCTGCGTAATAATAACGGTTATCTCAAAAAAACTGAGTTTGCCTAAACTATATATTTAAGTATCATATACGTACCTATGAAAGGAAATGTTTTATAAAAGTTTGATGAACCAGCAAAATGCCCGTAGCATTAGGTACAAGGTAGCAGATTATTAATGAATATTTAACATCAATAGCTATTTGGAAATCTTATCTGAAGGAATAAAGAGGCACAAACGCCGCACAAGAGCAATAAAAGGTCGCGAGTTTCGAACCATACATTATTTATAGGGGTTCTATCGTCAGCTTTGAAATCAATATAGGAAAAAATCACGCCTTGAGCCTTCAGCCTAATCAAATAAAACGACTGAAATTTGAAAATGTTTAAGTCTGTCTATTGAATATTTCATCGATTTCGAGTTAAATGCATAGCAAGGTAACAAAACAGACTTTACTAAAATTGCGTTAAAATTAATCTATTTATAAAATTATTCTTGGCTGGTGCAGAAGACTATACAAGAATCAAGATTACCAAAATTATTCCGAAAATTGCAGAACATATTTATTAAATTTTATTACCATCGTGTTTAATTGTAACTAATTTATGAGTAGAGAACACATCCATTACACTTTTTTTGGTGTGAATGGATTCCACATTGACACTCACTTCCGATGCATACTCTTACTGACTAAACCTAAGCTCCCGGTCTATGTCTATTCTTCTTGCAGATCCATCCTTGGGTACAGGCTTAGGCCTTTGCAAACCTTAAACTGGTCGGTGATTCAAGCACTGGATTCTTTATTTTTGGGAAATAAAACAATATTCTGTAATTTCGACTGAAAACTTTATTAAAAATATTATTCACAGTTGAAATGTTTTAATTATAAATGTTTAGCCTTTTTGTAACTAATTCTTCCAATTTGTCTTTTGTTGCGACGGCGACCATCTGTGATGAAGAAATTTGTAGGTATTTTTGTGTGTAATGGAAAATGAAAGGCACTGTAGATATAATGCCACTAATATTAAACTTAAAGTAAATTATTTTTACTTACCATCATCAGAAGCGTCTGAACCAGAATGTTTCTGGTACCTTCCATGAATCTTAGGATTTTCTGAAAAGAAAAAAAAAATCACAGATTTTCTCGCATTTTAATATTATCTACCTACATCGAAATAATTTTTACTACTAAATATAATTTACCTTCTTCGGGCTCAAAATCGGCGGCTTTTAAACCTCTAGTGCTTCGTAGTTTATCTTCGGCAGAAGCTGCTAAAAAATCAAAAATATGCGTTTACTACCTTCCGTATTCAGATACTGGATGAGTATTAATTTCTTGTCTAACGACGATTATAATTTTAGGTGGTGAGAGTAGATAATTACCATCGTTACTGTTGCTGTTGTCGGAATCCGAACTGCCGCTAGACTTCGCAGGTTTTGCGGGCTCTTTACTTGATTCTTCTTTTTTGGGCTTTTCACGTTCCTCACTCTCACTCGAATCCGCTCTCGGACTCGTTTTTTTACTACTACTACTACTATCGCTGCTGCTCGCATCATCTACAGCTCTTGGATTATATTCTGCTGAATCTAGAATAGAGGAACTAATGTAAATGTGTCCGTTGTTATATCGATACCTGTCAAAAAGACGCGAAATCATCTATACCTTTGAAATCTCGAATGCGGATTGAAGGAGCTCCATTGCTCCCTTGTGTTAAGTCAAAGCCAAGTTTAATATCAACTAAAATATACAACGAGCTTGTATCAATGTTGGTCAGAATTTAATCTAAGTAAATGGTTGATAATAACGATCTAGACTTACGCTTTTTTCCCCCCGATGATTCACAGTAAGCAATGATCGATGCGACTAATATCTGTAAGTAAACTAAGGATGAGTTCGTACTTGATAGTGATTAATGCATACCAAAATGGGTGCAAACTAATCAACTAATTTTACCGTTATAAAGAGCCAAAATTTCGGATTGTTTTCGCCTGGCAGCAACATGATTGAGTTTAGAAAGATTTTGCCATGTATGTTAATATTTGAAACAACTGGCGTTTCGCTGTGATTTTAATTTCCATAGTTGTACAAACAATATATTTTATTGCTTTGAAATTTTATTAACGTTTTTTATCGGAACGGTGGAAGATTTATAATATTTTTAATTGTTAAAACTGATGGTATTATGGGCCTTCAAAGAATATAAATAGCATAATATTTAATGATTGAAATGGGTGCTAGATATTTTTTAGTAAATCCCATATCCATACTGCACGCCCGCACGGATAGCAGAGTGGTTGAGGACATCACGCTAAACCCACTGAGCGCGACGTGTCGCGGGTTCGATCCCCGCATAGGACAATCATTTGTAAAATAAAATTGTACAAAGGTAGATGAGAGACTGTTACTTCTTCCAAGTAAACATTAGACCTTGTTTATTGAATAAAACTAAGTCATTGTTCGTATATCATTAGATTGTCAACACAATTCTATGAAGTTGTTGCTTTTTGCGGCGATCAGTGCTTGGACAAAATTATTCCGATCTTTACAACTGTTTGGCTTTATCGCATCCTACACAATATGATGGCCTTGATTTTTGTACAATAATATACTGTATGCAATAAGATTAACATTTTACAATTTTCCATTAATTGGAGAAATGATTTACGTATGTTGGTGCTAAAAGTACTAAAGTTTAAATCTGTTTTGGTCAATATAGCAACTAATATGTCCCTAAATAACCGAATAATTACTGTTTGCTATGTTATTCCTTTAAAGTTATACAAGGACGTTAACAAAGGTATTATTTTCTAACAGTCACGGCAGCTTCTGGTAAATCACATCCATTTATAACGCAATATGAGCAGAGATAATGTGTGCCTCGGGCGAGACAAATTTGCCAACTTTTTCTGTTGAACAATCTCTTTATATGAAATGGTTAGCGCTGAGAATTTCCGCGCAAAGTATTATTAGCAAAGTTGAGTATTAATGTTGGCAATGCGATTTTTAAAGTAAGCGTATTTACATTTATTCCTATATAGTTTATCGTTTTAAGGAATGGACTGTATTTTTAATAAATTTTAACAAAATATGTTGCTATATCGATCGTTGTTGCTTACAACCATATATTTAGGTAACTGTTTTCAGGAGTCTCGGTGATAACATGTAGGTTTATCCTTCGCTTACAAATACCTAATCCTATATTACAATAATGTGCGTGATTGACCGCATTTAACTCGAAAATTGTCTCAACAACTCGGATTTGTTAGATCCTCGCAAATACCGACAGCTTAAAATTTACATGAAAAGTACGTGGCTTAGCGCGGTGGTGCCGAGGACGTGTTTTTACCTTGGGCTTTAACTGCTCACTCTTTATTCGAAATTGGCTTCGAGGCTTATTGGATAAAGAGATTATAAAATGTTGCTTCAAGGGTTCGGAATCAAATCTTTGTATTGTACCTACACATTTACAACCGAGTTCAGGGTTCATGGGTACATATAGCACATAATCTCGATCGTCCAGACAAGGTATATATGAATTTATACAGCGGTTTCATAATGTCTTTGCTTATCTAAAAATTACGCCATCGACAGCTCTCATGTACCTACCATAAAAATTTGGCAATTCTAAAACGACACATTAAAGAATTTTCAAACCTTTTTTGGTGTGAACTTTTCCATTTAAATGTGAATTTAATGTAAATACAAAGTTGAACAAAACTGTTTCGGTACAGAAGACAAATGGAAGGTATTTTAGTAGTTCGGTGCCGTCCGCGAGTTTGCGTGACGTTTTGCCAAATGAAACTATCGCATGACTTCCATAGCTCATAAACTTTGCGTTTATGAATGTCTTGGCAAAACTTTTTGTTTGGAAACTTTTATTATGACGACAATATAAACCTGTGTTCAACATATTATTGTGTAGGTATGTATCTTTTATCTAGCTTTATGTATCTACATATTTACGTATCAAATGACAGAATAAGTGAAGCGTGATCATGTAATATGTTACGTGTAGTTGAACCTAGGAATTTCGTCATAATCAATCTGCTTTCTCCGACAGAATAGAAGGAATAGAATATGAGAGAAGTCATAATTTTGAGGACGTTTCCGGAGACTTCGGCCACTCACAAATGATAACTGAATTAAAAAAAAATTGCGGCAAAATCCTTTCTTATTTTAAAATATCATTTATTGATATAAAATGTTATGATACAAAAAATAGAGTTTAAAATAAAAAAGTATTTAAAACTTTCGTACTAAAAACTACACATAAAGTCCCTATACAAAACCACACACAGATGTGTCTATGTATCTTGTGTTGGCTAATCGTTTTTGAATTTTGGTATACTTCAAGTAGGTACTTACGGCAGAAAACTACCTATAAAGACAGAAACAAAGAACTAAGTTACCTATTTATGTGAAAAAAAATCAAAGTCACTGCGGCGCAGCAACATTTATAAAGTTTCTTTTTTAGGCAGAGCGTTAGCTAATCATACCAGTTTTAGAGTTTACTTAACTAACGTTGTTGTAGAAAGTCACTGTCCAAAATGGATATCGACATAATATGTAATTGTGCATGCATTATTGCATGTATTATTTCATACTAAAAACGAGCTTTCTGATGAGCAAGTAAATAAGTATAAAGAAAATTACGGCCGTTACAATTCATAAAAGAAATGCAGTAAAAAAAAGTATAAAAGGCAACCTACTTTCTGTTAAAGGGGACACCCGGATTTGAACCGGGGACCTATCGATCTGCAGTCGATTGCTCTACCACTGAGCTATATCCCCGCTGTCTGACGAAGTAAAATTTAGGTTCTGTAACGCCTAGCGCTTTGAGCCAAGTACAGATTGCCAACCAAGCAAAATATTTATCTCTACATACTAATATTATAAAGAGGAAAGATTTGTTTGTTTGTTTGCTTGACACGAATAGGCTTCAAAGAAACCTACTTCTGGACCGATTTGAAAAATTCTTTCATTGTTAAGAAGCTATATTATCCCCACTCAACATAGGCTATAATTTATTTTACAAATATTAGGGTTCCGTTAGAAAATTGCGATATTGTAACCAAAGGTGTAAAATAGGAAACCTATTTCTGCGTACGCTGCTAAAAATGTTGACAATAGAACAAAATGATGTACTACGACTTTGTAAAACTCTTTATAATAATATCTACTTAAAAGTCCGCGAAGGTACATATCTAACTATTATAGTTCAGTCACAATAACCTCATTTATGAGCTTTTATGACCTAGCTTATATCTTCAATTGGACGAAATCGCGGACAATTGCTAGTTACGAGTACATACCTAAAATAAGAAAAGGTTGTTTTGATGGTATATCGATTCAAAGAATCATAATTATCTAATTCGCTCATTATTAAATTTCCAAAAAATGTGAATTAAATTGAGTTCTAAGTTATAGTAAATTTTATAATTCTGGCTAACCAAGATACCTTAGTTCCCAGAAAATTGAATTACCAAATTCTTGATTGATTATGGAACAACTCAAAGGCGTGTTGGATTGTTTATCCTTAAAATTATACCCAATTGTAACGTTTACTACTACTTTGCTTGGAAAACTTATTTTTAAACACTTTTCATACAAAACACGTACAAATCATCGAATTATTTGACTTCAGAATAGGCACAAAAATTTATCTCTTTTTGATAACAATATGTTTACCGTAACATATTCTATTGAATAACTTTATCAGGCTTAAGTTATTACGGTTTTCACGAGCATGGCTCTGCATAAGTGCATTGCAGTACATAACAAAGTTTATTAGCCGTTAATTGTTCAACGTAGAATGTAGGCCGCAGTGCATGCTAATAGTCTCACGCTGTGTAATACTTAATATCTACGTCAATTTTCACTACTGTCGCTGACTGAATTAAAACTTCGACTGCATTTACTTCCAGATCTGATTTTGCATAAGGATAAGAAGGAATTAAAGGAACGTATTTGTAACTTGTTACCTGTTTTGTTAGATGGAAAGCTCAAATGTTAGATGGAGAACTCATCTTTCGTATTACATTACAACATTGTGCGTCTATTTCCAACAGATCTTTACAGATTATAAATTAAAAATAAATAAAATACATAGTTTATACATATTTAGGTGCCTTACCTTTGTGTGCAAATAAACATTTTGACTTTGACCATATAGGTACCTACTACTGAACTCCAATTTTTACCTGTGAAAACTCTGTTTGTTTTGAATGGTTTGTACAATAAAATTGTAACTGGACTTCAGGTTCAATCAATTTATATTAATGAGGCTATTACTTTGTATTGTTCAGATAGTTGTCTATAAAAGTACCTATTTAATAAAGTAAGCTGTAGGTATTTACTTATTACTCACACTTAGAATAAAGTTAGTTCAGTAATTAGCAAATTGATCAAGATTTATTGGAAAGTGTTACCTAACAACTGATCAGTCATTTCTGATCCCTGTTTTAAGAAGTATTTATGTTCTTCAAATTAAAACTTTAACACCTTATAACTGGGTTGTTGTAAGTTGTTGTGGCTATTGTTTATTTCTTATCTTTGCAAGTAAAATTAAAATCTATCTATCTATAGTAAGCTCATAATGTTCCCGTATTTAAAATACAAAATGATTATTTTACCTATGAGATAGTCACTATGCAACAGGATTATCTCTGTGCTTGTCATACCAATAGTCTATTTTTTTGTATCTCTTTGACTTCATTAGTCCCTTATAAACGCTTGAAGCTGTAACGAAATTGTTGGACTATCGCAAATATATACGTTTAAAATCGATTGTATTGCCTCTGGCGATCCGGTTTCGCCCGTTGTCGTTTACCGCTGACAACGCCGGCAACAAATGAAAATTAAACACGTTTTGTAACAATTAACCACACGTCGGCAAACTGTCGGTCCTACTTCATTATTTATTTTGCATAAAAGTGTTTTCATCAGAAAGGTTAGGCAGGTGCACGTCATATAGGTACCTACATTGAAACTTAATAGAGGTCTTGTTACTCGTCTATTATTAGCTTATTTGATAGAATTAAAATTAAAGATTTATTCCTAGCGATAAGAGGGGATCACAGGTAAAGCTATAATTGACAAGGACATTTCGGGTGACCATTTATTTTATAATAATTCTGGTTTCCGGATGTTATCCATTCATCTTTGACAGTTGTTACGGGTAGTCAGACGTTAGAAGGTCTGACAACCAGTCTTGCTAAGGTGTATCGTGCTGCCCAGGTAACTGGGTTGAGGAGGTCAGACGGGCTCCTTGAAAAGCACAGGTAGGTACTTAGCTGCATCCGGCTAGATTGGAAGCTGACTCGGACATACCTAGTTGTGAAATGGCTAGAATGATGATGATAGAATTCAAAATCGATTAACATTAATGGTAAATTTTGTGTTGAATATTTTCACCTAAAAACTCTAAATAAATAAAATTAAAGTTTCTAGCCACATGATCATAAGCGGTTTAGTCTCTTGTCTGTTCATAGAGCAAGTAGCAAAGCTAGGATTAAGGAAGGCTTTCTTTCTCAATTAAAGATTTTTTTACAACCATAAACGTATGTATGTAATTAATGTCTGAGGCATTTCAGGAACAATATAAAATTGTGTGTGGGACCTTTACCATTTTTTAGAATGGTTATACTATAGCTTTCTCGTATGTGTGCACACTAAAAGGGGTAGGTACTGTAGAACGTTTAACATTCCTTTTTTTCTAGAAAATTACAGCCTGTGTTCATTAATATACATCCAACGGCTAAGTTCTCAATTCGACCTGCTCTCCGCAAACGGTACTTATAATTGTGTGACGTCACCAAATGATTCGATGCCATATTGCTGAACAAAGCACTTTGAAAGCTATATATTTTGCAATGGATATTTGACAATAATAAAATAAATAACTATTTAATTTGTAGGCTCCTTATACACCAATAAATATTATGAGACAGTTTTTAGAAAAGAGCAAATAGTAGGTACTAAACTGAAATGCATTAAAATAATAATATGGAGTTGGAAAATTTACTTTTGGATATGCACGAGACACAAAAATATATTATTATATATTTATTTGAAATGAGCATAAGCAGAATTTACAAACGTAGTAAATAATGTTCTAAATTATTTTCCAAGGTAACATCGATTCCATGAACTTCCACTTCTCTATTTACAATTATATTCTCGTAATAAACATATTTTGTTGTTGGTATCTCCTTAAGGTGCGCTAAGAGTAATTCTTTTAGATCAAATTGTAGTACAGGGAATTCCAAATCTTTCCAAAGTAAATCAATAACCGACAAGTCTTCGAAATGTGTTGGCAAACGTAACACTTCATGTCCATTCATTTTCAAAACGCGCTCGACTCGGCTCATTTCTTCACCGGCTGGATTCCGTTTTATTAGATCGTATAATTGAAATTTACTCATAGATTTAATGCAAGGTATGTTGTGACTCATTAACCATTTGTACATAGCATTTTTTGTGTCACTTATCGATATGGGCTTTGGCGGGGTTCCAAGGAGAGGACTATTATGTAAAACGATAACGCTAGAAGGCTCTAATCGTTCGAGTAAAATGTCTACAATCCAATTGAAGTAATCATTTTCGGTCGCATTAACGGTAAATATGCAGCTGGTTGAACCGAGTCGAGACACTGCATGAAACACTAGATAATTTCTGCTAAGAGCAAGTTCATCAGCGTTTTGGTGAGAAAGATTACAAAATTTCTTCTCTTCGTCGACAATTCTCTCGCCAATATAATATACCAAAGTATTCGATTCTCGAAATTTTAACATTTTTGCCAGATATGAGTTCCGCTGAAATGTTATTTCTGGATCTTCCATTAGTAATTGCTGGTTATTACTATTACAAATAGTTCTATACTCAAAGCCCAATAAAGTGACTTCGTTTTTGAAAAGCTCATAGTCCTGTATGTCAAGTTTCAACTCATTCATTTCGTTAAAAAGTTTTCGATACGTAGGTATTTCAAATAGTGAATATAATTTCAAGAGGCATTTCAAAATCATGATTCGTGTTTCAAAATCGTAGAAACATGTGTTAGAAATATTTTCTTTATTTATTAGTTGCTGAATTTTTGTTGTAGGGATCCCGGTATAGTCAGAAACTCTTGCTTCAACGTCTTGTAAAGGTATAGCCAACATATTACTGTCTGCTTCATATTTACATTTTTCTATTATGCGTTTAACAATTGAAGTTGCATTTGGTATGACAGTAGGAGTTTCTTGAATTAATTCAATATCCATCTTTCCACTGAAAATAGTAATTAAACGTCATTTTATAAGGCGTTCGCGGTGTTAAAAGAAGCCCTCAGTAATCCAAATATTACGTTTTAAAGCCGATAAAAAAAAAACAATATCTACATAATAAACAAAGTTTTACCTCGTAGCTACTTAATCAGTTGTTTTCTTACACGTAGATATGTAATTAATCGTCCTTCCGTGTTATATATATAAAGCTTATTTTTGCGTTTTCAATTAATTGCAACTAACATAGCAGAACTTTAAATACACAATATTTTAGTATCATCATTTTAGTAGCGACACTAGAATAACTTAATAAACATTGTCTTTAAGTTACTACGTACCTTTAAATGATAATAACAAAACCTATAATTAACATTCGCTTTTTAAAACCACTTCTACTACATGTAAAAATTGAGATGAGAAGAAATAAACAAATAACAAACTAACATAACCTAACTTAAATGCCGAATCAGGCACAGATACAAAATATTATTGCGACAGTACCACCATTTGCAGCTAACTTCACTTTGATAGAGTGACAAAGACAGAAATAGAGCGTTCCAGGTTTAACGAATCTCATTTTTGTTTCCTTACTGAGATGTTTTATAAATTTCCGTAGTAGGCAGACGTAATATTATGAATTTATTCACAATACTTACGTATTTTCATCTCGGTGTCATTTTGCAATTCTGTTATGAACTTTTGTCAACCCGTTAAAACATACAACAGTTAGCGTGTCATAATGAGAGCCACAAGCATTTTACAAAAATATGTTTACTTTCCACTTGTTAGTGATTAAAGTAAGGAATCCAATATCCAACCAAAAGCTAAAATATTAGAACTTCTCGGAAAATATTGTCAATTTATGAAGTCCAATATCTCAGGAGCAATAAAACGCACAGAGTTGCATTTTAGCCTTCGAATTTTTGAAATGTCTTTTTATTAAACGATTTATTTTACAGGGCTCTACTTCTTGTTCTGTGACATACGTACTTAGCATGATTTTTTAAGTTTAATGTTCTTCTATTTTTCACTTTAGAAATCAGAGATTTAGCTCAAAGTATTTAGCACGAAAACTGAGTTGAACTGCAGTAGAACAGCGCAATTATGCGCAGAGAGGCGCTACCCACAGCAATTAGATATGGCATGGCTTTTTGAACAATAGATACAGCGACGTCTGAACAACCATTTTGTTGCTCGCTCATGACGTCATATTCACAACAATATAGGCTGAAACAATAGTCGGTACTGGCTTTCCAGGAACTTAATTTAACATCTTGAAAACTCTAGTTTGTGATTTGTGGAAAATACAAAAACGCTTGACTGTAAATACAAGTAATAGTTTAACCATGCATACTTTTATTCCTAGGCGTAAAGAGCAGTAGCAAAAGTAGCTTAAAAAAATAAGAAATTAAAGCAAACCTTAAATTGCAGAAGATAATTCCTTCGAAAGTCTAGGTATTTGCGGAAGATAGAAAATTCTGTCCCATGTGGGAATAGAATTTGTGGCATTTGGGTCCACGGCCAAACACTTACCTGATCGGGATTTCGGTGTCAAAAAGTTTTAGTCAAACATGAAAATTCTGATTCAGTTTGTAGATAAAAAATATATTTATTTATATAATGATTTTTTGGTTTACTTTTGTTCATAATACAGGTAAGTACAGGTACACTTGCGCCTCAGAATAATCTTAAAAAAAAACTTATTATGGCCGAAAAGAAAAAAGGCAAGTTGACCGAACCTCATCGCCGTAGGCTTGGCTAGTAACTTGGCTAGTGACTCGCATGTAAGACGTTAAAGCGAATGTTTAAAAATTTAAAGTGGAGTTCCCGTCGACATACATCGTGAGGCTTCCCGATAAACATCCCCGGGCGTCAGGTCGCCGGCCGAGCTGCTTTGTTTACGTTACGCGCCTCTATGTGATGTATTATACTCAACTGCAGCTACACGCTCTTGCTAACTGAAAACTGACGGCACGTCACTTCCGCTAACGCTGTTTATTATGTATTTTAAAATATTTCTCAGGTTAACGTAGATTGGAATAGGACTTTTTAATAAAATAATGACCTTAATTATATTAAAATTTTGTCATTTATTTCACCAACACTTCAAAGGATCTTCTTCTAGCAATCAAATCTCACTCTGGCAAGTAGTACCTAGTTATGATATGTTATTCAATTCAGGCGTTATCGTTGCTTAAATCTAGTTAGTTAATAGACCTCTGATGTCTAGCGGGTTGGTACTGTTACCTTTAGAGTAAGTGCAGCATAATTTCCTTAATTAAGACCCGACGTATCAAGCAATTTAAAAACTAAGAAATGCGCGAGAGCTTTAATTAAAGTCGAGATCAAAGAGCGAACTCTCAGGAAGTGCGCTGATATTCAACTGACTAAGTACTTGTGCCTATATTATTTTGATTGTTATATACATAGAGAGACGGCCTTTCGAGGCTAGGTAGGTATAATTTTATATACATTTCTAAGGCATTTCGTTGTTATGTCGTTCTTACCTAAAATGTTGATGGATAGACCAAATTCTTTACGACGTTTAATAAAGTAATGATGAACATTCTACTCCTCATCTTAGCATAATCCATTAATTTCTTATGATGATGATGATGATGAATAAATTACAAAATCATTAAGAATAGAATAATATAAAGTTACTAAATAGATACGCATAGGTTTAATGACTCAAATTAACTTGGTCTCATTTATAATACGTTACCGATATTGGGACACTTACATTTCAGTTAGCAGACGGTAAGAAGACTCAAGAAAGAAATGCAAAATCTTACGAACCTGCTGGATCAACCACAGAAAAGAGCCAATATGTGTATGTACAGTTAACAGGCCTAAGTAAGCATCAAATTTTATTGTCTTTAGTCATTTAATGAACCTGCTTCAGCCTACAAGTTACAAAGAAACAACCTAACGCGAGTGTGAAAATTAGTTCCTTAAATTGTAATAGATGGCGCTAGTAGTAGCTACATAGGGGTATGATCAGTTTCTGTATGTGACCAACAGTTACATCAAAATTGAGCAAAAGTTACATTGTCTAAATCAAATACCTAACATTATAGTATAACTTTCAAATGTACTGTTTTTAGGTATTAAATGTGTCTTTGATTATTTTATCGAAAAATATCTATGGTTTGTGTTTAGTTTAAGAACATCTCAAAATGAAATGTGTATCATTCAAGAATTAATTCAGGTATGGTAGGCAGGTAGGTAGGTATATGATGAAGTGGAAATAAGTACCTAAATATTCTTTCAATTAGCGAGTTTCGTAGTTAAACGATATTTACTTTATACATTTTATTTACGACATAAAACACAGTTCGCAGTTTAATCATGTCGCTTAGCTTCCAAAATTGGATTGTATAGGGAGTAAAGAGCAATTAATATGCTTCGGAAACTAACGCTTAGAGCTCGGCGCTAAATTCCATTTTTGAGGTAAAGTTGCTGGAAAGCAATTCATCTGCTCTAGTTTTTTTTTCGAAATAAAACCAAATGTTCCAGAGCGTCAAAGCTCGTTAAAAGCGCAAAGCTATAGATGTAATGTCGATGCTATAACGATCTCGGTGCAGTCGCATCCGTCACTGACAAGAGTTGCTAGCACGAAGCTTCGTCGTCACTATTCACATGCTCGACTCTGAACTGAAGATAGCTCTATAATAAAGCCTGGTCATTTTTAAAATAATGGAAAATAAATATTGGGGGTACACAGTATCTTGGTCTCTGGAGTCAGATTCCCGCACGGAGATATTATTTGTACGATCTGCAGATGTTTGTTTCGAGTCTGCTTCGTTTGTGATATTCATGTTTGAGAATCCGACCACAGGAAGAACGAAATTATATAGTGAGGGCCGTTTGTGAAAAGAGGAAAATATGCTCTTAGTAATTTACTACTGACATTATTTTTAATTAAGCCGTCGCAAATAGTAACTTACATTTTGGTTACCACAGTACGTGACCTATAACCTAGACTGAGACTAAGTCTACGTTAACGTAATGATAACAAAACGAAAAATAAAGCGAATTTTAGGCTGAATTTTCGTTGTAATTTTAGGTGTTGTATTGCCCAGCCTTTGTACAGAGGATCCCTCTCGCATTCCTAGCCAAAGGATAGTGTGCACTGAGATAACTAAGTATAAGAAAAAGACAGTTCGTCGAGACAGTCTTGTTATTGTTTTATTTTCTTGGCATGCTTTCAAAAAATATTCAAGACCTCACGTATTTTAAATACAAACGAGATGTTCTTACAAGACTTGATTTTTGGAAGGGTAAAATCTTGTTATATGTTTGCTTGTTTGTGGGATTGTATTCGAATTGTTTTTACATTGTTACTTCAAACCCTTAGTAGCATTGAATAGTTTATTGCGTTTAGGAAACTTAATAGTAGGTATTTATCTATTTTTCATCGTAAAAACGTTGATTCAATATATTATGCCATAGATTGGCATAGTACTACACGTACGTCATTATATCTACATTATTTTTTTATAACTACTTATTAACAGTATTGTAAACATTTATAATAAAACTTTGTTTTTTTTTTTAAATAACAACACCTGTGCTTTTGGATTTTTATTTAATCAAATTCAGTAACGAAGCGATGCTAAGAGAACAAATAAAAAGATGGCATAACACTTACCTAAGTATTAATTCCGCGACTAAGGCGAGGACTACGTTGGAAGCATTTAGTCCACATATTTTATTAATTTGGAAATTAAGTGTAGTATTCATGTAAAGCCTGGCAACATTTGCCGGTTCAATCCGGTTCCAAAATAATATTGTCGTTGGAAAGCGAGCGTTTCTCTCACAATGTTTGTCTTAAGAGTGAATAATTACAAGGGTAAGTAATTGGGCTTTTGTATTGTATTATCAGCTTACAAAGATGTCTGTGCTCAGTAACTAACCCCATATGAAACAGTACTTCTTTGCATGGTATAACGAGTGTTTATAAACAATGATATGCTTAGAACAATGAAAAGTTAGATGTTGTGTTGTGTAGGTATTCAAAACTTATGTAAAAGGGAAATCTGTAGGATTCCGAGCCTATTTTTGTGCCAAGAACAAGGGTTCTCAAAGAAACAAATATTTGCGGCTTTACACGAACCGACTCTATCCGAGCTACGCTTGTAGTACAGCTTATTTGTCTTTTATCTTACAAAACTTGGATTTTTCCTCAGTTCTGTTTATTTTGCACTGATGTCTGGAGGTCTACGCGAAAGTAAAATGCCGCATATGTCTAGCATTACTCAGGACAAATAAGCCGGCGTTCACTGAAGATAAGTTGTTGAGAATGTCCACTCGATTTCGTTATCTCGGTTTATGTTGTGTATTTTTATTCCGTCTACACAAACATGTGTTTTAATAGAAATATACACAGTAAAGCAAACTTTTACAACAAAATTGAAAGCGGTTCTTGTCGTAAGATGCCAAAGGAACTGAGTAAGAGCGGGTACACAAAAAGAAGACGTTTTATTGTATTATCTTGCTGAAGTTTGAGGGAAATTCGTCACAATCGCAATAAAGAAATACTCGTTAATTAATTAGCGAGCGTCGTGTTTTCTTTGTGCGGGCGTGGCTATTCTTACTGTTTGCTGACCAAGGGAAAAGAAAGAAGATTAAATGCGATTCATTGTTCAGCCATTGTAATACTTAAGAACCTACGCCATCAGCAACCACTAGTTTGCGGAGAGAAAATGATTGAACATTGAATTAAAGATTTTTGGTGCCCGATTGTTCTACGCCTGGGGTCTGTAGTTCCTATACTTCATTCAAATACGTTTTCTACAGTGTATTCTTATAACTGTAGGTTAGTAGTAGAATATTTATGTGTAAATTAAGGTATTAATAATTGTTAACTCATGTTTTGCTCAATATTGATTTGTAACCAGTTAATTTCTAATACAGATATAAGTTATATGTAAACTTGCAACAAGTATTAAAGTTAGTAGTTTAAAAACATACCCATTACAAAATTTTGCTACCATTTTGATATCTAACAAGTATCAATATTTTTACTTTAATCATACTTTTCCAAAACATGAAATCGGGTAATGATAATCACGGTGTTTACTTACAATCAGGTTTTTTGCCCAAAACCCGGTAATTTGCTGTTTAATTTTATACGGTTTGGCAACGATGGAGTAAAATAAATTTTGAAAAAGCAATTTGCAATCGACCACTGGCTCAAAGGGCCAAATCTCGTGAGGCACCAAGGACTCTCTATTAAAATTAGAAACTTCATTTTGGCAGATAAATTGCTTCTTGACTTTGACTATATTCAAGGTAAACACTGTCAGTAATCTGGGTCCAAGTACGTAAGTAAATAAATTTGACTCCAGAATATTTCTTCCTAGTTTGTTTAGACGTTGGCAAATAAAAACAGGTGACTTAGGTTTGTTGATGTTATGACTGAATTAAAATTTGAAATTGAAATTGTAGTACTTATAAGTGTTTATGTAATATTCGTTCACGGGTAACTGTAACAAGTGTCGGTGTATGCACCAAACTAATGCCATTTGTCGCACATCGTTCGATAATACGATACCTATCCCCAATTTGGCTACAGTTTGGTGATTTACTAAAATTATCAGTATCACTATCTATGGACCTAACTGCGTTAAATGGTTTAAGTTAGGATTTGTTACTAATTATGTTATTGCAAATCGATGACAATGTTTTGATTGCTCGGTATCATAATTGAATCGATTATTCATTTATGAGAAATCGCACCTTAATTATGTTTTGTTGCGTTAATGGAGAATTTCATCAGCAGCTGAACAACGTTGTAGAGTCAACAATGGAGTCATTATTATCCTCTCCTCATTACTCAACTTCAAGGCATGGTCTGGTATGAAAAGGAGCTACTCTTGCGATAACAATTCGGATTTGTAGTATGCCCGATAAATAAATTATAAATACATTTAGCAGCGCACATTTCGAACCATTTCTCTTCTTACACGACTAGCCCATTTGCAGATCTCCAAACGGTGCCATTACTCAGCAATAAATTGGCATTTGCGCCGTCATACATAAATTACGCGAGCGCGCTGAAAACCAAGTTCTCTGGTAGACACTTTTTGTATAAATGTTACTTGTTTAATCTATTATATTACACAATTGTAAAAGTTCGTGTTATGCTATAGATCTATTCAACACTTATGCACCACAGGTGACCTTTTTATGGGGCCAAGTAACTTTCCTTGAAGAATTTATGTGGCTAATTTACTGTTTCAGGCTTGATAGATTTATGCGTTCTCTTCAGGTGTGGCCGTCTGGTGTCGCGGTAGCTTATGACCTGCAGTTACAAGTATAAAAATACTGTATAAACACAAACGTATCGTGTAGGCATGTGTTATCTATAAACATGTGTTATAAATATTTTTTTGATTACACACAACATATTAAATTAGTACGTTTGTGGCTATAAAAGCCGACTAATTGGCAACTGTATCAGTTTTGCATAGCCGCAATCCCAATATACAGTTGTCGCAAAGCCGGCTAAATCTATTATAAAGCAGCTTTGCCCAATTTATACGAATTAAAATCGTTTGCGGAATCGATTCTGGTATAGTTACGTATCGTGTTTGTTCTGCTTAATACATATGTTTCATGACTAATATATTAATTTAATAGCTTCATTAATCAGTTGAAAATTTATTTAGCCATAGTAAAACAGCTTGCTATAAGTTTTGGTTGTTAAATCCTTAGGTTAGGTTTACAAGTCACGAAGGTCGCTCTTGTCAACGCATTAGCTGTAGAGTTATTACCTTTGTGGTACTTTATGTCATATCAAAGTGTCTGTTATGAGAAGGTAAATCATGTTTCTCTGCAGTTTTGAAAATATTTCAACCTAGTATTCATATACTACCTACTAACTTACGACAAACACGCGATGCGTTTGAATTATTCATAGAAGTTGTAGATACCATTTTTATTTCTTACATATGTTGGTATACTAAATACATTATTTCTATTGAAAACCGGGTAATGAGCAACCATTACATTAATACTTTTAGGGGTGGAGTTACTTTACATTTAAGGTTAAGAACATGACCAAGACCCACCCAACATGCATTCACAATTTCATGAGAATCGGTCAAGCTGTTACGGAGAAGTTTAACTGCAAACTCCGCGACACGAGAATTGTATGTATTAGAAGATGTAGGCTATTATACCTGGTCATACAAAATTGTTGGAATTAAATCGTGATTGACGTGTGCAAGAGTAATTAAATAAACTAGAGTATCCGAAGAATTTAAAACTAAAAAAATCGTGTCAAAGCTGCCTGGTATGAAGTGGCATAATAAACTCCGCAAAACTCAAATATTTTGACGAATTTTTAAACGCTTTCATAATATTTTTTTAGATAGGAAAGTTTTTCAGGTTCTAGTATTCGTTAAACTGCGAGAGTTAGTTTTACGTATAAAGTAACCAGATATTTTTTGTAAACATATACCTGGTGTGAAATATTTATATGAACGATCGAAATCGCTTTTAGATTTTTGAATAACTAAATATGTATCTAAAGCCATTTTATTTTAATAGGGATACTAAGCACATTTTTAATGTCAAATTATATGGACAGCACCCAGATTTGCCCACCATTCACCGCTTAAGTAGTAGAAATGTAGTGATGAAGTGATTGGGTACGTGAATAATCTACACGTAAAAGCTATGGATAGGCATTAAGCGTTATTAAAATAAATCATTAACAAAACATAAATTTATGTAGTATAAGTGCACCTTAATAAATCCTAATACGTCAATAGCCACGCTTCTAAACAAACATTCAATACCCTTAACAGTGGTTACTCTAAATAATAATTCAACCATGTTGAGACAAGACTCTCAGTGGCCTCGCTCAAAGGACTTCTAAACACAGTCTAGATATAGAGAGAATATAGACTAGTTATCGGAAACGATCCGAGTATTAGCGCCAACATAAGACAATACTTAATCGAACATTGAAACCTTTGTGACGATCCCGAAACTGTTTATTCAAATACCCAACAGCAAAATCAAAACTGTCTAATAGAAATGAAACTACTTTTACGGATTTTATCGCGGTTTTAATTTTAGATTTTTGTTCCCGACGTTTCGAAACCTTTGCAGGTATCATGGTCACGGGCAGACTGAGATGGTGTTCGTCTTGACAGAAGATGTTGCTCGTTCTACCTTCATATTTTAATTAATTATTTGTGGTCCGACCTACGCAGTATGAGCTCACTGTGTCTTGATGTCTTGCAGCGCTGCTCTTGGGTTTGGCCTTGAGTTTATTTATTATTGGATCCCAAGTAGGTGATATCTTCCAGCCATCTTCTCTATTGAAATTAGGGTGTTTTTTAATCTCAATAGCCTCGCGAAACATCCTAGGTAGGAATTTGGATTCTTTAGCGAGGATCTGTGGTTGGTCAAATCTAATATAATGGCTGGAACCTTCAGCATGTTCGGCGACTGCCGATAACACCTTACCTGACTGAAGATATCGTACGTAAGTTACTTTACATTTAAGGTTAAGAACATGACCAAGACCCACCCAACATGCATTCACAATTTCATGAGAATCGGTCAAGCTGTTACGGAGAAGTTTAACTGCAAACTCCGCGACACGAGAATTGTATGTATTAGAAGGGTGAATTTCCCGGACCCAAAAATTGCGTGGCATCGATGAAATCGGTACTAAAAAGCATTGTTATAATGTTCTAACATTTTTTTTTAGGTAGATGACATAAAAATCTATCTGTAGCACTAAATATTTTATTAATATAATTAATAGGTTTTCCAAAAAAAAAAGTTAAACCACATAATCTTTCATCGCCGTGTTTGTCCACGACTCACCTTGATGTATTAAAGTCATCATTGATCAAAAATGTATCGTTATTTATATTAAAACTTAGTTTTATTTGGTTCGTGAATAGTTAGAGTATTGACTCGGAATACATTTATTCAAATATTTACACAATACAACGTATGGTTAATAAAAAACCATTTGTCCCAGAACTACCTTTCATCGCCATGTCCTAAACATATTTGAGAATATTGCATATTCTAACGTTTTGCGTCGCTCCCGTTTTGCGTTAAACGTTGCATATAAGTAACGTCGAAAGGCTAGACAAGGAACGACGTGTGTACGTGCCTGCGTTTTCGAGCTATAATTAAAAGTATTCAATTTTTTTGGTACTGGACATTTTTTCTTTCATCGCCGTGGATAGGTCTAACTTCTATTTCAATAAGTTTTTAATCTCGATTGAGCATTCAATACAATGCCATTTATATTTAGCTTATTTGTAAAGTGTTCATTACTGTGAATTATTACCAGTTTTTTAGTAAATTGAATTATACCCCTTGATTTTCATCGCCGTGCTCTCATTTCCGTGGTTTCCGTGGACAAAATTTGCTATGGCAATGAAAAAAAATACACGGGAATGAAAAAAATATCATCGCCGTGCCTTGTAAAACAGTTTCCTTTCATTGCCGTGGCCACGTGTTTCATTTCCGTGACTTATGTTTGTTTCGCCACTAGACAGGAATGTATCTATTTATAGTTATATTATAAAAATAATATCATGTGTGACTGGATTTTTACACATTATATTCTATTATTATTGCGTATAAATTAATAGTATTTATTTTTGTTTCAATGATTAACTTTATCATTTAAATATTCTTGTACACTATAATAACATTTCATTGCCATGGACGCCTGTTTCATTGCCGTGCATGCATGTTTCATCGCCGTGGCACGGAATTTTCAATCTTGTATATCTCGTTTGTTTTTTAAGCTATCTGCTAGATATTAAGCAAAACTGCATATCTGATCGAAAACTTGAGAAAACACTATTTTTTATTGTTCTAAAGTTGAAGAATAAAAAATCCACGGAAATGAAGATTTTTTTGGACCTGTTGAAATTTCCCCAGAAGATGTAGGCTATTATACCTGGTCATACAAAATTGTTGGAATTAAATCGTGATTGACGTGTGCAAGAGTAATTAAATAAACTAGAGTATCCGAAGAATTTAAAACTAAAAAAATCGTGTCAAAGCTGCCTGGTATGAAGTGGCATAATAAACTCCGCAAAACTCAAATATTTTGACGAATTTTTAAACGCTTTCATAATATTTTTTTAGATAGGAAAGTTTTTCAGGTTCTAGTATTCGTTAAACTGCGAGAGTTAGTTTTACGTATAAAGTAACCAGATATTTTTTGTAAACATATACCTGGTGTGAAATATTTATATGAACGATCGAAATCGCTTTTAGATTTTTGAATAACTAAATATGTATCTAAAGCCATTTTATTTTAATAGGGATACTAAGCACATTTTTAATGTCAAATTATATGGACAGCACCCAGATTTGCCCACCATTCACCGCTTAAGTAGTAGAAATGTAGTGATGAAGTGATTGGGTACGTGAATAATCTACACGTAAAAGCTATGGATAGGCATTAAGCGTTATTAAAATAAATCATTAACAAAACATAAATTTATGTAGTATAAGTGCACCTTAATAAATCCTAATACGTCAATAGCCACGCTTCTAAACAAACATTCAATACCCTTAACAGTGGTTACTCTAAATAATAATTCAACCATGTTGAGACAAGACTCTCAGTGGCCTCGCTCAAAGGACTTCTAAACACAGTCTAGATATAGAGAGAATATAGACTAGTTATCGGAAACGATCCGAGTATTAGCGCCAACATAAGACAATACTTAATCGAACATTGAAACCTTTGTGACGATCCCGAAACTGTTTATTCAAATACCCAACAGCAAAATCAAAACTGTCTAATAGAAATGAAACTACTTTTACGGATTTTATCGCGGTTTTAATTTTAGATTTTTGTTCCCGACGTTTCGAAACCTTTGCAGGTATCATGGTCACGGGCAGACTGAGATGGTGTTCGTCTTGACAGAAGATGTTGCTCGTTCTACCTTCATATTTTAATTAATTATTTGTGGTCCGACCTACGCAGTATGAGCTCACTGTGTCTTGATGTCTTGCAGCGCTGCTCTTGGTTTTGGCCTTGAGTTTATTTATTATTGGATCCCAAGTAGGTGATATCTTCCAGCCATCTTCTCTATTGAAATTAGGGTGTTTTTTAATCTCAATAGCCTCGCGAAACATCCTAGGTAGGAATTTGGATTCTTTAGCGAGGATCTGTGGTTGGTCAAATCTAATATAATGGCTGGAACCTTCAGCATGTTCGGCGACTGCCGATAACACCTTACCTGACTGAAGATATCACCTACTTGGGATCCAATAATAAATAAACTCAAGGCCAAACCCAAGAGCAGCGCTGCAAGACATCAAGACACAGTGAGCTCATACTGCGTAGGTCGGACCACAAATAATTAATTAAAATATGAAGGTAGAACGAGCAACATCTTCTGTCAAGACGAACACCATCTCAGTCTGCCCGTGACCATGATACCTGCAAAGGTTTCGAAACGTCGGGAACAAAAATCTAAAATTAAAACCGCGATAAAATCCGTAAAAGTAGTTTCATTTCAATGTCTAACATTCGCGTAAACCTAAGAAACCACTATGTCTAATAGAAATCGCTACTAATGTGTACAATACAAAACTAAGTACCAATTGAAGTCCAGGTCTCGCCCCAATAGGTAATTACAGAACTAACTATGTGTAATACACAGTTCTAGGCTAACACGCACGTAAACTCGATAGGTACGAAGCAATTTTCAAAACAATCACGTCGCTTATAATAAAGGCACGTTCTTACATGAATCTTTCGCGGCTTCAGTACTAATGAAACTCATAAGCATGGTACTAATACCCGGCCATTAACACTTCCCAATTGCTAGTCGAAGGGAGAGAAAAACTCCCCTTTGTGAACCGTGACTCCTTGTGTCTTAAGGTCCCATTAAACTTAACAAACAAATTAACCGAAACATTACCTTCACATGCGGACCGGAAAAGATGTAATGACCTTTCTTAAGAATTGTTTAACGGTTATTAGTAATTTTTCTGCTTTCTCCTTTGCTAGGTAGCTAGTTAATGTGGATAATTTCCGAAAATGAATATTTTATGGTCTGCAGCCTATGGCAAGTACACAACTATACATTTCCGATTATTTTTTCAAGAATAACAATATTAACATAGAATAACAAGAATAAAAATAAGATTTAATTTCTCAAAGGTCAATTATAGAAAAAAATAACTTTCTCAAATTAAATAACATTGTTTTCTTCCAATATTCCGGGTGAGCTATTCCATAGGAAACTCTCGACCACTTAGTCAAATCTCAGTGAGACGTCTTCCAGCTTCAAAGTTTGCTTAATACTTTAAACTGGTAATGAAGGCATTAAGGCGCGCTGAATGCATAAGGAATGAGGTGCCGCCACAACCTCCTATATAATTAGCTCCTTTATTGGCTACATATTTTTACTTTGCCACGTTACAATGTAAAATACTTGACATTGTTTTGGTTTCGTGCTTCTTTTTTATGAACAATAGGCCATTATTCACGTTTTTACTCATTATAACACCAACACGGCTTTCTTGTAGACTTACCTGAATAATCATGATTCATGGTACCTAATTATTTTGTGATACGTTATAACTAATACGTAATCATCAGACGAGTATTTTGATAACGAGATTTCAGTCTCTCTCTTCAAATATTAACTCAATCCATCAAATTAATCTTATGAATGAGTCTATAATTGTAATCGTCAGCTTAAATGCGTGGTTCAGCTCTTGCCAGACACAATAGATAAATTATGCGGTCTCGCCTGGACCCGCCGGGAGTCAAGGGATTCAATGACGTATTATGTATATTATCCCGACTTGTAAGTTCTGTTAAGCTTCGAACAAGACATCAGAGGGAACAATAGTGTTTAAGTGTATGTATTGTTTCGTCGCAAGTGGATCGGTACATTATTTATTTAGCTAGTGCACGGATTTGGTAGGGGAATAATTGAATTACTGTGCAAGATGCACCCTCTAACCATTGTTTCTAAATAAAAGATTTTTGTTTGTAAGATTTATGGGCTTAAGGTATAGCCTGCATATGTACATTGGTATTTACTGCCGCCCCGCCGAGTGAGCACACTAATAATTTGAAGTGGATTGCCACTGCAACACTGTTTGTGACTTCTATTGTGAACATTGCATTACGTGTGGTAGTCGCTCCAGTAAATTGATACAAAGCAAGAATGTTCCGAGGAACTATTGATTTATGCGAGAAAGTTACGATGAAATTTCCACTTAAACAAAGAGCAAAAATAATTGAAAAATGTCGCCTATGAGTGCGAAAGTCTTGAAACATGACGTCAAAAACATCGAAGAAAGCGGAACAAAGTTAAAGGAAAGAGTTTTGAACTTTTGAATAATTTGTTGAAGTAGAATTAGATATTTATGTGGGAGTATTTGTACATATTGATCCGAAGCTTTAAGAGTTTCTGTTGTTTAACACTGATGCGAAGATGTTTAAAATCGAGAAGTTCAAAAGTCTTCTACGGCTTGAATGGTAATGAATAGGCAAACAAATGAAAAACATTGTTGTGTAGTTGTTATTTAGTTTAGGTTTCGGGCAAACAATGCTGGCGGGGTGGGATCAATTGAGATCTCAGTTTCCAATTTCTGATAGTAGCGAGCCCAAAATTCTCTTGGAACTAATTCCATAAAGTAATCGAGAAGGTTTGCTTGGTTTCCGTATCGTCTTGTTTAATCTCCATTCATTGCCCTCCCCTCTCGTTAAACAGCAATTTTGACGTGTTAATAGCCAAAGTTTATTTACGTTTACGCCTAACGAACAAGCAAAATTAACACATTGAAATTTGATTTGAATTTAAGTGTAACTAATTTTGTATATTTAGTGTCTACATGGCTCAAACTTGCAATTAATTAATAGTATTTCTGATACGCTTCCAGATGGAATTTATTACCTTCCGAGAGATTTCTATATTTAGACTACTTCATATAACCTTCGCAGTTATAGGCTGTGACCTTAAATGTGAATTAATATTTATAAATAGTGACTTTCATGAGGTTGACATCGTACTGTACTGAGTTGCTCAATTGTAACTACGAGTACATAGTATTAGTCTAGGTTGTAAAGACAATTTTATTTGTTAAATAAATGTGATGATCTTAGGCGAACAATTGTGAAGTTTTTGAAAGTCTACAAAGTTGATAATATTATTGCAATCGATTTATTATTGACTGAAAGTGAAGTCACGAACCAAAGCTTTCGCAAAATAATTGGCAGATCTGAACTTGAATCTGTACATTGTCTTGTTTTGAGTGTAGTGGTATAAAATATGATTAATATAAAATGCTTTTCGAAATATGTAATAAATTGAAATAATTTTTGTTTGCAAGTAATTGCGCACTGTAAAGAATTAATAATTTTTTTGCGTACTATTTGAGTAAACGTAATTGCACTCGTAATGGATTTTTGTAAATTCATTTTTTGAAACAATAAGAATTGATGATTTTATTTTACTTTAGTGTTTAAAATTACTTTGGACGTAACCCTCTTATTGCCTCGCATTATGGTTTTACTTAAGTAAGTAGGTAATATGCGCAATCTACTGTAATTTTTTTCATAATTTTAAACCTAAAAATATCGTAATTCTTAGTTTTAAAATATATGTATTACACTTAAGCTTTTATACTACTATAAAGATTTTAGAATTCTGAAAAGCGTAAATTAATTGAATTCTTTAAAAAATATTTGAGCACAAAGTATTCATTTGGTTGGTCTCTTTTTAGCTGGAATAACACGGCTTGTTCCTCTGTAAAGACTACTTCATCAAAGCACTAATTGAAAGTGATTCATTATCTGTCAGCCACTTTATTCATAGCAAGTTATTTTAAGCTTCAGAGTTCTGATTAAATTATAGGTAAATGGATGTAGGATTTATTGTGTAAGTAGCTATTTTATCATTACGCCCACATTCAAATCGAGTAGGAAAAACAAAGGAAAATAATTGTTGAGGATGAAATTTACTATATATCCTGCTTTACGTGTATATTAAGATAAGCAACGTTACAGATGCGAATCATAAAAAAGAAACTCAGTCATTCTACCAATCATGAAACAAAAATTATTAACAAAAGAACATGAAATAGAAAAGTACGATTACTTGATACATGAAGTTTCCAAACAGCTACCAATTGAGCTATTTAATAAGTTCTTTGTCGGTGCCGCGGAATGCGGACGGAGACAGAATAACGATGACAATACAATTGTGTGTGAGGACGTGTGCCAACCCTAACGGTAATGGACCTCTGCTACACCGTTATTTTATTAACACACGTATAAAAAGCTTTTCACATTTCAATTTTACACAAAAACGTCGAGAATGCTTGCCAACGTTGAATTTAAATTTATTTATTACATAATACATACTCTAACTGGATTTCTTCTGTTCGTCAAGTTGGTGTAAGGAGAACAGGTGTTAGAGATTAAGCCACCGTAGGCCCTTGATGCTCACGTACATCCTTCACTGATTTTAGCCAGTAATATTTTTACTCCTATCTAGTATTGTGAGTAGTCATTTCCAGTAGGTAAGAGCCAATAAGAACTTCACACGATCAAGTAAAGTACAATAAATAACATTTGATCCGATCGTGTATTGATTGCCGTTCCTCGAGTCGACATCCCTTCGATAAAACAAACAAATGTGTCTAGAGATTACACGCGTACAGCTGCGAAGTGGGAACCCTGTTGTGAACACGTCAGTATGTGTTTAAAGTTAAATCTCGTTAAAAAAAGAGATTTGTACAGACGGAATGAGGCAAATCCTTTCGTGGGTCTATACAAGGATCAGTCAGGAGCGCTGTCACAAGATCCTGCCCGTTAGCCGTGCGTTAATAGGATCAAACCGGGCTTTATTTGGGACGTGTCCACGCGCTTTCACCTAACTTATCGTATTTGCAAATCGGCTTACACTTCGTTAACCATATCTATGTACCTACTGACAGACTTTATTAAGGAAGGAAAATTTGTGAAGCATATTGTTGGTATAACAGAAAATGTGAAAGCAATAGTTATTTTGTTGAGTCTATTTCTGTGACAAATTAAAATAGTTTCATAATTTGTAATAACAAGTACGGCAATTAAATTAAAATTAAGTTGAAAATAAATTAGCCTCCAATGCAAAGTATTTTTAACTTTTAATATACAAAATTCTTCTTAAAACCATTTTTAAAAACTAATTAAGAACGGACCGGTATAATTGTTTGTTCAGCATTCTTGTTTCCATAGAGCACATTAAGTATTCTGTGAACAGAGTATTTGAAAGCCGCTGTTATTTTCCGCGGTCTATACATAATTCATCGGGATTGCAGTCGTGATGGAAACAAAACAATTTTAGTTTAAGTAGAAAATAGACGGAAAGCTTCTCTCGCTTAGTCTCCTAAATTATTAACCTTTGTGAGGGCGATACGCAGAAAGGTTCTGTCTTGTTTACGCGTTAAGGGAGACAGGGAAGGGAACTTAATACCCTATATCACTGTCGGGGTAATACAAACTAGCAGGGTCGCAACCTTTTCCACTAAATTACGTATCGGCACGTGGGATAATCCCAGCTCAGTTGAATTACACTGGAGAGACTGGCCCACTACTGAGTGCAACGAATTAACGAGCTTTGTATAAGCGCATTTTAATTTAGACAAACAGTTAATTGAATCGTTTCATTATTAATAAAGGTAGTCCGATACAAAGTGACTATATTATACAAACAGTGATTTTACGAAGCTCTTTAATTCAATTATTTCATACTGTTAATTTAAATTGCTCCCTACGTTGCTTTATTCAAACAATTAGCTTTCATGGTAGTGCGTGTTTATTTAAGTTGTAGCGTTCGATTAAAATACAAAATTACTATCGACCGTGAACCAATTATCGAGGAACAAGGAATGGAAACTAAACAACTGCACTTACCAGTCAACTGTTATACATTTATAGAGTGTTATAAATTAGTAATGGTTATTTTATAATTTTAATGTAGGTACCGTTTATGATGTTTGTACCTACATACTACACGAGTTGTTTTGATGTTAAAAATGTTTCAAAACTTTATATGAAGTGCTTGTTTCATATTTCATTTGATTAATCTCTGCTAAGTTACTGGAATTGTTCGGATGTTTGTTTCGTCTGCGTAACTCGCAAGAAGTGCAATAATTTTAAACAATCATTGAAAATTATTGCGTAAAGCTACTAGGTGTAATATCTAATGCATAAATTATCAACTTATCTACTGCCAAACTCACTTGGGAGGCTTCCCCCCTCCGAGCTATAATGTGTTACGTGTGATGTACGGGCTGTCTCGTCCCGCGTTAATAATTCCATCAGATTGACAAAATCTTTGCATGGCCCGAGACAACTAAAGCCTTTCTCTGACTCCATTTCAAGTTCCATGTGTGAGTGTCCTTG
The DNA here is from genome assembly GCF_003590095.1 of Trichoplusia ni. Classification (NCBI taxonomy): domain Eukaryota; kingdom Metazoa; phylum Arthropoda; class Insecta; order Lepidoptera; family Noctuidae; genus Trichoplusia; species Trichoplusia ni. The sequence continues at coordinate 6,897,601 of NC_039485.1, forward strand.
GCATTCAAAGGGCATCTTTTATAAAGTCTTGATAAGCTCTATCTGTTCAAATGAAAAGGGTTTCAGTGAAACTGACAATGGTTGTAAGTGTAATTCGTTGGATTTATTTAAATATCTAAAACGCACTTATCTGTAAAGATAAGGGTGTGACGGTTTTCATCCTTAGTACTAACTTTTCATAATTTACTTTAAATGTTCGTATAACTTGTTCTTAATTTGATTTTTCCAGTTCAAGTTACATAAATACTCGAGGACGATATTTCAGTGTGCTGTCTATAACAGTGATTTCTCCGTAAGTAACGGGCAAATTAAAAATTAATTTCACCAGATAAAATTTCTTGTGTGATTTCGCCGCTCCGCGAGAGCTCCCCGGTTCTCGGGGCGACCGTAACGCGCGAGTGCCACTTACCTGTTACAACTTATTGAATTATTTATGAAACTATCCACCTTATTGGATTGAAATATCGCAGCCCTATATGGCTTATTCGGCGAACAATGCCATTAAAGTGACAGCCAAGGGTAATTTGAAACAATAGCTTATAGGGTTTATATAGGTTATCAAATGAATGTCTAACCTCATTGTTAGTAGAAGTTCTTAAACAATATTGTTCGTAACAAACTTTCTTTTACCATATAGAAGATAATTGACCTAACAACAGTAGGCAACTGTAGTTTAAACTCCAATTAAGGTGAGAAAATTGGTGTCATTATCTAGCTTGTAATATAGCGAGTTAGTTAATGACTGTAACATAGCAGTGACCCGTCATCCACGAGTAGTTACTAGTTTGAGAATAAACTTTTATCGGCCAATGTGTAAGAATACTTATTCCTGTTTATAGCTTTTCGGGCAGTCATCTCTTGAGCTATTAAATTCGTCGGAAACGTCACATAAAACGTTGGAATCGATTTCCCATAAACGATAGAGGCGACCGACTAAACGTCTAAATTTGGCGCACTCTGATACAGAAGACAAATCAGGGTCCTATTCTACATCAATCACAGTTCACTGTCAGTATTAGGTCTCATAACGAAGTAATGATTGCTCATCGACTTTACATTAACAACTGCATATTAATGCCAGTCTTGAACCATTACTACATCGAATACATAAAATAAGCTGTCGTCGACTTGAGGAACTAATAAAATATTATATCAAAGACATAATTTAAAGTAAATATTAATCGAAACGATACCTAATCACCAAAAAAACCAATGGAAAAATCGGTACGAAAACATAACAATTTTAATTACTAGAGTTTGCACGTCGTTATATTTGGTAAATTCAACTATGAAATATTACCTTCCTGTACCGTTTAAGTTAAATTAAGATATAGGAATTTGGCGAGTATTCCTAAACCAAAATTCAATTAGAAAGTTTGGCGCGAGTGACCATCAGATTAAGGGCTGGTCCTTAGATCTAAATTAATTGGCTCATGCAGATATTGTTGTAGCCAAGGACCCTCATCTCTTAGGATTTATGTCCAGTTGAGATCCAGAAATGTTGACAATTTGTTTACCCACTAATCAGGTTAACTGTACTGAATATTTTGATCTCATTTGCATTGTTTGAATCTGTCTAATAATTTTAGTTGTTTGTTAAATATTATAGAATTATTCCAAATGTTTCAAGCAATTAGTACAATTAATGTACTAATAAAAACTGCGAGGATTATTTTACAATAACTTAATTTATTCCGCATAGTGACATATTAATATATTTCCAACGTATTCATTATGTTTTTTATAAAAAAGTTCATAGAACAAAAACATGGTCGTAATAGAAAAAAAAATATAGAAGCTATTACTATGTAACTACATATTTCCGAGATCTGAAATACTTTTAAATCAATACAAATTGAGTAAAAACGTTAAAATTAATTTCAAGTTTCGTATTTATTGGTATATTGCCGCTAACATAGCACTAGGGAGTGAACAGGAGCACCCTTGAACTAGCGCGGCGGAGGCACTTCTCCCACAAGCACGCTAGCTTAGTACAAGAGGTTAACTTCTAACAATTGAAAATATGGTGTGGATGCATTCCATGATACACTCAAACTACCACACATTTAAAAATAATCCTTATTACAAAAAAATAAGATATAAAATTAATTGTTATTTTGTCACACGTTTAATTATATTTTGAAGTGTTTCGTTTAGAAATTGGTCTTATTATGGTCGGAAAGTCGACCGCTAATCGTAAGGTTGTGGGCTTATTTTAGGGTCGACAAAGTTTATTGCGGTCTTCTTTTAGAAAATTGCTAGCTGAAACACTAACGAATATAACCTTATTATTTTATTTTCATTCATTGTACAAATTTTCTCTTAACTTGTTCAACTTTGGCGGTGCTATGTACTTACGGTACTAAACAATATTATTCTAATATCAAAATAATTACAGAAATTGTAATATTCACACAAACTATTGACTGTTTTTTTGATATTGAACATGGGTTCAATATCTTTAAGACTTAACATTGCATGCTTGTAACTTTACTTTTGATTCGATTGTATTAAGCAATAAAACCTACACCACAATACTCCTTCATCCAATAAAAAATCTATCAAAACTCGAAGCGTAAAATGTTTAAAAATCGAACAGTTTGTTTCCATTTAAAGTTATTTTAAATTAGCAAGCAGCACATAGAGACTGTTATTGAATTACAGGTGTGGGAGTAACTTGTATTTTGTGTAAATTGAATTATTCCTCGCACCGTCCCGCGTCCGTTCCGTTCTGGAATAACGAGAGCTCCAAGCCAACGTGGGGTAAATTCGTGTGTTATTAACTATAACCTAATGTAATATTGTGGCACATTGTCCCTAATAAGTTATGATATCCTGGTACTCTTGTGATTTGTCCGTCCAGTTTGTGAATATTATAGAAAAAACATTAAATATATATTTTTTTAATTTACGGGTTTTTTGTAGAAAATGTCACTCCGATGATTTATACAAATATTTTTGAAAATTACAATTACATATAATTACTATTTTAAATTGTAGATGAAGTTGGGTTGATTCGGAATGCGTAAAAAAGTATAGAAAGATTAAGAAGTTTCTAGGCGTCGCTTGTTATAATGTCACTAACGTACAACTCTCTAAATACTGCAAAAGTTTAATCGTCGTGCGTGTTAATAAAGTTTTGTGAAAACTAGCTTACTCCAAAAACAGAGTAAACTTTAGCAATTAATTTATTACGTTCGTAACATTAACTAAAAACTAGAGGCATTTAACAAAAATATTTTTACACAAAATACAACACTTAATGGAATAAATTTAGCAGTTATTTGAACCGTAATTATTACAAAGCTAAACGATACAAAATTAATCAAACTGAGCAATTACCGGTGGGGTCGAATATCGTTTCTGTCAAACAATTACTGTTGATGTTTATCGGACGTTTGTCATTATTCATCTTGTCTCGGCTCGCTCTCTAAGTAATTCTATTAAAATAGTTTCCAACGCAAAAATGTGGGCGTTAAACGCAGTAATCAACATTGTTCTATTACTTGTATTCACGCGAGTTTTATTAATGATCTTCATTTGATCGTCTGAATATAATATTTGTATGACTAGTTTTAATTTCAGTTTTGGGTAAACGAGATCAGAATCACCAAACTAAAACTTACCTTGATCTATGCTTAGAATCTAATTTGATTAGGCGATAGGCATTATCTGTTTTTTGGAAACGTAAAAAAGAGCTAACAAATTTAGATCACCTGTACATTACATAACATTTTTATCTAGCATAAAAAGTGTAACTTGTTAATGTCAAGTAGGTACAAATCTCAGGGGCATTTTTGCATATTTCATCAAAATTATCTATTGTTATTGAAGGAAATTGATGTAGAGTTACTTAGCTTCCCCTACATAATACTTGTCCGGTATGCACGATTTAGAGACTCGATCCACCTTTAAGTAAGCGGACACTGGCGAGGGTCTTATAGACCGCACGTCGCAGTTTGTACACAAAGGACAGGTACAAAGCCGGAGTCTTGCTACTTTAGGGAATTCCGAGATTTCTCGACGACGCTAAATCCGTAAAAAGCCGTATTACCTTTTATTTTCTATCTGTGATAACAATTATTTTTAATTGAGCTCGCTCACAAAAAAATTAATGATGTCGAAATCCGTGAAAAGTGGGAGACGCTGTAGATTCACGAGTCGAGTGGCACATCTGTTACCGGTCTGTTCGCTCCTCTGACTTGTAATAATGGAATTAACGAGCTGGTTATGAACAAACGGCGTCTTCATTTCCAGGGTCCCGTTTATTCGTCCTTTGCCCTATTTCACTGCCACACCATTACACTGAATGAAATAATAGACTCAATATTGCGCTCATTTGGAAGGTCTCTACCACGTCTTGCTAATATTTCCAAAGGTGTTTATGATGGAATTATGAAGATGATCATTAGGCCGGAAACAAAAGAGGCGTAATTTATAACGCTTTATGATATTCATTTTGGTCGCACAAAGTGCCCTTATGATAGCCATTTATACATGCGTATCGATAAATTTATTAATGTATCCGATGGTCACACATGTTTCGTTTTCACTTTAATTACATTTATTAACCCGAGTATAAACCGAATTTACGCTGTCACGCGTACAAAATCCATTCACTAAATAGCCCCCATCTCGTATAATGAGAGAGGCTACGTAATCCAATTAATTAGCAGCGAGATGAAACTACATGCTAGTTGCACAATATCCCTCCTCCCGAGGCGGCCGGCGCGGCGGCAGGCGGCGGCAGGCCCCAGCAGGCCCTCACTGACCTTTCCTTGCATTGTTTTACTCTAAACTAACCATTTTGCTAAGAATTTGTATCCTTATTATACATAATAAATTATGCTGGTCTTAGAAGGGTCCAACGTTTAGTGGAAGCGTCTCAAAACGGCCTTCTAATAGTCAGCGACGTTACGGAATCCTAGGGTATTCTGTAATTTCTGCAAATAGTATTCATTTGTGTTATTTATTTCAACGCTGAAATCTCATTTCTAATACTTGAAATAACGAAGATACTTTTTATTTTAGGTATGAAAAAGATATACTTAATTAGCTCATTTGTTTTAATCTTCTCTTGCAATATTAACATGTGTTAATTTATGCAAAATTCAGTTGAGAAATAACGCATGCGGGTTTTAACTTAAATAAAGAAGAACTTATGTTGCAGTTGTTGTGTTTTATAATTGTCACGAGAATAACAAATGAGCGCTGGGTTACTTTTTATTAGCTTTGACGATGATATATTGAAACGGGAATTATATTTCTGCTTGCATAAAATTGAAATTTCTAAAACAAGCTTATTTAATGCTAAGCTTTGGTTGAGATTAGTTTTGGTGAGCTGAATCAAAGTTTTCCTTGAGTATATACAGATTGGCACTGACTACTAATTAGGCGGACAGGCGTGACCATACATTCAATGCGACAATATTCCCAGATCCATTAATTGTAGAAGTCTGTTGGGAAAACTGTGTTATACGTGTTAACATGTGTATGTAGTTTTCCACGTCCATTCCTGAGGGAATGATCAGAAGTACTACATTGAATTGCTTGTATACTGTAATTGTAGTAGTATTACAATATAACTGCTTCAGTTTCACAATACAAGTTACAGATTATTAATATGGTGATAAATAATAAAAACAGAAAAAATACTCAGAAGCGAAGGCTTAAATGGAGAGATAAATATATACGATTGAACAATAAATGTTTATTGGAAAATTTAAGCCTTCCTGACTTATATGGACGGAAAATCCTCTAAATTGAGTAGCTAATTATTTAAACCTTTCGTTTGATACAATTGACATAGGTCAAAATAAGAACAGATATTTTTTACCAAACCTCAAATCAACTCAACGGTCTAAATACTGCAACATTTGATACGGTAAATATAATTTTATGAGGTTGTACGTTAACCTAAGTAAAGAACCACATGTGACATTTCGCACCGCGCATATTCTATAAATAGGTAGACCGCAACCCGGCTAGTTAGCTACGATTGTAGCCAAACCGCCGAACGGCGCGGTGCAACTGCCCAAAATATGGAACGCGTCAGAGATTTTTATTATATTCTGACAACATTTATTAACGCCACATTATTACTTATTCATGAGGACTATTAACGAGAAAACCATACGATAATTTTACAACGAATTTATAGTGAATATCCACTAGGTAATAAACATAAAAATATATTTCCCATAAAGTGAGTCTTAAGTTACTAGTATTAAAATGGCAATTTCACGAGAATACGGTCATTTCTCACTTCTAAATAAAGATTTCCTCGTTTAGAACGGCCTCTTTGAAAACATAAATAGACTTTCATTAAAATATGTTATTCAAAGAATTCCGTTCAGATTCATAAATACCTTTTTACATACGTTCAACGGATTTCGTGTGAGATTTAGGATTTCTCTTATTGTATTGTTCTATTGACAAAAAGGGATAAGTAATGAAAGACTTGTAGGTGTATTATGTGTAGTATACTTTCAAAAGAGTTGCGACCTTAAAGTATTCTACTTAAGGCATGTTATGACTAAAATATCACTTACTATATGAATGTTAAAGACGCGACTTCTGTTAACGAATTCCCGAATACTGAAAAACAATCTCACTTATCCTGCCATTTCATATCAGAAATTGGTAAAGATATAAAGTTATTTAGCATCAAATTAATATTTTCCCATCACCTTCTAGTTCTATATTAAATTAAAACATTTTTATCGAGAATACGCATTGAATTATTAACAAGCGACTACTCTAGACACCACAGTCATTTATTCAAGCGCACCGGTAAACATAGCAAGGGTTAAAAAAATAAAACAAAAGCGCGGAGTAAACTGAGACACTTTGTCGGGCGTCAATTTGTGGCTGCTGTTGGGAACCCGATTTGTTCACGTTGCGCCTATTCTTCAATTCCAACGTAATATGTTTCGTTTTCTGGTTTCAAGCCTTTTTATCGTATTTATGGATGTATGTAGGAAAAATTCTTCGCTTAGCTTATAATGATATGAATATATTTCAACTGTGTTTATATTTTAGTCCCCTTGGAGATTTTTGAAAATTGACCGATTGTAAACTATATATAGTTTAAATAGGTTTAAAGAACCTAACTACGTTAGCGAGCGTGTTGATAATCAAAGACACTCAAAATTATATTTTATGGGACTAATGCTAAGCTACTTTCGTTCTTAACGAAAAGACCTTTTAAATCATCCTTCTCTAATAATCCCATACAGCGCTCAGGTACAGTTAGAACAAATTTTGATAAAGCCGAAGTTAAATTTTTCATCATTCGGCAGCATACTGGTGCATAAGTTATTACCAGGCAACCGTGCTACGAGTATAATGAGGTGTAGAGGTTACAGAGGTATGTACTACGTATGTTTGTTATGTTGCATGTTGCATGACGTGTTGCGAAGTATTTTATTGTAGACACGATATGTTTATTAAACTTGACTTAAGAAGTGGGACTTGTGTTATATGTCAGGTCATTTTTTTAATTAGGTATCTACAATTTTTTTAATGTTGGTATAGCCGTAGATTAACTTCACATAATGTTTTCAAATTACATTTAAAATGGTAACTTTTTATTTGAATCTTTGATATAATTTAATCAAACCTCTTTCATAAGCTACCATAAAGAAAAGCTTACAATTTTCCATCAAAATCGAATTTTGGAATCGAAAATGCCGTTCAAACGCTGGGATAAACGATCCATAAAATTATGACGTAGGATGCTAAAGTCACAGTCAAAAAGTTGGTGTATTTTTTCTTCGTTGTTGTTGAACTTCGAGTGAGGTTTAATAAGACCTTGTTATTTTAACAAGACGCGAACTATTTGATGGATGACTTATCCCGGTCGAGAGTCTTTCCGCGCCTTACGAGTTTTACTTAACGCTTCTAAAACTAGGCGGACAAACTTTATCCACTCTTTAACTTTCTTAAGTGTTAATCGATCATCGCTGGTCAATGATCTGTGAACTTCATATTGTTATTATATTTGGACTTAGAATTATATGTATACAAACATGTGGTCTGTTGATTTTTCTATAATTATAACGACGAATTTAGGGTCTACGAAGGAATATAAGGGTTAAACTGGTTAAACAACTCACTGTTGTACCTAATTTCGAATGTGTGAAATGAAATGTGCCCAAAATTTTGGAATTGAATTTGGAAATTGAAAATCATGTACTACGGTACAGGTCAAATAGCTTGTACGTATTTACGTTGGGAAAACTTTATGACAACAAAAGTAAGCATCATAATTAGGTAATTTCTTATGTATATTTTAGATGAAAAAAAAAACAATGTATATCTATAGACTAATCAATGCAATCACAAATTATAGATCCACAGTAAAGGCACATATAGCTAATTAGCTATGAATAAATTACCGTTCCTCGTTGCTTTGCTGAAGTCGATTTAAAAACTTTTCCACGAACAAAAACTTAAAAATGTTCCTGAAAATATCCTTCTCGGGCACAAAAAGATTTAACAAAGAAGACTGCAACACTGCGCCAGCAACTGGACATAAATCGTCCGTAAACTTTACTATCACCACGATTTCCTTCTACATTTTTGGGTATGACAAAGGAATTCTGTCGCATTCCGGGCGAAATATTCAATATTTTGTAAATTTGACTGCAGTTGCAGCCGAAACGGGGTGGTGTAGCGATGTGGTGTAGTTTTATGGGAAATTACTAATGTGCAGCGCGCGTGGTTCACGGCTCATTAGTTTATATCGTGAGGGCTCCCTGTGCACCCAGAGACGGAGGCATAACAACTATACGTTACCCTATTTCCTCACTCATTAATATTAATAGGTATCCGCTAGGCCAGCGCCGTATTCTTAAGGCGAGGAAACATAGATCTTATAATATTTGCCTAAACAGGCAATGGAATATTTCAAGCAAAAATATTACAGTGTAAGCTTTGTACGGATTTTTTATTCATTCCCGACGTTGTTTTATTGCTTTTGAGACCGTTTTTCAATCACTGTATCGTTGAAAACGAAAAGAAAAAATATGTATTGACTTTTTCACATACAGTTTTTGCAGCAATTTTCAGCAGCTTAAACTTTTACTATGTACGAGTATGTTCGGTTTGGTAGCGATGGCCAGTTGCATCGAAATGCTAGTAGATACCTACATGATAATTAAATTTGACAAAAGTAATCTCGTTTATTACCTCTATTCCTAGTTTTATGATTAACGCGTGTAAAGTATATTTTGGAATTATTCATACTATGTTCGAATTATTATATTTTCCTAATTCCTTTGATAAAAAAAACCTCTTATTAATATGACTATCATCATTACAAAGCTAGGTAAAAATCGGGTTGCCAAGGAGGTAAAAAACATTTTAATTATATCCATTTCTGACTGATACCCTTTTCCTCAAAGTTATAGCATTACCTAATGTTTGTGCGAAAAGTTGAAAAACAAATGAAAAGTTATGAAGCAACTAGCAACAGTGAAGACTTTGAAAATAAAAATATTTTCGAGGTTCTCGGTTGAGTTACCTTTTCCCAAGTTTGACTTCATTCCTTAAATTTTCGTATTTTTTTTGTTACTTTAGGAAATGGTTGTTGGCAAATAAAGAAAACGTTTCCCTATCTAAAGGGTAAAGAGACAAACTTTGAATGAGGCTCCGCTGTCTGTCCGTCCGTCTGACTCCTGGCTGTATCTCGTGAACCGAGATAGACAATTGATTCCACTTGTCGAGGTAAAAGCTTTCTTTTACTTTTAGTTCAAGGGCGAAATTCAAGGTCGTCATAAGTGAAGGTCAGAACAAAAAGTTACATGTCAATCCGTTGATTGATGTTTAATGTCCAAAGTTTACTTAAAGACAGTTAAGCTTTTAGTGTATTGTGTTTAATGACAGTAACAGATGACACTTGGTTCTTATATAAACTCATTCGTTGTGATCGTAATCGCAAAGTAATAATCGATAATATTCATAATATCGATTGGTGCGATTATACGAATAACTATCGATTCGCTAAAGGCGACGAAGTTCAAAAGTGGTGCAATCACATTTTGCGGTGAACCAGTGATGTATTTACGTCGTAGGGGTGAACGTATTGATATTCATATGAGCCCTGAACAGTTCAATCAGTGATTCATATGAATAAAATATTAATATTTAGAAATGTTTTGATCATTAAAATAGAGCCAAACATATGTTAGGAGCTATAAGAGTCAAAAAGGTTAGTATTTACCAAATCTCAAACATTTTAGTTGAAAAAAGTACACACATGTAGCAATAAAATAAGAAATGAAATCAATATGTTGTATGCAATAAAATATCTAGAATGGCAGAGCTCGACGGAATCTAATATGTCTGGGACGCGAACCACCCTAGACGCAGTTAAGAAGAAATACAAAAGAAATAAATTAGTATTTTACAAGTAGGGCGACGGCGACGTCAGAAGTTTTGATGCTTTACGGAGGGTGATCGCAGGCATATGGGGTGAGGCCTTTCACGGCTTTGAAAGCGTCAGTAAGCCATGTTAAATCCCGGGCGTTATGGCGGCTTAGTGGATTTATTTTATTACGTTTACTTATTCAACGGTTAGATCGGACTATGATGACCGCCCGGCCACGTTTAGAGCCTACTTAGTTAATTAAATGTTACACGAACGGCTGCCTACGTACTGTGTAATGTTTATTGGGAGATGACTTCACTGGACCAGATAGTTTCAGGGCTATTAATGTTAAGTGTTCAGTTAGAGGTATTACTTCAATTACTTACCATGATTAGTTAAATCTGCATTTTGCTGTGATTTCTTTAGAATTGTTTGCTCATTATGTGTTTGATTGTTCTTAAAGATTTAATTCGATAGATTTCGTTGGCATGCGATTGGGGAGGCATATTATTTTTTAATATGCATCAGTAAGTTCCAAAATTTGTAGGACAGAATCATTATTTATTGTTTACGTAAAAAACGTTCTAATAATTTTTACTCTTACTATTAATATACCCGTCATTATAGGTTAATCCTTTAAAAGCCGCGCTGAAACTATTTTCGTTTTACATAGCAGATTCATTTTATATTATACTAAGCACTTTAGAATAATAAACAGCTGTCAATAAGGCTTTTGTTTTTGACATCATAACTTCATTATTCCTTGTAGTATTTGTATTCTATATATTCTAAAACAAAAATCGGCCAAGTGCGGAATCCCTATAAATAAGCGAAAGAAGCTAAACAGAATCGGTTGTATTTTGTTGAGGAAAAAAAATTGTAGGTGCCCTCAAATTTATAAGTTACCCAATAATAAAATTATTGAGACAATATTTGTTGTCAAGTATAGCAGCAGCAGAAATACTTTAATCATAATTATTATACCAAAAATTTTACGCCAACGCTATCACTGTATTTATTTTTGATGTAAGTAATAATTGACATTTTATGAAATTAGTTTTACTTTTAGATCCAAAAAATGCGTAAGTAATTACGTACGTAGTACCTTCATTTTATTTGTAGATATGAAGCAGTAACGAACATACACACATGCACACATGCACACATTTCAAATTTCTATTAGCGAGAGATACATTTACCTACAAATAATTTTTGTTCTAGACAGGTGTGCGTCTACTTTCCTACCAAACTCATTTTAAACTGATTGTATGGCAATTAATTACAATTATTTAATTAAAATCGCGGATTCCTTCACAAGGCTCATTAATATCGCAACTTAATCCGTATCAAATAGTTTTACGTCAGTTTAATTACGGAATGTAAATAAAACTTTGATTTCACTGTAACCAGGTAATATGGTTGCATGCTGGCACATTCAATTTGTTAACACAATTGTATTGATTATTTTATACAACAAATAAAAGCTCTGTGCCTTTACCATGAGCTCTTGAAATAGGACTGTTACGGTTGTAACAGCGAGATAGCCTTATAGACGTCATAACCGTGTCTCTTTCTCACAGCGGCGACATTCCTATATATGTAAATGTCTCTTGGTAAATGTTCAGATATGACTGGTCTATACGATTCGACCGGATTATTTATTTGCAATCCGGATGATTGTCCTTTTTGTCACTTAACAGATTAATTTAATTTTTATTAATTGATTTGAAATTCAGTTTGTTGTCTACTCTCTGTTTCATAAATATGTAAGTTTAATGTTAAAGTAATATGTTAAAATACCTCGTAATGTGTCCATTCACCACACTATATTCTATGGTGCAAATAAAACAGTTATATTGCCTTAAATTGGTATTTTATGTCAAGAGTTTAATTTATTCATTTCATTGAATTGCAAAATAAACCGATAAATTTCGACCTGTTTCAACTAATTAATTTCTAAATTAAATATATTTTGTTATATTACTTCCTGTGTTTTATCGATTGGAAAACTAAAAATACAGTTTTCATTTAATGTCTTATTTAGCCTGAAGGTTATTAACGTTATAGGTACCTACCTATAAAGTATAGTCATTTCCCGAGCGGGACTCTAAAGTAATGGACTGAGTAATTGTATAGCAGCCTAGGATACAAACTATGCTGTGTAGCCTCAGCTGGTGGTGAGTACATCCTTTGTACACATACGCCTCTTTTCAATAAATTACGTACCCTAGAGGCTGCATTATCAAGCTCGGCTTTGTCTTGTTTATCGTTCAATTTTGTCATGCATAAAGAGCATTTAATAAAAAGAATTTATTTTAAATAAGGCTTTAATGTTCACCAGCGCGGTCTCAGAATATACCTACGATTATTACGGCATTATGTTTACGTTTTTGCTTTGTTCGTCACCTCGTGTTTACCAACTCTTAACCGCGTACACACAAAAGGGAGAGTAATAAAAAATCAAGGTAAACTCTTCAACTCGAGGGACTTAATTGCTCTATTTCCACTCAGTATCAAAGGTACTCTGACGCAATTACGTTCACCCAGCCAATGCGTTCTCTCTCACTCCGCCCCGCTGCGATTAAACGATTCAATTTTCGAAGTGGCAAACATTAATGAAGAGTTCCCCGTCTATTTTACGCTCAGCAAGCATAAATTTGGCGAAGCGGAAAAATATCACTGAATTCGTATAATACATCCACCTTTTAAATGTACAGGTACCATTGATCCTGTACAGAAAATTATATTAAGACGTGAATTAATTCGACCCTAAAAAGTATTTATAATTAGACTTTGTGGATGGGATATCAAAATTTGATCCTATCTAAATATTTACATTTCAAAGGCTGTTATGTAACTATCTGTAAATGAACACGTCAGTATCATTTGTATTTGGTGATTTAGCATAATCTGTTTAGTTCACCCTCTGAAATCATTCTTTAATCTCGGAAAATAAAGCTTTTCACAATTAAGTCAATCACGCCTGTTTAACTCGATTTTCTTTTAAGAAACCTATTACAGGCCGCAGGGACCATTCTCGGTAAGAGGCTAGGGCGAACTAAATTGCGCTGAGGTAAAACCAGTCAATTCAAATGGTAAAAGAGTTTCATTTAAAAAAATTCAATGCAAATGACACCGCGGGAATGTTTTTATTAGCATACTTACGTAAAATCCTAGGTGAGGTTAGCCGCCGGCAATAATAAACGCTGTTTAATAATGTAACTTTTTATTTCCTCAACTAACGATTATAGATTTTTCATGCGTTTTGATTACTTTTAATTTTTTTGATAGCGTTGTGGATTACGTACTGACTAACACATTAGACTTAAGTCATAAAAAACTTAACTTTGATTTGTATACAGGCACCTACATACATACATTAGTATACATTAATGTTGATATCTTCCTTTAGATAAACATATAATTCTACTGTACGTGTGTATGTAACTGAACTCGTTCTAAACGGCTGGACCGATATGAGTGATATTTTTGTAGGCGTTTAGGTGGTGCCCTGGGTTGTTTATAGTAATAAATCAGCTCATATAAATAAAATTACAAAACCCCAGAGCCTTTAAAACCGTCATTAATACATTTAACTATGTAAAATACCCATAAATGTTTAGAATAATTATTTCGAAACAAAATTAAATTTAAATTAACAAAAGCTGTTTATGCGAAGTGTTTGTCCTATTACGAAGTAATTTTAGGCAAAAGGTAAGGAATTATGATAATCCAAATCATACTGAATTAATAAAGACGTCTCCACAGATAAGACAGGAATACGAAGTAGAATTATATTACGTCGTACAAAGCTTTCAGGCGAGAGCCGTTTACTCGATTGTTTTTTTTTTTGTTTCTATGTACACTAGTAAAGGTACAATCGGATTCGTATGTTGGCATTGTCGAGAATTAAAAAAAATATTGTTAGGTATTAGAGTCCATATACATGCAACCTTCAGATCAAAAATATATGTGTATGCGAAGTTTCAATAAATAATTTATGTTATATTTAGCATCATTGACAAAAAAACACATGTTTTGAATATTTTTTTTAATAGAATTTAATTATGCCAAAGCCATCACATTGATTAAATGTGAGTTATTTAACGTTAATACATTTCAAGTAATCATGAACTTGACAGTACCGTGGTGATATAATAATCACTTAAGAGGCTGACTGACATCTCTTTCAAAAGAAAGAAACAAGATAATCAATAAAAGAAGAGTGCTTTCTTTGATGGAGTCGCTTGCTTGCGCTTTGTCTGCACTCAATTAATTAGTGCACGTTGTCATGATTTTCAGCTATTTAATTAAAGAAAACATTACGTTTAGAACAAAAAAGACATGAAAATATCACAACAATGTAGTACATAGGCAACTTCGAGTACATTTAATGTGTATATTTTTAAGTTGTATTTGGTATCATATAGAGTATATGTATGTATAATATGTATTAAGATACCCTGTCTGACCGTTCAAGGACACATAAGTGACTTGCTAGTTGTGCAAAAACAAGAAAAGTCTAGGTCTTCATATAGCATCAAAATATATTTCTTTAGCACAGCGTTAACACCAAATATTACCGTGAGTTCTGGTAAATCTCCCTAGACTAAGATAATATTTTTATTATGCTTTAGGTATTAGTTTTTAGTGCTAGTGGTAATCTGTTCGGCCTTATTTAAAATTAGTTATTAATAAAAATCTTGGAAAATTACTGAAACTTTTACTTTTAAACTACACTATAACCCCTTAATCGGACAGGTTTTTAATACACACTGTATGAAAAGACAACACTAAAAAAAATGAGATTCTATAAAATGTCGAGACTTGGACGAGAAGTAAGCTGACACAATTAGCATACAAAATAATTAAGCGTAAGATAATGAAACGACACTTTAAGTTGATTGAGTTTATACATAGTTATATGAGCATGAGCGGTTAAATTTAACCATTTAATTCAGCATTTCCCTCAGACGTTGGCGCATGAGCTTCCCTCTAGGGTTTCTTGGTAACTCTTGAATAAACTTTACACCTCCCCTTAATTGCATATACGGTGGGACCTGGAACATCAAAAACTTTGAGTCTTTGAACTACATACTTATAATATACTTACTGCGTTTTAAATGAAAATGAAACTTTTTAACTCAAATTCAATAAGGTTCAAATTGGTTTTCATAATTCCAATGAGGTTACTTTAAGTATTTACTCCGTAATAGTGAGAAAAGTATTAACCTATGTATAACAATTTGTAGTTTGTCCCTAGTAAACAATATCATTACGTTGAAACACAAAGGCATACAAAAACAAGACAACGTCACAATCACATTCCAATACTGCGAAAAATATAATAACAAAAAGGCTTTTTTTCGTAACAGTCAATATGGCAGGCTTAACAAGTATACTGGGGGTCTACCACTATCACCAAGTATATTAGGACTGTGATTATTGCGAAAGCGAGATGCCGCTATACATCGCGTAGCATGCCGTCTTGCTTCCACAACAGCAACCGTCTAATGATCAGTGGCCTTGACTGCTAAAACGGAGGTCGTGTGTTCGATTCCCACTTATGACAATTTTATGTGTCACGAGCGCGATAATAGATTCTCTGTCTTGGTGATTTTTTTCTATATTATGTATGTATTTAGAAATATATGTTAATTAGTTGTCTAGTACTCATAATACAAGCTTTGATTAGATGCCACCAGATGGCGTTGTGTTTGTGTTGGTTGTGGAATATTATTACTATTAAGAGGTGATAGTAGGCCCCCTAGACTTATATTCGGGCCTGTCATTAAGATGGTCGAACAAAAAAAGGTGGACGTGCTTCGTAGAAATGAAAGCGCTTTGTCGTAAGCAATATCAAATTCTCATTACTGCTAGGTATCAACTTTACTATTTCTTAATACAAATAACATTTCGCTAGAACATATCTTCTGTCAAAACATAAATCTCATCAAGTAAATAAGAATAGAACTACTAATGTGATTTACAAATTTTGAACAAAACTAGGAACGTCTCTCGACTCGTCTTAAAGTTCTCCGTGACAACTCGCAGAAAGATGCGAGAGTCAAAACTTAATTATCACTCATGGAATATTCTGAATAAACAATAAATAAACTATTTGCAGTGTCAGTTCCTATAAACCAAGTAAATATTATTTTTCTATGCGGATATCATAACAAAAAGTTATCTAATGCGTCGTATTTCATCTCAATACTGTTAAATCTCCCAAAGGAACACCGCTACGTCATATTTGCTGCCATCAACGTCTAAATGAATTACTTTTAAGTAAAATTGTTTCGCAGTCATACCTCTGTGGCAACGTAATCAATCAACTCTTTTTCAGTTACTTCCACGCCGGGTTGTTTTACGACGAACGCTGTCGGCTCTTCCCCGTACACACCGGCTGGTTTCCCGACCACACCGGCTTCTCTAACTCCTGGGTGCAACTGTAATATTGTCTCAAGTTCCAATGGAGCCACCTAAAAATAATTGAATAAGTAATGAGGTTGAAAATGGTAACATAACCTTTGAGGTTTGACATGACTTCGTATCTGAAAGTAAAGCTACAAATAAAATTAATGAAGATCCCAATGTTGTTCAGCTACGTAAAACAAATAAACTTACAGATAAAGATTACAAACTTATAATGTAGTCGAGCCACAAAAGACCCGCAGTAGAGAAGATAAGGTTACATCTAACATCTAGTACTACATATTTTCGTAATAAGCAACGGATTTAGAAATGCGTAGATAGAGAGAATACAATGGCTTATTTCTTTTATGACGTAAACCACCAAGAAAGGATTTCTCGAGATGAAACTGGTTTGAATATTTCGTTTTGTAGGTGTGAGCTTACGACAAAGACCTCAAAGCTTATGCTGGTTGGAGCTAGATTTAACCTTCTTTTGTCATGTACTTAGCTAAGATGCTATCTTTCAGTCCCTAATTATTTCTTTAGTAGGTAACTCGTTTTAAAATTATAATTATAATTCATGTAAATTTATACAGATAGCACAATGATCTGTTATATTACCGTCCCGCATGATGCGAATGACAGGAAAGATAAAGTCGTAATATCTTGGCTCGGCACACACATTGTCGACATGTGTCGTGTTATGTGCTCAGTTATCATTGTCCCAGTAGTTGTAGCGGGCCAACACTTGTGTACAGGACTCAAATAAACGAGGTTAATGTGGTTATGCATTTATGCACAGGCTACTTGAACTTTTTTCCTTTTCCTGAATTCCGATTTCTTTTATCAAAGAAACGATCTTGCATTTTAAGCTAGAGCGTGTTCCGTTTTATAACAAAACTAACCGAACTCACCAAAGTATTGTCATGAAAAAAAGGAATTTTTTTATTGATTTTTCTTTCGTTTGTAGTCATAAGGAATTTTGGCTACATTATTTGTGTACAAATATAATCAAGAACCTGTCAAAAAACTATTTACGCGTGTATTACGAGTAAAAGATCTTAGGTTTATAACATCTTTAGTGACCTATAATAACTTAGTCACGATATTAAAAAACAAAGTGTACACGGCAAACATTATTACCTTATGCCATATTGAATTAACAAAATTGGGTAAAGGTTACTATTATTTATTTCCTTAAATAGATATTCATGGTAAAAGGGTATGTGTACTCTGCGATTATTTTTAAACTAATGACGGAATTAGTAGGTTGGATTGGTTCTTAAAATAGTGAGTTTGGTGTGCTTCAAATGTACCTTTTAGCGCTCTTCCTAACCATTTAGTGTCTACCTCGATGACAGACAGATTGCCTGCTTATATAAGTATCTCAATTTTAATATGGAAATCACAAGAAATACAGTCTATCTCGTGTGAAACCGAAAATAGTTTGATGGTTTGGGATGATCGAATTACAGTCTTAAATTCTGATTAAACAGAACAACTTACCTTATAACCGTCGTACACCAGGACTTCTTTCAACCTTTCGACAATAAAGAAGTATTTATCATCGTCATAGTAACCCAAGTCTCCAGTTTTAAAGAAGCCTTGTTCGTCTAAGTATTTTGAGGGAGGAACACCGATGTACCCTTTCATAAAGACAGGACCCCTCAAACAAATTTCACCTCTTTGGTTTGGACCCAGAGTTTTACGGGTTTCTGGGTCTGCGACCTGAAAGTATTTAATATCAATAAAATTTAAAGCAAGCCAAAGAAATGTGTATTGGAATATCAGGTGAAGTGACGTCATTATCAAATACGGGGAAGTATTGATTTACTGGAAATTAAACAAAAGACGTATGAGCATTTATTAATATTATTCAGGAATTATTAATTAGAACTATTAATTTATTAGAACTATTTGGTGAACTGTGGTTAAGGTAGTTCTCATCCACTCATATTCACGTATTTACTACAAACTACAACGTTTTTGTATTAAATACACCTTTGTGCTCTGTTCAATCGATATATTTATAGTTATAAATATTATTTCGTAATTAATTCAACTGAACTGACTAAACTGTGAGAAGATGTCTGAGCTATTTGTCTGTCTTTTTGTCTGAAGAAGGGCCCTTTGCCAAGTATATAACAACTCTAACGTATATAACGAAACATGAATACACCGATCTCAATAGGTACTTAATATTAAAAGTGAAAAAAGGAGTTATATGATCAACGTTAAATTTATCGAAATGGAATCTTTTTAAAGAATTTTCTTTTTCGTCATCAAGAACTTTTGTTTTTGCTTACCTTTAATGTGATTCCCGGTGAAGCCATACCGACACTGCCAGCTTTACAGCCTTTTGTTCCCCAGCTTTCAGAAGTCAACTCCCCTGCTTCGGTCATGCCGTAACCTTGCAAAATGTTCTTAAGTTTCGGGAACCTTAAAAATTCAACACAAAATTTCAATTATGTTTATGTGGAAGCGTAAGGGACGAGATTGAATGAAGAAGTTGATAAACGGCAATACATTATGTGTAACGATTAGTCAATAATTCTTGTTTTGATCAAGCATGTAACCTGGAACTACAATTTAAAAGTTCCTAAGAGACCAAATGTGAGTTTTAGAGAGCGCATAGTTCGAACGTGATGACAACTTTCTTTTCTGAATAGAAATGCATAAAAATGATTAAAAATTACATCACATTTTATATTACTTTTCCAAAACATTAGAATGACAAACTATAGATACTTGCCTAGTTTTGACCTTTTGAATAGTCTTGTTGTGAAGAGGCGATGATCTAGAGTATATAATTTTGAGTGAATCGAGATCAAAATTTTCTGCTTCCTTCGCCTTTGATAGGTAGCAAACAAAGGAGGGTACGATAAAAGCAATGTTTACCTGCAAACAAGTAAATTAAAGTTGGAATGGTCAAAGAAATCTACATAATAATATAATACAAAGCAAAAATATTGTACTGTAAATATAAATCTGGTATTGATCCTTTTGAGGGTTGCCGTGGAGAAAACAATAAATAGAGCTTTGAGCCTCCCCATCGCCAAAATAAGGGTGCATTTCTATGTAGCCCTTCATATAATACAGACATAACTGTATCGTACACTTTTTGTTTCATTTTCCAAAATTGAATATCTTTTGTTTTTTTTCACGTTCTTTCTGACGTCAGATGAAATTGACCGTGTAAAATAGTCGTAATGAACTGGCAGTCCCAAGCGAGGATATTACGTGGGTCCATTACATAACTGAGGCAGTATCGTGGACACCCCATATCTTTGTATGATACATAACACCAACGAAAAAGGTCAAGTGCGTAGTTTTCACAGGCGCGCATTTATGAAAAGGTTCATGAATGCGGAAGAAGCGGAAAAGGCGCGTCAATATTGTAACATGCGCGGCTCTAGGTTTTGTTAACATTTGTAGTGAAAAATCTATGTACTTGTAAAAAACCTTATTTTTCTACTTAACGACGACCGCAAAGTGTGGTGTCATTTCCAGACTACGACATTCCGTGACGACAATAATAAATGAATGGGTAGTGCCGCGGCAGTTAAGTAGTGATACCCAGACTGAGATGCTGAGGTCGACGACCTCGAGATTTTAGTAGGATCACGGTTGGCTGGCGACTACGTTCAGTGTAAAACATCAAAGTTTTTGCATAAAAAAGATTTTATGCCAAAAATAAAAATTTTTGCTCGGTAATTTAGAACGGATATCAAATGATGGTATTTATTCTCAAGCTTAAAGGTTTCATGCAATTTTCTATGGCAGATGAAATTAAACTTATCCTAAATGCAATAAATTATTTTGTAACTGTATCCCTTAAACGTAAATATTATATGACCAATGTAACGTTTAATTTTAAACCTGTTTGATGTACCAGTTAACATTTGCCAAACAAAACAGCAATGAGCCGTAGATAGAATACATAATAGTATATATAATAGAAAACATTTCATATACTGTGTATAGTAACTTACTCTACAGTCTTGGACGCTCTTCAAAAAGGTCTGGGGTTCCGCCTCATTGACATACACCATTTTCCTTCCTAGAGCCAGGAATTTGTACGTCATGAACGTGTCATAATTATGGTACCATTCGCCGAAAACAAATGCCGTTTGGAGGGAGTCGTCGCTGAAGCTGGAATAATATTAATTTTGATCGTATGAGTATGTATTTCAGTAATTCGTTGCATTGAAGCATTTTATTGTTTGTCGCTACAGCTTTCATAAATTTCAAATGATCTGTGATATTTAGAACATTGAGTCTATTTTTGAGTTGAATTCTAATATTAAGAAATTTCGTTATTTTTATTGCCATTTTGTATCCAATGGCAACAACCTATTGCTTTCAATTGTGTTGTGTATTTTGTAAATCAAATTGTGTTTTCGAAATGTCGTTGCTGATTGTTTACATTGAAGGTAAATTATTGGGCGTTGTATCACAAGTAGATCACGTTTGGATTTCGAATAGTTCCGACGATTTTATATTTCATTTTGATAGTAGTCAGACTCAATACGATTAGACTAAGAAAAAACTAATTAGATGTGTGTTGTCGACGCACAGATATGGCATACGGAGCTTTGATAATTATTAATACATATTGAAAATGAGTCGTTTTTTTACTTCTCTTTTTACAACCACTGATGAGTTTTTATAGTATCTACTAACTTTTTTCTATCAAAGTCTCATAATTAAATGGAAAAAAGGTATTTAAAAAACCAACTGTAAAGTACATGAAATATTTAAACTTAATTATCGAACATAAATCAATGAATACTTACTCATCAGGCAGACTATTGAGGATGCAATTTAAATGAGTCAGTTGCACGCCTTTTGGCATGCCCGTAGTGCCCGAGGAATACAAAATGAATGCGATGTCGACCTGTCCCTGAACTTGCATTGGTTCAAACTTATTTATGTCAACGTCATTCGTGACCAATGTCCTGATCGAAATTACTGATTCCACGCCATCGTCCAGAGTTATGAACTTCTCTATGCAGTCGAAACTCAGTAATATATCGCTGTATGTTTTCCAAAAGAAACTCGAGCATATAAAATATTTTGGCTTCGTAATACTTATCTTGTGCTTTAATACCGCTAAAAAGCAAAAGTTTTATGTTAACATAAAATCCCAAATTCATGGTATGTTACAACCCTAAACTCTTTCTCAGTCAATATTATCTTACAAAATTTTAAAGTTTCCATAAAATATATGAGCCGTTTAAAGAGCTCGGTGCAAGAAAGGTATTTTGTCTCACCTCTACCGCTCTTTAAATCATAGGGAGTGTACGTCGCTCCAGTGAACACGATTGCAAGAACCGTCGGGACGAATTCATTGCGTTTTTCGGATCCCACTGCAACAATGTCGCCCCGCCCCACTCCCAGCTTTGTCAAAGCGGTGGACATATTGACGGCATATTGTGTGAATTCCTTGTATGTTAGTTTCTCTCCGGTTTCGCCCAGCTCCTAGAGATGTTGAATACAATTGCTTTGATTGAGATGTGTCTCTAGATAATAGTAGATAGGATAGACTTTAGCTTTGAAGTCATTTCTAGTATTGCCAGAGTGTGCAAAATATTATTAGGTATACGGTTCAGTTGTGTGTATTAGATAAATTGCGATTTACGAGTAATGTTACTACGAGTTTATCTTGAGGAAAAAACAAGTAATAATATCTGTTGTTTACCATATGAGAGCAATAGATGCTAAAATAATGTAACTTACCAAAGCAATTTCATCCCGTCTAAGGCGAAGTCGATCCAAAATAAACTTCCCGAAATTCAAATGTGCGGGTACTTGCACATTCTGATCACCGTACACATAGCCATCGTCGTTCATCATCTTGATACGGGCGAAAACAAAAAGCAAACGCAATCACGACGCACACTACACTGTATGCTATGAATGAGACTCTCCTGTTATTTATACTCCCAATTAAAAATAAATTGTTTTTAATTACCCTAGAAGATAAACGAATGACGGACGCCTCGAGACTGAGTTCATCACATCGTAGATTAGCTAACGTAGAGGTAACATTTACCACGCCCTCTGCCTTCAGTAAGTGGTTTTAGGGAAACAATAGGGTAATAAACTGTGTAAAAGATTGTTTGCGTTACATTAAAGTAGGAACACAAACATGATAATGTGTGTATAGCTTTAGTAGTTACCATGTCCTTGCGGCCTTGGAGCATACAATGTATGCTTGTAAACATTATTTGGATTAAATAATAAGTAAGCGTAATTTTAAACTTATTTAGAATAAAACAAATATTTTTATTAAAGTTTTGTAACAAAAAAGTAAATATGGAATCCTTTTCCTAAGATTCCGCTACAAGCTCGTTCGAGTACTCTTGAACCATAATAGATAGACAATTGAAATTCTCACAGATGATGTATTAAATAAGAATCGTCGAAGACAGTCAAGCTAAGTTTGGAGATGACAAGAGTTTTTTGCCATTCATCCTAGTATTTTGTCGGTAACCCTCGGTATCACAATTCCTACTCGCACTTGACAGATTTTTTGTTTAACCCACATGTTATATATATTTATTATTTTATGATTCTTTAACTATTTCACAACAACAATATTTTGTCATTTCTAATACTATGAATTGATATTATGTTGTTTTAGTTCATCTAAATTTCCGCTCTTAGATAAGTGATAAGAGTAATATTTATTATTGAGAGACATTTGGAAAGGGGACAACACACCAAGGCGCACTTGAAGAAAATAATCATTTGTGAATTATGAATTACAGATTAATCAAGAGTTAGAGAAAACATATTTAACTATTTAGGAACATGAAGAATTATAAGTATGTTTTTTACACATATTATTATTATTTTTAGCAATTTACATTTAATTAACGTATTAAAAAATACGTTTTATTGTTGCAGTTGTGGGATCAAGACTGCTCTCTTTACCGAGTATAGCGCATATAGCGGCAACTCTCTTTCATAATTAAAATGCCCTTCTTCAAGATTAAGTTGGTCTTGTACATGCCTAACACAATGTATCAGGACAACAGATTATTTTAAGACGTTAAATCGTAAGTACTCATTTCAATTTTAAGTGTGTTATTCTTTTTATAACCTTTTTTAGTTTTAGCTGTCCATTTGTCTGACTGTAATCAAAAGATTTTTGTTAAGAAATACTTTATTATTCGGGTTGATTGAAAAACAACTATTTCTCCTCTAGGAATGCATTGTGTAACTTGGCCTTAACGTTTGTTTGCCATAACGATGTCATTGTACTTATAAATTACTCCATAAGTAATTTATATTAATTTCCTGTTAAAAGATTACTTAATGAGTTAATTTATTAAGTACTTAATTATCTGTTTGTTTGTTTTGCCGATAACAGTTAAGTGAATCTTTATAGTAAACAAATTTTTATCTGTTGAACTCGTTTATTCAACATTGTGTGATAATGAGAAATATTTTTTTTTTATTATTATAAAAAAAAATGGCGTTGCTATTTTCTTTTTTTTCTTTTTTGCAATTCTTTGTATTGCATCTACAATATAAAGCAAAAACAATAAAAAAAACATTAGACAGGACTCGAACCTATGACTACTGGCTATACGCGCCAGTTGCTTTACCAACTAAGCTACTGAGGTCACTGACCAATAAGTTCCTACGAAGATTTATCTTATCTATGTGACGCATTCTTTGTTTATTTATTAACCAACGATGGTTTACACTTTAATTTGTGTTTACTTATTAAACATATGAACACATTGGGAATTTTCGACAACCACTTAAAAGCTAACGTCTTTTGCACACAGGAAACGAAATTATAAAATGCTAAAAAACGGAAAAAAATTGAAGCTAAACTTTATACAATTAGAAGTAAGACTTTATATGTTGTATTCTAGTAAATAATGATAAATAATCTTTCAATTACTATATTTTTCTACCGTTTCCTTACGCACCTACTTCTCGGAATATTACAACTGCTACATGGGGCTTCCTTAAATGCGTAACAAGTTAACACGTAACTGATAAAACAGCATATGGTATGTATTATTGTAACCAGAAGATTGTCAAAGAATTACAAATGAGCAATTTCTATCTGGATTTTATTGTTGACGCACTGTCGGATTACAATAGGTTTCTTGTCATATTCCTTTTCACGTATCCTATGTCCAGCAATGAAATACATTCCATTCTCTTCTAACTCTAACCTTTCGCAATTAATTTTACAGGTAAGTACAACTACCTGTACTGTATACCACACAACTAATTTTAAACTAAGAAAAAACAGAGTAAGACACTCTAACCAAGTATTAAATTAATGAAACGCTTGGGTTGATCTTCAATCCCATTCCTTAATACATATTTATAAATCAAAAAGCATTAAAAAGTGCAAACAATGTTACACAATCCTTATAGATGTTTTTCAATGTTATTGGAAATTCAAGAGTAAGAACTCGAACGTAGTAAATTACTAAGGGCGGATTTAGCGTGCACGATCAGTGGTCGCTTATCTCGGTTCTAGTATATCACTGAGTTCCATGACATTTGCATGTTATCAACATAAACAGGGTATACATTAAAGCTATCGTATCTTATTTGAAAGTGTTGATCTAAGATCATATTATTATCTTCTAATTTTGATGTAAAAATTACTAATATTGTTAGTAGTGTTCGACCATGACATTTGAACGTAATTTAAGTGAACAATTTTAACTTGGATCACAGTGAACTTAGTTCTGCGAAACTCAGCTTTTAAGATGGGTGGAAGCGACCCCAAGTAAAATATCGATTGTTCGGTAAAGGGCAGTGCACCAGATTGTGCCACGTTACATATTAATAGTGATGGCCACTTCGACCGAGTCGTTCTTCGTCCATTTTCAACGTACACTAAGTTCTATGGAAATAAAATGAAAAAATATGGCGCGGACACTCTGCCGTTGATGTTGTTTCCGAAAGGCGTGATCAAAAATGGATGCGCTTAAAACACTTATATTTTATGAGTCGAGTTTTGTACCTTTGTGAATGTAGGCGTGTGAAATAACGTGTCTATGCAGCAGTCCTTGTATTATCATAGAGTTTTAACTGACAAGATTAATTTTTTTTTACTTAACCACAACTTAAATTCTGATAAGACAAGATTCAGAATTAAGAAACTCTTGAAATTAATATGGAACTTTAAAATCTTAAATAAGTACAAATAATAACGAATACTTAATTAAGTAATACTAAGAACAAACTTCGGTCTGTTTATTTTTAATTTCTGTAAACCAGGATTATAGATTTTGACTTGGGAA
This sequence comes from Trichoplusia ni, assembly GCF_003590095.1. Lineage (NCBI taxonomy): Eukaryota > Metazoa > Arthropoda > Insecta > Lepidoptera > Noctuidae > Trichoplusia > Trichoplusia ni. The sequence goes on from NC_039485.1 coordinate 6,923,674, forward strand.
GGTAAACAATTATTGAGAAACTTCTGAGAAGCGAAATGTACGTGTTTTGCATTAAAGGATATCGTCTAAGTTTCGTGAAGTTTATTCTTCATGTAATTAATGTATCAATCAATCTGTCGGAGAAACGTCTTTCTCTATACAAAATTCATGTTAACCAGTATTTACTTTGTGATTATAATACTGATAAAAGCAAGAGTTTCTTGTTGTAAGTAAGCAGAATTGCTCATCGTAATCGTAAGGGTATGTTTTAAAAAAACAGAGTACCAAACTATAGTCGAGAGATAAGGTAAAATTAACGTTATTTTTAAATGATTTCAATAAAAAGTAAGAAGATAATACGCAACAAAAATTAAAGTGGGGCTTGTTATGTCACTTGCAAGTAAACAGTGTACTGGTAAGTGAGGTCATAGGAGATTTATATTATAATTAATCAGAGACAATTTAGAAGATTTTCAGAATTTAAGACCTTGGGTTAGCGTAATATCTCAAATACTCCAATACTCAATACTCAATACTCAATCATTTATTGCATTCCACAATGTGTTTCTTAGGTGGTAAATTATAAAATATGAGATCATCATGGACCCTGTCGGGCACAGCAAAGTAGAAGTAAAAGTAAAAATAGGAGAGAGGAAGAGAGGTTTATTCAGTCTTATTTAATAATTATTATTCTAATCATTTTATTATTTCTCATTTAAATATTCGTTTACGTTATAATAACATTTATTTAGCAAGAATTGTTTTAGTTTAATTATAAAGAGGTTTAATTTCATTTCATTCTTTATTACTTCTGGAAGTTTGTTGTATATTTTTATCGACATTACGTGTGTGCTTGTTGAATGTATTTTTAATCTAGAATCTGGTAAATTTAATCTATTTTTATGGCGTAGTGTGTACTTTTGTTGTTTATTTTCCCTTGTGGTAAAGAAGTTTTTATTTTTGCGGACGAATTTACATATTTCCAAAATATAGATACATGGCAGAGTTAAAATTTTGTGTTTTTTAAATTACCTAGCAACGTATATTTGAATAGAAAGTTTTAAAATTTAATAAAGTTTCGCATTAATTATAACATGCTTAAATGTTGAATAGCAGCCATGATCCATTCAGTTATAGTTTTACCGACGTGCGAGCCTGCCAACAAATTTCGACATGCGGAATTAATAGAGCCAAGCCTATCCCGAATTTTCGTAGTTTCATTCGCAGTGTTTGTTTGATTCTACAGAAATGCAGCTTCAAGCGCAGACGAAAACTTTGTTTTAATACACATCAGTTTTGTAAAATAAACTCTCAGTACATTTATGTAAGGGAAAATTAAATAAAAACAACATTTCAAGCTTCGTTTTATTTTCGTATTTTACACATTTAGGTATTTGGCAGTTCCGTTTTGTAGCATCATGTAAATCATCACAAAAATTTTCTATCCCTATTTTACTAGTGGTATATTACATTAAGCAACTTATTTATACAAGTTTTACAATAAAATTAAATTAGAAATAAGCCTTACATTATGAAGGGTAAAGAATATCGACCAGATATAAACTACCAAAGCACAGTAGGTTTACGTATTAATAATTCGTTAGGTATACGTCGACTAAATCTTTTACCAGAAATTACATATCTACATACATGTTCAATGGACAGTTATAGGGTACCTCTAGACTCTAGGCGCTTTATATAAAATCGATGTAGTAGAAAAACTTGTGTACAAATACGTTGACAACTAAGCGAAACTAGGACACGTAGGCCTTAGTAATAAAATTAGTCCTTCAATTTACAAATTCTTTACATTTACTGACACCTAGCCTTATTTAATAAAATAAGTATAAATTATATTCATAATGACCTTAATAATAATAGACATTCTAACACAATAACTTGACTTTAACCTCGATTCGTAATATGTCATACGAATTATGACCGACAGAAAAGAAATTTAAGTATCTCTGTTCATCCGATTTACTAAATTCATTCATAAAGTTGTGTACAGACAGCGTAAAACTAAACTGAAGTTATAAATATAGCAAAAATTTATTGTCTGTTCAGCTTAAGAAATTATTAACAAAAACGTAGCAACAAATAAATAAATATTCATTAAACAATTAATATCAAGAAAGTAAAACATGCCTAGCTGTATGTATCACATGAGAAATGACTACGTAGGTTAACAAACAACTTATTTTGTTATTATTCGATGAACTTTCCAAATCGTCATCTGAAAAATAAAACAAAAATTACGGTACATTTTCATCGAGCTTGATCCTATCAATTGTTACATAAAATGATAACATTTTCTACGGCAATTGTTTCCTGTTAAAGTAAGTAGCCTGTCAGAAACTTGACTTTTGAAATGGATGCTTTAATAATAAAGCTTCTTTGCGACGGCTAAATGGGAAAGTCGTTACGCTTGTCAACTTGTAATATTCAGTATAAAATTTGATTTCATGCATTATCTAAATATTGGAGTTAGTGAAATAATTTTGTACGTCTATATTTCTCCATAAAATATTTTGCCCCCAAACTATGCCTAACTATGTTACGTAACTTATCTGAACCTATGAATTTTAATGTAGAATTTTATCTGAAAACCTTATATTATAGCATACCCGGTATAACATTAGGTTAGGTTATTTTATTTCCAACTCTTGGTTTCCAGAAAATGTAGGCAAATAGGTACCACATACTAAACGAAACAAGGGAAGTTCTTGGAAGCCTATTGAATAGCTAGGTTTTTATTTTTAATAAAATTTCTGACTTGTAGGGTTCCACTTAATTTTCTTGAACCCTTTTGAAAATAAGGTATCAAAGCCAACGTTGTTGGAATTATGAAATACTTAATGGGTAAATTCCAGTCTGTCCTAATTAAAATCGATAAAATATTTACCGAAGTCACTTAGCTGTTCACCGTACATTTCACCTTGGAAATTCGAACTGATTGCGTCACTGTTCTGAATGATTTGCGGCAAGCCTGTCGAAACAATAATTAATTGTGTAAAATACCTTTATTTTTAAATCAAAATGAAGGTTGTGAAATGAAATCATACCTTTTTTTCTGTTGGTCTGATTGTCTAATACCGTTTTTTGTGTCGTTGTAAAAGCGGATGGTGGAGCCGGAATTTCTGTGAAAAGGTTTTAGTATCAATTTCATATCTAGGTTATTTAAAATGTTATACAGTTAGTGTTGGTTACTTAAATTTATAATATCTATCGAGTAAATAGATCGAGAAATTTGAAAGTACTTATTTGTAGTACACCTCTAAATCAAAACTTGTACATGGCAATTTTAATTATAGAAATAATACCCATAAATAAACTGCCTTTGAGAAAGAAAATTCCGGAATCAATCAATTCCCACCAAGTACAAAGTAAACACATAAACAATGAGTGCTTCTGTTTTTTTTTGAAAACTCGACTCCAAAAGCTTTGTCGATAATTGACAGGCAGTTTTGTGTGATTTTCCCACACTTCCGAATTCCCAAAGATCGTAAAAAAGGTTGTTTGTTTTTACGATTCTTTCACCGCTTTCAATCGCTCCCCCCGACGGAGGCCGTTTTAAATCAATCTACTAATGTTGAAAAATTACCATCGAGTTTGATGATTCCGTCCGTTTCGCCCAGAGAGTTCTTGGCTATGCATTTGTAGAAGCCGAAGTCGTCCTTCGTGATGTTCTTAATCTTGAGCATCATGAACTTGTTGTAGCCGCTGTCCATCGGGAACGCCTCGTACTTGCCCCCTATAATTTCCATTTCTACTTAAATATAAAACCTGTATGTGATATTACGTAAACAGAAAAACAATTGAATACATTTGCATATATTTCCTTACAATAGTAAAATCAAAGAAGAGTTGTTACTAGCTCAGTTTTATCTCTGCACGTACGACTCCGAGTTCTGCTTGCTATAAAGTTACCATAAAATAGTTTAAAAGATATCAACTCCAATAACCTATTTAATAAGTTGCTCTACTTCTAAACTGGGACGTTCATACCAGAAATATGATATTCGAAGAATAACCGATGCGGATTCACTATTTTCATATTTTGAATAATGCTGAATGAAATAAATTTGATAGTTTTTAAAACAATAACTTTTTATTTAAAAATAGATTGACGTTGAATGAACTTTCGTGAGTTGTTTTGCGAAAAAACTGGGTGGTTTAGATGTTGATGAAATTTATTTTACACTAAAGCGGGAGTATTATTTTTCAATTACAAATAGCAGCGTTCCATTAACGCTGGAATAATCGCAATCTTGAAAATCCATTCTAAATTATGAGGATACGTTCCTATTTTCAAAGAAAGAAAAATACCGTTGCCGTACTGGCTCGATAGAAGGCAAACGAAAGCGACCAACAAAAAGAATCGAGCAAAAAGTTTTTGATTCGGAAGTTGTTATTCGACTTATTTATCAATCGTGTTGTTGAGCTGAAGTGGAAATAGCAAAGTATTTCATTATACAAGTATTTTCTATTCGCGCATGACTAAGTACATTCGGAACGTATTCGACTACACCTCGTTCGTTAGCTCAGATACAAGGGAAACTATTTTCATTATGAAGTCATAAATCAGTGATACAATCGGACGATGCCTTACTTGACAGGAACGCATGTTATTTATGCCAATATGATAAATGTTCGATATCGTGTACCGTTTGATAATATTGGCGCTTATTGTTAGCTCGAACTCGGTTTGGTGCATTCTCGGTACTTCAATTAGACCATTAAAAGTTTATTGAAACTATTGCTTCGAATAAAATATGGCACTCGTTTATAATGCATAAAGTTCTATTATAAGTTAAAGAGGCACTTTGCGTTTCAATTCTTGACTGAATTTTTTAAACAAAAAGGGCTTTTAACGAATCGTTTTATGCCTTTCAATAAAAAAGAGTAATAGTGACGTTTAATTCTTAAAGCACTTTTGGGGCTTTTCTTTAAATTTCTATTTTTAAAGCTATTTGTCTGTTAAGTGTTATCATAGTTGAGTTATCACATAATTTTATACAAGTTTTGTGACTAGTTTCAGATCTGTGGTAAATATGTTTTTCAACATACCGAGCGATACCTCTAAATCTTTTACTTTAACCTTAAGGGTTTATGTATATTAAAGATATACAAAATAGCCCTTTGATGTTCGATGTATTAGCTTCAGTTTATGAAAAGTCAATGGGATGAAATATTGATCAGTTTATTTTCTTTATCATGCATTTGATTTTTAGTTGTCATATATGTACACATTTAGATTCGATCCGGAAATGAAATTTGCATAAATTTATACTAGTACCTACTAAGCAGTTTACAATTGTTTACTTCAATGATGCGCTTTACATTACTAATAAACTGCAAAACTCTTTATCTTAAAGCTTGAAACTCCGTAATCTACAATTCTCACCAGAAATAATCATGTCTCCACGATCATTGGTCCAGTAGTTGATGGAGGAGGGATACGCCTCCGTGTGGCACTCCAGAGTCACGTCCTGCCCGATGTATGCTCCTTCCAACTGGTTGGGTATTGACAGCATCGGGGGAACTGTTGGATGAAGAATTGTAATAAACTCCTTGGTCTACTATGTAAAGAAAGTATTTTATATTTTGTTTTCGATCATTGTTATAGGTAAGATACCTGTATATATATATATATATATATATATGGCAGCTCATGTTCATGTGACGGTGTACTGTGATTCCGTTACATACTAATTGCTGTCCTTTTCTAAAATATTTATTTTCCTATCACCTGTTAATTAACTATAACTAAGTAAAATTTATTCCTAATATTTTGGTTATATTATATCATTTCATTAAAAAATGGTAATAGGATCTATCTGAAGAGACAATTTTATCTTAAACAAGAATATAACCAGAGGCTAAAAGGAAAGCCCGGTTTCAAACGATCTAAAATTTCTTGATCTAATTATCCCTCAGTGTCTGATTTCATGAAGTTCCTTAAGGTGAAAACAAACTTAAGTGACTCACTTACAGAATTTAAATAAAGAAATAGATGATTGCGTTGATAGAATTTAATGTATGAAAATTACAGGTATCAGTCACATGACTAAACGACACGCAATGTCATTTCCATACAAGAGGCTGACTGGATGAACGACTATAAAAAGTAAAAATCCCTTTAGTGTTCAGATACATAATTGAAAATAGACACGTATTATTTTCTTATCTGGAGTATGAAAATGATCAAAGATAAATTGTATTTATTCTTACTTCAGGAGTTTTTCAAGAGCTTGTGACGTAACGACTTCGCATTTATACACAGAAGTGACGTCAATAATTTGATGAATTTATGCTAGCGAGCCAAAAACGTACGTAAGACTCATTAACTATTAGAGACACGAGAGAGACATTAAAAAATAAGTCATCATCCCTATTCAGCATTTTTTAAATACGCTAATATTTGATGAACTATCACTTGACTAGAGAACCAGAAAGGTTCACAAAAAAACAACCTTGTTCATACAAAATGCAAACATAATATAACGATGATAGGTAATCAAATAAAATTAGAAGTCCTCGTGATTACATAACGATGTGAACATAAGCTGGTCCCGTTCAATTCTGGCTCATGTAATAGGCAGACAATAAAGATAGGTAATTTGAATTGGTTGAGGCAATCAATAGTAGTGTAGTGTAAGTGGTGAGCTATTACGTGTATCAATATGTGTGATACAAACCCGGTCAAGTGCGAGTCGGTGTAGCAACATTATAGTTTTTAAATAGGAGAAAACTATTAGCAAAGAGGAATTGATCAACCATTAATTTTTAGACCGTAGCACCCGTTGCTTGATCTCAATTTCAAAGAAACGGAAATGTAGTATGTACCTAGTACTTTTATTGAAATTTTAGAAAACGTTAAAGTGTTTAATCGTTAAAGTTAAAGCTTTGCTTAATTTTTTTAGTTGTTTACTCAAATGGCAAAATTGAACCCTATTACTAAGGCTCCGCTGTCTGAGAACAGTATTTCGATAGTTTACCTAGCAACGTAAAAACACGATGATGTACTTCTAACTCAAAACTGAGCCTAAGCAATGGTTGCTACGATTACAATTGTGATAGACGCAAAATTTTTGGTAAATTTGCTTTTTCAACCTATTTGCACTTTTATCATGTTACACAACCTTGAATTTATTTATTTATTAAAACAATTGCAGGTACAATGCAGACACACAGCTTCGCACCCGTATATTAACCTAAATAAACATAGTTAAACACAAACACCGGAATAACAGCTTATCTGCAGAGTAAATTCACTGATGCTTCCAATACACACCACACAACTGTAATTACAAGTGATGTCTATTTCACGTATTAGTGAAACCAAGGGGCCTACTGTCACCTCTTAAAGTAATATTATATGAGTTGTGGGAAAGAGACAGCATGCTACGCGGTGTAGAGCGTCGTCTCTCTTCAACATTGTTTTGAGAGGTGGTAGGCCTCTTGTAGCAAGGAATACTCACATTGTACCATGAGCATGATCCGTTTACTAATCGAAGGTGGCACCCCATTAGATGCGATACAAAGGTACGCTCCCATGTGTAACCGAGACACCTTTGTTATTGTCAATGTCTCTCCATCCACAACGCTAACTGCCAACAAATCAGAACGTATCAGTTATTATAGTGACGTGGATACGATATATTATCGGTATATAATGTGGTGATCAAATGAGCATCGAATAATGTTGATAAAACGCTCGTGAAACATTAATTTCAAAACTTAGAGAGAACCATTATTCGTGGTGTCGAGGGGATTTTACATTTCACAAACATTAGAGTCACATGCACAAAGACTCAGGTCAAGCTTTCGTGAAACACAAAATGCTAGTTTACATGCAGGGATCGAACCCGCGACACATCACGCGATTTTGATAAAGCAACTTCAACCCATCAACGACTTCAGCTATCAGTGCAGTCCATTCCAACAATTATTGTGATATTTCAAATAAGTTTCCTAATGAGCCTTAAGAATATTCAACTATAAAATTGAAATAGGTTCCATAAACAATATTTTAATTATGACAGGAAAATAGCTTGTTAGAGAAGAACAACTGACAGGGACAAATAATAACGAATTGTAGACACAACTCAAATGTTCATTGTTTTAATGTGTTCCAAATGACAGTTGCGAAAGTTTTGTTCCACATATAGCAGAACTTTGGAGGTAATTGAAAGCTATTTACTCTCAATTCGAAGTATTTATAACGAATTTCTCTGCTATATTCATAACATAATATTGCTTCCGCTAACTATATGAAAGTTTTGAAATTGCATAACTAATTTTAATTTAGGTAAATTGAATCGAAGCGAAATTCCATGTCTAACGTTGGCGTTTGAATAAATCGTCTTTAGGCAAGATTCAAGATTCAAGATTCAAGATTTATTTATTGTTTGTCACAGGTGGAAATTCAGCTCTTAAAATTAGTGTTATAACAAAGTATCACTGTAACATACCCATGTGGTGTACAATCTTTAAAATTTACAAATACTTGTCAAAAGAAAAACAAAATGAAATCATTAAAGTAACATAATAACCATTAGAGAAAATAAATTAAGTATGAAAATCAATTGGTATTTGTCATAATTATTGCATCATTAACGTCATATTAAATAAATTTTAGTCAAAAACATTTGACTTTAATTGATGTCAAAAAAAAAAAAGAAATAGAATAAATAAAAATAACAATAATATAAATCGTCATGACAAGTGTACAAAATAGTCAAGGCAATATAATATTCATTACCACTACATTACAGATAAATACATTAAACAATAACTAACACTTTTCATTATCATAATACCATTAAATAAATTTCAGTCCAGACATTTGTCATTAAAGAATTCATTAATTGTATAATATGCTTTCTGTATCAGTAGTTTTTTAAGTTTGTATTTAAAAGTAGCTAATGTTTCAGTGGTTTTAATAAAGTCTGGCAATTTATTATAAATTTTCACACCCATACCAAATATGGATGATTTAAACTTAACTGTTCTACTCTTAGCTGCCTTAAGGTCATTTTTATATCTTGTACTTCTCATAGTCTCATAATTACTGATATCTCGCTTTGTGATTGAGGCTGCTTCCAATATAAACATTGACGCTAGGGTTAAGATTTTTAGTCTTCTGAATTCTGTTCTGCATGAATCGGTCTGTTTATGCCCACATATACTTCGGATACATTTTTTTTGGGCTCTGAAGGCGACCGAACAAAGTTCAAATGTTTAGTTTTAGTTCTCATAACCCAATAAACTATACAGGAACTGATTCTTGAATTAGAAATTAGATCCGAAAGACGGAGTATTTGGACAGAATGCAAAATAACACTATACAATAGGGAATGTCTTACTTTATCCCTTATTTTTGCAGAACAATCAATAGATACAAAAATATGCAATTTTTTCACGAAGTATCACAACGTGACGAATACGTTATTATTTTACATATTAAATTACAATCGATCGCTAGCAAAATATACAACACATTGGACTGAACATTTCATAAACGATCTGTCGTTATTCTCGAATATTTTATACACTTTGTCCAAATTCATGAAATGGGATTTACTATGGGCAGTGTACTGTCGGTTTGATGATGAACATTTGTTTTACCTGATTCGCCGTTGTAATTAAAGTCTTGTCCGTCTTCTCGTCTCCACATGACGTAGGGTTCAGGGTAGCCCGAGGCGCGACACACCAGGGTCACGTCGGAGCCTTCCCGCACCACCATATCCGTTGACGTCATGTTATCGATGATTGATGGGGGCACTGTGTAAACAAATAAACTGTGTAAACGTTTTGTCAAAAACACTGCTTCATATTAATTAACTTTCAAATGACTGATTGAATGTAATGACAGGTTTATGAAATTATACGTGTACCTGTAAATAACGCTCGCGTTTTGTTTCGGATCGTATTTTGTTTTAACTGAAAATGTTGGATTAATGTCGTGCTTATTAAGAGGGAAATGCTGTATTGTAAACATCTAATTGGCACCAATATATCAATTTTGCGGTGTCGGAAAAATATGGGAATTCATCAAAAGTTACAATTGAAGAATATCGATATCGCGTTGCGGGAAAACTGTCGGATATTATTTCAATAAGTAAAATGTATCGAAATGTACTCGTATTAATCATTCTTTAAAGCAATACGATATATACATTGTCAGTAAGCTCTATAGCTATGAAACATATCCTTTGTTCAATATTACATTTGGCTGTAATAATTAAACCAAGATCGTCTTATCATGTCAGCCTGCCAAATGTGGAAAATGTTCTTTGTTTGACGCTATTGGCATGGCGTGCTAAGATTTCACAATACCTACCAATCCACTCAAGTTGTATCAAGGGCCCGATTAGATTTCAAATTATAATTACATCTGTTATCTAATAGACAAGAACTTATTTCTTTGTGGTAAACAAAATGTAGAGGAAATAAGATTTTCTCGTAGTAAAAGTACAGTAGGGTATGCAATAGAAGTCAGTTACAAGTTTTTAGTTACCGCAAAAAAAGGGTGTTATAATTCGACCGCCATGTGTGTGTCTCTTCATGGCATCGCTGCTCATAAACGGATGAATTTATTTGGAGGCGGTATTTTTTTTTGAAGGAAGCTTTCCTGAAATGGCGATGGTTCTTAGTACTTTGACATGTTCTGCCAAAATGAATTCAGCTATTTCAAGATAATGAGCTCTTTTCTAATAGGAGAGTTGTAAGTTTGACTGACTATGTGTCTTTGAGTGTATGAGTTTTTTGAGTCGGGACTATTTTAATTTTTTACCTCTGGGAACGACTGCTGTCAGCACACAATGGAGGGGGTTTGCTGTTGTGCCAATAAGTAATAAAATAGGTTTGACCCTTCACATAGTTAATAAATACATTTAACAATAATTTAAATTGACTTCTGTTGCTGGCTGTACCAAAGTATTTCTTAGACGTTTTGCTTCCGGAAATGATTCTGATGGCGTTTTTACAGCTCGTCGTAACTCATCACCTATAGGTATCGTAGCACTTACCTACGACCTGCAGATATCCCTTCCTGGAGCGCATAGGGTCGGTGTTGACCTGGCACATGTACCAGCCGCGGTCCACCTCCTGCACGTTCTTGATGTGTAGATACCACGAGCGGTGGTCGTTGTATGAGAGGCTGATGCGCGCATTCTGAGTTATAATATTGTGATGGATACTGAGGATCGTCTGTGTATCCATGCGCACCCACGCTACCTACAAACATTTATGAATTTAATATTTGTACGCTAACAGAAAGAAAACCAGATATCACGTCTACTATACTTACCAGATCAATAATATTAATGAGAACTCAACTAGAATATTACACGTTTCATATGGAAAATTACCTGCTTACGTACATATCTACACTAGTATTCTAAAGCTCTAGTAAAAGTACCTTAAATCCCCTGAGATTATCAACTACGCACGCAAGAAGAGCATCCCTGCCAATTGTAACCGTCACGTTCGGTATAGGTTCAGCAAATCTCGGGTACATTGATTCTGGAAAGAATAGTCCAATAAATACTCACGTAACGATTGCAAACATGTTTACTTGTTATAAAAGTTTTAGTGGAAGTAAAACGAGTCGGGATATGAGGAGTGGTGCCGTCGCGTCTGCCGCCGCGGCCGCGATTCCGTCGCGCCGGCCTGTGTCCAACTCACTCTGATCGTATTAGCGGACTGTTTTATGTTATTTTTGCATAGTTTTGATACTTTCTATCTATTTCAGTTGGATAAAAAATATATTGTCGACAGTTTTTTGTTTGTTTTGAGGTTTCTTGATTGGCATCCCGTTTTGTACTTGTTATTTTTAAAGTAGGCTATGATAAGTTATTTGAAAACGAGAGTAATTTTATAACGCCAGGTGTCTTGCTAAAAAGTCGTCGTAGAACAAGCAAATTACTTATTACCAACTGTAATGTATTACGGGTTTTTAAGTGCCGAATGATTAATTAAGCTCATTAGTCGAAACGGGTTCTACTACAAACATATATCATTGTTTTCCTTACGCGGCCAAGATAAGTAGCATAAATACCAGACTACACATAGGTCGTATATATGGTGACCCTAGCTGTAGGGTTGCGTGATTTATACTCGGCCCACCAACGACAAATAGCGGTTTGTCGCTGTATCGCTCTTTCACCGACAAAATAATGTATAAGAAGCACAATGCTAAAAAAACATCAATCTAAAGCGGCGACCTCTAAAAAGTTAGCGGTCGCAAAAAGGGTCCGTGAGATTTAGATAAACTGTGTTATTTGCCAGAATATATCATGTATTTATACTAAATCGGGTTACTTAAAGTAAATAAAATGGTCCTTTTCAGTTATTTTAATGCCCTAACACGTCGCTGGTTCACGTATTTCCAGGTCACGTTGTTATGTAACGGGGTTTTGAATAAAATATTTATTTTTCAAAGTATTTTATTGAACACGTGAAAGGTGAGTATAATGCGGATAATGCCCCATTTCTATGCCGGTGACAATATTTTATAACACAAATAAAATAATAATACGTGGCGGCAATGGATTTTTGTTCTTTTTTGTAACATTGTTAGTCATTGAAACGCGAATATGCTTGTTACCTTTAATAACAGTGAAAAATATAAAATTGGACTAGATTCATCCACAGTATTCATCGTACGTATCATCATTTAATTTCAGTGTAGTTTTCTGGGCTCTTCTAACAACAACCCCTTTGGGTTGTTGCCCGTTGTCCATGCTACGATATTCCAAAATAGCCAATCGTACGTATTGTCTTAGTCTATATAACCTCCTTTGACAATCGATCAATACACCGTCAAACGTTCTACAATATATAATATAAAGCTAGCTTTCTAAGGGATAGTTCGTGGCGCGTTGGGCACCGATCACTCGAACACGAGCAAACAGGCTTACATTCCTAATCCTCAATGTTGTTCACGCCTGCAGGCCAGCCGGTATTACATCTAGTTTTATACACTTAAGTTGGCACACAGTGCAAACATTGTCTTTAATGTAGTTGGTGGTTACGCACAAAGCACATAAGGTGAAAAGCTGGGTAAAAATAATTATCTCGGACAAAAAATCCTTTTTTAAATTAGTGTGAACCTGTAAAGTAGTTCTAAACAGAGTACTCAATAAAGTGACGACGAGAGTGGACTTTCGCCTGTCAATAGGATTAATAAGTTCCATTAAAAAAACTGACTTGCTTAGAATAAAGAGATTCTAGAATTGTTCCTTATATAAAAACAGAGGACACTTAGTTTAGCTCCACAATAAATTAATACGAAGAGCCGATTAGTTAAGTGCTTATGATGTAAGCACAGCGTTTAAATTGTTACACAACCAAAACAAATGAATAAGGACCGTGCTACGGTAGCAATATGATTTATACTAGCTAACGCTTCGTATACAAAATTCTATAGCGGGTTTCATAGCTGGGAAACGTTATATTTAGATCCCACTACATGGTCCAATATGCATATCAAATTCTCCTAAAATCCGATCCAGGTTTCCTCTGAAAACTTATCGGGCCGATAGTTAGGCTTGCGTCAATTATGTTACAGTTTACGATAGGCCTGCGGTAGAAATACAAAATAGACAACAAAATAAAATAAAAGATATGCATAAATTTGATAATTTCTGGGGTATTTACCGAGAATTTTCAGTCGATCGATTCAACCTATCGCAATCGACTGTACGACGTAGCTCTTTCTTTGCGTCACTGCACCCATTGCTTTCTAGATACCATTTAGTGGTGGCTAGCTTCTGCAGATCGTTAGTCTATTTTGCTAAAGGGCATCGTACAACACGTTTCCCTGTATAAGAAATTTAGTTTGAGATTTGTTCAAAATAATGCACTGATGTCCCTTTAAATGTGATTTTTTCTTCAACAATATTCATTTAAAACTATTATTATAATATAGAATAAGAGAAAATATCGTAATTGAAACTAAATCAAAAGTCAATATTTTCTAAAACCTCTGGTTATTGACTGTTTGTGACAACAAAGAAACATCAAATGAAATGTGTTTTGGTTTTTGCAGTTCCAATATTTTATTTGCTTGTTGTTGTTTATATAATATCGATACGGATCACTAAAGTACACAACATAAATTTATATCAAATCGCTCCAAAGAGGTTCTGTCTATCTGTTAACTCCTTTTCACATTTATTTTACCGTCAATATACTAAAGAACTTACATTCTCAATAAGTAGCGATATTTCAAGCTAATACGAGGGCTTTATTCGAATTTTATAATCGGTTTTACTCATGACATGGTTTAAGATGAGTTGTTGGGGTTTTATTGGTCTTTGTATTGGAAATAATATGTTGTATTAGTATGTATTCAGTTTTTGAACCCTGTTCGGTCTTAATACAGTGTCATTTATTTTCTGAAATAGAGAATTGAAAGCGATTTTCAATGTTTTTCGCATGTTTATCAAGAGAAAAATTATACGCTCTTTAGTCATAATTTTGAAAGCTTGTAAGTTGTGAAAAATATGAAAATATGCCTTTTTGAAATTTGATCAATTTTCAGAAGCTTACATAAGTCAATTTCAATAAGCTGCCCCTTTAAGCACTCACAATTATTAAAAAATCTTGTTGTTTTCCTATGCTTTCAAAGACCAAAAATGTTTCTTAAAAATGATGTAATTACTTACCATCGGGAACTTCTATGGGTGCTACAGACACTACATTTTGCCCGGTAGGTAATTCCCGACCTGTAATTAGAACATTATTGTAATATTCTGACTTCACTTTTCATTTAATACAAAGCAAGATAACTCTGCCGACAAAGCGTCAGTACCTATTTCTTACACTTTATTTCGAGTTTAATGAAAATTCTTCGTAAATATTACAAAAAAAGGAGATGCTGTAGGTGTTGACAAATAATGAGTTATTTTCGACATCAGCCAAGTCAGTCGTTCTGTTATCGATTTCTTACGATTGTACCTATCTAATAACACTTTACTAAAAAGGAAATTCCTTTAGAAATTTTATAGTCATGAATTTCAAAGTACAAGAAAAGATTTTAAGCTTTCTCCGTTCAGAGAAAACGTTTTATACGACTCGATACATTAACCAGACTTCACTCACGAACCTGGTATTCACTTAGAAGACTAGACCGAAAAGACTTTGATAAAGCTTCTAGACAAAGTCGTAAATTATATAAAAAAGGTTCAACAACTCATTCCTGATAAAGTATTTTTGTCGTTACAAAAACTTTACAAATTACCAGCAACTTTACATAGTTATGAAGCATTTATTGTTATTAAATAGCGTGAACTAGTGTGTAGTTATTTCATAGTTTAATTGAGAGGAAACTAGGACGGAATGAATAAAAGTTTTAATTGTTCGTATGTGTGTATAATCGAGTTACGCGCATGTCAGGTAAATCAGTTACTAGTCGGAGTGGAGTAGTACAAGTAGAACGCATACAACAGCGAGATGAAAATTGTTACGAGTTTGTACCGAACGCGCTGAATACCTTCATTTACGTGTTTATATTTTAATTTGGATGAAACGAAAGGAATTCCTTTCAATATATACCTACTCTCGATAGCTAATACTGGTTTTTGCTTTTTGTTTAACAAGATAATGTGGAAATTGAACTGTTTCATCACTTGCTGTGTTAGTAGACGAAACTACGAATCATTTTTGATTCACTACAAAAACACCTCATTCACTTACTAAGACTTATTATGTTTCGTCATAAAGGAATCATATATACATAGCCGACCGGCTTCATTTTACTTTAATACACCCCTCATTAATGTAACACGCCGAATGAATAATATATTACCTACAAAACTAGTATCAGAACTATTAAATACTGAAAGCTAATTACTGTGATTAATTAGAACATTAGCCTCATTAATAAGAACTCTATCATCGCTGACATGTATTAAACAGACAAATGATTCGACATTTTGACTTTAATAATTGATTAGTTTGAAACTACAAAATTTCAGTACAATTCAGTTTGAATATTGTATTGCTATTCTAGTTAATACAAAGTTTGATATCATAATTATGAGGTTTATTGCAAACCAAACAGTTTTAATATCATACGGCAGAATTAGTAGAATATTTTGTTACTATAAATAGTTTCTAATGTTGCTCCAGCACTATTTTAGGAGAGGAATGCCCACAATACTATTTACTTATTTAATAATCTAAAATAACTGACACTAAAAAAGTGTGAGTGCTGTTAAAAATAACACCTCCGTAAAGTATTCGTTTATTTTCAGTTATGTATTACAATATATGTTGTTTATTAATTAGTGTGAGGTTGTGTTATTTAGACCAATTTTCCTTTATATTCGTAAAATAAGGCCAAAAACTTTATTTATTATTTCGATAGATCACAAACGGAACACTCTTTTTCATAAATAATAACCACTTACAGCGTTTCATTTTGGGCCAGTATTTAATTATATCGTAATAGAAAACTGTTTACAAAGAGTTAAAAATACTTTTTCTGTCCAATCTTTTACGGTAGATATAGATAAGAATATATTTTTGGCTGATCTTACATCCCGGCTATAAAACTACGAAATGATGAAGGTCGTGTAAAAGAACTCCGTCCCTTATAAATATCAAAGTAAACAAATACAATCCTAGGAATAAATGTTTTGTGAGATGACACGATACATTCGGGAGCCGGCCCTGTGTGAGTGCGGATTAAATTCTACAGTATTGTTGCGTACCTCTCAAACGAAAACGAAGCGTGTCCACTGTGCATAGTTTTAACCTGTCAAAGCCTTTATTGCCAGTTTTGTACTGAAGCTTATTTTATACACGTATAAATTTTACCTTCACAGAAATTTGAAACAACGAGGACCTTTATCCGTAACGAGATTTCTTAATTTAAAAAACTGTCTAGTTGGTATGCTGCTTTAAATTTAAAATCTTTTACAATAGAAATCCTTTATTATTTTTAAACGTGTCAAGTTGTGAAAGTAGAACGACAACCATAAAGATAAATATTTCCATTAGTTAGCTCCGATACAAGTAGCAAACATTTTTAAATTATAGACACGTAGATAAATGTACAGTGATTTATACGAATATGTAACACATCAATATGTAGACAGTCAATTAAAAATTTAACAAGCCGGTGTTAAATCTTTAGTATTTAATTATTACACTCTTCTCACAAACATCGAAGCGGGAAAGGTTTTTGTAGAATGAGTCTGTATATGCCATTACGTCTAGCGTTGACAGGCCCACTCCGCGACTGCGACAGGATTGTTCCATTATCGATGCGAGGATGAATAATTGACATTCTCGAGTGAGCGCAGTGGATGCGGCGCCTACCCAAATATTATATCACGGTATTACGCGGGACGGCGGGACACGTGTTACTCATAACTTTTACGAGTTCATTTCAACGCAGTCGTTTATAAAACGGGTGGCGTCTAATGCATTTCTCTGTTAGTGCAGATAAGCTGGAACCGTTCCGGTTGAATGGACGACGGAGCAATGAAAAATGCTTAAATCAATAATCTTTCCTTGTTAAAAATGTTATTGGTATTATTCTATTTAAGTTCATCGAGACGATCATTTAGAAATTGGAATAAATAGTCGGTAGTAATAGCGCATCTCAATTTCATGTTAACTTAATCACTGTTGGGAAAACTTTGGCTAACTTCTACGTTACAATTCGCCGGCTTTAATATAAAATTAACAAGGCCGATGTACGAATAGTAGTTTCGTGAATCTAAGTGTGACGGTCGCAACTTCTCAAGCCGCGTTGACACGGGGTCACTGTGAGGGTAAACATGCCGCTTCCAGCCCAATTGTCAACTTACTCTTAAGTGGATTGATTCTGAAGTCGCCCCTTTATTTGAATTAGCAGACCACATATCATTCAGTGAAATCAATACACTTAGATTTAATATAAATCTGATTACATTTTATACATGTTTTATGTCGCGACATATCCTAACTATCACAGTTTATGAGCTAGGTACAGACTGGAGACAGACGGATATACGGACAGTCAGCGGAGCCCCAATAATAGGATAGGGTTACCCTTGGCTATAGAACCCTTGAATTGTGGTTTCACCGCAAACGACCATAAATCAAAACATAAAATAAGACGAATTTAAGTACGTATTTTTTACGTTGGTTATCTATTACGGAAGTAATATAGCCTACAAAGAATCCTCCCCTTCTTCCATTTCCCGTAGTGAGGCTCGCAGAGGGCGACTGAGGGATTATGTCGAGCGAATGGGCAGCAGCATCCTCCTCTACGCTAAAATAACAACATACTGCGATCACTAATCCGTTTGCCAAACATAGTATATAATCACGACAATATTCTCTAACAACACGACCCCTAATACTCGTTGTTAACTGCGGTTAAATTGGTAAACAAACAAATCCAGGTTTATATAAATTATAAACGCTTTAAATCCGCATTTTCCTCACAAACTGCTAATTAAACTCAGCCTAATCCGATCGAGGTTTGTCAAATCTTAAACCAAAGGATTAAAAAGGTATAAAAGACGGAATATTTTCTAAAGTATTAGATTAATTATTGTATATCTAATAAAAGTGTCATGCTTAAATAGCCGGCAGTAAAAGTAAAGTAACCGAAGATAATTTTAAGATACGCTGGGTTATTACGAAGAACTGATTTATGAAAAAAGTTCCACAACCTTAAAACCAATTTAGAAAAAGTTTCTCCTATTAAGTTACGCTAGAAAACGAGCAATTTGAGTTTCTGTAATTTTATTTAATAAAAATAATGAGCAGATAGATGACCTATTTCCGTTAACCAGGACACGAAATATATTTTGTATCAAAGTTACATGGTTTAGTTTTAAGTAAAGGTACTTCGTACACAAGTAGATAAGAATAAAGTTTGTTTGTTTTACGTTCGTTTTGTTTTGAAAAAGTTTTATATTTGTTTTTTTTAGGGTTGTTTTTACGTATTTTCCGCACGTAATTTTGTGTAGACCTTTCGCGTTTGACCGCTTTTTTATGGTTTAAATTCCCAGCCTCCACGGCCGTCACTTTGAATCGCGTCAATTCAATAAACGAAATTTTCTACAGAATAACAATTATTATTACATTTCATCTTTTTACTCACTTTGTTTTCAATCTTTGTTTTATAATTCGTTTTGAAAAAGGAGCTTCAAGTAAAAGAGGATCAACGCTTTTGAATTTACGCTATTAAAGTTATAAAACGACAAAAATAGATTTTCAAGTTGCTCAGAAAGAATAATTAGGTTTAGGTGAAATTATTTTCTGGCGCGAGCTACTGTTTATGTTTGAACGAGATCTCCCAACATTTCTTGTTAAGTTTAATACTTCTTAATTCGTTTAAAACTTTCTAACTTTAATGTTGATTGGGTTAGAAAAGAAAAATCAATTTAGACTAAAGGACTGTCTAGTAGTTGCGAGTTAAGAAATACATTTATTGTAGAGGCTAATAAGTTTTGTTGTATTATTAAATATGCTTACTAGATATTATTTCAAATAAAATGAACAATAGTATCATACATACTGAAATAGTTTCATGCCTTGTTTAATTAATTATGACCTTTTTATCATCAACTTCATAACTTAACTACATACTTAATTAATTTCTATTTTTAATATTATAATTACATTGATGGGACTAAAATAAAACAGCTAATTAGTTCTTTACGTTTATCCTACTTTTTGCATTAAAATAAGATGAAAAGAAAAACAAGAATATCTTAAAAATCTGCTTCAGATAAGAGCCTCGAAGTAAATGAGATTACCTTATTTAGAAAAACTCTGTCCTTATTATTGCAATGGAAATAAACCGTCTGTTTATTTGTGCAAAAGCTTTTAGGTTTTAAATGGTGCATGCGAATTATTTGAGAGTGCACACACACATGTTTGTTCAGTAAACATTTAGAAAAAAAAATACGGTGAAATAAATGTTAGGAGGGTAGGTAGTGTTGAGTAGTAGGGAGGTGAGACAAGGGTTGTGCGATCGAAGAAAGCGTGTGACGTAAGACATTAGTCAACGTATTTACATCGATAAAATACATCGATAAATGTCTAAGTTTCTCGGTAGATGGTCACGGATATCCGACGATGCGTCACGGCGGCCCCTGGTACATTTTATTTGTGATTCTTCCCCCTTGTTAACCGAATTATGTTATAGAGACATGAGTGTCTTCTTACCCTCGGAACAGATCTGCTTGAGGAGCTTAGCAGTCGTGATACTCGAAAAGGGACGTTTTATTTGTATTTTTATGCTTCGTAAGAAAACGATGCTGTCAGTCCATGTAAGTCCAACTTAAAGACCACTCAAATATTTTGTTTCTTACAAGGATAATCCGAGTTTTTATAAATAAAAGAACTTACGAATACTGAATGGGGAATATTCACAATAGATTAGCATAAGTAAGAATACATTTACAGGAACATTTGGACTTTGCTTTAAATATGTTTTCCAGTATCTTGTTTTATCGGAATTTGACTTAAACCTCCTTTTAAAACCTTCCTTCTTCTACTACTTCGTGGTCTTTAAACCAAACTCTTGTGCCTTCGAAGAGGTAAACGGTTGAAATTAGAACTAGTTAAGCAGATTCTGATATTAAAGTCTATAGAACACTGCACGATTTCATGTTTATCACGTTCATAATTTTATTTAAAATTAAGAAGCAATTTTAGGAATATAATATATAATGATGTTTTATATGAAGGAATTATGTATGTATGATTTATCAAATGACATCGCTAATTATACACACGATTTTGTTTTATTATAACTAATTGGTTACTGTTGGTATTATTGTTGAATAAATAAAGATAAACTTTTGAACTCATCTCGGCACCGTTTAATAACAAGAATAAAAATTGCTACATTACCGATACAAAATTTATTTTCCCTTACAATAGCCTTGACGTATTAAAAGAAGTGGAAATATTAAAAAAAAACTTAAAAAATCTCTTTAATAATAATAAAAGTCTATCACTTTTTTGTGTAATATTTGATCAATATTATAAATATAATATGAAATATTTATTATTTATTGAATTTACACTTCATAACTTGCAGGAATATTACTTCGATATGAAATAACAAAAAAATAACAAAAAATATACCAGTCTTCAACTACAATAATGTCATTACATAACATATTAAGGATTATTTTTGTAAAATAACGTAGCATTTCAAGAGCAGGAAAAAGTGGTACAACATACGACAAACGACAAACAGGAAAATACTTGTGATATTGTTCGAATATTGCTCAACGAAAAAGCAAAAACTTTTATGTGCTTAACAACATAGCGACGTATAATTTTGGTTTTAAAAATCTATTTTATTTTATAAATAGTTATTTTTTAGATTAAAATTATTAACACTGAATAACATCATATTTTTTAAGATATTGACACCCTTTTTTACGGGAATTAAAGCTTTTAATATTTTTAAGCAGAAGAAGTCAAAACAATGTACTAAAACAAAACACAAGTTACGTAATTTTTCAAAAGAAATTGTAAAATAAATTTGGTATAAGAAGGCTTTTATAAAACTGATCGAGCAACATACTTTAATAAAACCGTCATCCCATTATTTGGTATTTTACACAAAACTTTTAACAAGTTGCCGGCGAACTCAATAAAAATGCTAATTGCACTATCAGCTCACCTGTCGTGGTGCAGCAGCCAGTCAATAACTCTATCCATATAACACAATATAAATGTATAAAAGGAGTCATTTTGTCTCAGTCACATTAGATGATTGTCCTTTTTATAGTCGCGTGGTTCACCTGTGTTGTTGAGGTCGTACGCGTGCGATAGGGAACAGTTGGGCGGGCGTCGAGCGTCCCATCGCTGGGCGGGCTACGGAGGCACTGCCGCGGGGCGCCACTCCGCCGCGCTAACTACCCCAGCCGGATAAACAAGCCCGAGAAAACCGGGAACGGGCAGACAAGCCGTCTCGCTAGCCTTTATCGCGCGACTGACTAACACTATCATAAAATAAAAACAAAAGACATATCACCAAAGAACGAGTCGCGCGCGGATTTCAGTCGAATGTGAATCATCAAATTAAATCGGTAACAGATGAACTTGAGTTCTATCTGGAGTACTATTTTTTTTTGCAAAACAATGTTCGATGTCAAACTAAATTTGCAGTGTCGTTAGCGCCATCGAAGGAGTTAAAACAAACAGGGAGAGACAACAAATATTTGTAAAGTATTTTAGGCGGGAGAATTATTGTTAAATAAATGTAAAAAAATATTTTATATTAAAACAACACTACGCAAAACAATATTTTGTAATTTGACTCTAATAAATTACTGTTTTACTTTTAAGGCAGGTACTTTTTATACGGTCAAATAATAGTAGAAAATTTTACAGAATTCTAAGGGGCAATACCGGATTTAGAGTGGACGAATAAGGGAAGGATTTTGGCTTGGATTCGTAAAGTAATGGATACTAAAAAAACAAAACGCAAACAATTTAACTTATTCACTTTTTGGAATAATAAAGCAAAAGAAGAATAAAATCTATGTCGACACAACGTATTCATTTTTAAACAAGCCAAGTCATTGCATTAGCATAACATATTCCACTAAATATAAATGTTGGTTCATATGAACCGGAACGACGACACCGCAACATACAATAAAATGGCTCTAGTAATAATCACGCATTAGTAAACATTTGATTCAGAAAATATCCTGTATAATATGGCTATAACGTCTGTCTGGCAGAATGTGCATTGTTACGGGAGTATTATTGGCGCATCATGCACAACGCTCTCCTCAGTGTCCCGATACTCCCGACATCGTAGACACTCAAGTCTCTAGACCACTGCATTGCAATAATGTTGTTCTTAAGTGTAACTGGCCCCTTATAATGCGCCCCGAGCTTGTCACAGACTAGGAAAATATCGGGGTTATCACGAACGAGCGTCTCACAATATTTTGCTATGAGAGATAAAGCTATCTTTGTTTTTGTTAGTGCAAATTGTAGATAAGAACTGCAAGTGTAAAAGGTTACGCTTTGGACGACTGAGTCTACTATCACGTCTTAAAGTATATTGTTGCAAGTGTAGAAGAGAGATAGCAAGCTATACAGCGTAGAGCGCCGTCTCACTCTGGTAAGTGCTCTGGTCTCTTTTTCCTCTTATTGAAAACTGCAAATAATATCTTATATAAAATGATAAAAAAAAACAATATTAACACTACGTGTAGGATTAGTGCAATTGTGGTAGAGTCATCCATAGGACTCGTTTAAAAGATTGTGTAAGACCCCGTGGTACAAATCAAGCATAATAAGTTAATGTCCACGTTTTTTTTAGTGTATAGTTTACTATATAATTACTGTAATATTGATATTATATAGCTTTTTATAACATCGTTTTGGTTATCTGTTATGGTGTTAATTTACAAATTCCTTTGAGGTAGAAAACATGCAAAATTAGTAAAAGCAAAATGCATGTGCAAAAATATTAATTATAGCATCAACATTCATTATAATGAATGAGGAAAAATTAGTATTTATATAAATGTTTACAAACTAACAAAGCACGTCGGATTTTACGCTAATAAGGGTCAAGGATTTGATAATATGGCCCACATTTGTTCTGGCCTTATCAGAATATATTTATGTTTCATATTATAAATTATTGTGATAGCCTATGGCTCTGGTTATATGATTTTTTAATCTGAAAGAAATGTTTTGCAAAATAATAATGAAGGTAAATAAGGTATGTTATTCTTCAAATCAATAACATCGTATGTATAATGTAGAGGCAAAATATGCAGCAGTCGGGCAACCCTGAGAGTAGGAGCAGGCACAATAAGAAGTTACGCAAAGCTAAATATTTCCTTAAATTAAAAAGTTTGAACATGAGCCAAACCGCCATCGCAAACCAAAAATAGGCTAATTGCTTAATTTGAACAAAGTTTAACATTCGGAAAATTTACTTCTAACTGGAGTGAGCAATACTTAGTTTACTACTTTTTTTCCGTCCTCTTGTTTTTGGTTTCGCCTCGGTTCATGTATTGGTCTAAAGCCAAACAGACAACGTAGTTGACGCCAGTTTTAGTCGCAAAATACCATCGAAAAAGAGCACACCCTGTATTGACACGCTTTGACGCAGAGTTGGGCTGTGGAATAAAAACTGTAGTTTGGTGTTTGGCCGCGACCTCGTGCCCCTGGTTAATAGCGAGAATTTCTTTAAAATGGAGTGTTTTAACCGCTGGCGTTATCTCACTTCTGAAATTACTTTTATTACACGTGATATTAATATTTACCTATTGTGAAAATAAAGATACTAAGTATAAAAAAATGTCAAAGGTTTTTTTTATTTCCAGTAGGCCTTTATCGTGCACTTTTGAAATCAATGAGCCTAGTTGCTTGTTTCGAATAGATAAGAACTGGCTTGAAACTTCATAAGCTTCATAAACAACTCTCAAAAAATACGTATACCAGGAGTTCCAAAGCGTCAATATTTATTCATTCATTTTTCAAGACTGTCATCTTATAGCTTGTCTGCAAACATTTAAAACATGATGACAAAAAACTATGAACATTATAAGTCGTCTCGTCGCCGCCATAAAGCAGTTTAAGGTGTCATTAAGATAATAATTCCATTAGTTCGCGTCTAGGATACCCAAGAAAGAGATGTAATGTAGTTCTTTATTCCTTAATGTTTCTACACTTTTACTCCGTTCTATGAATGATGATGAAATTACATAAAACTCGAGGGACTACAGTGGCTTTAATATAACATATTACTGCAAAATACCTGATGCGTCAGCAAGAATAAATAGAATTCAATAATACACTAAAAGATAAGTGAATATGTAGAGTTACAAATAGGTCGGCACATTTGTCTTTCAATCAAAACACATATGTACTTAAGAGCTTGTAGTAACGTAGGCATTCGTTTAATTATTATTCATATGGTTATAACAATATGAATATTGAATACGGATATTGTTAAAGTTACGATGGTTATTTCAATAGTTACTGAATAAATTAATAGTGTTATCTTTACATGCGGCCCCATTCCGCAACACGACCATTTTCAGTTGTTTTAAAATCTCTGTGAACTTTTTTACCCACGACCATTTGATACTTTTGTTTATTTTTCATAAAAAATATTTTCAAAGTTTTTATTGCGTTTTATGGGCTGAAGGCTTAAATCATAAACTAGACAACTATTTTATGGAGTTCAAAACTCATAAAATGGCATATAAATCTAACTGTTTATAAATGTAGAGTTATTAGGTGTTTTGATACTATGACAAAAGTATCGTGTAAAATTCTTATAATTCACATATTAAAAAAAAATATTTTTATCTGATTTCTCCTTTAGGATCACAGCATTTACATCTGAAGTCAAATTAAACGGGATCAACAATTATCAGCTCCATCGGAAAACGGATAATTACTTAAATATAACTTGCAAGAATTAATTAATTAACAAATATCCTTCAACAATATGTATATAAACTTTGATTCTCCTTATTCATACAGTCGATCTCCGTAACACAACAAGATGCTATCATATTTGTAACTACCTACTTGACAAATCGAAACCATACATCCAATACCTAGAATTAGGTTGTAAGGAAGCCAATACCCAGTGTACTATTGAATTGGCAAGTTAGTCGATTCTCAATCATGTTCCTATACAGAATATGTGTGTAATGTATAACAATAGGTTTCAGCAACAATGATTGTGAAGGAGCTAAATGAGACTAGTTGAGAGACGGAATCCGACATATATCTTGCAGGCAATTTAATATCGTAGGTACTGCGATCATAATTGTACTGGATAGGGTTGTCAATTAGACATATTGCATTTAGATGTGCATATCACCGATTGGCTTGGCTAGTTGTCGGGATTCTGTAATTGGCATTTAAGACAATGCGTATTCACCTGGACCATTAAAGACGTGTGATGTAATAATTACACATTCACTTAGATTGAATCTTGTTCTTAATTAGTTATATGATAAAAAAATGCTTGTTATAATTAGTGTATCATAATTAATTAGAATGCAATCTCAAGCTTCGAATTTGGCACGCGACGTCGCCTATTTTATTATGTTACTTGTTTTTTTTGCACTTTTTTTCATTGAATACTACCTGAAATAAAAATAAAAACTATAAAAAGTTATTATTTTATAAAAAACAGTACCACCTAAAAAAGGAATAATTGCTTTGTTAACAAAACAACCAATCGAAAATAAAATTACATACAACAAGGTTTTTGTTTGTTTTTTTTTTTATAAAATTTTATCGACACACGTAGAATCACAGTTATTTTAATGGGGTAATGATTCGTGTTGATTTCCTTATGATTTCTCCATCACAGCCGTTTGGCATGACTAGAAAAAGAAATGTCTTCGTCTGCTAAATCTCGTCTAATATAATTATGCGGTTTTATTGCTTTAAAAAAAACAGTGGATTTTAAAGAGGATAAGTTTCCTGTGTAGTTAACACTTTATAGAGTTAATAAAACAGGATGAGTTTTGCAACTCCATTCCGCGGCATAAAATATTTTTAATCCGGGTAATATTTTACTAAAATTAGTTAATGTATAAAACTAAAAGCAATTTGGCTTTTAGTTTTGTTAACTGATCTGCGTAATTTGCGTAACACCTGATATGCCTTATAATGATAGGACTTAAAAAATGTAAATATGAACGGTCAGTGATTAAAGACAATCAACAGCAATACTTACAGTAATTATCTACGAGCTTCTAAACAAAATGGTTTGAGTAAAAGTTTTAAGTAAAATTACTGGTATTTAAACTACTGCGTTTAATTTTTTTTTATTTGATTGTATATTATGTATCGGCTTATTAATCCGATATTGTATTTATCCAAACATTTTTATTGCAGACTGTCCGGGCAAACTGTTCAACTGCGCAATCACTTAGTCTTTCATACAAAAAGGTTAAAGATAAAAAATTATAACAACGATTGGACACCCAAATTGGTAACCGTACTAATCATCGCTTAACCTAAGGACGGAACACAAAAAATCAAGTACTCTCCACAAACGACCTCAACCCACTATCGCCTACATTCTGCCTAACCCCTAAAGGCATCAGCGCACCGAATACATACAAATAAAGCAAACATCGAAAAGACAGTGCCAGTGGGGCGAAAAGTTTCCAGTTTACAAGGAAAATGTGTGGTGTTTCCTTTTCATATCATTAGATGCATCGCCGTCGCCCGAAGCCTTGCCAAAAAGATCAACGACTAGTGAAACTTTGACCAGAGTATCATGTATTTGTTTGGGCGTAATATTTTAAGTTTTTGAATAGATGTAGCGCTGTTTATGAGCTATGTTTTGTTTATTAGACGACGTTTCATACTTTACTTCTTTATTAATGTAGTTATACTGTAATGCGGTAATTGGGTTCGGTTAATATTCAGCTTATGAAACTAAGAAAAAGAAAAGTTTTTTTATTTGTAAAAAAAATCCTTAAATTGGTGCAGTACATTATCTTACAACCTCACAACTTTTTGGTTGAATATAGTCTACTAGCTGTTGCCCGCGACTTCGTAAGTGTGTTAAGAAGATATGAGTTAGGAGTTTTAGAACGAAAGCCTTCGAAGATGAATAATTTTCCCTTTTTTTCCATATTTTCCATTGTATCTTCGCTCTTATTGTATAATCACCACAAAAATATTTTTTCAATTTGAACCAGTAGTTACTGAGACTAGCGCGTTTAAACAAACAAACTCTCCAGCTTTATATATTAGTATATAGAAGTATAGATGACAAAAAACAAAAAAATATATCTAATTTCGGTGAAATAATCTTCTTAATTGATGCAATACATTATCTGTCACTGTCACAAACTTCATCTCTTTGCAATTTTGATATTGATCCGTTTTCTGTTGCTATTATTCGCCTACATTGACTATTTATAAACTCTCCGTATTCATAAACTTCTCATAAAAACTGGAACACATACCAATCTGACTAACAGAAGCACTTAAGCTAGATATGGTAAACAATTAGCCGAAAGCTTTTAGTCACTTATGTGAACTACCCATCAGTCGACATATCTACTGGCGTTCTATGACTAAAGTTGTACCGCAAACTTCAATAATTGTAGTCAATGATTGATTTGATTGACCAATCTCATCATATAGTTAAGATTGAAAAGCAGTATATGTATAACTAGCTGTTGCCCGCGACTTCGTCCGCGTGGTTAGAAGATATAAGTTATGATTTATATCTACCCTGTTTTTCCACATTTTCCATCATATCTTCGCTCCTATTAGTCGCAGCGTGATGGTTTATAGCCTAAAACCTTTCTCGATGAATGGCTTATTCAGCACAAAAATAATTATTCAAAATAAACCAGTAGTTCCTGAGATTAGCGCGTTAAAACAAACAAACTCTTCAGCTTTATACATTAAGTAAGTATAGAGTAGGTAAAGATATAGATCGCATAATTAAGAATTCTAGAATTAAAATTAAAAAGAGGAGAAGATCCGCTTTATTTCCACTATCCATTTTAGGTAAAAATAATCGAATAAATTTTGCGATGACTGATAATCAAAAAACAAAAAAGTACCTTAACTCTTGAAGAATATTTAAAATAGTACCTACATTTAGAAACTAGATTTACCTAAAACATTAAACCAATTGTGAAGCGAACATCACAACGTAGTCTTTACGTAGCAAGAATGATGGATTGTCTTCGAAATTTGGCGTGAAACGTCGGCCTTGGATTTCGCTTTTTTTTTCTAAATAGGCTTTGATGTAATTTATGAGTATGACTAGTGATTGTCTGAGGCGTGTGCTTTGATCTTGCGACTGGAGGTTAGCCGGCGCGTCGCCGTCGCGTCGCCAACTCACAGACCGCAAGTTTATCGACCCCAAAATGTAGGATAACGAGGTTTGTTACGACCACTCTGTGTCAGCTCTTTAACGTTGTTTTGTACTGCAATGGATGCGTTTAAAATAATTGCTCGTTCACTTGTTATTTAACAATGTAACTCGATCGTTACTGTACTGTGAAACAGTTCTATCTCACCACTCACATGCGCTTATGTCGTGTGATGTTCTCGCTTTACGTTTATTCACATGCATTTCATAATTCAACAGCAGACTCTAATCTGTAGATCTTGTGATATGAAAACACTTGACTTAAATGTAATTGTTTTGTACATTGTTATGTGCGTTGTTCTGCTGTTGATTATGAGCGTATAATTAATTCTGTAACTCTGTTTGTTTTGCTTTATATAAATAACAGCTGAAATTTATGTTACCCTGTTAATCTCAAATCTTATGGCCAGCATAATTTGTCCTAATAGGGTCTCTTTTTAACCGACTCCTCCAAGAGGATGTTCTGAATTTGTCTGTATTATGTTGTTTTATTCTGTTTTTTACTTCTGTTATTTGAACTTGGCTGTATGTGTTTATTGTTTAAACAAGATTATTTCACACAAAATGTTAAATTACAGCATCGGAAAAGTTGAGAATACTATATAAGTTTGTGACACAATATTTTATTTTGAAACAGCAAAAGTAAACAAGTGGGGCCGCAGTACCGATCGTGCCAGTATTAAGGGAAAACACGATTTAATGTCAAGGGATTTGCATTGCGGTGCAAAGTATAACCAAATCACAGCTGTTCAAACCTACATACTTCCGTGCGGAATAAAATACAGTTTTATATCGTGACAAATAAAATGTTCGTACCAGTTTTTCTTGGAATCACCTCAGTTTGTTAGCAAAAAGGTCCGCCTGCATTATTCAAATGTCAATGTTTAATTGCATTATAAGTCAGTGTAAATGCGACTGATTTACATTTTTTTAATTATGTCCCCGTTGAGTATTCATAAAACACATGACAATAGATTCGCCCCTGTTACATGGGACTAATCTTGTTTGATGAAATATGGGTTGGTAACAGTACGCCTTTGCTTTCTACTCGCTGTTTACAGAAATTATGTTACATACAATCATAGATGAAAAAAGTACTTACCTATAAATATATATTTTGATAATATTGAAGTGTAAAAGTGTAACTCTTGCGATTTTGCGGATTCCGTATGAATCAGATAAAAAATAAATGGTAAAAAGTAAATTAAATAATTGGTAACCTTGGTTACAAATTTTGGAGATAGCGCAACAGAAATACATCATCGATACAAATTTCAATAGTTTTCCTATCATGGTTCATGAGGTACAGCCTGGTAGAAGGCGGATGGACATACAGCGCCTGAGTAACCCTTTTTACCTTTTAATGGTCAACGGTAGGCATAGACAGTACAATACGGAACCTTTAAAATGGTTATCCATAAAGGCAGAAGGAAAGAACAAGCTTTTTATTATTTGAAACTTTGCATCGGTTTGTAAACTGGATGACCTGATCCGTCTTATCTACTAGCAAACAACACTTACTGTTCTACAATGTAAATACAAAGAAACTGAACATTATCGAACATTCTAGAATACAAGATTAGATAGAAACAAGACAATAATATACTATGGAACTGCCGATGATATTCGAAATTATGATTGAAAGGCACCTGTTGAACTTTAGCAAAAAATAATTTGAAGCGAAAAACTTAATTTTCATACTTATCGGTTTTCCTTTCAGTTCGCGACGGATTCGTGTCACGCTCACTCCATTAGCTGATTTACCATGGGAAGTGGTTATAAAGTGCGGCGAGTATTAAAATTGAGACTTTTAATGTGAATTTGCTTATTACAGCTAGATTGCTTGATGTTATAAGCACGCAATTTCTATGATATGCCGTAAATTGCATACGTATGAATTAAAGTTGAATTCTGATATGTACTGACCTATAAAAAATATTTATTTGGACATAATAAAGCATTATTGTATGATCATATGAGAAAAAACTTAATGTTATACAAAATGCGAGTAACGCTTTAGAGTTTATTTTGATCCGTCGATCCGTTGCCTAGCAACAAATTCATTGTTACAGGCCATTGATAAAACATCATAATTACAACTGAAAAAAAATACAAAGAAACACCTCTTTAGTTTACAACAAAAACCTCTTTGGTATTCATACGCACACTAAACACAAATTGCACACTGACACACACTAGCAGACACTCAAGCACCCCCATGAATTTATTTTCGTCAAGGGACAGACAAAGGGGTACGTCTTACCGTCTAAAAACACCAAATCACGGGGGTTAGGGATCCCTTGTCATTATTGCCCGCACCCCGACAGGCCTGCGCCCGCTATAAGTTACTGAGGAAGTAGACAGGGCGCTTCCCGATTCTTATTTGGTTAAGTAGGCTAAATAACCGTGAAATATCTCGAATATAATATAGGTGGATTGGTTTTGAGAAAATTGGTGAAAGATTTCATTCATTTGATTGAACGAAAAGACGTCAAATGAAATGTCATTTTTGAAAGCGATATCTCTAAGAAACATTAATGCCTAGATCAATTACTTTATGTTCATTGATTTAGATTTGAAGTAAAGTTTAACAGAGGTAATAATTACAACGAATTTTCAAAATATATTATTAGTGGTCAAAACATTGCTTAAATATTATTCAATCGTTACTCGTTGCTAATCTAACAAAACAAAATTGTTTACGCGCAAAAATTTTGAAATTGATATAGAGTTTTTTTCGCCGTTACATATTTATACTCACTATTTATTCATCAAG
This sequence comes from Trichoplusia ni, assembly GCF_003590095.1. NCBI lineage: Eukaryota > Metazoa > Arthropoda > Insecta > Lepidoptera > Noctuidae > Trichoplusia > Trichoplusia ni. The sequence continues at coordinate 6,955,317 of NC_039485.1, forward strand.
CTGGCCTACTGATAGAAGAGTGGGCAAAGGATTTTTTTTAAATATTCTGGTCACGTGACGCCGGGTCCGTTTGTAGTTAATTCACTGCGACCCGCTCGTGTATGTAATCGAACTGGGGACTTTACGAGTGTACGGCTCGGCCAGGACGTGTCGGTGCCCATTTATTATGATTCCTATAAGCAAAGTTAGTTATTTAGAACTTTGTTAATCTTCACGTTTCGTATTTTCTTCGTTTCTTTATTATTCTTGCCCATATATCGCTTATTGGTTATTTGTTTTGTGGTTGTGTGCTGCTAGATAATTTGGTCTGTGTCGAAATGGGGGAAGTCGGAGTAAATCATTACAAGGGACTTATATATGTTTAGATAGAGAATTCACGTGTTTAGTATGTAAGTCGGCTGTTTATTTTTTCCTACCATTTGGGTACTAGAATCTGAATTACTTAATACTATTAATTGGAATATTACAAACTATAAAAAAGATTAAGTACAATTTAGTTTGACATATATTACGTAAATCCCCAGCCAAGATTCAAAGTAACCCACATGTACTAAACTTCTAAAACATTATCTAATTTCGAGTCATATAAATAGGTGCGCAGAGTTGGACATGTTTTGATGTAGACAGACGAGTTTAATAATAATTTAATGTGTCGACTCCGGGGAACTTTCCCCGCCTAGGTATCTCGTCGAAAGTTCCGTTCTGTATGGAAGTTGGTAAATCAGCAACAAAATGCAGATTGAAGGAAAGCTATTTCCAACAAAACGCTCCGCATCGGCTCAGAAATTGGTTCCTTTTCCCGCTCCACTGCCCGAAGAAACTTGCTACGCTAAAACCCTATTTTTATTATTTCCTTCTACCTACATCTTGTTTCATCGATGTTTGCTTTTAATCTCCATTGCAATATTATTGGAATATGGACAAAGCTGAATAGTGTTGGCTGTATTGTGTTCTATGGAAATAGAAATATTTATACTTTGATAGTCAGGCATTGATGTGTTAAAAACCTATCTATCGCTCCGCTAAATCGTTGGACAACTGCGTGACTGCATAAATATTTTTTATCTGGCATTTGAAATGTGAAATGAATTTCATAAATATCACCAGGCCAGCTTGCGGCGTTGTCCGCTCTATTGTTTATTATAAGTTAGTTATATAAGTTAAAATATGTTAAATGTGGTATTTAAGCTTTTCCATACTATCATGAAAAAACGTTAATTCTAAATAACACTGTAAAACTATGATACAACAAAAATATGTAAACATATCCTGTTGAGCATGCGAGGCTACTCAAGATAAACAAAACGATAAACATTTAAAACTAAAAATGGTTGAGACAAGTTTTTTTTTGTTAAGTTGAATAGTCTCATAATCCAATTACAGGTCATCGTTGACAAGACAAACCAAATTCAAAAGTCTACCACCACCACGGGTGTTTATAGGTCACCCCAAACCTACTGCGCGCGATGTGTTACAGATTTGATTCCCGCGTAGGACAAGCATTTGTGTGATTTAAAAAAGTTGTATTTGTTATATAAAACTTCAATTCGTTATTGAGGGAGTAATTTAAATAAGTATGATGATTTGCAATTGTGGAAGCGAGACACAACTGTATACAACGTTATACAACAGTAATTAAATTTGAATGAATAAAATAAATTGCTTATTTTTACGTAATCAAGATAAATTCTAAGAATTTTCCTTGTACATTACATTCTACTATCTGAACTGTAATTCTGGCAGTCTAGCTTATATATTATGTTTAGTAAGACTGCTAATCCATAAAGTAGGCGGTCTAACATGAAGGCTATTTACGTCTGAATTTTTGCCCAGAAAAAGAAAATAAATTCCTATGAATGTAACATTAGAAAGAAATACGAAAATACTGGAATTTTCTCTTCTTCTTAAGGACGATAAATAGATTATTTATAATACTACTGATATGTCCTATTGTTAGTTTTATAACAATATTTCCGAAGAAGAAATTCTTACATAATGGTCGTTATTTTTATTTACACAACAAATATTATGCTCCACATACCTACAGTTAATCTAAAACCAGAATTAGCGGATTTAAGTTAACAATACAACAGTTTCAAGACGAAAGGAATAAGAAAACTAGAGTAGACATAACCTCTGCGGTACGTACCGAGTATATTGAATTTAAAATAAATAGCACTGCATGAACCTAACATCAGTCAAGCACAAATAATTCATTCATATTTGGCTTAAGGAAAATGAAAAATAAAATTGTCCCAACTCAATTCCACCGTTTCCCTTGGAACAGACGAAAACCTTATCTCCCGCCTTTATTATTTTCCAAGTCCGTCCGCAATATTATGCGAGACGGCACGGCAGATGGATCAGAAAACATAAATCTGACGTCTAAACATGTTTGCGCTGAAAACGCTTAGATAACAACTTGAACCCGATTTTTTCAGGCTTTCGAACTTGTAACACGATAAACAAAACTTCCTATTGCAAGTTTTTTTATATTTTTTACTTATTCAAGATTTTTTTTCATATTGTTACTTCAACGCAATGCAAAAGTGTTCAAAAGTATAAATAAACATCCTTTGAAATTTTAGTCTACTCAAATTTTCTTTTTTTTTTAACCCCCTGTCAATTACAAATGTACCACATTACAAAAAACTCCACTGTCTCCCTCAAAAAACAAAATTACCACAAAATATTCAGCTCTCATAAAATATACAGCGCCATAAATGTAATAAGCGTTTTTGTTTCGTCACCTCCCCGCATACAAATATATTAGCTTTCATGGTTATCACGGCGGACCTCTCACTCGGTGGGCTTTTGTGAAATTGTCCGCATTCCGTCCTCGCGCCGCGCATAGTTCGCCGCACTTCCGCCGGCGGCGGAGCAATCCTGCCATAGATGTTGGAAACACACAGCTATGCATCCATTTCTGAACTTATTTCTTTTATTGGCTCGTTCTACAATTGGCTTTATTCTTTAGTCGTCTTATTGCGAGCAGTTTGGATTCATGAATTGTTTGGATACGCACGACATAACGCTCGTGGTATCAATAATTCATGTTCATTATCTTTATTGAGCGCCATGACTAGTCCGTTTCTATTTTTTTGCTAAATCAGATATTTAATCTAACATTACTTTAGAGTATTTGTACCGGTGAGGTACTCACATAATTGAGTCATACAATTTGGTGAATAAAAGTATTGTAACGAAAAAAACAAGCAATATAATTTAACACAAAAGGAAGGCAATAAGCGTTTGGATACAAATCGGTGCTCTACGATACTGTTCCTTTGCAAATTTCCAAAGAATCAACGCCCCATCCACGCAATGGGTACTGAGTAGTAACATTCTGAATTCATGAATGTTTTATTGCAGAAGCGACGCGGAGTTAGCGAGAAAAATGCGACGCCATTCATTTACGCTCGTCACGGACACTAACTGCGTGTTCTGTATTGTTTGGATTTAGTACGAAAAAATGCGAGCTACCCTCAAACACGCATAATGCAATCTTTTCAGTCGGATGTGCGATAGTTATGAAGTGGTGTACCGAGCTTTTTGTTTACAATAGACTAAGCTGACGAGTTTTGTGTATGCCATTTTGTTTCAAAAGGGGAAATGGAGTTTTCTGATTGGACTTCAACTTTCAGATCGGAAGACAATAAACCTGGTAACTTTTTTTACAAGCGTAATACTAAATCAATACATTTTTTTATTCCCACAGTTTTATTACCGTCCTAACTTTGTCTCCACTAATAGATACGGTCTTAGGCTTTCATAAAACGAGCCCAGACGCGCAGGCACCATCTTATTGCGTAACGCGCTGCTCGGAGATCCAAACAGCCATGTAGGACAACAAACCCATAACTAGCAGTAATTTCTGTATTTATCGTCAATATGTCTGCCAACTCTCTATATTTAAAGAATACGTGATAACACTTTTGCCAATTTTTTTCGTGCTTTTGTAAATAAATAGAACAAATCTTAAGCAATGCTTTTTGGCTGTTATCCATGTGTCTAATTTCGGACTATACGTATTGAATGAACAACAAAAATAATTCTGACCATGTAAGTGAAGATATATCGTGGCAATAGTTCGTATGTTTGGGCAAAATTGGAGTTCAAAAATAGTAGACTTGGAAACATTGTTACCAGAAGTTAATGTACTTAAATACATTTTTTGTGCACTCCAAAGCTGTTAGTGTAAAATTTAGTTAAGTGTGAGAGGAATATGACAGATTTGTCCTCAGCCATAAATATTAATATTAAATCGATGAATAAATGTTATGAAGAGATAAAGTTTTATGACGGTTTAGCTATCGTTGATCGATAAGAATATGGGAGGAATAGTTACGTTATAGTAAGTACAAATAGTTCACTATTACTGCTAAACATAATACTTAAAAATTACTGCTTATCGTTGCCCGTTTTTTTGTAAGAGCATTTTATGACTGCCAGCAAGCTCAGTGAGACTGTGCCTGCTGTGGTCACGGGATTGAACAAATTAGACTACCGTGGCCCCAGTGCATAGAAGGACAAAGAAGGAATATATTTTGGTTTCAGCCAGTATAAGACTGAAAGTCCCTTCCGTTCAACTCAAGGCGTGAGGAGTAATTGGATGATTTCTCATCCGGATAAAAAATAGGAAACATGATGTTAGCTTATGTTGTACAGAAGATTCGTGTGAATCGTTAAAAAACTTACTTATTCTAGAAAAAAAACTGCTATTTGCTACTAATTTTCATCTTCTTTCACCACAGTACAATATTTCGAAAAGCCATCCAAAGAAATTTTCCTTACATTTTGTTTTAAACTTTTGCCACACTTCTGAAGTCATGCTTAAGTATTTTACGTAATTGTGTATTCCTTCGTACGGAGATACAACACGAAGCCAATTTAAATTGAGTACTTACTGTTTGTTTTTGAACTCTATTTGTAACACGTTTCGGTCTATAGTACTTTAATTGTTTATGTCAACGTTTTTAAGTTGAAGTGTTTTCACGATGCCAACTGCAAGAATACTGGACCAACGTTGAAGTTGGTTGACTGAGGCAACTATTTTCTTACGTAACAACTTCCAAATGTTTTTTAAATCATTTTTCAATTCAGCAAAGGAGCGAGAACGCGTATTTTGTATTATTATATATTAATTTGAAGATAAACTTCTTCCTAATTTTGAATAGTTTTCTTATTTCATTTTAGGACTCATTGTAAAGCAGCGTCCTGAAATAATTGAACACAATTATTTATTAATTTTTGAATTGATGGTAAACTCGAAATTACCTTATTTACGAAATGTAAACTGACACCGTCGTACGTATTTGCTGACAAAAATATCAAAGACAAGTCTAACTCCAAGTTTTGTTTTATCAAAATTGATGATTTGAGTTAGTAGCAAAAACGTAACAGACAGACAGAGCTTCGTTTTTTAAATAGTAGTTCTTAAAATTAAATTTTTCACTCTTAACATTTTCTTACTCTTACAACACGTTTCCTTTTAAAGGCGTACTTTAAATAAATTTCGAAACGAACCCAATTTTGTGATTTACCAATAAACTCTAGAAGTGATACGAATTCCACAATTGATTGAATTTAAAACGTTAGCATTCCGATCACAAAGTGAGCTTGTTTGTTCTGAAAGCGAGTAAAGTGGACAAATGCAGAAAACATAACGAAGGGGGTCGCTCGAGTCGGTCCGCTCGCTCACTTGGCCGGCCTCCAGTGCCTTGATTTAAATGCGCTCTTTATTGAGACTAGTAAGATACGAACTATTTATTTTGACCTCATTACGAAAATTACTGTTGCTTCTTTCTCAAACATAGTTGCATGGATTCTTTGTTCTCTTTTGTCGGGAATTGAGTCTTGCGTTTATTATGGAAAGGAGAATCTTTTTAAAAGTCCAGTTGGAAGTAGACTATTGTTAAATCACTTCGTAAAATGTTTTTTATTTTTTCAAACACTATTATTGTAACTGTTTTGATTAAAGTGAGTGAAACTTTGATCCTCGTGGGTTTTGCTAGAATGAACGGATCAACAGTTCATTTTGAATGGAGAGTACGCAAAAATAGTCATTCGACATTTTCACCTAATTTGCTTAAAAATTCAAGCATCCATCACTCGCGCCGATGCAATTCCGGACATTTCTATTCCAGTTTTTGTGACCATTGATTTATGTTCAGTATTTTCGTATATTTTATTGAGCCTCGGGCAATAGAGTGGTGTTAAAAGTTTGTACGTGTCAGTGTATGGTTGAATGTGTTTTTGGTAGCAAAGTTCTAAAAAGTGTTTTTGATGTCAACATTTTCATCCTTTCTGTGGCTACAGTGGTTTTTGTGTTCTATTATGAGATTTAATTTGGTTCAAGAGCCACCTTTTATGCCAGTAACATGACTAGAAATCCAACCATAAAGATATTTTTTCTTTTGTTTTAATTTGATTTTGACATTAATGTTTAAATCAAGCATAGTTAAAATGATATTTCCTCAATTTATATCTCGATGGTACAAAATGTTTATTTGAGTATTGTTAAAATCAAGAAGCTTCAACACACTGGTTTATTATCTTCGTGTTAAGATCTTACCACCTTACAACACTGGCATGTTGGGATCCCGCCAAATACTTAGTCGCCTCTACTTTCATAGCTCCGACCCTCAAAAATCTTATTAAAAAGAACAAAATTTACTATCACTTGGTAACAATGACAAAGTAAGTTAATTTAGTTACTTAAATAAATCGCCTTATAATTTGAAACGTAAGTTATTTAGGAAGCTATTAGGGATAGCCATACCCGTAGACAATGTCGATAAGATTATTATGAGGCGAGTAGCGATCGGCGCCCCGGGATCGCATTAACTTTGGAAAGAGTCAATAACGTCGGCTGTTAAACTTTATGGACTCCTTAAATTATTTTAACACCGTTATGTTAACAACACTAACAAATTTCTTTATAAGGAAAATCGTTTGTGGGAATCTCGCTTCGTTCGGAACTTCACTCATAAAGTAAAACGTACTAATATTTTATGTGCTTAAACGTTTTTTCTTTTAAGTTTTTAAGCTTTGAATTTTCGATTCAATCAATATTTTAATACTGTGAACCAAATATTTCAGGGCAAATAATAATTATTACTTAGTCAATAGTATCTGCTAAATGTTAAATTCAAAACAATAGAGCAGCTACGTTATAACCCGCTGTTATACAAATCCTTCTATAATACTCCACTCGATACTAGCTCATGAATCCAATGAAGTGGAAATTTACATTGAAGGCACTCGCAGAATTAATCCAATGGCTTTTCAAGTTTTGTCTTATATTTTTCGAGGACAAAAGCCAAGCCGGCAGCGGTTGCGACTACCACCACTTCAATTAATGAAATAATAAACCATCATGACAACACAAAAAGTATTTGAAAAGAGTACACTCGTTCGTATTGAGAGGAATATTTCGTAAAAAATCCAGTGGTGTCTCCGGCCAGCGGTATGAAACTAATGGATTCGTCGAATATAACTAGATTGCTATTATACGGAGAATAAAATGATATCCTGATTAATGAGCTACTGTAATACGGTAAATTATTATTTATTTTACTGATTCTTTTCTAGTTTTTCCTTTAAACTATTAAGGATTAAATAGTCTTATGTACAATTTATCTTCGAACTATTTATTTCATTAATAACTTATGAATAAGTTATGAAAGAGGCTGAAAAAAGAGCAGAAAAAAGATTAACTTATTTTAACCAATTTTCTAAGCAACACAGCTTTACAATTTCTTAGTAAACTCTTTCGTTCTTCTAAATTATATAATTGAACAAAATAAAGTAATCACAATAATAGTTATCCTTTCTATATTCATAGCCGTTTGTTCAGCGAAATCTAATTTAAAACAAGTGTATAAGTATCTACCGTAATCTTATTCTTTGGAAAGCAAATAACCCTATTTGCTCTACAGGCTAAAAGGCACCTACCGTAATTACATATTGGGTTTCAAGATTTCTATAGTAACTATAAGGGTAGCAGCCCGTTGTTAGCAGTTACGATTTCCCCTTTGTTCACGTACACAAGTTGCGTAAATAGTTGATTCGTTGTGTGTTTTACTAAGAGTCGTATAATAAGAAAACATTTCATTTTGTTCTCGGGTGCCGTGTGGATCCGAGCAAAGAATAGGCGATCCTCTCTCTTCGTTGATATCGTGAAGACGATTAAGGGATTACACCAAGAGAATGGAAGCAACCTATGCTACAACTATACTCGGTTGTTTCTCTGTTAATCGTGAATATTGTTGATCATTTATTTCCTATACTGGGTATGTGGTTCTGTATTAGGATAAGAGATAATTAATGATCTTCTTTAAGTTTAGTTTATGAAATAACTATGTCAGAGTTTTAAACTGTCAGGTCTCTGACCTGTTTTAGCACACTTTTGAAAAACTGATGTGCTCCTGTGCTGTACTGATATAATGATCTATTTTATATTGAGCTTATGATTTCGCAAAAGACACTAGTGACCTTTGACTGGCCAACGGGTCTATCTCTAACCATGAATATATAACTTAAATTTAATAACAATGCAATTAAAGAAGATTAAAATAAACAAAAAAGTACACCCAGCTAATCCGTCGTCGGATATTCATGTTTTTTTAATTCGACTTGACATCAAGTACCAATTGATGGGATTCGCACAAAATAGTCAGTTGAACCAACGTGGTTAATCGGATTGCGAACTGCAATCGCTTTTATTAATGCAACGGGCAGAGCTATAAGCTGTCAGCTCCCCTAGATAGCTGCGTAGCGTAATTACCACGAAATTGTGTAAATAATTAAGTTTAAGCATTTTTATTTTAACGTTTAAGGTACTCAGATGTTACTCAGATTTATTTATTGAAATAGATTCCTATAACAACAATAAAAAATTATTGTTGTGTGATTTTATGGTTACTAGCAAGGTAACTGATACAACTTTAAGGAAAAAATATTTTGATGAGTAAACAAAGATAATGAGGCGATTATCCTATTTATCTATTACTACTTATTTTCGATATCTGAGACCAATACGTAGTATTAATCTCCATAGGAACACTACTGAGCACCTACCACCACGTCACATGTTAACATTATTGAAGTTGTGGGACAGAGACGGCGCTCTACGCGCGTGTAGTGCGCTGTCTCGCTTCCTCACCAGCAATAATGTTACTGTAAGAAGTGAAGGTATTCGACTAATGTTGTAATGCTAAACACTATCAAAGATAAATAATAAAACATGTTGGATTGTTCGGTTGAAGATTCTACTAAAACATTCAGGGTTTTGGTCTAGAGACTTGATCTTAAGGTTTTACTTACATTTGTATTATAGTTAAGAAACTTGATGTTATCAAATTTTTTAATACAAGAAATTAAAAATTCAGTCAAGTGTGAATCGGACTCGTGACACTGAGAATTTCCTACAAAGATGCTAAAAACGAATAAGAAAAATCCTATATTTTTTGCGATGATGATCTAACCTTAACTTTCAAATTTATTTGACTCAGAAAAAAAAAACATCAAGAATGAAAACAATAGACTAGTTATCACGACTCATAAGATCTGCCTGATCAACGGACGAATATACAGTCAGCGGAGCCTTAATAACAAGTTTTCGTTTTTCCTTTTGGGTACAGAACACTAAACATCGGAATGACAAAGTCAGTTTCCAACCGTGGCCGCGTCGGTGGGAGTTTAGGTAGACACTAAACCTACTCAATTCTTGTAGATATGAATATTTATTAGTGAATTACTTTTTATAAATCGTTTCATTTATGAGGTCTTAGGAAAAATAGCATGAAAAGTAAGTGAAGAAAGAAGATAATTCTGACAGACTGCCACCATTTCAATAACGTCGAGTCGCCGCCGACCAACACTAAAAGTCTCTTTGAATAACGAAGGGGAACCTTTATGCGAAAGGGGGCATGAAAGGAAAACCATTTTTTTTAAATGATGGGATGGTCTATCTTGAATATGCAGGGACTGTCGCATCATTCAACATCATTAAACTGAGAAATATGAGCGGCATTGTATGAGTTCTGATGTTTATGGGGAGCCCGGATCGGATTGTATAACTTATTTAATAAAGTACCTTTGTAAAACTGTGCATATCGATGGACAATATGAAACATTAAATGTCCGTTTTAATACCAAATTTACAACCCATATTTGCTGACTATGCTATAAACAAACACATTTTATGGATTGATAAATTAGATAAAAGGAGCGAGCAAAAATTCTTCCTTTACATCACTGCAAAGAACGTTCGATTTGAGCTGATTCACTTAACAAAAACCCCGCTTGCTTTTACTCAAACTGGAAGTAAACCAAAATGTACAGTAAATAGTAGAGATTCGATACCATTAAGCCAATGAATCGATCGCCGACATCGAATGTACATCTCCATATAGTTTAATTGCACCTTCTTCATTCAAAATAATGTTGGCGGATGCGCTTCAAATAAAGTAGCGCGCAATAAAATCAAGTGGGCCGAGTTGGCCGCTGGTCGGATATCTGACACGGAACTAATTCCCACTATATTTTAATCCAGCAAAATACAAAGGAGCCCAATTTGCATAAACCTCGACTGTTTGTTTCATGCGAGGACTGTATCCGCTTTGCTGTGGACTATTTTGTACTCAATTTATCTGTTTGCACGACACAGTGTGATTGTAAATATTATACCTATGATTTTCATCGCGATTCCAATGTTTGGTGTTCGGTATGCCGTTGCAATTTTACAACTCATTAGGTACGTGTTCCGATGGTGTTCGTCCATCAAACATTGAATTTGAAATGTCCATCAGTGTGTCATTGTATGGGTCATTTTGTCTTGATAATGGCGGCTAACTAATTGCGCTTGCTGTTATCAAAAATAGAATACAATGTAGAGGAATACTTTTCTTTCTTTTTAAAAAAAACGACTTTCGCACTAAGGAATTTAATCCTTGTGTCGCGGGGTGTTTCACAAACATACAATTCATATGCGCAAGGACACCCAGACTCAGAACAAGCATTCGTGAATCACACAAATGCTTGTCCTACGCGGGGATCGAACCCGCGACAAGTCGCGTAAAGTGAGTTTGGCGTGATGACCTCAACCACTCGGCTATCCGTGCAGTCTTGAGCTCGTTTAGAGGACAGGCTTGGCATCTTGGCAACTTTAAAATTATCCAATCACAATAAATTTTTGTGAATAGAAAGAGGGTCAGGAATCAGTTGTCCATATCTCGATCGAGTCCTGGCAAATTGGAACACTATGAATATTTTGTGAGATTTAATCAATTGCCAATTCAAAAAAACTTCATTTTATAGAGGGAAATTGTACATAATAATATAAAATAAATATCGTGTTTGATCCTCGAATAGTGGAAAAGTTAAAACCCATCTGCCTTTCCTAAGTCTATGGAAATCACGGGATGCAAATAATGTGGTAAGTCAGTCCAAGTAAGTTACTGGTGTAACTTCTACTATCAGTTGAGACGGGCGAATTACTTAACGTAACCGATGCTCTTAAAGCGATAGACGTGCAATTTACCACTGCCATGCAGCTTGATGCTACCTACTTTGTACTAAATTAAAACGATACAGTTGAAACTAAATGCTTGTACCTATTTAAGGAACAAATTCATTTTGGAGATGAATTTAGTCTGAATAGGCCAATAAGACTAAGTTGAAGTTACTGATTGCAGAATTCTAGGTATAAAAAGAGGGAAGAAATAATAAAATAAATAAATCTTACTTGCTGTAAATACTTTTTCATTAAGTTTGTGTTACCTTTCGCTTGTGATACCAGTTCAGTAACTTTGGAATTGTTTCTCAAGATACTTTACTAAATAAAGAATGATGAAAGGTAAGTATATTAAGATCCGTTATTGTCCAAAGGCATACATTAACTCACTCACCAACGCTTAACGCGCTATTAAAAGAGTTTCCGTACGTGAGGATTCCCCGGGCGTTTGTGAATATTCATAATTCTGTTCAGCAAACTTGGCAAAACTTGCACACGAAACTTTTCGCTATACTTGTACTGTTGTATCTCGTGGACGACTAAAATAACCGCTTCCAAAATGAAGAAGATTTTTCGACTTCTAAAGTTATGTTTTCTTTTCTTTCAATCAAATTGATATTTCGTGGTGAATCATAAATAATGGATGGGGAAAGTTTTCTTGTTCCGTTAGTGAAATTTCTTGAGTTTCAAATAAGGGAAGATTAGAACCCGACACGTGCAGTACAGACGTACGTTTCCTCGGCGGGTATAGTTCGTATGAAACCTGAGCGAAATATTTCTCGTCATACGGTTGCAATACCGTACGAACAGTCAGCGCACATCGATAATTGGAAATCGCATACGCCGTTTTCGTCTCTGATATTATTTCAATTTCAACTACAAATGTTTTGAAGAATGTTGCATAATAATTCCAGACTACCTTTTGTGAAATAATGGTTTAGATATTTTTGCGAAACAGAAACATTGTATATGGGAATTTGGGTTGCAAATAATAACAACTGAGTTATTATTGATGTGCGTCAAGATGACGCACATGCATCCAACAACGAGAGTAGGTGTATTAAGAAATAAGAGAAAAATATATTAAAAATATAATTTTCCTCGGTAGTAACGACGCCACCGCAATTTAGTATAAAAAAACCATTCAATCTAGAATGAAATATCACGCTTTGGCCGAAGTTTATAGTTTTAGAAACTTTAAATCACGAAGTCGAGCAGTGCCCGGAAAGCGTTTAAAAGAGGGATGTGAACGTTTACGACATTTATTGAATGTATTCCGTTGCTCATTGGTAGAAATTGATTTTGCCATTTCAAATTCGAATATGAATGAAAAGTGCCAAAGCATTTTGTCCGTTTATGGGAGTTTAAGAACGATCATCTAAACGGGGCGGGTTCTCGTAAATCCTAATAAATTGTCTAGATGTGGTAACGAGTTACGTACGATGCAGTCTCTGTGGAAACGGATTTTATTAGATTTGCTAAACGTTTCGAAGCAATATATCATCATTTATTACCGTTCGTATTTATTCTAGAAAATGTCTAGAGCATCAGAAAAATTACGTTTTGCACATTTGTACGTCTTTCTTTAAAGTTGAAATACTGAAAAAAGCATTTCTAAATTGTCATAACAATAGAAGAATCAAATTTCACCAATATATATTCATAATTACAATAATTGTAAACAACAATTTTCGAAGTGAGCACAAAAACCACTAATTGATCACTAAATTAGTAAAATGATAAACATCAAAATATAAAGCAATTTTATTGTTTGTTTATTTGTTTCGTAAACCATTTTTGCCGTCGTTGCCCAATATTATTATTTGAAATGTATTGAGTCAATTAAACGAATTGGGTGATTGTAGTCGAACGCGATGAACTAGTAACCTATCAATAGCAATCAATATGGCGTACAACGTTCCGAGAGCTAATATAACCGACAATTTTGCATACACTGACAATATAGTGTTCGGCGTTGTTGCAGCCACTTTTAAAAGGAAATTGGATCGTTTGATTTTAGTATGCTGTGAGTTTTTAGAACGTACCAAATAGTATAAAAAATTGACGAACACGTTTATTAATTGATTATTTATTCAGTAATGGTTTACTAATGCTAATTTATGGGGATAACCTGACTAGTTCGAGTAGTTTGCCTAGCGACTCTGTCTCCTCCTCAGTTCATGATTAAGAACAACGATTATCTCCGAAGCGGGATATTTTATCTACATCATCTCATAGCATTCAACCGTCAGGTGGCTAATGTCATTTTAATGATAAATAATCATTAGTAGTTTTTTAAACAAGAGTTTTGCCAATCAAGCGCTGCCTACACAATTTAGAAATCATTATAACATACGTATATTTTGGGAGCAATGAACCAAATTATGTCCGCGAGGGTGTATAGAAACGTTGTGGTTGACGGACACCTCATATTTTGTCCGAAGTTCGAACGCAATGTCCCGTGGATTTGGTGTAGCGCAGTGTTACATAAATTCGAGGGTAGTGCTTAAATTCAGTGTTCAACATCGTCACAGATGAAAGCTAGATATACAGTTATGAGGTCAGGACCGAGTGTAGCTTGCTAAATGATAGTTTATACATGAATATATGTAAAGAGTTTGTGGACTCCGCTTTTACTTTAGAATTGATTACAAATGAAATAAGATCTTCAAGTTAAGACGGTACTCCTTTTTAAACTTTAAGTTACAATACCTATAACGCAAGATGTGAATTTCTTTTGTGGACGAAAAACCTGAGACGACTTCGAAAAAGAAAAATATATATACAAAAATATACGTAGGTATACAGCATATATGTATTACATGTTTTGCACATTGCCGAAATATTCTATTGATTTTATTAAAAGCGACCAATCCTTTTACTAGTAAATTTAAAAATCACTTTATACATCATTCAAACGTCCAATGCACCAAAACAAACAAAGTAAATATAATTAAATGGCGGTCCGTGGTTTGTCTCAGTGATAAACTCATCATTGCTAATTGGATTGAGCAGTACGGCTTGTACTCACTCAATGGGAACGTTCTGAAAGCCACTAAAACACTGCCATTTAGAGCAAACAAACGACGCAGCCAACTGAAACGAAAACTGACCTCAAGAAGTTCATTTCTATAACTAAGTCATGTTCATGTCATTTTATTGATAAATTTCGTGTCTTGTATAATTTTGCTTCTGAACTTGCCTACAGTCTCTAGCCATAGTAGAAAAGACTCAAATGTATGGAACTTACAGTATGTTTCATTAAGTCAAGTCACTTGTCAATATGTCATTTTCAGGCAAGCGTTTTTTTTTTATTCAACGCTTACGATAAGATAATATTACTTAGCTATCGAGCTGTTCATATTTAAAACAACAGTTTAATTAACCAGATCCAGACCAATCAACAGAAATAAAAATTCCGAAAAGCCATCTGCTTACTCTTTAACCACGATATTGCGATATCCTTTCAACCAGTTGAGAACTAGTGTTTGATATGTATCGACTACGATCGAAAAATCTTAATCATGTTACCTGGACAACACAACACCTCTTAGTGAGACGGTTTTGTCAAAGACGAGCAAATTATAGCAGAAACTCAAATAAATGTGCTTTAAGAAAATCGAAGGAAACTATTATGACGGATCACTCATCTACGGGTCGACCGCACCAAACGTTGCTTTTCCTGTGGCATTGACTTAGCCACAAACCTCTCTTGAATTTGGACTAGGAACAAGTAATTTCCTGACAAAAATTACGTATTGCAAAACGAATATTCTGTGAACATTTTATGAATTAGGTATCGTATTATGAAAAAAACATAACTAGAAGCAAAAACCCGAAATGTCTTAACACAAGGCAGAATTTTGCAACAAAGTTTCACTCTGAAGAACGACTTATGTCAGAAAGGTACCTCCTAGTACTAGATTTTCAGTCCGACCACCTCCCAAGTTTAGAGGCCGTACGTTTATCAGTCACCATCGAGTGATTGCGGCTATTATTCAAGTCTAATTCCTTCCAACCCGCAAACCGTGTTTGCCCGCTCACTACAACTCGCATTCAACATTCACAGGCATCCCTTACACTATTCAATGTTATTTCTTGAAACCTTTTAAAAGAATTTCCATGATTCAGGAGCTAGTACTGTAAATCGTGACTAGAAACTCTGGGACAAAGTAACGAAATCGAATTGAAAACTTTTATATTATTGTTCTGAACTACTAAGTCATGTAATGGAAACATAATTATATTGTGAAACACTTGTGAGTAAGAAAGAAACTTTAAAACTATTTTAATTGTAGTTTTATGAAAATATTGTTTTATAACATAGATTTTCGGTTAATAAAATTGGTATGTACATATTTTAAAGACACATTACTTTTATTTTATTTTGGCCTTTTTAGGTTTTTTTAAACGATTTTAAAATAAAAGAGGTACTGTAGAGGTTATAATTATATAACAGCAACATGCACGAATTAAACAAAATTTGTAAAATAATATTTGTTATTAAACAACGAAAAATCTCTGAGAAACAAATATAAGTTCACATAACACATTCATATCACTTTAAAGGAACCGTGCAACAAAAAATAATAACATTAAATTACAGGAACTGACACGTTAGGTATAATTAAGTTCAGCGTTGTGGGACTTGTTGTAAATTATCGTAGCAATTGCATTTATCAGAATTGCACCTCCAACCGCTAACAAGATTTAGAGGGAACGTGGACGGTGTAACACGTCTACCTATAGGATAATTAGTATCGCTACCTCGCGGCGTCTCATTTATCGTCCTCCACGGGGAGGTGGGTCAGCCAGCAGTAAATCTACCAACCTGAGCGCTCTTGTCTTTGTAAACTTGAAAATCTAATTACATTTACAGCTCCACTTAAGTTCGCCTTTCCCGTTGAATTTGCATTTCTTGATTTTTGTCCTCGAGCACTGATAAGATTTTGTTTCGGTAGAGTTCATCTTCATTACTCTTTTTAAGTAACATTTTTAATTAGTTAAATTGGAAGTGTTTACCTGGAGTTCGTGAGTGTCACGGGCGTTCAAATTTTAAGGGCGGTGCGTGGAAAGCGAATGTTTGCGGAACCGCCGGTTAATATGCTCGAACAGGCCCAATAAAGAGCGTCTCAATGTTGTAAAGGCGTTCCTAATGCTTATTTGCATTCAAGAAGGCTCCCAGAACGGGCAAGCAAGTGTACGGGAACGGCTCTGAAACGTCGGTACCCGGTTCAGAGCGCTAGACAGAGAGCTCCCCAGGTAGTGATTAGACGATGCTAATACCATTTACTTTCCAACTTTCCTGACTCACCGACCGTTACGTGAACATTCGCTATTTATTTAAGGCTACTTTAAAATCATCTTAAAGAGCCGCTTTAATTCTTTTCTGCGCTATTAAATTTCCGTAATTGTAATATTATTCTTATTTAAGTTACGTAAAAACAAAGCCGTAGTGCTTGTCTCTTGAACTATAAAATACACCCGAAACTTACATTATACACCTGAAGTTTCGTAATTAATGACTACATTATGACTAGTCGGACAGATTTATTACCACACTAACAAGTAAACTTATAATTAGTATCACTATTTGTCACATGAATTTTATTACAACAGTTATTTCATTAAAGTGTAGAGTTGTCAAAGGAAAACTGAACGTAGCGGTCTCCTCATTAGCGTATATAACACAATTTTACGAAACTGTTATTCTGTAAAAGTTGCGCGAGGAAAAATTAGGTTGAAATTTGATGTCCGAAACGAAAGACGTCGGGCCCTCGGCGGAGTCACCGGAGCTTAGTCCACATTAAAACTGCAACCATAAAACTTTGTACGGCGCAGTTCTACCGCGGTCGAGCGTGCGGTGAAACTTGCACTGCATTACGACAAGTAAACCTGCAGTTAAGTGTTTACTTCGCACATTCCAAGGCATTGTGCCGGCAAGTTGGACCATAAAAACGGCCTGACTCCTGCACCCGCCTCTAACTTCTGCATGATGTATGCCCTTTGTCATTTGATTAGCTTTGTTCAACATACTTGCCAGTTTCGTTTCCTTTGGGCTTTGAATTCTAAAATGTCGCAAACGAAGTTTAAAGCTTTACTTTTCAACCAGCCAAGGTAGGTAATTTCAGTGTAGAGGAAGTTGAACCTTGGCATAACTAAGTATAAGTTATTAAATCCAATCTTATAACTATTATAATAACAATAAACGAATGGTGAAATGGTTCCTCACACAAACTGTCGATTCATCCTTTAAACTACAATATTCCATGTAGCTAAGAGTAATTTGACAGGAACATTATTCATGTTCCTGCTGTTAAAGAATGTTTCTCAAAACATTCTTAATGATATCCACTGTCTAGGGCACACAGGTGCACATATAATACCCACTAAAATACCTTAAGTGATTAGTCATAGTAACCTACATGAACCAAACATTTTTTATATTTTTTCTATCAAGGGTCTAATGTCTTTCGAGTTATTACCAAGATTTTTATCTCATATTCGCACCCTAACTATAATATTCGTTCATAACCAATGATAACTATTTACCACGAAGTATGAAAATTATAAAACTTAACAAGTATTATTTACAACACGTATAGCTAAGTGATAGAGGTGCCCACGCCAAACGCACTATGCGTGATGTTTCGCGGGTACGATCCGAGCGTAGGACAAGGACTTGAATATTTGTGAAACCGCCCGCAACACAACAGTCAAATTCCTAACTGCTGGAATAAATTATAAAATAAAGTTAATAAAGTAATAACCGCAAAACCAACCAAATAATTTAATTTTTAAAGTTATATATAACAAAAGGATTCTTCAAAAGTTTCGGTTAATTTAGAAAATAATAAACTCTAATACATAATAACATTAGAAGTTTTCGCCACGATTCGAACAACAAGATTGCGGTATGTTCTCATGTGTACGCCATCAATCATTTTGTTTCATCGATATTAATTAATTAGCTTAATCGGCTTTCAAAACTTTTTGACTCGATTAATGCTAGTTAGTCTCCCTATACTGAGGTCCTACAACAATTCTTTAAGGTAATGTCATTGTAGTTGTGGAAGCAGGACAGAGCACAACCAGGCATAGAGCGGTGTCTCCCTTCCACACTTGATATATAACCTCCTTAAGTTAAGCAACTTTAAGACATGGTAGTAGGCCCCCTAAACACATGTTTGCTTATCATATTCTGTTAATTAGTTGTTTATGATACGCCATTCTCGGTATTCTCATCCGCTAGATAAACACACCGCGACTCAAGCATTATGAGTAACTTCCTATTAACGCCTACTAATATTTGCTTATTACCACTATCAACAAAATTACTATAATCTATGTATATTGTCTTTACTAATAAGTTAGTGTCAAGTTTATTTACCCCAGAAATGCCAAATACTTGGGAATATAACAGTTCTAACTGTTTTGTTAACTTTTTTGAACCATGAATTGCATGCTAATCAAGAGTAAATACTAGTTACACGAATAAAGTTGGAAGAGTGTACAATAGCTACTTGAATAACAAATATTATATTAAAAACAAGCAATCTCCAAGTTTGTTCAGTCTCGGTCTGATCATCGCTTAGTTGGCTTGGCACTGATTGCAGCAATTATTCACCTCGCCGCCTCCCCTTTGCCGGCAGAACTCCGGCCTCCGTCACTACTCTAACGGCTTCACTTAATCCTGAACTGCCGTAAACAACACCAACACCTCAATAACAACTAATAAAAAATCTACTTTTGACCACTTCAATAACTTCTAACAACCTAAGTAAGGTAACAAATAATTTTTATCTCATCAGCGAAATGCTTTTGTCGGAGAACGTGCAAACAGAAAACAAATAGGTAGGTACCAATCCATAAAGTGTAGGTAGTACCGATTCTCGACAAAGTGAACAATGTAACAGGGAAAAGTTTGTGAAGTCGGAAACAAAGCAGACCTCCATAGCAACGAATGTGCTTCTGGATATTATAACTTTCCTTTATGAGACCCATTAGAACATTATCTTAATTTCACTTGTTCAGTGCTCCAATGAGAAAGTACAAAAACTTACGGTCGATAGAGAAAGTCCCCGAGCACTGTCTGCCTAGCTAGTTTCTAGATTTGACCTGACCTCGAAGAAAGTTAGATTGAGCAGTCAAAGTAAAAAACTGAAGTCGTGCAGAAAGCCACACAAAAAGCAACTAAATTTAGACATTTCACAAATCCATATCCGCTCAAAGTAGCGATAAACTACGTAAACACTGATAGACTTAAGCACGAAAATATTGGTATTCAGTTCAAAACTGCAACACAGCAAAACACGTCGTGACTGAAGCCGGGAGGTAAACAAATTCAAAATAGAAAACAAACTATACGCGCGTTGCACAGTATTGATTGAGCTCCGGTTGGCCGCAATATGGAAGATTTGTTGAGAATAACGGTTGAGCAGATAGCTCGAGTGGCCATTACAGATATCTTGAGCTCCCGCGATCGAAAGAGAACACCCGCCCTCACCTACGTCTCACTCGAGTTGCTCCGCGCTGCACTGTGTATGGGCCGCACATTTTACTGAGCCGTAATACTTGGGGATCTCAGGAAATACTATTCTCTTTTGCTCGCTTCAAGCTATAAGTATAAAATAGAAAATGTGGATAAGTTACGTTTTCGTGTAGAAAAGTTTAACAAAGCATTTCATAATTTTCCTTTGTATGAATAAAATCTCGTTTCTATATGATAGCTGTAGTAATCGGCTTGGAATTTCCAGATGAACTTACCTGAGTTACAAGGTTTGTGAATTTTCGTCCTTATTGGTTCGACAGCGGTGAACCATGATAAGCAGTGGAGAGATATTGATCGACATAATGAAGGTGGATATTATTGGAGCACAGGAACTAAGTGAAAATCAATCAAGTTCAATGAACCAAAACCCTACTTTAATACGAATTTGGAGGACTTGGAGTTGCGACACCTGATTCCTTTTGTCCCACACTCACACGCAAATTGTTTCCACCCTCCATTTGCTACCCGACTGCTCTAGTGTTTCAATTGCTGTACAGACGGACGTATACTGCTGATGTTTATACGATTTCAGCTTTACTCATTCATAATGAATATCCATTTAACCAAGTGGCCTCTACGGTAAAAGGAATTTATTGGAATTGCACAATAAATCTGTCAAAGAAAGGATATCGAAAGAACTATTAAGTGATGACTGAAACTGAAAGTGTTCATTATTATGAATACGTGGGCAAACGCAGAATTAAGTATTTTAATCAACTACAAGCTATTATCATCAATATTATCCGCACTGAAATAAATCAAGACTGTTTTAATCATACTTTGCTAATGGACTGCTCAAACAGAAACTGGTTTA
Source organism: Trichoplusia ni (assembly GCF_003590095.1). Lineage (NCBI taxonomy): Eukaryota > Metazoa > Arthropoda > Insecta > Lepidoptera > Noctuidae > Trichoplusia > Trichoplusia ni. Next base: position 6,976,200 of record NC_039485.1, read on the forward strand.
AATATAATTACACAAATGTTAATAAATTGGCTCATACCATATTGGTAAAAATAGGTTTTCGAATTAGATTCGCTTTTATATGTCAGACATAATTGTTATAACCAATAGAACTTGGAAAAGTATTCAATACTTAAACCCAACCTGGACTACAACATACAATACGTAAAGGCACAACTAAAAAACAACCCCTTAAAGGTCGTTGAAATTGCCTTATTCCGTAACCCTATTATTTCATGAGATGATTGTGAAGATTCCGCATTTGTATAAAATAAAAAAGGGGAGTTAAAGGACCAGCATTTTGCCGCAACTATAATAGCATGTCTACCTATAGAGATACCTATCGTTTTGTAATACTAGTGTACCAGTTAAATGATATCGAATACAGGGGAAGGAAGTGCAGTGTAAACGCTTGACAGATAGACGGACAGGCATCGCAAAGTTAGGAACCGTATTATACGGTTACTAGGGAACAACGAAAATTGATTTTGAGTTTGTTGCCTACATCCATACAAACATGGCTTGATTGGAGATTGTTTAGTACATTTCGTCTAAACATTCTAGAAGAATAAAAGAAAGATTTAATATAGTTCGCATTTCTATTTACCAAAGTGAAGAAGATTAATATTTCAGAGTACGAAATGCGTAATTAATTCTCTGTAAGCACATACTTGTGTACCATCGAGTCACTTCAAGTTAATGTTTGTGAGTTGGCAAAATTCCCAGAATAAAATGGATTATGCAAATAATACGCAACTGTTAAAACACAACTGTTTATTATATTCCGCTGTACCTACGAAGTACTTGATGGCGTCATAATAATTCAATTGTTCAGTTTTATAGTTCATAAGGCTTATACGCTTTATGGGATAAAATGACGCGTTATTGATAGTAAACTGGCATGTTTGGGTGTAGAAAGCTAAAAGCTACAGCGGAGACATAGATACTGGAAGGATTGTGGAGCTTAAAGTCTATGAATCTGGTAGTTTTAGATAAATTAGAATAGATTTCTTGAGAACGTTTCAATGTTCATCTATGCATACTGCAATTCCAAATAAACTTAAATCATTGAAAACTTATCAGTGTTGTAGAAAGTTCAACCAGAGTGCAAGAACAGCGAGAAATGATATTACTTTATCATTGCAAACTCACTTAAACTTTCCTAATAAATCCAAAAAATAAAACATCACAAACATTGCTCAGAAAGCCTGCGCTTCCACATAATCGGGCTTCTCAAAGAGGCTTACGAGTAAGCGGCAATATTTTCCCGGTACTTCACTTGGTGATCTTATCTCTTCTAGAGGGTACATGTTTGTCGGTGTAAACAGGTGAACTCGCGGGAATCGCTATTTCGCTCACGTTCGACATCCGATAAAAGTTTCCGCCACAATCACCTAAGAGCTCAGCTGTCAGGGAATAACCGTATATCGGTTTTGTTTCCTCTGCGTCCCTGCGCGCCCACCCTACATTACAACGAAATTATATCTACGAATGAAATTTTATTTAAATTACTTATTTTTCTTTATTTTTTAATAGTTTGTGTACTTGTACAAAGGTTTCACTTACTCTCTAATGGCAGACCTGTGATAGGAGAAGTGATTGATACTGGCAATCAAGGGCTGGCCACTTAAAAAAATACTCTAAAGAAAAAATATTGTTATTTTTCCATGAAACTGATACTACTACTTTTAATTTTATTCAGTTGATTAATTCAACGGTCCATAATAGTCGCGCCACGAGTTAAACCCTTATCTGGCAATCTATCAGTGGCTCCGTCTGTTTATTTGGAGATTGTCAGTTTAATTGCACGGAGACGTTATGTGTACTATTGGTGGATGAGCTACAATTCCAGTACAAATATCTAGGTATAATATAAGCTAGAATATAAGTCAATTAAAGTCTTTGATTGCAATGTTTTGAAGTGATGACTTCTTATGGGATGGAAGACCGCTTCGAAACGTAACGCGTTATGGCGCCACCTTGTCCGAATTTTTTTCTTTCTTCTATGAAGCAGCAGTAACAAGTTTCTTCCTCTCTCACTTACCGCTTTTTGTTTTCTCTAAAAAGAGGGGAGAGCACAACCGTAATAAAAATAACAATTTAACTAATTTTAACTCAACTAAATTATTCGTTAAATCACAACTAAAATTAAAGTTTAATTAATATTTTATGTACCACTTTACGGATATGGAAGTAGTTTCGTTTACAAATCGTAAAAACTTTTGAATTGCGCTTTGGGAAGCTTTAAAGTACTTAATATGAAAAGACATTATTTCTGTAATAAAGCTCCAACTGTTATATCTTTAAACTATGTAGTAGTTTTATACGTATATACATACATATAGCTGAGTATTATTCACCTCCGCTTTGTCCAGTTCTACTAATGAACTTGGGCAACGAAACTTTATTTTTTTTATCCAAGCTTTTGTTGCTACATGCGAAGAATCCTAGAGATACACATTTGCTGGCTAAAAAAGCTGACCACAATTTTCTTCGTTAGTTTAATTTCGTGAGGCTACTTTGCCACATAATGATGTGAATAATTAAGATTATGCTAGTACTATGCTTCATTAAATCAAATTAAAACAGGGTTGGCACAGATGCTAGGTCACAGGCTCTAAGCTAATGCGTACAAAGCGTTTCAATTTTAGGTTTTACATCATCCCTAACCTTTAGGCTCGATGACCATACCGAGTTCCCAAATTTGTTTTTGTCTAACCCACTGTGTCCCACTGCTGGGCAAACTCCTCAACAAAATCCTTCAATGATTCTCTGTTCTGGGCCACATGGAAGCACGCAGGAACGGTTTAGATCATCTCGCCATCGCTTTCTAGGAAACCCTCGTCGACGCTGTCCATCTACTGGCTCTTATAGTGAGTCCCCAAGTTTAATTTTGGCTATCTCTAAAATACACATACCTACTCGGACGTAGGTATATTCTCATATTTATTCGTGAATAAGCTTATGTTGCCGTCCAAATTTTATGCAATATTAAAAAGAAACATATTTCGACAAGTTGTTTCAGAATTCAGAGATGCAACGCTACGTAGTTCGTTCCATTCCACTTTTGATTACTCTTTCAATAAAGCACGGTCATTTAGCTAATGAGCGCGCTCTAAAGTAAATAAGTTGAACAAAGTCTACGTCAGTGAGATTCAGGCAACAGTTTCAACCTTTGATACTCGACTGGTAGTTGCGGAGACTTGTTAAAGAAAAAAATATCACCTGCCAAGGAATCGGTAAACATATTAAATTAACTACCTTTCGTGTTAATAGTTTTTTTTGCCATTTGGTCTTTTTATGCAGGGAGTATTCAAATTAAGATAGCTTTTTAGTTTTTAGTTGGTCAAAATCATAATTGTCTAGCTATCAATATATATTTACGAATACATATATTTAGCTATATCTTCATTTGAATTTCCTTGTGCATCTTGGGAGTCGTGTGTGCTAAATGTATTGTTTAATCAATTTTAGTTTAACCAGAATAAATTTTAAAATAGGGGCAACATTATGCATATACCTAGTTAAATTTTCTTCAAATTTCACGAAAACTCTTTTCGTACCGGTTACGTAAGATTATTTGATTTTCCCTGCACTAAAACTAGTTATTAACAGTATTTCACAATGTTTGACTACTTCCTTCCCAATGTCACTTACGATTACTTCACAATGTGAGCCTTGAAAGTGTTAAGAACTAACTGTCACATTAATAGATGTTCTTATGCAAAGTACACTATAATTTGTATTTACGTTCGCTGTAAACCAAATACATACATATTTAGTTTTGAACTCCTAAATATGCGGCATTTATTTAATTGACCCTTACTTAGTGTATGTATAAACTAAGGTGTAAATATTGAAGACAGAATTTATAATTTGCAAGACCTGGAAACTATTTGGTATTCCGCTCACGTCTGCCCCTTGAGATAAGTTTCAGCCACAATTACCTGACCGTTCAACCGTCAGGAAATATATTGGCACCTTCTGCAAGCTCGCCCGCGATCGCAGCGCGACGCTGCGCGCCGAGCGCCACCCCTACACCAATCTTTTATCTACGATCTGATTTTGATCGTCGCAAAAAATACACGAGAAAAACACCAGCGTACCCAACCAGTAAAACAATTTATTAATAGTCAAATTCCAAGACACGATACATAAGCGGCGACGTTCAAGACATTCAACGTCTTACGAAGTTTTTACCCTTCGTTTGATAAATAAAATAAATCTAGAAACAAAAACATTTGCATGATTAATGGATATTTATTTTTTCTTCGTAAACCGAAAGTTCCCGAACAAATAACTTCGTGATTATTGTTGAAGTACACAATGAAATCAAACGACAACTTTTAAAAGGTCCCTAATGGACAAAAGGTCATCGATCAAATTACAAAGAAAGTTCTTCTCAGTACAAAACAATCGATGGCGTCGAATATTTCACTGGACAGTTTTTGTAAATGTGTCATTTCTTTTATACAGCTTGAATGGATTGATGTGCAACCACTTTATCATTCAACAAAGCCAATATATTGACATTTTAGTGGCTATAAATTGTCGTCAAGGGAAATGGTTATGTAAATTCGTAAAATTTGAAAGTATTTTAAGATGTAAAGAAAATCAAAGGGTGGCTTAGTGCCACGTTGGAATGTTAGTAAAGTCAAAAAGGGCTGTATCGGGCGGCCGCAATATTCGGAGCCCCTCGATTTCGGGATGGAATACTTGGGGCGGCATTCATTCGATCGCAATCTCTATGCTAACAGCTTGCGATTCTGATCTTCGTTTAGCGGAATGACCGCAGTCACCCCGGTTCCTGTGACGCTTACGAGTATTCCTTACACGTTCACTCCACAGAAGTTTTTTATGGACACGAGGAACGCTCGCCCTTCACATTTTCTTTTTGGATGACATAAAACTATTCAGGGTTGAAAATATAAAACCAACATTTTTGCTTTCGTTAAATAGTAAAAAAGTTATTGTTCAATTTATTTTATACGGCAACATTTGAAGCTGTACTTGAAATAATATTGCAAATGGAAAAAAATAAAATGTTGAATCGCCTGAATACTATACATTTATTTGAGGTATTGCAAAAGTTACGCTTCTGATGATACAATCTGGAATTCAAATTAAAATGACGCGGATGACGGTTGAACGAGCGACTAACTCAATAGTAGTGACAAAGCGAGAATGGTTCAGATAGGTGTGTGTGTATATATATATATATAGATGTGGAGTATGTATGCAGATTGTGGCGAATGTTCGTACGAGAGGGAGGTCGCCCAACGTACAAGATCTAAGTAAATCTCTTACTTTAAACCGGTTTGTGGAAAAGCTACGTGTATCTCGCGTTAAAAACCTTGTGTTAAAACCAACGAGATTAAAATATAAACCTTTCTAGAATAAGTACAGAAAAAGGATTTGAAAAATATATTTGTGTACTGCATTTTAGTATTTTATACTCCACTACGTAGGATATCTTTTGTATGATTGTGAATGGGATAGTGAAGATACATCATTTTTGGTATGTTCTTACATGCAGTTTAGAACACAAATAATAAACAAAAACGCCGCAGCAATACGAATTGGCTTGGAACGTGCACCGGAAAACTTATATCCGCTGATATCTAATATTTTACTTATACAGAAATAATTCGAGAAACAAAAAGAATGAGGGGTCAAAAGCAGATGGTCCGCTTTTATAAAAATGTTGGAGGGTTGTGAAATATGACACAGTGTTATTTCTTCGCACACCCGGTCAAGAGTTATTGCATTCCATTATACGTTTTCTCTATCTAAAGGAAGCCATTTTCACTAAAGAAGAACTATGCCGTCTAATTTACTTTACCTATCATTTTATTGCTCGGAAAACTCTCACTTACGTCACTCATACACATATACCCGTACAGATTGCGCGATATGTCATCTTCTGTGGCTTTGTTCTGAGCGGGGATAGTAATTATCTGCTAGTTACGCAGTAATTTATATCTACATAGTATAAAAATGGGTGCTTTGTAACGGTCCAGCTATCGGTCCGCTCCTTTTAACATGCCGTAGCTGCGTAAGAGATCGACAATAGACTCAGTGGCTTGGAAGGGGACACCTTATCTTTACTACATTGTGTCCCATGTCACATGAAACGCGAGTGGCGGCCTCAGGCCATGAACGGATTTCACATTCATAATGAAGATTAAGCAGAATATATTTTAGCTACGCTCGCTTTGTGCGGCGCCGTGTGTAATTATATGGCAGCTAACTGGCGCTTCGATACTAAATGTAAATACGGTCTAAAATAACGTTTGTTCAAAGAGCCCGATGGAGCAACATTTATGTGGCACTCTCGTTCCATTTTCGAACTAACCGTGAATCGGTGGTCGTTAAGCTGTCAAATTAGACCAACTCGTCCTCACTGTCATTGGAAAAGAAAAAAGTGCAATTTTCTTTTATCGCGTGACCTTAAAGTTTGAAATTATTGGTGACATTGGTGGCAGGTAGGATTCCCTAATGACGTTTTGAGCATTATGTCTATAAAGTTGAGATATCATTTTTTTTAATGGTTCTTTGTACAAATCAGGCCGTCTCGCATTTAACAATTAGAATGATATGGGTACAGTGTAAAATTATTGCTTCGATAATTTATATTTTACTCGACACTATCAGCCTCAGCGCCGCCGGAAATTAATTGGACAGCCCTGATAATAATTGAATTTTCTCGGTCAAAGGAAACACTTTTAGGAAAATACTCAGTTATAAATATTGTCTAATAAATGTTGATGTAATTTTTCGTACATAATTGTGAATTGAGAAATAACGTACGCAGAAAATCTAAAATATAACCTGCTTTGTTTAAATTCTAATGTAGTTCAAGATGTTCCGATCCGAGCGTTTCAACGGTTGAAATTGAATTCTAAACCGGGTTGAATAGTTGTATTTCATAAAAGAGTTTAAAATGGAACACCTACAATATTTCAGCCTTCAAATCTCAATAAATCGTCTAGGCGTGGTAACGAGCTCGGTGCGGCGTAGTCTCTGCGGATACGTATTTTATTGGATTCACTGAAACGTTTTTCAGGTCCAAAGGATTATTTACGAGCGTCTGCGCTGCCGCTGCAGAAATGCAGATGGACACAAAGCGTGTATAACTTATGTACGAACTAGCCCGCTTCTTATTCTCGAAGCAAATGTAAATCCTGGTATTTGTACGCTAAGAAGCTCTCGTGTGCCGTGTATCTGGTATTTTGTGAGATAGAAGCGGTTTTTTTTCTCTAATGGTACGTCATTAGCTTTACTTTGCAAACCTTCTTGGAACTGCTGTAGATGCAGTATTTATATTTTCAAATATGGCTTTGAACTGAGTTGAAGCGGTTTTTTCAGTAACATTCTTCTGGGACTTTTTGCGTCCCTGCAAAAGCAATTTTTCATGGGGATATTAATTTTTGAATTATTTTTTAAGTCCGAAAGTCGTCACTTGTTCCGAATTGCAATTGATCCGGAAACTGAATGAAATGTCTTTAACTTTGTGCAGAGTTGTATTACATTGTGCAATGGCAAATTGGAGCCAATCAACGAATATAAAATTCCGTTCCTCATGTATGAACACTAAATAATTGTCTAAGGTGGATTATAGGTAAATGTCTCAAAGTTAAATCGTCAGATTTCTCACCTAACCAAAACTAATCATGCTGCTTCTAATTAGTACCACGAGGCGAGTATTGTCCTCAGTGATATAAGAGTACGGGAGCAGGTGGTCAACTTGATTAATTGCCCCAGTGAGGAGCCAGGGATGCCCCAACGTATTTATTTATACCAACGTAAGTGCACCGCGATCGGAAACTTGCCAGCATCGAATCTGTAGGGGATACTCGGTATGAGATTTTTCTTTTTACATCCCTATGTTTTTCTTGTAAACTTATTTGCTAACGTGATTCAATCTACGTAACTACGACGAAAGGTAATGAGATTTTTGTGCGGTTTGTTTATAGGTTACGGATACAGGATTTACTCCTGAATTGTAGATCTGTGTTTTAGTACTTTCATATATACATTTTTTTCTTTTGTACTAGGAACTTGGTAAGGGTTTTAAAATAGACCGTAATAACATCATAACTTATACAACTGTGAGAAGCTAAAAAATTATAGAAGCTCAAATGCCGAATAATTTTGCCTAAACTGCAGGCAGTATGTTGTCAACAAATGACCACATTAATACGCGCCGATGAAATCAGCGTAACTGTCGAGAATCGTCAAATGAAATGACTGGACATTTTAATTGGTTCTTACATTTTGGACCTCCTCGTTTATTCACAATGCAATATACATTAGTTGTTTAAAGATTTTTTTTGCTAACCTATCGATGATGATCTCACATAGGGACGAAGGCTTTCCCTCTATTTTCCTCTAGCTTTTCTAAACGGGTGTACCCAAAAGGGGTGTACGGTAAAACACGGGTTTTACCGTACACCCCTGGATATTTTCCCTTGTTTATTATAAATACATTTTTATTCTATTCCATTACTCGAAGTCAAGAGAACACCAATCTCATAGCTTCGATTGTCATGCGGCCGGCGAGTGACTTGGCAAAATTTTTCCAAGCTACGTACATCGACCGTTTTAAAATTGTATGCTCAGACATACTATCAGTCTCACGGTGATACTCAGAGGACGGCAGCAAAAATAAAATATATACATGTTAGTTTTACAACTTTGGACTTTTCTGATGTAACATTTTTCGGACTGTGTCACACAACTGTTTTAAAATAGTTGTGTGTGTATTTTTTCTGTAATTATTTAAGGAAATTTTATTAGAAGGAAATAGAACAGCCCTATTTATGAAACATTTTTTTTTTTAATAGTAATACTTTTCAATTTCTAAATAAATATTAAGACATCGTCATGGACTTTATATCATCCTGAGTGATACATGCTATACAATGAAAGAAATACGACGGCTACAGAGCTAACCTGCATTAACTTAAACGTGGCACGGAAAATCATTTGGCCTGGAGTATGTAAAATATTTGATATGGTAGTGTAGAGTACTTTTGTAAATATAAGCACAGGTTTCAAATTTAACATCCGCAAGGACTAAATGGCAAGTCTATGATATACGGGAGCCAATGATTCTTGAAACGGCAGCCACACCTCGACATATTAAATTATCTTATTCTGACTGGCATTTTCTGACTAGACTAAAACATAGGGCAATATTCGTCATCGAATGGAATAAGTATTATTAAGTCAATTAATTATTAAATTAATTCTGGACACTTCATAGGTAACTAGAATTATCATTTTTTATTATTTTGGGAGGCGGATTCATTAGAATTTATTATACTGGAATCGTAGCGGAGTACCGGAGTCGCGAGCGAACTGGAGGACTTGGAAACTAGTCGGGCAACCCGACGAAAACGCGTAAGTGAATCTTTATTCAATTGAGAATTCGAATTTAGTTAACAGCTGGAGGTATGCTATTGTGTATATACAGAGCCCAATCTTCGGTTGTAAGAGAATGACGAAAAAAAAGCGAAAAAAGAAATGAACAGATTTCTCAAAGTAAACCCTACATCACCCATATTCATTTGTTTTCTGAAGTTGTATATTCGTTAAGTCCCACCTTCTTCTCCTTGTAAGAAAACATTCATCATGTTCCCGTTTATTTATTTCTACTTGGCCGATTGACCATGAGTATGTAGGTTAAAAATGTCATGTTCAAAGAAAATGAAACGGATTTTCTCAGAGGCCCAATGAAAATGTGGACCTACCCCAAGGGACGTCACGTTGTAGCCGATTGTCAATAATCTATCAATGTAACGGATTCGGGTACTGGACAAATCTGTTCTGTGATATAATTTTAATTTCATATAATTTTGTTAAAAATTCTTTAAGGAAAACAAGACACAAAATGAGAAAAGGAATAAATTCCAGGTTGGGGAATTAGTTTCTAATATGTGGTCTAGGTATTTGGTGTGAACATCATTATATTAATTTGTTCTTAAACATAATTAGTTGTAACAAAAATCACAGCATATTAAAATTTGCTTTTCTAGTAGGTAGCACCTGAACCACAAAACCTCAGCAGCAAAACTAAAAACTTCACCACAAAGGCAGAAACTGCTAGGATATTAGTATAGTGACGTCACTAATCTGGCATAATGTTTTTGCTTTGGCCTCTCAGGTGTAGCAGACGCAGGTGGTATCCGTGATTAATCGGAGCGGGCGCCCGCTCGTATTTATAGCGTGGCCAGTGCCCGGGGCGCGCGTCTGCCTAACCACAGGGGGCCCCGATTTTCCTGCTACGAATCTAAAATAACTGCGACTTAGTACGAATACAGATGTCTATTGATGTAACAGATTATTTATCCTGTTGCATCAGTGATGGTTCCTCACTTCAGACATTTTGTCGATGGGTTGTATCCATCTTGAAATAAAAAAGTAACGAGTAAGTATCTGAGTAAGTTGTTAATCATTTTCAATGGTATATTAATATATATAAAGGATCCAACCCATCTTTTTAACTATATTAAAGCCTGCGTAATTAAAAACATGTAGTTACCTGTATTGGAAATTTGAAGTGGAAATTCCACATTTTAATCTCAGACTTTGCATGCAATATGAAACCTGTAATAAAAATAAAACAAAAAGCACACGAAAACAGGTCCTCGTCAATAATAAAGTGCTTGAAATGAAATGCGCATTTCAGTCATGACATTACTTTAATAACAGACGTCGGTACACGTAATAAAGCAGCGTTTGTTTTCATTAACCACTAATAAATCCTGGCTTGCCGCTGAGATTTCAATGAAAAAAAGAAAGCGTATATTTAAATCACTTGCAGGTAACGTTACTTGTTTAATTTCGACCCATTTTATTTTAGTGGATTAAGTTGTGGCAATTAGTTGGTCGCTGGATATTTGGACAGTGTAGCCTTATTTATAGACGGTGCTAAAGCCCAGACGGCCATCACTAAGCTTCTTCCTGAGGTACTGGCGGAACATAACAATTTGTGTTATAATTTACATAACAATTACCCCGATAATAGCTACAAAGTCTTACTCAATAAACATTTCACTTGACCAGCTAAATTCAAATTATGTATTATAAAATAATATACCTATTGATTTATCAATTCAAGATATTTTATTATATCATTGTCAAGGTATTATTTCATCATTTTCAACGATTTTTTGGATATTTCCGTGCCTATTACGGGTTGGTAATAAAGTTGTTAATAGACATTTGGCTCACTCTACGACGAATTAAGTCGTAGGCGAGTTGTGGGTGTTAAACAACACTTCGACTGTGCGTGAGCAGTATTACGTCTGTGACTACATTCTGCAGTGACGTCATTCCTATGTTCTATGTATATTGCTATACATTAAGACCAGTTAACTTAAAAATACAATGGAAGAGGGGTGGATTTAAATCAGTTTGAACTTTTCATTCGTAAACAAAGTTTACATGCACAGATGCCAGAATCCAATAATGGTGCCCCAACGGCAGAGGACTACCTCTGAAGGGGACGAATTTCCCCAAAGTATTGGAAGTAGATACTCAAGTCACAAAATATAAAATTCATTGATATTGCTATTTCTGAACATTGCGATTGAGGGCTTGTTTCCCATGCGTAAATATTTTTTATTCATTTAAGTGTGGCGCGAAAGGTCTGTATGCCAGTTTAAAAGTCCGTTACTGGGGTAACATGAGCTCCGTCGGTACTCTCATTCCGCGTACATTTATACTCTATTAGGTCCTTGGCAACGGTATAGACATAAAGGGGCTCTTAACATGTAATAAATGTTTCCTTTACTCCAATAAAGTGGGGCGCGCATGCAGCGTGCGCCGTAGTGCCGGTGGTCTCATTGCCTTCATTTAAAACAATCTCTATTGCGAAATTGTAATATAACGCTTTATCAAGAATTGTGTCTTCCGCTAGTTGAAATAAATTGTTACATATACGATAGCACGTTCATTCCACAGCAATATAATTGAGACGACGATATTAACGGACTTTTATACAAAGCGTTTCTTTCAAGTCAAAATGGATCTCATTCAAACAAATCTTAGCAGTAATATTATTTTGTTTTCCTTTCTTTCTTGAACAATCAAGGAGGTGCTTGTCATTTCAGGATTATAATAAGATTCTGTACTACGCAACAAAACGAGTTGCCAAATTAATTGTCAAACAAAAGAGATTAGCTTTCTGTTTGCGTTGAGGTACAAAATTTAAATAATCACTGGCGTTGGTGCTGAATACTGATGGTAGTATTCAAATTGTGTGGAATTGTCAAAACAAGAAAATTGCTGGTGGAGTGAGCCCGACACACTGAGTGTAGACCGCCCGTACAGCTCCCGCGGTGTCGATTAAGGCAATGCTAATGTCATTTGTTTGCTAACTTCGCAGACTCGACGTCGCGGTCGAATACGTGCATTTGTGTAAATATTAGAAACCAAATGAAAACAAATAAACTGTCTTATCTTTTGGCTTCCATTCACATTGCAATCATCATTTTCTACATTGCTACATATTGTGGAGAAAGTAATTTTAGCTAAGTTGTTTCTTGAACTAATCAAACTAAATTTTCAACAAAGTTCATTAGTTCAAGGCTATTGACTGTACCTTTGAATTAGATAAAAAATGGTGTAGTGCTAGTCGGACTCCCCACGTTGAGGGTTCCGTACAAGTAAGCTAAAGTAAAACAAACCGGTTGGGTGCCAAATCACAATTTCTTTTGTCACCCAAGACCTTTCGTACCTATCCTATCTCACCCTCGATTTTTGTTACACCAGCAGCCGAAATACATTAGGTATGAAAATTTAAAATGCGATAGCTATTTCGTAAATGAAGGTCTTAGAAGTAAGTTTCCAATTTTAGGCTTTCAGTACGTAACCTTTAAATTATGTGCAATTCAGTTCTAATAACTTACTTACAAGGAAAGTCGTTAAATATTTTCTTTAATTGCTAAAAATATGAATACAATAAATTACCCTGAAAGGGTCCGAAATCCTTAAAATTAAAAAACACATTTACAAGCGAAAATCACTGCGCATAGTATCTGCGTGGTCACGGTGACAGAACGAAACACTAAAAGCATCATGCCAGCACAAAGTTAATACCAACTCTCCGAAAAAGTTGTTAAAACTCTTGCAGCATTGATTTTAGACTAACTTTTTCCATACCACGTTGTTCTTTGATATCTACCTATAAATAAATATTATTTTTTATTTTGTAACATTAGGGAGGCGGTGGGATCATCGCAGCTGACGGCGCAAAACGCCGCGAGTTACCTAAGTCACTTCATTCAAACTTTTTCCAATTTTAGACAGAACTTTTATTTAGACACAAAAGTTGGCATTAAGACCTTTTTATTTTTATAGATATGATATCATTAGAATATTGAAAAGTCTAGATTACGTTTTTTATGTAAATGAATACCAAAATTAAAGTATTAAAACCTGTAGGTTAGGTACATACCTACCTAACCTACAGGTTTTTACTCTAAGAACATCGCCTTTATTCTGTAACCAAAGTAAATAATGTACAATTTGTTAATGATGTTTTCCCTTTTCGAATTGAAGAGTGAGTCTCCAAAGTCAATATCGTAAAGCAAAAGAAACTTTTTATGCAAGAGTGACATCTACAAGTACATGAATTTGTAAAAAGCTTTTAAGCACGGAAATGTTCGGGCTTGGAATTCATGACAAAATTAGGGAAGGAAAAAATTGGACCTTATTTTTAAAGGGCGACTTAAGATTAGTCTGGCACTTAGACATTAATATCAGAAAGAAGCTCTGCGCAGGCGGGTTAAATAAATGAAGTGACTAATAATTAATTGGACTTTCGCCCTATTTTCCGTTCGGTGACAATTAATTTCCGGCACCGACGAGAAAAGAAACCCTTATCACAACCGTTTCGCACTCCCCGTTTAAAGTGAAGTGACAATTAAAAGGTCTAGCCACAAGAAAGCAGCATTTTCGACTCCGGCACTGATTAACTTCAAATAAATTGTATACGTATAGGCGGGCCTATTGTTTGAAGTTTATAATGCCAGTGTTAAGTGGGACACGCAGGCTGAAATTTGTCCCCGACTGATTTTATTGCTTTGTTGTTCAAATGTGCCATTTTGAGAGTAATGTCGATTTGCATGTCAAACCGCAAGTCACTATAGTACGGTATATTTTCGTTTTTATTTCCGATTTTTCGGTATTTTGCTTTGCGATATTCATTCTGCTTTTATTGAAGTTAAACACAAAGCCAATTTCCGTAAAATAATGTGTGTTTTTGAGTATAATGTTTGGAATATGCTTGCTTTATAGACAACAATACACCGAAAACTGCGAGTCTCCGGGAGACGATTTATCATAGTGTGGCGAAAGCTAGAGGGCGACAACGCGACAGGCAGGCCTGCCATTCGTTCACAATCTGGTAAAAACATAAGTCGGACGAAATAACAACTTCATAGTGGGAGTCATTTGTGCTTAAACAAAGCGTCAACTGCAGAGTTGCTGCTAGCAATAACCGAGATCATTTTTCATGTGGTTCATTCGGGCGGTCGAGGAAAGCGATATAATAAATCATCGTTGCCAGCATCACGACGTTATTATTTAGTCCGGTCTGTTTTATCCCGTGCATGTATAAAATCTTATAATCCAGTCAACTTAGAATCAAATCACGAGTTTTAATAAGAAATTACGTCTACTATTTTCACAACATCGTACCGGGATTGAAAGGAAAAAAAATATTACGAAACAACTTTTCGCTGAAACCCTAGAGAATGTTTCGCAGTTTTATAAACTCATGAAAGTCTCATTCCTGATTTCAAGAAAGTTTCTGGTGTCAACAAAAAGTATTAAAATACATTTTTGTAAAAAAACAGACTTAAAATAAATGTAGGAGTTAGATATTTTATCGTCAAGTCCCTCTGAGTTAGAAACTTAAAATTTATTCTCTGGATGCATTATTGCTCTACATTTTATAAAATGCAACATCACACGTTAGTCTCAAGTGCGACACGAGGGAGTCTTCAGAATAAACTCGACAAAGTTTCCTAACTGCGGCGAGTGCATGCATTTTTTCACGAGCGCAAAAACACAAAAGCTTGTTAAAAAGGAACTTATTCCATTGAAGTGCAATATCGGTTTCTGTGTGACCACGTTTGACGCACGTGACGACATGAGGCTCGCCCGCACGGACTCCAACCTCAATCTTCCCCGTGTTATTTTATTTCACCATTTCAGAGTCACAGTCGACCCCATTTGTCTTTGTTCTCGCTTTCCTATATTTTTGCACGCAAACTCCATTATCTAATTTAGCTTTGGCTGAATGCCAGGTCGGCATTGTTACTTTCTCCCCAGAAAAACAGTTTTTATTCCTTTACATTAAACACCTAAGCACATTTATTTCAATTACTGTTTCGAAAAAGAAATTTGATCTTTTAAAGAATAATATTTTGTAGTTTCTGTTCAGTGGCTGGTGAATTAACATCTGGAGATTTTCACCCTTTTATGAATAAAAAATTGTGGAAATGTTTTTTATATTTTTCTACTTCATAAACTGTTTATTACTATATATAGATACATAAATGCTCTAAAGAATTTACCCATAATATTAAAACCACCGAATTGATGTACACATATTCCCATTTCTTATTGGGCAAACAACGCAGCTATAAATAATTCAATTAATCTACAATATTCAAATGCAATTTAATAAAAACTGTTAAATGACTAATCATGTTCCGAGAAATGCTTCTATTGAAACGGTTTTATAAAAACAGCGTAGTTTATACCTTATTTACCATTAGTACTCGGGAATACTTAAGATTATTAATATTTTCTTCGCAACAAGCTCTTACAACAATTAGCCGATATCAGCTGGCTGCAAAACAACACCGGGATTCGTCGTAAATTATAATGGAACATAGTAGGCACTTTTGTTTGGAACGTATTACAGTCACGTGCCGGTTACGTTGTTCCTGCTACAATTAACAAATTTGCGCCTGCATACTACAATTATGTTGCCTTATTTATACTTGTGGGTTGGCTGACCAGCGTGCGCTTTTGTGCTCTGTTTTTTAATAGGTGTCCACAGTCCAGTGTCCATTCGTTGACCTCAATTGTCCTAATTTGTTTAACTTGACAACCTTAAGTAATTACCTTGATCATTATCCACGGCTTATGCACATAATATGTAACACACATTTGGGTATGAGTAGGGGAAAGTTTATGGGATATGACGTCATTTGATCTTTGCGCTCGAGGAAAATTGTTATTAAGGGATTGCAATTTATTAATTGAATTTTACATTATTTTACTCTTCTACAAGTATTCTATCTTTATTGTTTATCATTGAACCACTAAAGTACTGAAATACTTGAGGTTTTTTTCTACGACATAGCAATTTGAACGTGTGTAGTGATTTATTGCGATCGTATCGGTTGATCGATGCACCATACACAGGTTACACGACGCCGCAGGCAAGTCTGCGCCAAGATATATCACTGGCTTCGAGCAAGTCAGTCTCAGCTTTCGTATGAATATCGTATGTCAACTGCAATGCTGGTCCTCTGGTGGGATTGTATCAATCTTTGAAACAGTATTTGATCCTTCTAATGGGCTTAAACTGTAGGTTTAACATTGAAAGGATAATATTTCCAGGCAGACTGTAGGTTTGATAATGAAAACAAAAAATGACCATTGACATTTGTTGTTATGGAAAAAAAAGTTTTTTTTTATAAAATGTAATAAATGTCAAAAACAAATGACTCTCACATGTAAACCTCTCTGGTTTAAATGTGAAAGCCTAACTTACACGGTATAAAATCACTTTGCATCGTAGTTTTATTAAAACCTAACCTTTTGTTTTCGATTCACCATTATGTACGCAATGACACCATTTTCAATGGCTGCATTTCTCAATCCTAAGACACAAAATTCTTCGTAATCATTTTTCCTTTTAACTTGACGTATTCTCATCCATTAGTATCCATTACCAATATGAATTGGGCGACTGTGAAGCGCATGTCACGTAAAATAATATATTACATTTTGGATCGCATCAGTGCTATGTGATTTCTTAGAACCAAATGTTGATATAATCTGGTTATTTGAATATGTAACTGTACCAAAAAAAACTCATTTCAAAGGACGAAAAAAAAGCCCCTGTGCAAGCGAGACAACGCTCTATACGACTAATACACGTAACGGGATCTCACTTCTATGATTACATAAAATCTACTGAAGAGTAACCTAAAAACAAATAAGGGGGAAATTTCGCAACACATTGCTTCTTACATATTAGACTATGACTTTACAGATAAGGATTCAAAAGTCAATAGTATTAACTGTTTGAAATATCTCTAACACTTAATAATGAATTTTTAAGGTTTAGGTAAATCAAACGATAGCAGAGACGTAATAGATTGGCTGGAGCCTGATAAATCAAAATTCACTGATAGCCTACATTTCAGTAACTAGACCAACAACTTAAAGAGAAATGATGTGAATAGTATCATAATATCTACGGCCCTTTAAATTTTACTTAATTCATAGAATTTAGGCCTAAAAGTCTTCAAAGGAACCGTATTATAAAACGATTATAATTCAATGCGCAATGAGGACCAATTATGATAATAAAATGCTGATAAACTTTGCTTGAAAGTTGTAATTTAAAAGCTTAAACCTTTATACCTATTCAATAAGGCGAGATTGCCGTGACTTGCGGTTTTGTCTGCAATAACGTTGCTATAGATATTTTCAATTAAGGTCTTTTATAGACTATTCATTTTATACATCTATCCAACACTAACATTGAAATTAAGATTGGCAGACACAAAAACAACATTCAGACTCTAAATCTCTGTTCTAAATTAGACTTTCCAGTAATTGATAAAGCATGGCGTAAAATTTATTTCATTTGAGATAAATGGGGTGTGTTTTAATGAAAACCAAGTCTAATCCTGAGGGCAGTCTTTATAAACGGAGTTTTAATTCAAATTTCCATGCCAAGCGGTCCTACCTACAGTTGGACTGCACATTCAAAAGCCGCGAAGATCCGACGTCCCCCGATAGTGATTAAAGTAATGCTAATGTCTGTTGCTCTTGACTTTTAATTTTAATTCAGCCAGTATGAAGTTTTCTTTTCATATTTTTTTAAGGTTGAATAGGTTTACATTAATTCTTTTAAATTGCACAGGCTTGCAGTTTCTTAAGTAGTTACGCCTGGAAGTTTTGAGAAGTTAAAGCTAAAAACAGACATTTTGCTTGCCAAAACATCAAAATTTCTTTCATAAAAGCCAAAAATTTTCAAAAATCTAAATTACATTGTATCAGAATTGAATATTGGCTGTCTATTTGCACTAACATATTTTAATGAAATTTAGTAAATTAATAATGTCTATGTATGACATTATTAATGTACATTTTAAAATAAACATTACAATATGTTAACCACTACAAACTGTGATTGCCAGTTTTACCAGAGGTTTCAAAACCGGGAAATGAATAGATGGTTAGTTTTTCATAATAAACGTTTTGATCGCAAAACATTTGGTGTTTGTCCTTCTTTGAATTGTTTCAACCACGACATTATATCGAATAACGAAAGGATGTCAATCAAACGAAACAATTAGGTTAGTATTATACACACACTGTTTATTGATTCGAACGGATACGTCATTAATTAAATTTTCATTGTGGAACAATGGTACCAACCATGCATATGCATACAACCCAGCAGATAGTTACAATTAATATTACCTAAATGTATATCTATGATTAATATGGAAGCAATAACTAGATACACAATTACTAATTGTGTGTTAACAATCATAGAATGGTGATTAAGCAATATATTTGCAGCAGGAATGACATAAAAGCTGTAATGTTAATTATGTACACATTTTCGCGTGATCAAAACAGAAGAAGATAGGTTCATTGACCTGCACTGTCATGATCAGGCTGATAATAACTTAGAATACATTTTCTAAACGTGCTGATATACAGAGTGTTGTCACTACCGCTGTACAATTTAACCTAATTTAATTTGCCATCAAAGGGATTCATACAGTTCCGGGTAGCTCAAAGTAAGATGTTTTAATTAAGTCTTAGACCTCGCGATAAATAACTAGCCTGCCGGGGATTGCCGGGACGACACTAATTGCTAGTATATTTAATCCGGTAAAATACTACAGACCCTGATTTCCATAAGCTCCAATTGTTTCTGCCCGTGTATACCTGGATCCGATTTAGTTGCGACCATTTCCATTTGTGTTTATCTATCCGGCGAACGCCGAATGAATAAATTGACATTTGGCCCTTACTTGTTCATTTGCTTTCAAAATATATTAAATGGTTTGGGAAAATCTGGAACACTGTTTAATTTTAGATGTATTAAAGTAAATACGTTTTGTGTGGTGCAAATGTTTAAATAATATTTAACTGTAAAATCTAGATACTAAAAACACATGTGTATTTAATTTTGATTGAAGTTAAACTTTGTATTTATTGACTAGCTGCTCTTTATTTACTATTAACACATAAAATTAACTTTAACTACTATACCCTTCGCAGATCTCGCTATTGGTTTATAAGAGAGCCAACTCTCAACCCAGTTAAGATTGTGACAAAGGTCGGCAAGCTTACAAAAACTTCAAAAAATCGGCTATCGACTTACGAATTATCAGATTACAGTAAAATCACAAAAAAGGCTTATCAAAAATTGAAAATACAACAGTATAAAATCTTGGAAGAAGCGCACGGTCGCAAGTGGCTGTGTGGCTGTAAACGGGCGGCCACTTGCGTTTAGTGCCGGTAGCGAGGCCTCCAGCCTTAACTCTTTTAACTCTTCCCCCATTCAACATTGTTACCTCCACAAACGAGCCGGCCGCGTGAGAGGCCTACACAATACGAATTCCTTTTCATTATAGAAGACTTCATGTTTTCCTCCATTAAACACGTTTGTGATTCACACTTTCAACTTTCTTAGTATTTCTCTATTTCTGTATTTATCTTAAGTTATTTTTGTTTAGAAATTATGTGAGACAGTTCATAGTTTTGCAGAATTCTTGTCTCTTCTACGGACAAATATGTCGGCTTCTATTTGATTACACGCTTTCTCAGAATTGTTTGCCTATCATTGGAGGTATAATTCTTGTTAATTGTGATTTGGAAAGTTCCACTTCAGCATAATTTTCTCTAAACCACTAGCGAATTTCATTAAAAATTAAACGAGATTACGCAGTATTTGGATTAAACGTGCTTCAGACCTCTTTTCGTTATTTTTATATTGAAACAGGAAAAAAATATAACTGTACCGGACACCTTCCCGTTTGAGATATTTTTAACCAACATTCAAGTGCTGCCGGCTTTCATATTTTAGGTTATATTTCTCAACGTTCCTCGTATAAAACGAAGTTGGCCAAGTTTATTTTTGTTCAGTGCATTTCTTGTTTACTATCCATCATATTGTTGAGACGTTGGCGTCTTATTTGTCCTGTTCAATTTTAGTTTTCCCGCTCGATATAAAACGATCTAAAATTATATACTTTTCCTTCAATCGGAACAGATCCCATTGATCTTTTGCTATAACGTATCATACTTGGAAACAAAGTTTGTTAACTCGGGTCCTGAGCTATTTTTATGTCAGGTAATCCTTGAGCAAAAGAGCAAAGTTCAGAGTTTTTTTCTTTTAAAATTTTAAAGGCTTTTCAGTTACGCAATGGATTGTATTGATTCAGCGGTTGCTGCGGTCATTTCTTTGATAGTGAGTAGATTGCTTGCTTACCCGCGCCTTAAATGTATAACATCATTAGCCTAGCCTTTAGGCAGAAAACATATTATATAAATATTCATTTTTTTTTAAACAGAACGTATTTTTGACATTACTGCGAAAAAAACCGTGAAGTACGAGTCGGACTAAAAATAAACAAACTCAATTTTATTTGTCACCCACTAACTAATTATTGAATGCAACAACCGATGCTGTAACACAGTCTTGAACTAGTACCTAGATATTTCTTGTTTTAGTAGTTATAGTGTTGAGCAGCATCAAATGTAAAAAAAACATGAGTACAGAGAGAACAGCAGAGTGATAGGGTATTTTTCTTTGGGTAAAGATCCTTAAAAACAACGTGGCAAAGTAGAATAAATGAATTTGATTAGAACAATTGAAATAGTACGTCATTTATCATAATCTATTCTTTAATACCACCTAACGTACCATGTCAATATAAAACTCATTATATTATCCATGTGTCACCAGAGAATAAAGACGAAGAATACAGCAGATGCTTGTCCACCCCCGAATATTGTAATGCAAGAGTTTACAGCCGGCAATGGGTCCTGAGGCGCTCGTAAGCGAGGAACTTGCAATCTGTCACGTGAGCACGGCTGCAGTTTTGATTCAACTTTATTTGGACTCAGGTGGTAACAATACCTACATTCTGGAATGTTCCGGCTATTGTAACAAAGAATTCAATAAATATTTTTGGAGATACTCTGTTATTTTTGTTTTGTTAAAGCGTAATTTTAGAAGGTTGCCGAGAAGTTTCAGTTGGCAATCAGTCAATAAGTTTCATGATAATGAGAAAAGTATTTTTTGGAGTTCTCTACCCAAAGGGTAAAAACCTTACCCTACGTCTGAGGCACCGCTGTCCGTCCGTCTGTTACCAGGCTGTATCTCATGACTCGTGGTAGCCAAACCGATGAATTGTTCAGATGATGTATATTTTTTGACGCTATAACTAAAAATATGGTACGTTTTGTATTGAAGTTAAGCAAGAATCGTAACGGTCATAAATTTAATGAGTGTCAAATACATTTGTTTAACAATGAAATTTATTAGATTAGATATTTTTTAGCCTATTTGTCAAACCCTCAGTATCGTATCACTCTTGAATGTTTTATCATTTTTATGCTAATGGATAGGTATAGTATTAGCGTGTTTTGTAATACCCAGAAATATTGTTTTCACTATTACGTAAGCTAACAATAAATCGTTTTAAATTAATCAAACATTATTGCAAATAGGCAATAAATAATGTTTGTTGAAACCAAAATAATAACCGATTTATTCAATATCTTCACATTAAACATGTCATATTATATATTATTAATAAATATTTCAATTCCTCTTTAAATTAATTCCGATGTTTTTCGAATTAAATCTGCGGCTTTTGTGTCTATAATCCGTATTGCATATCAGTTTTAATGAACGTTATTGTAAATAATAAATACATGTAATCGTTATTTGGTAACTGAGATGTAATTTATAAATTAATTAAATAAAAATGTTTTAATCATCGGCATTACGGAGACACTGGATTGGAAAACGTGGTATGTTCGTGCATTCATTTTGTTCGAGTAACCGCAAATTATTTGTGTTAAATCTCAATTTAATAAGCGACCGTGTATAATTACTTGTGCGTATCCAGTAAAGGTATGTTAAAAATTACATTTCGTAATGATTTAAATATTTCCTCAGTGATAAATAACTCATTAAAATCTGTGATGTGAACTCTACTTTTTAATGAAATTACGAAATCTTCTAATTTATGACAGTAATGAGCTTAAGATGTATACCTTTATTTAATTAGATAAGAGTGGGACAATTAACTTATACTAAAAATAAAGATTATGTAGTAAAAAATATGTAACGAACGACGATGTTTCGTCAGTTTGCATCAATATGTTTTCAAGCCACATGCAAACAACCACCTCGAAACACTAATTAAAAATTTGTTCGAAAAGTTAATGAACTTCAAACTATGAACAACTAGCACAGCAACGTCGAAAAGGCGGCAAACTAAAGTCTAAACATTTTGCTAAACAATATACGACAGACAATTTAATCTAAATCGCAAGTGTTCCCTGCCCGAGTACGATGGCACTGGTACATGAAGCAGTAATGGAGAGTTGTAAATCTTTCAGTGGACAGCGACGCGACGCGCCTCGGCGTTACCAACAAAACATTTTTTCCATTCACCCCGCTGGGAACACGGATTCGATTTTGTACATTCAATACAATGTCGCTGACTGTTTCCCATTTTAACAGTACCTAACGACAGATATCGCGTTGCTGAATCCAGTTGCTCTACAAAAAAAATTAGCGCACTACCCATTTTCAGTGGATCGCAATCATTGGTCAAATATCGAAACGAACTTATTTATTTGTGGTTGCTGTTTTTATATTATTAGTTGATTTTGAGTTTTCAAGTCAAAATAAAACATGTACAAATAATTTCTTTAAAAACAAATCTTTTAATCATTCTATTTTGTTTCAAACACAGTCATTTGGACTTCAAAACTTAGTTCTC
Organism: Trichoplusia ni; assembly: GCF_003590095.1. Lineage (NCBI taxonomy): Eukaryota > Metazoa > Arthropoda > Insecta > Lepidoptera > Noctuidae > Trichoplusia > Trichoplusia ni. Next base: position 6,999,500 of record NC_039485.1, read on the forward strand.
ATTAATGCGTTTTAACTCCTTCATTATAAACGTGAAATTTAATAAGACTCAGCCATTAACACAATGCAATGCGAACAAAAAATAAGGTGTTTAAGAAACATCTGAGTAACGAGAAAAGTCCTTTAGTAAGACTCATCATAACGTTTCATTAAAGGAGGGCAATTTGAAAGGTAACGAATGTGACTAAAGAGTTTTGTTTGTATCTATATTTTTATTCGTCAAGCGGGGGCGACACTGAGCCAAATAACCTGACGCCGTTGGCTGAAATAAGGCGCTTTCTAATTTACATTCTGTATACAAATTGCGCAAATGTGAGCATGAAAATAAAATTCTCGTCGTTTGTGTTTTCTTGTGGGGTGGTCTTTTCTCGCATTATGTAAATTTTTATTACGAATTCTGTCAAATTAGTTTATTCACGCACATTTTTATAACGCTATTGTATGGATTGTCTTCTCTTGACAATGTGTTAGTATTAACCTCTTAATTCTTTTTTTCTTAAAAAACATTGTTTTGAAATTGTGTTATAAAGAACGTTTTGTAGGCAGTTAAGTATTTTAGTTTTGGGTAGTTTTCAGTATTCGCTACAGTTTTTATTTGAACTCTCTTCACTAACTCCACACTAACCTACAAAAGCAATAAGTTCTTAATCTTGAATCTATTTGTCTATAAACAAAAATATACCGTGCATTAAACATGTTACTGCAATAAATAAAAAGTCAATGAATAAACTTTTATTGGTCGAATGTTGATACAAAAGCTGACAAGTGGCTTCCCCTAGCAGTTCATAAACGAAATTTCATATTTTTTAAGCATTCAATATTCAAAATACTCGGTTGGGTTGTACGAAACTTTCGCTGTATCCGGCCAGAGTACATTATATTTTAAAACGGTTTCAAATTTTTAAATTACGCACACACATGTACCTATGGGCTGTAAGGTGGTGATACACTTGAGCATTAACTTAATAGATGAGCAACTCTAAAATTAATGTTCTTAGACTGAACCGAATATTTAGAACGCTCTCTTCCGCGTTACAAGTTCATTTAACAAACCGATTGCTTAGGTGCAATATAGAGTCGAGTATCTGAACTTCGTATCTGGATATTCCACAACTAAAAAATGTTGTAATTAACAGGTAACTCACTCATTGTAAGCATTTCACCGAACACCGAACAGTTATTTATACGATCGTTACATGACAGGGAAAGATCTAGTGTACCAGTTTATTAATAAAAATATGTTAGTGACGTCATTATATGGAAGTTGGGAATGATTGTGGTTCCGCGGTCCCCGTCGCGGAGCGAACAAGCGACAAAGTACCACTGTTTAACTTTCCACGACAAACTTTACTCTTCACTATTCTCTCGATTCTGTATTATATCGAATGTAGTGCAGATAACTTCCCGGGGAAACTCTCGAGTTAACTTTTTATATTGTGAGGGAAACTAGTTCAAGTGATATACTTTCCTAAATCACCAAAATTTTAGAGTATTTTTGTTTTTTTTTATAATTTTTACTGTGATTTATTTACATAACAATGATATTCACATTCTGATAACTGAACTTTAACCGTACAAACTGAGTCAAGATAAATAACTTAAATGAATGTTATAATCCTCCAACCCAACCTTCTCAATTATTTAAATGAGTAGAATCTTTAATATAAATGCGGCCTCATATTCAAGTTGTAGGTATAGAGAAAACATCATTTCATCTATACGTATAATATTTACTCGCACAAAACCGGGACACAATCTCTGTTAAACAAACAATGGGGTTATTTTGACGTCAAGTCTGTGTTTGTGCTAGACGCTCTATGTATTATACAAGAGATTCAGCTAATAAGAGGTCCCACTGAATAAATTCTTGATCACGAGCAACCATTATCATTTAGCGGTTAATAAATGATAGAGGGTCGAAAGTCTAAGGTGGTACCGCCGACGGAGGGGATCAAAAATCGTAGTAATAATCGTAAAAAGTTTCAGAGTAACGCACGCGTCGTGAATTTGGAAGGTAGTCAAACGATCTTGTCATTACTGAAACGAGGTCAATGCCCCCAGATATGTACGTGCTATCTTTAAAATCTGTGTGCAATGGTGATTATACGATTTTACTGGCCATCTCGTATGTGATGAAAGGAATTCAAAATAAGGTATCCAGCATAAAGTAGCGATCTGTTATTCAATCACGTCTTAATGGAGCAGCGAGGACTGCGTGGGTCTGCTTAGAAAAATCTTAAAAGCGAACATTTAATCTAGGTACGTTATACTGCAATTGAATAGAAACTAGCTTGAGTGCATTATTATTCAATTTGTTTTGTTGTTTTTTAACTTTGTTGGGACCAAAAGCGCTTTTGTGGGTACGATAATCGACAGTCGTTTATTTTTCGCTTGTTCTTTCCTCTCGCCGTAATGCCTCTTTGTCAGAAATGCTTTTGTTGTTGTCCAATTAAGGCAATACGAGAAACAATTAGTTAATTTTAAGGCTATGCAAATTATCTGCTAACTGGCAAAAAGATTTAAACCTAAATCTCTTTTTATGCACGAGATAACTTTATAAGAGACGGGGCTTTTAAAGGCTAACAAGGGAACGTAGGTCAAACAACAGTAGGTAACTTTAATCTGGAATGTGATGGGGCTACTAGGAACTAGGGATTTATCGAGTACTACAAGTACAACCTCTGTTATAGGGGAACAGACACGAACAGTCTAAAGAACTTGTAGAACATTTGTATGTTACGGATGGAAAGGAAGTAAGGCTAGATCTTTTTAAGTGTGCTTATTATATTTATTCATTAAACCTGCCGGAAAACTATAAAAATCTACTATTCCACAAAGACATAATCCAAACCAAATAATATGAGATGCGGTCGAACTCAAATGTTTAAGACACCATTTTGGGACTAATATGCTACATTAATAACTTTGTTATTTACACTAACAGTACACAAAATTTAAGATTAAACTTGACGTCTTACTAATTAAGTCTATAATCCTTAAGTGTTTAAGAATTTTTTGAACCGAGCTTTAGGCTAATTGATGCCGATTTTATATCCTTAGGCAGAAAAATGTCCGCCTAGTAAATTACGTTACGAAACTTTTCGCTGGACAATTAATATTCATGGCTTAAACTTTTGATACCTTAATAAGTGTGATTGCACTTTTAAACAAGTTTGAATTTGAGTCAAATTTGAATTGCAGTCAATAACATTTTAGTATCCCTTTCGTTTTGAGATTTTCGGCTATTTTTAGGTACACACGGTTATTAGTAGGTACGAATCATTGTTTTGTTTTTATCGGTGCAATTACTCGTATATTTATGTAGGGTTTGAATTACGTGACTTAATGTGTCTTAAGTACGTTGGCTGAGTCTCTAACCATATGATTGAAATATTTATAGGGCATAAATCATTTGGCTAGCTTCGAAATACGTTAGTATCGGCTCCCCGCAAGCATTTTTTTGTAACCAAACGTTTGTCCATGTAATATTTCACCGTCTGTAAAACGGCAACATTGACACAGAAAAAATCTAGCACGACCAAAAAATAAACGAAGTTCCAGTCCGATGACTCTTTGCACACGAATAATGAATGTACTCGTTTTTTTTTTATTAAATAAACATTTTTTTTACAAAAAATCCAAATTAAAGTAACTTTATGCATGGATAGCCGATTAGATAACAAAACTACTATGCGTGTGTCGTGTCGCGGGTCCGATCCTCGCATAGGACAAGCATTTTTGTGATCAACAAATGCTTGCTCTGAGTCTGAATGTCTTTATGCATGTTTGTGAAACCCCCGCGACACAAAGATTAAGCTCCTTAGTGTGGGATTCGTTAAAAAAAGCAGATTTACTCAACAGTAAAGAAAATCAGAGCTTTTTAATTTAAAACCCGTCTTAAAGTAATGTTATCGTAATTAAAATGTTACCTACGTCATGAAGTGGTAGTAGGGCCTCTGATAAACAACCAATATCGAAATACAAGTCATATTAATCTCGTCTGTCTGCAGCATACAGTCTCTCCGGAGGTGTCGTATTTATAGTCTCGAACTTAGGTAGGTTATACGTGATTCCATTAAACAGCCGTATTAGGGATAGTTCGTTTAGATACCGATCAATAGGCAATCCGGGCAATGTCTGACTCAGTTAGTTGAAACATTGTAGACGTGTCGCCATTCTGTAAATAGCCAGATCAGTGTAAGGGTACAAAAAGATCAGTTAATGAAGCCAATCGGAATAATTATTGTGACACGTTACGTAACATCGTTGGATTTTACGGTATGGGTACAACAGAGCAGAGGTTGGTCTTATTTTGACGTTTTTGTGTGAGCTACAGGCACGCTGGGTGCTCTTACTGACGTGGCTATTAGTGCAGTGTAACATAATTAGCAAGCATATTACGTGTATCTGAAGTGAGCTCAAATCGGCTGGTGACGTTTTCGCAGGAGTCTTAAATGTCAACCGTCGTCAGCCCTCTTACTGAGAGACTTCTTGACACAGTCATCATAAATATGTTCATTTTAAGGTTATTACCTACTAGTAATATTTTTTTTAATATCCCCTTTAGTAAAATCTTACACCCCCACAACTTTTGAACAGCCTGACCGATATTTATAAAACATTGTCTAAGAACACATGTCATGGCTCATAATTCACCTAATACCACATAATACCCCTCTTTTTGAGGGGGAGTTAAAAATGATAACGTCTTTATATTTTACGGCTTGTTAATTCTTTATATATTACAGAAAATAAAATCCGTAGCAAATGACCGAAAGATTATAAATAACATTCTTCAGGATTATGACGTCCATGAATGGGTTTAGATTTCTACAGAATTCTTTAATTTTTTCACGCATCTGATACTTAAGCTTATTTAAGTTCATCGGGGATTCCACATGAGCACATGTGAACTTTAAGCTACTGCAAAAGTGGCTTAAAATGAAACAAGTCTTTTTATCGTTTATCTGACTGTTTAGAGGTCAACAGCTTACTTAAATGAAGTTACATTACTATAGTTTTCGGGTTTCCAGTTTTATGATACTGTCTGCAACAAGTCTTGAAACCTTAAGTTTGGTTAAGAAACGTGACATTAAAACCGATTCCTGACAGCCACTGAAATAACACTAGTACCTTGTCAATCTAATAAGGTACACAAAATCGGAAACGTATTTTTTATATTATCGTGGCAACCAATAAGTGGAGTTGAAATCTCGTGTGCTGTCACTTTTTATTGTCATTTTTTTTAATTTAATAAAGTAATTATTAGCATGCCATTATTTTTAGAAATCTATCTTAAGCACTTATTACATTTTTATTATATGCCTTGCCTACGCACCGTAATTAATAATCAATAACACTCAGTTATCCTAATTCTTTATATTTGTACAATAGGGATGATGACAATTTTTTTGCAGTGTCCCTCTTGTAGATTTTTGTATAAAATTAATACGTATTTTTAATTTGTCCGGCAAAAATAAATTGACCAAATTACAGTGAATGAAACATACGCGTGACGTCACGATTGAGTATAAATTTTACTCTATCGTTACGTCACAAGCCCCCTCTCCTAAACTTTTAAGCAGTTAATCTTTGTCAATTCTAGTTTTTTTGAAAAAGGGAAAAATACTTGTCTCATACTTTTCAATTATCTAACTGAGGAACTAATGAGATTTTTTCTTTTTATACCCAGTCATCATTCCTATTGAGGTAATATTAACCCTACTTTTCACGCAAACTGATCATATTCAATACTGTATGCGTAATTTGCTAAAGTTCGACAGTCTCTAAATAATATACATAAATGACTGTGTGATTAAACTACCGTTTGAATGTAAAATAGCTTTTCAGTTAAGTCAATCGTATGCAGAGCACTCTGCACGGTCGGGAAAAGCATACTCCTCAACTCTGGTTTGGTCACAGTATTATTAGCTAACCAAAAATGAGCCTTAAGTGAAAGTACATAATTCTCAAAATGGTATATCCAGGGCCACAAAAGGCTATTGGTTGCTATCCTAAAAAAATCTTTTTGATACGTTATATGGATACGGACGATCATACGATATACTAATATATTTCCACCTAATCATATTATCATAACTTTTCCAGAATTTTCCACTTAATTATAATGGCGGCTCGTTCACTGTAACAAATCCCAGCGAAGTGTATAAAGATTTTTCTTGACATACCCTCGGATTGTGATTGCCGAAGCAATTCCATCATTACAGTGAAATTCGAACCCAATTATTATAGATATTCGTTTCTATAGCAGAATGTTTCGTAACCTTCATCACTTGTCCTGACTACGGAACTAATATTACATTTAAATTGTAATTGTGCCTTTTCACCTTAATTAATAAAACAGAAAGTTAGACAACGGAAACTGTCCAATCCTACCTTCGTCACAAATTGAATTTCAATATTGGAAATTATTTATTGAAGCCACAAATATTGTGTAAACAAAAACCAGTTATTTTGATACACAGAACTGTATTCCAACATTGACGGCTGGATGAGAGTCATGTTACCGCCCAACCCCGTAACTGGAACTTCAAAATATAGAAAGCCGATTTCACAAACTAAATCTCGGCTTTACTCTACGCTTTAAATTCCCGAATCTATTGAATTTCAACATTTATTTCCTTAAACAAGTTACGTTCTACCTTATAAAACGAGTTCAACTCTGAAATGTTTTCTGAAATAACACAAAAAATAAGACATTTCATCTTGTTTCTTTTAAGTTACAAACAACACTGCACCGGCTATTTACTTTTATTTCCTCATCACTCAAGTCTTTGAAAGTACACTCATAAATATGCAAGTCTAAAGTTGTTGAGGCAACTCGTTGTATTTTACCACTTTTAGCTGGAATACCTATACAATACGGGAACGCGACCCGCTGCATAGGAAGGCTGCGGCGAAGTTCCACCCAGTTACAATATCCGATCCTTCATAAATATTCACAGCAGTATGAAGTCTACTCCAACTACTTTTATCAAGTCCCGAGGGTATTAGACCAGCTTCCATTACATTGTTTCCATTTAAATGTGTTCTTTGACTAGACATCACGCGGCTAATTGGTAACCTTATCTTAAAAGTGTTCGACTATGACAGCCAGACAGCCCGACTCTCGATTGTTTTCTTAATCTAAGACTCTTTACTCATTCTCTATTTAATTAATATTGCGTTGCAGCGCCGCTTTGCAGGGATAACGTTTTATTGGCTGTCTTTCATTGACAGTAACATGATACTCTGTTAATCCTCTAAGTGCTTATTTTTGAGATCTTTAGATATCTCTTTTGATGCAATGTATAATAAATGGAACTTCTTGAAAAAAGGACAGAAATAGCTACGATGTCCCAGTTGTCCTCAATATTGTATATTTCAAAAATTATACCAATTTAATTCAATCAGGATTTATGTCTGTAAAGACTAAATTGAATCGATAAGATAAGGCAAAGAAGACCGTAGTTTTAGACTACTGTGAAGTGTGCAAGCGTTTAATAATACTATTTAAGATTTCAATTCTATGATAGAATACCTACTTCAAGATACATAAAACAGGTAACCAATACATTTTGTTAATATATAATTACAAAAGTTTTACATTAAAGTCATAGAAACATTCCACCACAAATCTGTTCATCATTTTATTCAGATAATCTTTATCAGATCAGACTGTGGTAAGAAGGTCAAGTATACAATGTTTTGATCTCAGAATTATTGGGCTGTCAACAAAAATAAACCGCTTATAAGAGTATCCATTCGTATTTAAGTATCGTAAGGTTCTTGTTGTAATTTCAAGGATCTTAAGAGTAATGTTGGATTAAAGAAAACATATTTTGTCATGCAATATAATAATACTGTTTTCATATATAGAGTGTATTATTTACATTTATAAGGCAATTAGGATGACGAATCATTTGGCATGCTTGCTTATAGTTACAAAATTATGCGCTACGACAGATTTTGCGTCAATCCATTTTAAAATCCAAGAAGTCGAATAGCTGTGCTGATTAATTTCATCATTTGAAAAAAAAAAATCTTAAGTTCCAAGCTTTTATTTTGTGTTCAATTTTATGTATTATTTTTATACGATTTTCTAAGTGTAGGTATTATTGTGTACTTAATTGATAGCTGTGAGTGTATATACTATATTTTGCTAACATGTCATACGTATACCATATTTAGAATACATTAACTACTTTAAGAGAATTAAGACTGTATAGCTACACCAATTAAAAAGACATCCAACAGTCAATGAATCTGTGAATAATACGGTTTTACATTGTGCTTAATAAAATATTGTACCTTTTATCCAATAAATAAATAAACTAACAACAACACTACTTACGAAACCACCTTCTATCCATATAAAAACATGACAAAAAATAAACCCACTGGCCTTTCATTTACCGTGTACTAAGATACGTTAGATCTAACGCTCCCGTGTTTTTGCTGTGTACGAGGTCGGAAACACCACGGATAGACGTGTTAATCTCACGGTGTCAAGAGCATGTGACGATATTATTTCCCGGCATCACATATAGTGATTAATAACGTTATTCCTTCTGCCGTAATGACGTTCTTCGATATCATTCTTTTCTATTGTCGAGTATTTCGGCTCTGTTAATGGGTTAATCGTTCGCTAGTAGTCATTAATATTGTTCGGTACGGAATTAATCACTTGCTTATTGTTGCTTTCTCGATATGTCAGTGGTTGTGTGTTTTATTGGTGGCATGATTTGGTTTTGAATTACCGTGGAAACATAATCTTTTACCTTCCTTGACTTGTAATGATTTTAATTTGCGTTTTTGAAAGGAAAAATCTAACAAAAAATAATGATTCAAATATCCTTTTGATGATGATGAATAAAGGTTAAACTTATTCATTTTTATCGAGTACTATCTATAAATAGTTAGATAAAGCGTCTTATCGTGTCCCAAGTATAAAGTGAGCCAGAATCAGAGTGGCCGACATAAATAATGCGACTAAAGCACGTGTAAAATAAAGTTTTTTTTTTATAAAAAGAGAAACCCTGTCCAATAGCGCCCGACTTATCGAAATCATATTTCAGGGACGTGAGGACGATGTAGCTTTACCCTTTTCCAACGCATTGTCTATTGAGGCTCGTTTACATTGTGTGAAATATCACGTTCCAGTAGCACTTATAGAGTATTATGTCGGGACAGATGTGGACCAGTACTCGCCCCGCCGCCCGGTCAGTTCAAACGAGGCATCACCCTTTTCTAAAGCATTGTCTATATCACATTGTCACGAACACGCGGCGACACGAGATATTCGTTGAGATATAACTTTATTCTTGTAATATTTCTTCGTGATTCTTTTTGTACTAAAACACGAAGCAAAAGCAAGAACCAATAGCTTATGATAAAGTGTTTATGTTTTGACTGCAACAACTTTATTTATTTAGTCGAAAATTTATGTGAATTATTTTGTCAATTATAATATTTAAGTTTAACCAAAATACAAACAGCTGAACTGATTGCCACAGATTGAAATTTAATGTAATATACCTACCTTAAAAAATGAGCAGCAAGTCAAACTGTCCTAAAGTAAAACCTTAATATATTACGTATCAAATAAAAAAAAAACAATACTTTACATTTACATGGAAAAACAATAACATTCATAATATAAAGCTCAAAACTAAATCTTAAACAACGATTTGTTCGAACATAAACTTCTAATATCCAAAGTAGCATTAATTGTAATCTAATCTAAAGCGACTCAAGCCAAGCTTCACATACCTAGTCTAAATCTCATCTTTAACTTCGCTAAGACAGCGACAATCTGCCGACAAGTTTACCGACTTTAGTCGTAAGTACATGTTTACGGCGAGCAGACACACCAGTGAGACTGAATTCCACAAATGTCTCGTATTTATGTCAGGACGTATTTCTCGAATACTAACGAACTGTTAGGCCAGTAAAGGTAGCCAACAAGCGTCCCAGGCGAGCCTCGGAGCGTCCACTGCGGACTCTAATGAGAGAGACTCCATCGTTAAATAAATTGGATAAAGACGTTCGTGATCTCTCAAGAACAACTTGAACCACTTCACAGTGACTAGCAATTAACTAAATTAAAAGATTGTTCGTGCACTTACCGAAACGTTTGAGACGCTTCAGTTCCTTCTCTATGTGATTTTCACCATTAATTTACTCTAAGTGTTGAATTCCCTTTTTTGTAAGCTGAAACGCAGATAGTACAACAAATTAAATCCGGAGTTTGCGTTCTTAAATATTTATTACTACACAGAAATTAAATTAAGAAAATAATTGGGTAGAAGAGTCTAGCTAGAAGTATCTTGACCTCAACAATACTTGACTGCCTCGGGGTATAATTTATAATATTGTTTGCGAAACATATTAAAGCACTTAATTATATTTGTCTTTAAAATTGTTTGTTTCCAGCGGAATAATAATAAAACTAAAAATACTCATTTTAGATGTTTCTTAGCCTGGTAGGCTAAGGATACAAGAATATTCTCTTTCCTCAAAAATACAGCGTTTAACTTAAACAATGTCAAAAACGCCGCGTTGTTAAAATCTGACTGAGTGAAATTAAATTACTAAAGCTTTACGTAGTAATGAGCACTTTTGCCATTGTTGCGTCCACTAACTTAGAACAGTGTTTTGTTCAAGAACTTACTCAGCTTAACTCAGTTTTAGTTTCTGGTGGTCAAGCGGCTTAAACAGCACGCATGTATCGAGATCTGAATACATTATCCAATCGCTATCCGTTTACGATGCTTCTTTATTGGTAAACGATAACATTACATTAATCTGGCTATCAGACGATGGCAGATTGGACTCATTATGCGGATTTCTGAACTGTGACAATATCAGTACCAATAAATTTACGGGCGTTTGAGCTGATAAAATAAACAGGTAGGTGTCTGACTTTGCCCACTGACCGCTGAACGATAAATTGTACTCATTATCATCCCTATTGCCGAACAAATGCCTCATTCCCTCGCTTCCTTGTCGTAAGGTGAGTTAACGAGAAAGTGATTACATAGCATGTTGTTTTAAGTGTTATTACATTTATAATGAAAAAATCTAATAAATTCGCATGACATGATTAGGTAAAGAAATGGTGAATGTGTATGATATAAGGGTTGTACAAATGTCTAGAAATTTAAAGCTCACACAAATCCTTGTTAACATGTGAATGCAAGGAATTTAAAAGATTTCCATACTGTGTTCAGCAGACAAAAACGTGTAAAGCTAAGCGCGGCATGACGCGACGATTTAACGCAGATCCTCGCAAAGTAGACGGTGTCCCGAAGCCCGTACGTCGGCTGAGCCAGCTCGCGACCCCCATCACCGGATTAACTGCCTGTAACAGCATGTCAACCAGTCAACCGGCCAAGATTTACGCATCTGTTTTCATTCTATATTAAAAAGATTTGTTACTACACTCACTAAATTATTCTACCGCACAAAACAGATTTAATCCAAGATTATCTGTTACCGAGCAATATTCCTATCAACGTTTGGTTCCTAAATCGGAACGAAAACCACGTTAGTATTCTAACGTCAGAATAACCTCTACGATATTGACGCGGATGTCGGATGCACGTCAGAGTGGGCTCATATTGGATCTAGCCGGTTCCATATCCACAGCCACGGCACTACGAGTGTAAGCCTTTAATCTCTGCATTGCGTCACACCGAGCGGAATGAGAGTTATCGGTTTCCCTACTGATAAACACAAACGAATGAGTCCGGCTCCGCAATCCAGCTCAATAATACCCATCCTTCGTATAAAAATTGATTGTAACAGTCCGGCGCGTGAATAAATAAATATATCCGGCTATCATTATGTGACATCGCTATTTATCGTCGTGGTAACAGAATTCATACGTTAATAGTTGTCCATTAACAAGGGATCAATACAACAAGGAGCCGCACGGCGGTGCCTGCAAGTGATCGGGGCGGCAGAAAAGTCAGAAAAATGGGAGGTGTGCCATTATAAATATCGACGTAAACGAGGGTGGTTTACCCAGCATTAACCTTGCCAACCTGCCAAATAATTGTAGGTACCTACACGGATAGGATTACTGAAAAAACAGCGTGCTCACCTAACGCCCTCCTGACTAACGATGTATAAAATTTCCATTGTCATCAATCTCTGACACAACGCTGAGGATTCGCAAACTCTTCACTAATTGCAATTTGAACAAAAACTAAAAAGCGAAGTCATCGCGAGCTGCAATTTTTAACGCTACGTTCTCCACCAGTTGTAAATTCAAAAGTCACAAAATAATGGTATCAGCAAAAAAAGTAAAACGGTTCGAAGTTAAAAATTGTTGTTTATTTATGTTAAAAGGTAGCTTCGTTTTCAGCTGACTTACTGTGTAATGACAAAACATTTGTACCAGTACGTCACTTATTCGAATGTTTTACAGTCACTGCTGTTTTGACACAGAGAAGCACTGTTATAGCCCGTAAAGTTATATGAATTTTGTAGAGGCAAGTCCAAACTAATGTGAATAAGGTCCTTTTCTAGTTTCAGCAGAGTTTTACTAAAATGAACACCACAGTTATACGTCAAACACGAATGATAGGAAATTAATACTATTTCTTCTTAAGAGCAAAAAAAAACTTAGCTTTAAAAAAACCATCCTTATTTCATGGGTATAGACGTAAAAGAAATATACAAGACAGACTCAAAACAACCATTTATGGGTCTCACAAGAACACCACATTGGATCTAATTGGCAGAATATTAGACACAGTGGTTATAGAAGTAGGCAACGTCAATTTTCTATGTTGTCAGGCAGGGTACTTTAAGGTAAGGCTATTATTATTTGCAATTATATGCACTTGGATTTATTGCACTGCAAACGATTCTCACCCACGTAATATTGTATTAGCCCACTTTCATTACTAAAAGCCACGGCAAATATACAGATACAAGTGATACTATTTATGCTACTTTAATATTCATGAATATCTAGGCTTGAAGTAAAGGTACACACATAATTACAGTCATCGTCGGGCATAACCTGCGTGATTCATAGCACCTTTCAGAATCATACAGAAAATGACTAAGTAAAATCTGCTTTTTAATTAAAATTAGAACCATATCGGTGACCAACTAGTGGCGCAGGTATAATGGTGTGTATTCAGTATTTTTTTATATGACAAGACGATTTAATCCTGCAGTGTGTGGTGTGACAATTTCAAGTTGATTATCAGTCTTACCCCGTCCTCTGATGAACATGGTCTTCTCCCAAAAAGCCAGCCATTTGAAGAAAATAATAATATAAAATTAAGTTAATCATAAAATTATATATTTTCATATATAATATCTATATATTTAATACATTTTCTATCTGTCTATTGCAGGCCAGAATAGTCAATAGCAAACTGGATTACTTTGGTCAGTTGTGAGACTAGAATGGTTACATGAAAACAACACAATACATATAAAAATGTATGAATTAAGATAATTTTTTGGTGTACTACGGCGAGGACAGATGGGTGGCCTCGACGTTGTGTCTCCATACATGACCATTACCGTGCAACTGACATGTGTAATGTCCCAAAACGCCAATACCCTGAAAATTTACAAATACTCGCCCTGCTTCCTTTTTTTTCACACGATATAAATTCTTGTGGGTGTTGAAATCGTTGTTTAGATTTATTAGACAACTCATAAATCCAAACATCGAACGGGAATTCAAGACAGTGTTTTGTTAGTTTAGGAAAATATTTTTCTGTTATAGTATTTTCTTTTGTTAAGTTATTTGTACTCAAGAAAAGCTTACTATGACTTTTTAAGACATTTCAGCTTAGATCTCATAACCAACGCGACTTCATAACTTTTTAGAAGCTTATTGTAATTATGCGCGTTAAAGTTTCAATCGGTTTTAAGTCGCTATTGTACATATTTCAAATTGTCTCCGTGACTTTAAATGTAAAGAAATGACATAAAACCTTGAAAATTTTGGTGGAATGGTGATCTTCGCAGTCTTTGAACCATACGTAAAATGAGCAGTCCCTTTTACCGATCACATTTTTATTTATTTATATAACTGTTTTTTACATTGTATGTACATAAATAAATAAAAAACATAAAATGAAACCAAAATGCATAACCGTGTAATTCGAGCAATATTTTACCGTCCGAGCGTTAATGAAAATTATAATATACTTTTTAATAACTATGGTAATTTCCGTAATAGTGCTTCGTTAAATATGAATCCAGCGTCATCAGAGAGATAAAATTCAATTTCCTGATAAATCATATGAAATAAGAAAATCTTTTTTATTATTATTGTTGATATTCATATGTGCATCTCACATTTTAATTCATATTTTATCTTATAGATAGCACATATACAAATTTTAATAATAACTTAAATCCAAATAAATACCTATTGTACGTTTGACTGTGTAGCTGACGCATGGCAACAAAATTCTACATCTTTTAATTATATCGGGCTTGTCTTATAGTGTTAACAGAGCATAGGTTTAATAATGTGCTCATAAGTTAAGTCGTACGATGTACGAGCACCTAGGGAATTTGGTGGCGAATCGCCAAAAGGCGAGAGCTCGAGTCAAAAACAAGGTTAATCAAACTTGTTGAACGATAATAATTTGAGGCATAATTTATAAGAAAAATTCCCGACGTAGATTCTCCATAATGACTTCAAGCACCCTGTACAGTACTGTATAAAGCAATAAACAAATCCACATTGTATAAGACATAATAAACGACGAATAATTATTCTTTTTTATGCTTAAATTTCCTTCACACCTGATCCTACGAACAAGGCCTCATCATGTAACACGAAGTCACGTAAATTAGGTAGAATGTATACTAATCCCGAGATAAAACGCTTAAGCTTCTGCCATAACGTCTCGTGTGAAGCGGCTTTATTTGCTGTAAACATTTGCGTTCTCGTTTGCTTTAAAGTATTAAAGGAATTCTTGAGCCTTGATATTTATACAGACTAAAAAGCCAGAATAAAAACTTTCATGGAAATAGCCCTTGACTGTTCAAATTTGTTAACGTTTAGTTGAGTGGCACAGTTAGAAACAGCATTAAAGCTATTTCCGGAGCACTTATAACGTGACATTATTTTGATAACTTGTATTTCAAACTGTTTATTTTAATTTTCCTACATCCGTTCGTAAGTCTCGGGCTTTAACTTTCGTAACTGACCTTTAGAGCCAGTCAAAACGGACACGGAACTCAATCGAAAGAAGACATAATGTTATAAAGTGTACTGCCGGCGACAGGGCGAGTAATGGAACAGTATTGATGGACCAAACGTAATACATATCAATAGAGATATTGGCAATAAATAAGCAGATAAAATATGGCCGTTTAAGGTCGAAAGCAATTTGTAAGCTCGCCTATCTTGAGTATCGAGAAGATCGCTCGGAATTACCTACAACAGGTTTTTGCGTCATGATTTGTGGTGCCCTCGGGCGATGTTTGATCCAACACGTGCTCCCCATTGTCTGCCGAAAACAACTTGAATTTAGGCAAAATTATTCCCTTTTCGAAACGTGAGCAAAACATTTGGAGCGTTTAGATTGTTTTCTCAAATTCAGTATAAATTACAATCAATTTTATTATATCCCGTTCTATTTTTAACGGGAAGAGTGATGGCATTTGTGGGTCTTCTCGGTCCACAGTTGTTCCAAATCTTGTAAACCACAAAATATCGCCTGTAATAATGTCAAAATAATTCTTTATTTATACAGCTACCGACGTTTATAACAAATACTTCCACAATGCAACAACAACAAAAAGCTAGATAAATAAAACACTATTTTAGTCAATTTTTCATTTTGGGCTGAACGAAAACATCACTAATACTACAAATAAATTTGAATGAAACCGGAACGAAGATGAAAATTACTTAACAAAATCATTAAATTCTATACCAATAGAATGTAACATAAAACGATGAAAGCTTTGTATCACCGGCGGTTTTCATTAACACAACGTAATAATACGAGGAAGTAAAAACATAGGCATACGTTATTCCTTTCGTAACAAAGTTGTTCCGTAAAACTTTTGTAATAAATGTTTAATTTCATTTAGGTAACAACATTCGTAATGTGCAGGGACGTTGAGACAGGAGAAACAAGTTTTGTTTGAAAATAGAAAGCACAATCCTATACTTCGTAAGGTTCGTAAGCTTGTACATCTAATTGAAGATGTTCCCTTCCTTTTGACATAAAACAAGAATATAATACTTGTTTCGAATACCTTCTTCTTGTTTGTACAGTAGCATGAAATTATATATGTATATGAAGAAATGTAGCAATTTATTGAAGTTTGGTATTTTATTAACAAGGTTTACAATACACATAATTGGCCCATTGGTCTAGTGATTAGTGGCCTTTAAGATGGTGTTTGTGTTAAGCATGATCGTTATCATGTGTGCATTGTCATAAAATTGTTTTTAGAGCATTGCTCAGTTTTAAAATAGATAACGTCGTGAGAAATTGTGGAATATTATTATTATGCTGCTGGGTAGTCAGAATTAGCAATAGCAAGAGATACAAAGACACTAAAACTACCTTTTGAAAGTCCATACCTAGTCTTTGAACTGGGTCTAAATGTAGGTATTTAGTTAAAATGGTCACTACATAAATGAAGGATCCTCACCTCATTTCCCTCCGAGCGGATTTCGCAAAAACCCCTTATGGTCATATGGGCCCTGGAGCACTGAATTACAAAGGATTCTGAAGATCGACCAACGTTTAGAATAATTAATAGTAAATACCCTAATTCGAGCGCAGGGGTCTCACCACCATCCCTTACATTAAGACTGTTGCAGATGTGGAAGCAAGACAGCGCATGGCACGGTGTAGAGCATCATCTCTTTTCAACATTCACAACGATCTATCTTTAAGAAAAGGTGGTAGCCCGCAGGTAATACTAGGCTGAAGAAAATAATTTTGTTTTACTGAAGTGGTATTTACCTTGGAGGAAATAGGGCTATGTTAATACTTAGCAACTTCATTACGAAAACAAATTAACCTACGCTACATTTGATGGGGGTAATTGGACTACCTCCTGTAAACTTAGGCATACTATTAATACGAATAAATTGTAATTCGCATAAGTTGTTAAGTTTTATTATATCAGTAGGAACGCTGTTCCTGAGTAATCCTCGGTTGAATCGGCAGCTATCGTAACAAGATAAAGAAAGGGATGTCGTAAACTTGAAACACAAATTTTTATTCCGTAGATGCGGCTGATCTCCTCGTAACACAGTTTTAGCGGTTTTTGTCTAAACTTCTCTCCGTACTTTTTGATGTGGAACTCCACGATAAAAACTGTTTTAAAATGCAACAGTGTTTTTTTAAATCGTGCCTTTATTAATCTTATTACTATAGAAAGCGGTAACATAATCACAATTATCTTAACCCCTCTTTATTTGGACCATGGCCATTACTATCTTACAAGCCTACAAACCCTAGCGACATTCAAAATTATATTTTAATTTAATTTCATAACTTAAATACTGAAAAATATCCTCAAAACTGATATTTGTCGAAATGTTTAGAGCATCGGAAATAGATGCCTTGACCTAGTTTGTCGCAAAGCGAGGCCCTCCGGTTGACCCAAGACCCGTTGGTTTGCTGAGCTCCAGCATAAGAGCAGGCCGTCTCGCCACAGAGGATGCGTAAAGTGGAGGAAATTGAGCCGGAAGACTGACCCTCGCACACGTTACGACACTGACCAAGGAGAATTTAATCTATACCTATTTATCGATTAGCATTAAATCGATATCGAATTACAACTCGTATTACCGCAGCGTTGTAGCTTAACCGAAAACAAAACGAAACAATAACAGTTTTCCCAAAAAATATTTATCCATAGCAGCGTTAACACAAAGGTGAACACCGGTGCAATTCCGACCGGATAGCTAAACTGAAAACAATATCAACCATGACTTTCCATTCCGAATACATTTCTCACGAATAAAATAATATTTTGCAATTTGTTTCGTTTTTGTATCCATTAAGGTTCGGATAGAATGACTCGGATAACACTACCACAGCATTGGTACCTAAATTCACGGGGAACAATTTTTGCACGTTATGCAAAACCTTCACCGTTGCCGTTCGAATAATTTGTGATAGGAAAATGGAATTGTATGCAGAATAATAAAATCCACCGACCCTCCGAATCGAGCCCATAATAAATTTTACCGTTGTGGTTTCTACCTACATGTTGTTTTGATCGCAACTGCCAGAAAAATTACGCGTGCCCTTACTCATATCGCCACACAATCACATACCAAACTTCTTGCAGAAAACATAAATTGTGTTATGGTCCCGCGTTATGGGTGATATAGCAGGTAAATCTACTCGTATTGTTTGTCTTTATTTTGTTATTTGTTTCAGAATTAAATCTAGAAAACTAAGGATTGCACATTAAACTTAGCCACAATCACGCCAACACGAGTAAATGATCGTGTATTATTTAAAGGTTGTATCAAAATCAAAGACAAATAAATGCCCTAATTGACTACATTAATAAATACCACGAACAAAAGAATCGTATACGTATAAATAAATTGGTTATTCGAAGCTGACCGCATCATTGGTTTGAAATTAAACGCAATTAGCCTTTGATATTACTTTAAGACCGCTTAATTAAACAAAATGTTTAAGGTGCTTCATTTATAATTCTATTAGCGTAATTAAACCGGACTTGGAAGTTCTGAAATATTTTTAAAGCAGATGATATTAATATCTTTCAAATTTCGAAGTAAAAAAACATCACCGGTTTACGGATTTACGTCATATTTTTGCGCAAAATCATTTAATAGTTAATTAGCTAAGCAGTAACGTACATGCACTGTGACTCGTTTCGTTTACGCAGTCTAATTAGGCGGTATCGTGGTGGGGGTGTCGGTCTCAGTGAATGTTTAAAAAAGCAAGAGTTGCAGGGCGTAGGCGGACTGGAGCTAGACCTCCAAGCACGAAGTGTGGCGTGGCTCATCAATATTGCGCGCACGTTCGAAAACTTTCTGCCACAATTACCTGAGAGCTCAAGTGTCGGAAAATATATTGGTTTTGTTCGTCTCAGTCCCAACTATCTGGAGAATCGATCACTATGCGAATCTATTAACCTGTAGCTATATAGGATAACCACATAAGCGATGAAACTCACACGTTTACTCATTACTTTCTAGTGGTTCGTTCTTTACTTAGGTTGGTACTCACAAATCCTTAAGCCTTGTTTTTACAGTGATTAAGAATGAAAACAGAAAAAGGTTATTTTTATTCGTAAAAGTCTAACCATTTATGTCATTAAAATAAATTGGAATGAACGCTTAAACTTTTTTAACGTTAGGGACACAGGTACTTTAAATCTGTTATAATGTTTAGAAACAATTCCGTTGTTAGTCTGTTATTTCTTGTTTTTTAGAAAAGACATCAGGATTTTCAATATTTTCATTTATACCAATTGAGAACCTGCCTTCATTTATATTTAATAGTAGAAAAACAGTTTGTACATGTCTGCTTTAAATTGAGCTCCACGAATCAGCGTTTCTATTTAATTAGGAAGTCTTGGACCGATGCGACCTTCGCCGACGGGTAATTATTTTTTGATATAATATGTCACGGAGGGTCTATATCCAGTGGGGTTAATTAATAACTGGCAAGTGGGTCGCAGCGTGTATTCGAAGCGGAGAAAAAATACATTTCCGCTGAGCGCCGGTTAGTTAGCAGAAAAGACCAGTGTGTATAGCCCGAAATAATAAGCCGCAAGCCGCCGCCCCGGTGATTTATTGTTTTGGCTTTGCGAAACCTCACTCGGAAGCCTGATAAAAAATGATCTCACTTATTAACACCACTGGCGAGACCCGACTTTATCACCCCTTGCCGATTCCTATGACAAACCAAACATTTTATGTATTCAACTGTTCGTATAAATATGCAATCAACTTTACTGCAGCGAATAATCTAGCACTCACGGTTTTCTTGTTACTTTTTATTTATTTCAAAACAATCAGCGTTGTGCACAAGGAAAGGATTTTTTTTTTTTCAGAATCTTGAACAATTCGAAATAAAATTAATCACTTTAGAGACATAAATTATTATTTTGTAACCTTTTAATGTCTTAACAGACCAAGAGCTTTCCATTAAACCTTTTTATTACATTTCGATTAATTTTCGAATAGAAGATAGGCATAGCCAATTTAGTATTCGGCAACGAATTATGACACACGAACTTAGGAGTCTGAAGACTTTGTGGTTATTACTGTAAGCAAAATTCTTTACCGTATTAGAATGGGCCTACCTCGGTAAAGTTTTCAAATATTAGCACCATTATTTTACGAGATGACAGAGGTTGGGCACATATTAGCAAAGTTCGAGGGCGGTCGTTTCATGTCACTCCATTCATTTTTTAGGTTCCTATAATCATTTATTTAATAGAATACATTTTTCATCAATATTGCTTGAGTTTTCGTACTATTCTGTGCCAGTAACGTTACAATTAAGCCTTTTATGTGAATTGAACTTTTAAAATAGTTTTTAATATAAAACAATTTGTAAAAATCCTTCTATCTTATTCAAAGTAGAAACGTAAGATATTTTGCGCATATCTGAATAAAATCTTAGAATATGTTACTTTAAATTTCTCTTTTCTAATATCGACGTCTTCAAGATGTATCGTTATTCGTAGACATACGTTCATTGCTTTTAGCTCTAGGTTATAAACTTATAGCGTTTCAGTAAAATATGTAAATGTTTTACCATCCTACTTATATAGATTATTAAAGCGAAAGTTTATACATACGCATCGATGTTTGTTACCCTTTTACGCAAAAACCACTGAACGGATTTTGACTAAAGTCGGTATACAGATAGTTTATAACCAGATTTTATGTTCCCGTGTGATAATTTTTGATTTGTAAGGTGGATTGCAAGTAATGGTTTTCTTTGATTAATAGATACTCGTAGTTATATTATTTTAGAGTACATGTTTTGTTTTAAGTGCTGGTGTTTTGTTTGCACAAAATTTGATCTGATCCAAGAGATTTATACTCCAAAAATATTTAACAATAGCCAATAGTGTTTTTGCCTCTACAAAATCCATGAGCGAAGCCACGAGAAAACTTAGTTATTGTACAAAAAGCAAAATGCGCAACTAAATTAGTTGGCTCGTGGTGAAAAGTTGTAAATTGTAAGTACTTAAGTTCTCCATTTCTTTATCAGAATTCGTAATATTGAAACTTGGTAGCTTTGCATCGGTTATTGTGGCTTAATACTCATTATGTAGTCTGCAATGCAAAACAGCTGAAATTTCAAGATTATACTTTTGATGAAGAAACCCGGAAGTTGGATAATGTTAAGTTTGCAGTTATACGGTTCCTAGCTTTACGGTTTTTAGATACGTTATACTTAAATGATGAAATAAAAACACTATTTTGAAGTGATTTGAAAAAAATCTATCATCGTGAAACATCAATTCAATAAAAAAACACAAGCCTATGACATTTTTAAATATATCACCAATTTAAAACCGGCAATCAAAACACCAAGTATTATGAATACACGAGTCTCCGTCACAAGCTCAGACGTTAAACGTCAAATCATCACGTTGCATCGTTCCGTAATTTGTGTTAGCGACCGCCAAAAAGTCTCATTTCATAAACGGAGAAATTAATTTACATTCCCGCGTTTACGTAAATAAAACAGGCTGTATTCTGTATTGCCGTACGTTTGTGGGTGCCGACGGCTTGGCGGGAACCGCTCCCCTCATACACTCCGTCGTTGGAAATGCTAATGTGCAAATGTGAGCTTGGCAAAAACTCCTCGCCTGTTCACTTTCGTCTAGGTGCTAATAATTTCAATTTAAACAGCTCGTTGAGGCAAATTTTGTGGCAGTTAGGCTCGCACTTTATAGTCGTGTTGGATCAATGTTGTTTGTTTTGGTACGTATATGATTGGCGAACGTTTTAATTAAGTAATTTCAGTTTATAAGTATAAAGTTATGAGATCATAGAGAGAGGGTTTAAAAAACTTAGCGTGGCTATTATAAGACCGATAGTCGGTATTTAATGTAAAAAATCATACAGAATTTTAAAGATTTGGATTTTCTTTGTAAAACACACCTGCAGCAAATAGATTCTTATCATTCACAATTTTTGATTTTGAAGGTGAAGAAAAAATTAGCCTACTTCATAATTTAAGCAAACAAAGTCGTGATTAACAGCAAACTGTAATAAAATGGAGCGGTGATAAGTCTTATCGTGATTATTTATAGTAATTTTAAGAGCAACTCTGTTTATTTAGTTATTTATAGATATTTTAAAGAAAACACAGACATGCTAATCGTTTTACTTAGCGTCTAGGCAACCGAGGTAATTTATTCTAAGTTTAATTTCAACAAAAGTTTTCTGGTAACTGAAAACCCTATCTTTAAAATCTTCAAGCAAATTGAGAGGCTCCGCTTGTTTTCTCGTTAGTTAATGACTATAATTTAAACTTAATAATAAAGACGGACAAGCGGCTTTGTTTGTGCTTGAAAGGTAAAATTTCGTGCACCTAAATGAATGCTAATTAAGAAATGTGAACCCAAGAAATAAACGCAAGTTGAAAAGCTTGACAATCTGAAAGCCTTGACGTTGTAATTACGAAAAATTACAACGGTTCATTTATGGAACGTTTTCGAAACACACAAAACAAAAGACGACACATGAATGCTATCCACAGCTATTGTATTAAATCTACTTAACAAGCGCGAGATTAATTTCATTAATTAGAAAGATTGAATAAAAAGGTCGATGGAAATTAATTATGAGAGTGCTACTTATACTGATCTCTTGTCTTAACAGTTGACGGTCGATGACATGGATTGGTAACACAACACCAAAACGAATGCTCATATTCTATTAATCTCATGCGTCTCTTTCTAGTACAATTTTTACTCGTCATTTCGTGTTGCCAGTATTTTATATTTTTCTATTTTTGTGAATTTCCTCATTTCCCATTCGTTTTTAGTCTTTATATTTTACCAGCTCTAGTTTCATGACCAGCGCAATTTTTATACATATTCCTATTTTTGCCTAGCTTATCTTACCTGTTTATTTGGATCCTAGTTTTTGTGTTTTGCTATGGAGCTTTTAATCGTTACTTTAGTTTTATTTTTTGTTGCAACATTATTCCCAACGACGTTCTTTTGCAGCTTAGTAGGTATTTTTGTTAGCTCTTCTCTCTCGTATTATATTTTTCAGAGTATTTTTTATTTTAATATCAAGAGAGTTTCTGGTTAGCAAACAAATGCTGCGAGCTGTCGCCTTAGCTGATTGCTCCTATTTCTGCGATTAAAATTGAATACGTTAGAATAAAGAGATCATATGAAAGTCTCGAGGGAGTCCACATTAACAAATCTAAAGAGCAGAGATCCATACGCCTTGTATAATCTACGGAACATTACAACTCCCGGCTGCGATTCTCTTTCCGCCTCGCTGAGATATTGTAATGAAATCCCGCCATCTGTTTTCTCTCGTCGACGTAATATGATGTGCGACCTGCGCCTGCTAGCCGTATACCTCGATGGAAATAATATTTATTATATTAAACACATTGTGTTTCTAATCGTAATTATGATATTAGCTCAATGTTATTGATTTTTCTTTTGTGTTTTCGTGAACAACAACCGTTGCATATTGTTGATTTTTTTACCAAATGAGGTTCTTCAACGTTTTTGTTTCTCTAATTTTCACTTTACACGTGCAAATGTATATTTAGAACTATAATTTCTTTGTGTCCTTAGTGTCGCGAGTCCAACTCGTACTTGAGCAGGGTTTATGTTTACAACTAGCGCAGTGCAGGAACCTCAGTAGTAACAGCTATAACACGTAAGCTAAACATATCTGGAACGGTCAACCGCGTTATACATACCTCGGTTTGTTGTTACAAACAATTATCATTTTGTAAAAAAAATCTTAAAAGGACTCTGGCTTATAACAATCTTTTGTTTATCACAGAAACCTTTAATCCATGTGGAAATCGAATCCGCAACTTGTAGACATAATTATGCGTGTTAATTTCGGCTATTCACGCAATCACTCTATACATCTTGGTATATGACCAAAAAACTCATAAAACTCCATAAAACTCATTTGAAACAATTGACTGCGCGGGTAGCTGAGTTCACAGTTTACACTCCTAGGTAAGTCTCCGTCTACGACCAGTATTTGTGTGATCCACGAATATTTGTTTACAGTCTTTCAAACATTATACTAATACCTACAAGTATTTTTTTGAAAAACCATCGCAACACTAAGATTACACTAAAAAAAAAATTACTGAAAGGTCCAAGCAATGCAGATCGTCAATGGCAAGCTTTAAAAGGCAATTCGTAAGTGTCTAGTGAAAAGTAAATCATTAATAAAATAGTGAATTGTTTATGTAAATTACACGCGTGGCTAAATACATTAAAATACATTTATAATCTAAGTAGAAAACCCTGTCATACTAAGTAAGCAAAATAAAGTTTAATGTAACGTTACCTTTACACTTTAACTTGGTTAAAAGTCTAAATAGTTTGCAGCAATATATACAACAATAGCCTAGTGATATGAACATTGCACTGCCAAGTTTAAAGTCGCAAATTCGAAGCAAAGGGTATCTTTTCGAATTATTTTTCTTATTACCAAGTGATTATGTCTTGCTAAAACCAATGAAGGAAAAATAAATAAAAATAGTTTGGATCCCGATATTTTTATTAATTTAATAATAATAGTATAGTCAAATTCTGAATTGTGATACAGTAAACACCATCGAATTGAAAAGTGATATACTAAAATTCCATTGAATTTATTTCGCTGGCGGCAAATTACTTCTCATAACTCGTCTCTGGTTACGTTTTGTTACGTTGATAACGTTGTTTTCCAATAAACATTGTTTTTAATTAATAATTTCGAAAGAGGGTCTACACATTGGAATAAATATCAAGCTGTAATTTTTCGCTGTGATTGCTTTGATAGTCAAGTGGTTTAGGTTATGACGCCAAATCCAGTGTCGTGCCACCCGCGCGTACAACTAGCATTCGGGTGGTCCACAAATGCAACTCTCTTGTTTAATGACCAAAGCTGAAATCAGTTAAGTCACATGTCACTCTCCAGCGCCCTCTTCTTGAACGATGCTTGCAGTAAGTCTCAGTTAACACACTATAACAGGCTCGGCACACATTCCTGTAATTGCAATTATTAATGTAACCCAAAATCGACAAAGGAACCAATGAACACCGAAAGCTCTATTTCTCATGGAAACAATTCAGCTTCTTGGAACCCATTACGAAATTAAGTAATCAGATATATTAAAATTTGATTTGAATTGAATTATGAATATCAATAAAATCTATACTTGTAACCAATAACAGTATTTCCAACTAATCACTTAACTGTCAATGGATTCCCGAAACTCCCATTCACAACAGAATTAGAAGTTTCTCGTCGTTCTAACCTATTAAAGTAAATTGTATGTAGATTTAAATGAGGCGTTAATTCCCGTATCAATCCGTTTAAACGTATCTCATGTGTGTCAAATACGTAATTAACGTTAGTGTGGTGCATACTAGGCGGCGGGTCCCGGTGCCAAGGTACACAGCGGGGCACATGTGATCGCAATAATCGCTCATAGCGTATGCCGCAAACTGATAATGTTGCGTGGCATGCGTGCAAGCAATGCTCTAATATTCGATTTGTATTCACGGTCGCGTTGTTTATGGCCTATTGAGATGCGGGCGCCCATTGACTCGGCAATTTACATTGAATCGCTACTTTTGTGTACACGGAAGCCGGGACGCTGGAACGCGATGATGTTCTAATTATTATGTACGCAGGTAAACATTTTAGGGATGGTTTGTGACGCTCGACGCTTCAGGTTTTTACTCGTTAAAATGTTTACCGAGTTATGAATTTTTTACGTGTTTTGTTCTGAATTGTGCGTAACGTGTTATCGTGATTCGTGTTTAACAAATTGAGAGATTTACGGCACCTACTTGAGACCCTTTAATACAGCTATAGCTATTAAATGTTCTCGAACTTAACACTTCCATTATCCGAGATTGTTGCCTACAGTCCCTCCTGACAACAATTAGTATCGATCGCTATTAGATATCCAATTGACTTAATTCAAGTAGTCCTTCATCTGTTATTTAGCGTACTGTCAATAATTAATATTAACTTTAATTAATAAATAACATTATGATTATTATGGAGAATGTACTTGTAGTACTAAAGCTTACTTTATGCAATTACTATCTACTATCATATGGGGCTCAAATAATTAACAATTCCACAAATGTTTCAAATTATCGAAATCGCTAGCATGTATAGTGCGACATTTTTTTTATAAGTCACGTACGCTAAACTTTTCCGAACTATTTTGAGCGGTGGTAACAATAGTAGAATCACGTATTTTAGGGTAAAGGGACCTACAAATGTACTAGTCATAATACCTAATACCTACTTATGTGTTCGTTTTGCATGGCAGACTTATCAACGTTTGGACATTAAACGCACCCTGCGCCTACGTTGCCAGCCAACAATATACGTTACCGGACAGACAACGATGTATCTATGCATGTTGTTATGACTCCTATTTGTACCAAAATTACATGATGTAAGTAGAACTAATAACCGAAAATGTGGTAAGTAAATACATCCTCTTTCATTCAATTGACTCTATTATGACTTTAAGTATGCAAAAAGAGATTTCTATAAGCAATAAGGACTACCTTCAAAGTTCACTGCAATGTAAAATTAATTAAATGGGAATTATATAACGTAAACGACAATGGAGCTACTATTGAAAAAAAATATTTTTGCAATACATTATTTAGTAGTATCCCAAACTAAACATGCTCAGCGGTATGCCAAACTTTAGTTCAACAGTTCTGAATCATTATCATTCACACGTCATATGTATATCTATACACTTGAAAATCATTTAATGCTACCTAATATTCGTTAGTACAAAATCTGTAACGTTCTGATTTTTTAAAGTTCAGTACATGTTGTGCATGTGCCGCATACAAACTAGTGTAATTACAGTAAGAGCAATCGACATCAGCTCAATTTGCCTCATTAAAAGTTCAGAGGGACTACCACTGACGCTTAAAGCAACATTTTTGCAGGTGTGGAAGAGAGATGCCGCTATACGGCATGTTCGCTCTGTCCTGCTTCCACGAACTACAATATTACTTCAAGATGTGATGGTAGGCCGTCAATCGCGACACGACTCTAGATAGCACTCATATTTTGTTTCAAAATGCACCTGTTAGTGAAGAATAAAGTTATTATCATTCACATTATGAAAGTTCTTTGATAAATGAGTGTTGTTACTGTTTTGTGTGCAGCATAAATAGAGAAATGTATTCTAGATTTCACGTAGAAGTTCTGGTAATAATTTTTATTTGGAAAGTAGATATACTTTTGTCTTAATAATGCACATTTTTATCATTATTACAGGAAGTATCGTCAAAGTAAGTGATGAAAATAATTTAGGTAATAATTACAAAATTTTGTTTCAAAATGATTTAAACATTTATTTACATTACAGATATTTCGCTAGTTATAAATCGTTGGTCAATGAATCAAAAGCAAATATTTAATGAACAGTTTCATTAAATCAGGTGAAATTTAATGCATGAAAGTTAAAATGTCAACCCGAACCGAATTGCTAGTAAAACACGTTTATATATTAAATTATTAAAAGTTTAACAACACTCAAAGGATTTAACATTAATGTAAATAATTTAAATGATACATATAAATAAGTATTTACATTAAGTAAAATTAAACTGTCTAGAGTAGAATTCAATTAGATAATGAATTTCAAATGTAAATGTTCGACTAATCGAGAAATGTCTTAAAGAATTTATACAAAACGCAACATGTCAATTTAAATTTAGTTAATGTAACGTTTAGAAATCTGTGTTTTGCTCCAATCCCATTAAAAGTCATTGGAATCTAAGTATTTTGCCCTTCGAGTACTCTTTACAGGGTACACCTCTTGTACCACCTGGGTGTCTTGTCTTTTAGCTTGAATGTTTCCGACACCGCCGCGACACAAGGATTCACTTTAGGTTGTTTTTTATATATAAACGCACTAGCTCGTAATTAGTGCGATGTCATTCTTTCATACCCGCAATAATAATATTTAGAATTAATAAAAACCTTCTTTACACGAAGTTTGAATACTTTTTTCAATTTCTTAAAATTATCGGTGTGTGCTGGAATAGTATAGAAACGAATGGTTGTTTTTTTACAGTAAAAAATTACTCAAGGGATGTCCTTTGAATAAATAAGAAAGATAGATGTTTAGAGACCTAAACAAATTAATTTAACATGGAAAATGATTTTAATCAATACCTATGTGCTTTAATTTTAATTACATTCACGAGAACGTAATTTTAAATTACATACAAAAATCGCAATAACGAATTCTGATTGGTGCCAGAGACACAATTTTTAAGCAATTCACCAGTCTTGGAAAAAAAGGATTTAATGCATGTTTCTTTTAATGCATTTTACGTATGGGTTAATAACAGTAACTGGCTGTTTTGTAACTGGCAATTAACGTGAAACATGATACACTTTTAAAAACAAATGTCAGTTCCCGCTAAAATTATTGTGTACGAACTTTTATGTCGCAATCTTCATTTAAAGTAAGACACATTTTTCTTAGTAAATGCCACTATGATGTCGCCTTTGTCTCATTTCAAATTTATATTCAACCAAAAAATCTGGGTGTGTTTAAAATAATATTTAATTGAACCCAAAATACTTAAAACGAAATATTGGAGCCTATGCGACTTTTCTCATGAAGACGTAATTTCGTTGTTTTTTTTTTCATAAAATGCTTTATTTTTTAAGTAAATTCGCAATAGCTAGCCACGAAGTGCATAGATACCAAAAAGATAAAGAGAGCTAAAAACCCAGAGTTAACAATAACTTAGATACAGGCGTTCTCAAGTTATACCATTAGATACGTTAATTACGCGCAATTTAAGAACAACCACGCCTCGTGTAACGAGGCAACGCCTAAATGTATTTACTCTAAAAGTAATTTGAAACATGTTTCTTTATAGACGTCAATGAAATTAATATTCTGACACAACCGTCGCCGATAGGCTTTTGTTTATTAGCTGGGAGCCTTAAACAAACTCTCCATATTATATTTCATCTAGATCGTATAACCGAGTGTTAAATTTGATAATATTCGGAATTAATAATCTGCTAGTGGTTCTAAATTGGCTATAACTTTAAGGTTATAGTCTCACGGACTAACTAATACTGTAAGTATCTGAACGCTTCGCAGATATTAGTGCGAAATTGGTATCTGCTAAATTAGTGTTAAATCGATTGTATCATATTTCCGTGTAATACCTACCTACACATTTACCTGCGTACTTATCTATTGCTTTCAATCTTTTATTTTAGTTTTACATATATTTTAAAAACTCATCCTTTCTACATGTGTCCAACAATATGTGTGGGTATCTTTAGTTGTGACTTAGGTACATTAAAAAAAAACTCCAAGACAAGTATTCATAAAAACACTTACAAAAAAATAATTACGCACTATCAGTAAAGGTTTGACACCATCTGTAATACAAACAATATTCAGCAAGACCTGTACCAAACTTTTAACAGCATTTTAACGTTCCATCCTTAAACCTTTATTAACCTACGCATGGCATGTTAAACAAATTTTACAAGTGATAACACATATCCCAAATTAAATGACCCTAGTGGTAGTACAACACATAATTCAATCTCTATGGACTCTACAAACAAGTGTATGGGGACGATAAAACAGAGTGGCTGGTGTAGTTGCGTGTAGCTCGTAGCTGTAGGGACTGGCGCGAGCTTGGGACACGGGTCAAGTTGCAAGTCGCCCCGTCTAAGTTTATGTTTACCATCCGATGAGTAAAGTTTACATGCCACCGATGATTAGATTACCTATTGCTTGGAACATTCCGCTGTCTTTGCGTGGTGTTTGTTTGATAGTTGTTTTCTGAACATTCTTTTTTTGTTGTTATGTGATAGGACTACATGCATAAATTACTTCATTGTGTGGGTAATATATTTGTTCTATGTAGAAATTATTACAGTCGTATTTTTTGTTGAAATAAATGAAACCAAGTTATGAATATGACGTTAGATGAGCTATTTAGCTCTGAAATACTTGAAAGTGTCAAAAATAAAACTAAAGTCAACGATGTAGCTGTAAAATAAGTAAAATATTTTTATAAATAAAATAAAAAATCACTTTCAACAATACGTCAAGAATTTAATGGTAGCTTTACAGTTCATGCATCGTATCTGGGTAAAGGAGTATCGCACAAACTGTGTTCCCAGTGGGAGCATCGAAGAACGTATTTGCATCAATAGACGCATTTCTACATAAAAGCCTTTTGCATCACGTACAGAATTGTGTCTCACAAAGATTTTCAAACGGTTTATACAGCAGTTGCCCCTAGCTTTAGCCTTTTAAGGCTACGAGCAAAATAATCAAGTCAGAAAAAGGAGGTAATGAACCACGTTGAAACAACATTTTAATTTAGTTATGCTTTCTTTTTTTATGAGCCTCATTGTAGAAGAAACAATTGAACACATTTATTTTTATCTGTAGTTACTAAGTACTTCGAAAGGTTTTCGTATAATATAATGTTAAATTTCATTAAGATTATAATAACTCAAAGTAATTACTCGTGACTTTTATTTTTAACAGTATTTGGCGGACAAATCTAATCAAAAAGCTCCAAAACTTTGAACAAGGGTTTGATTAATCTTATCAATTTCTATGAAAAATATACTAAACTTAAGTTATCTGTCTGATGGTCTGACGTTATATGTCAAGATACCCTTCGAGAGAGTTTTATAATAATTGGCTCGTATTGTTAGTGCTATTATATTTTTCTTGTAGATATTATCTAAATAAATTGAAGTTTTTCGTATTTATGTAGAATATCGTTTTCAGAAAAAAATAATCTGTATTAAGTGTTAAGTTTTGCTATAAGTTACTTTCCTAATTATACAAGTATCAAATGAACGTACTTAGGGAGTTTGACCTCTCCTAGGCAGTCAGAACGTGATGAATGACATTGCTGTGATTCCAATTATAGTTTGCGCTTTAGAGAAAACTCGAAGTTTCCTTTAAGATTATTCATAGTACACATAACGGCCTGTACAATCCGAGTAACGAAGTGACCTGAAGCACCCGGTGAGATGCCGTCAAGAGGCCATTAAGGCACCCTCCGCTGCGCCAATCTTCTTGAGTATCACATCCAATTCTTACAACAGACACTGTCAAATTTTTCTTTTATTTTAAACAAGAGATAACATCGATTCGTAATTATTTGATAAATTGAAGGTACTCCGTACGTCAGCACATACCCAACAAACTTTGTTGGGAACAAACGTGATTGATGAATATGATTTTTTTATGAGTCGTTAAATCCCATGTGGTCCTCGCGCCAGTCCAATATCAACTTTGCTTAATATTGATGGCTTTTACTGGATGTCAATAATTATTTAGAGTTAGTCATGGAACGAGTCTTTTTGTTTATTCAGTTTGTATTTCATTTTGATAAAAATGCTCGTAAGTCAGCCACGATATCATATACTACAATTGCGAAGCGCTTCTCTGAATAAAACGCTGACTATAAAAATCCACGCCGTTTGGAAATGTTTGAGTTTTCGTCTGTTATTGAAATAAACATGCAATATAAAGCAGAGAACAAAAAGCTGCGTGTGCTATATTGTTACATAATCAAATTTGTTACTGGATTAGGTGGAGAATGTGCAGATGGCGCCCAGCAAGTAAGTAAAGAGCGAAGTGATAGGGTCCCGATATACGTGTCCCGGTTACTGACGACCGCTTTCACATTTTTGATATTCAGATCGAGCAACCACTGGGAACAAAACCCAAGTTAACTTCACGATATTGAAAGCTTATGGATTTTCAATGTTGTCGGCGAATATGACTCGGTAATGAACGGTAAAATGTATACGTGCTATCAATAATATTGATTTTGATTTTTAGCAAAAGATACTGAGGATATTTTCAAGGGTTGACAACGCGATCTATGCGACGCTTGACTCGAGGTGAGAAGAGGTTCTCTAATGACCAGCTTGTAGTGACCTCAGCCCTGAAAAAATCTAACCGTTTTGGTAGATAGCCAATTTTAATTGAATGAAAAAATGATCGTCTATGCATTTTTTCGTTTTGGATGATGGGCTAATGGAAATTGGCAGTGGTCTCGGCTGCCACCCGTGCCAACTTTTGCGGAGCCAGCTATCGCTACGCTCCAGTTCGAAACGGACGAGATATATCGTTTCGATTGAATAATGGTCTCATGGCAATTGCCTTCCAGTGTTCCAGCAATCAAATTGATTATGGAAATTTAATTTCACTTTTTTATGATCACAAGTTAGCACAAATCCTTCCACTTTGCTTTATTCCAGACTGCAACAAACGGCCCATATCCAACAGTACTATTTTAAGACAACACAAACATAAACATGCGGTATATGAATGAACGAAATTTCACATTTGAATGATTTCATTCATCTTTCAAATGGGAAGTCGATCGCATGTGCCCCAAATGGACGTATTGGCATGCAAAGCCTTGTGCAGTTTCTATTGAATTGTAAATTTGAGTTCTGAGACTCGAGCACTGCTTCACGATAAAAATAGGTATTATAAGAATTCGTTTTTGGGGCTATGCTGCCCTTGAACGCTGCGGTAGATATCGTTATAAATTAGCATTTTACATCACAGATTTGATATCGAACGATTTATGGCTTTATAGATAGGATACAAAGAAACAAATTACCGAGATTAATAATTTATGAATTATTAATGTAAATGTTAACTGTTAGACTTAATTATTGATGACTTCGCTATTAATTATGATATTTTGGTGTAATATAATGTTGTTACATTTACATACATTGTATTAATTTGCGCGACCGACATCATATATTTATTGAGGCGTGATTGGATGAGAGCCTTCGCGAGCACTCCACTGCCGCGGCACGTGATTTAATGAGTGCGAATATTTCATGTATCGTTAGGGCCAGCGTCGAAATCAATCACGATATTAACGATGTGTGAAATAAATTGAACAAGCAAATAACTTGGCTTTTACCTTCATAGCTCTGATTAAAATCGGGGACTAACGCTGTAGCGGAATAACTACACAATTTGCAGGATACATTTTATGTTATAGTATTTTTAGGATTTAATGCAACTCGTAATAACAAACTGTAAAGTAATAAAATAATGTTGATGATGATAACCATTTCAAATATAATACGTTGAAATATCAAATTAGATTCGCGCCTTTTTAATTTCCCCCGTTAGGTAAATTACAAAGACGAAGTACAAATGTTCAGTTAATACTAATTTAATAAATTCAAACAATTTAGTCGATCATAGTACGTTGTTGATACTATCTAAAGCTACAAACTTGTTCCGAGCATATACGGTCTTTAGTCAGGTCTCTGTCTCGTAGCTACTTAATAGGATGTCTACGCCGTAGCATTAAGATACTACAAACTATGACAGTAGTAGCTCTAGCTTTTAATTACAAATATTTGCTGTTAATTAGCTGATGTTGTTGGCAAGTGACAGCTATCAAGTTATCTTTCCTTAATTTTATTTGTGTTTTTTTTAAAGATGAGTTCTAGTCAAATATTATATGAAGTAAAAGTTGACTTTTTGACATGACATGAATAGAAAATAAGCTAGAACAAAATCATTACTTTGATTTAATGACCACTTGGCTAGACCTGTGTTTCAACACCTATTTGTCACGCGACTGAGTATTTAAGCAATAGTACATTAGGCTAGCCTAATGTTCTTTTGTCGCCCCACACATCAACGATTCTATTTGTAAAGAAAACATCAAGACCTAGCTCATAACATCGTAATGCCCACAATGTTTTGTATGTTCTAGCAAGGACTTTGACTTCCTCGAATACGAATTACAATCCATTATTTAACTAATAACTAATAAATAGCGCCTTAAACTTCTGTCGTAAAGATCAAAGAGGATTGGCATTACAACAAAATATTACAACATTTACAACTGAATTGTTCTCAATACAATAAAGTATTAAACGTGATTTCTCGGTTTCCCTTATTAATAAACGAATATGTATGTCACGATATGTTTGAGCCCCAATCCTTTATACCGAGAAATGTGAATTAAATTTTACATTTACTCCAGCTTTTACATAACATATTTTACGGTAAATAAAGAAAGGGATAAGACTTGTGCTTCCTTCTTTTATCTCCGGTTACTGCATTCTATTTCCACGCGATAAATTTATGTGACCACTTGTCATCAGGTTGGTGGGCGGTTTACTATTCTTCTACATAATAAAACGCATTTTTTCCCTTTCGCATTACTTCAATTTATCGAGAAAATCTTTCAGCTTTCTGATCAGAAAAGTCTATTGGTTAATGTCTTCTAAAAAAAGGCTTTTTGTGGCTGGCTGTTTTCTCCTGAGAATTGAATGTTCTCAGGTACGAGTGATTGATGTCTTTATCTTGACATTTGCAAAGTGAGCGAGACATTTCAAATCACGGCTATTTTACGGTACGCACTTTCTAAGAAGAACCAAGCATTGTTTTTTTTTACGGCGACCAAACAAAATCCTCAACATCTAAAATACAAATGTTCTTTTTCGCATTGTGATAAATAAGCCATTTACGTTGGCAATATTAAAAGTTAATATGTTGTAATTCCAAATCCAAATGGAATTGTTCGCCAAACGACATACAGTAAATAGCAAGTTCGAACTTTCCAAAGATTTTCTTTGTTCATAAAGATATAATAGAGTTAACAGGAGTCATGTCTCGTCCATTCCTCTCCGAAATTACATCCAGATGTCAAACGCATTCGCTAGCCCTATTTTAAAGGCGTGTGTTCACGATACCTATCATTTTATCACGTACTAACGTCATATATTTGTACACAGTCCTTATGCGTGAATTTTATTATTTCATCACTTTGTTACGGATTTTTCTTTATGGTTATAGTATTTTTGAAGCAGGCTTACAGTCATAAATGTGTAGGCTTAAATAGATAATAGCTTAAGTCCTATTATATAACCGGCTCGTTGACACTTTTCAATTGATACTTTAAATTACTCAATATCTAACATAACACAAACACCTTAATAGTCGTACGTAATCTAAATTCATTATCAACAAGTCGCTGCTATTTTATGTGCGTAGGGGATTTGAACCTGCTGCTTTGGGTTCTGTGATAAACGCACTTATCACCCTTAGGCACAAGCTCAACCGCTTTATGCTATAATTAACATAACTTTTAACAACATGTTCATGTTACATAATAATAGTACCCACGTGATTCGTAAATCAAGATCACGTTTTTAAAGAAGAAGTGTGGACTATAAAATACTAGGTTGAAGAGCTCTCAATTGAACTGGTAAACAGTAATTTCCATAGATACAATTGCATGAAAAAAACAAACCAATTTAGCCGTAAAAATAATGCCAGGATTCACTGATATTTGCACCATTCAACTTAGTAGTGAAATGTTTATTTCAATGAAATTTAGCAATTCACACGTGCGGTATCAAGTTATTGTATTGTTATCTTCAAAGCTTTCATGTGAATATTTTTCGTTGGAAACAAAAGGCTCTATTCAAAAGTCTATCGTGTATTCGCCCACAACAGATTCGTGGATCTGTCAGCGGCGCGTAACCGCAGACTACAACGGATTGCCCGGCGCCCGAGCCGTTCCCATTTCATACACATCGCTTTTTATTCAAATATCGTTTTAGTACCTACCAACACGTTTTTCTAACTTTTGTCTAAAAGACCAAACAAAATCTTTTTCCAACAAAACTAACAACAAAAGTTCTAATCCGGTGACGTTGTACATGAGTGGAAAACAACAATGCCGCTGACAAACAATATAAATTGTATTTGTTTTAGCTAAACAATAGAATACTAAAATCGAACATCTTACATGACAGACTAGTTCAGTGAAATTTTTCATTTTTACGACGCCCTTTTTCGACAGACTGCCATTTATGATATAAGCTAATCTATATCTGATATTACTTTGCAAAAATCGCATTTTCCAACAACAACGTTTCCATTTTGTATAAAGAAAAACGATCCAATAAAACGCATATTACCTCGTCGCATTGTAAAAGAAAATTTCAAAAGTAGGGGTGTCTACACAAACGGATGGTATTACAATTCGGTGCCATTTGCTCTCGCGTCGCCTCTTGTGTTCAGATACGTGCTTGTGTGAAAACTTTTTAGGAGACTATAAAGAAAATTCTTTCCCTTGAATTTACGATTTCCCTATCGCGCTTAAGCGGCGAATCATGGCGCATGGATGAAATATTATCGTTCGCTGGCTCGCGCACGTGTACTCAGGCGCTCTGTCGCTTGATGTATAAAGTGTTGCCGGATTTTCACATACATTTACACTTTTCCAAATGAATTGGTGTTAGATTTTTTATTTTCATATTAGTGAAGGCAAATTTCATGATTCTAAGCAAGTAACTAGCAAATTGAGCATGAGATTTTTAGAAATTTTAATACACTGAATAGTTGAAAAATATTCAATGTCCTACAAATATTATAAAATAACCGGATTCTGGGAAAGCACAAGGATATTTAAATTCAACTATCAAATTGATGATTAGCACCGCTAAAAATTTACTTTCCCAAATTGTATTGTAGTATTATTTATAGTACACAAATTAGAAATAATTACAGCACCTCAATGGTTTATATCAACAATAACAAAATCGGATATTACCCTTTTAATAATTACAGCATCGTTACTTACCCGTCAAATTATTCATCAATATCCGAGGCCTCATTTCAACAAAGGGCGAGAGGGAGAGAACACGAAAATTCATCAAAACTTTATTGAGGCTGAAACAATACATCAAGGCGCTAAAACATCTTAATAGCTCAAAGATTGATTGTTGGGTTGCAGGGATGATCGAACGAGCGAAGAAGGGTAGGACCGCTCCCGCTGCCTCTTATCGGTCGGACCGCTCCGCTTGCCTCACTCGTTTCCCTCGCCGCGCTCGTGCGCTCAGCTCGCTTGCCCCGCTCGGCTCGCTTGTCCCGCTCATCCAGCTCAACCTGTCTATTTACCAAAGCAAACAATAGCCTCGGCTCAACGTCTACCGTCACATCAGAACACATCTAATTAGTAATTCTACTAAAATGTACAACTTGATTGAGCTCATTGTTAATTATTACAAACTTGTCAAACTTTGAGATACAATGGGATGTGTATCGAAAACTTTTTTATTGATTAAATATAAACTGTGAATTAAATATTTGGTTTAGGAAACCCTTGAGGAATATTCGATTATTCGTTGCCACTCACCAAATTAAGGGAAAAAAGTAAATGGCTGAGTCGAATTTGATTACCTACCTGATTTCCCTCTCCAAGAATAATGGAAAGAATCTGGTTAAAAAATCTGGTAGTAAAATTCTCTTCAATAAGATTTAAAAAAACGATCAGTGATTTAAAAGAAATAAATGAGTTTGAACAACAAACAGTCAATAAGATGTCATATCATATTCTAATATCTAACCAACCACAGTATTTATAAATGCGGAAGGTTACAAAATACCATTATTTTGCACCCCTGTTAAACCTTGGCGAGACAAAAAGCAAAGCGATTTACTGTCACCCAATCGGCTCTGTTCAATTATGAAATGCAAATAGCCCATGCTTTTGAAGAGCATTTGATTTTTAAGATCAATGCGCAAACACAAACACACACAAAAGGGTACAATATTAAGGTAAATATTAAAGCAGGTAGGTATTGTTAAATCCTACTTATCTGCTTTTCCTTTACTTGTTATAAAAGATATCAAATCTTTATTCGAAATGATAAATTCATTTAAGAAAAAAGACGACATGAACTTTGTTGTTAAAAATGATTGAGTTTCTTTTCAACTTTCTTTTCTTTAAATATTGATTATCTAACTTCGAATGATCCACATTATTTTCAAACCTAAATGTACAAGTTTCAGTTCGTGATCGCAAAATAAAAAGTTTTCAGACCACTCACTTTGATTCTTTGCGCGATAAATCTCTATTCTTGTACGATTAATTCTACGCTTTATCAACCTAACATCCCACTAGAAAGGTTTTTATTACTTATACAGTTTTGAAACTGAATGCGTCATATGGTTATTGAAGTAAACAGGATAAGTTTAGGTTAAGCCCTTAAAGTCGATTCATATTGTAATTATTTCTCCCCCTCTCCTACGATTCCAGCATAGACGATATGTTAAATAAATCATACGAAAAATATAGATAGTAATATATTGTCAGAAAAAAGCATCTTTAAAATAACATGCAAAAAATACAGAAAAAACCGTAAAGATTGAAACGTGGAATCAAAGCAATCAACCGTTTTGTTTCCCTATCGGCTAGTTGGGCGCTAGAAGGCGACGCGGCGCGGCGGTGACGCGGCGGCGGCGCGGTGTCAGTACGCGCGGCACGTCGCCGAACCCTATCGTAGGCTTCATACACTGCCCGGCGACATCTGCACATTTTCGACGTTATCGACTAGAGGACACATTTTTATAGGAACAAATTTAATCTAAGCAGAAGGAGGGATCAGTCTCGGGAGTGCCCTGCTCGCACGTGTCCCCGCGACGTGAGCACGGGCTAACGATTTTTCAGAACGTTATTATGTGTCCGATAAAAGACTTTATCTAGAAACTGCCTTTGGCGTCAGTCCCTTTTTTGTTTGCATATCATATTTATTTAACACACTACTCGTACCTGCTCGGTCCGTTCACGTAGGCGGGTTTATGTAAATATTTCTCAAATATTGGTCCCGTGATCATCGTCTCGATAAAAGCACTTAGGACAACCTCCTTTGTCAAATTACGTACATTCTCATTAAGCTACTTACACGAAATGTGTGTAAAACCATATTCGCGTATTAAATAACACTTGACGTTTATGCCTTTAAACGTTGTAATGAGGAAACGTTTAATACTCGTACAAGGCAAATACTCTTATTCGGATTAGATTTGCAGTTACAAATACACGGATTATTTATATCGTATTCATTTTGCAGCATACTTTTTTAAAGAAATTTGCTTTAATACCCAGTTTTCTTGTCTGTTATACATTTTTTACGACAACCTGAAGAACTAATTCCCCTCTAGGCCAATCTCCTTTAGTAGATAAATTCGGTTGGAACTAACAGAATGGGTTAAGCAGTGTAAGCGCGGCGAGAGGTCATTAAGTTTTTGTAAGTCTTCCCCTGGGGCTCAACAAGGATGTAGGGTCGTGCGAAGAAAATTTTCTTAGAAAAACAATAAATTTTGTGTGAGCTACGCTCGAGTGAGTTTCGGTGTCGGTTGAGCGAGAGCACGCTCACCATAATATATTGAATTTGAAACGAACCAACTTTTACGTTTCCCCGCCGCTGTAAAAAGATTTTCTGAAAATGTTTACAATGCAATAATTCTCTAAATCAAAAATCTTGCAAACAAAAACGAAACATGTTGAACAAATTTTTCCTATAAATTAAAACTGATTAAAAACAAGAAATTACTCTAAAGTTATCACTTATTCATGATTGATTCTAGGAAGCCTCTAGAATCACGAGAATAATTATAATGATACAGAGTGAACCAATATTAGCTCAATAGACAGACTTATAAACATAGAATACTTAATTATGCGAATACAAAGAAACTTACAAGGAAAAATAAAATAACCGTCTTATTTAAGCGAGTACAAAAAAGCTAAAACCCCATTAATAATTCTTTCATTTTCGGGAGCAGGGAAATCTCATTTACACTCAAATCCTTTTTCTTTGGGCTCATTCCTCATCAAAGTATCGATGAGGGATGTGACGGATCTTTATCTTCGAAAACAGCTATTGATCGGTAGGAAACACTTTGTATCACGCCGTTTTACCGGCGGTTAAACCACAAAAAAATATTTGTGAAAAGGTGTGAGCTCTTTTGCCTTAATCCCCGACGATTTGCAAAGACGGAAAAAAGGGTTTGTGAGCTTAGACGCCACGGATCCCCATACAACCCGCCTCCTGCCCACGCTTATCACCCACCTCTATTTATTCCCTCCAAATAAGCATCAATATTGGAAGTATCCGTATAACAAGTTATTAACACCGGTAGGAAACGTTGATAACTAGAATACGCGTTACTATTTCCTGAGCCCACTCATCCTGACTTATTTTCTTTTGCTGTTGAAAATATCATTTATGTGAGAAATAAAAAGTTTATGCAAGCTTTGATTTTTTAAATAAGTTCTTTAACAAAATCTCAGGAAGTTATAGCTACGGCGTATTTCTGTATTACATCTAATAAAAATGTACGGAATTCTCATCTAAAAAAGTTGTAAAATAATTTCATTAGGTATAATATAAGTTAGGTGGCCGGCCATGCTCACTGCGGTAGCACCCACAGTTTTAATTTATCTCGCCTGGCCCTGTAACCATAATTAAGTAGGTACAAAGTTGAAACAAGTTTAACCTTTTAAAACAAATTATATGCACACTGACAATTTTATACCTTTAAGGTGAAAATAGAATCTTATGGAATTGTTTTTATCAAAACAATTTTAACTATGATTAATTCTGGAGTACTGTTATACATATCTGAAAAAAACTTTTTGATTATAAATAAAATTCAGAACTTATTTATCGTCACTGAATATTTTTTTCTATTACGTCACTCCCATTCATAAACTCTGACATCAGGCCGTAGATCTTGCTATCTAATTCTGTTACTATTCCATTAAAACAATAATTCTAAGAATGCATTATATATTATACTTTATTAAAAAAAAGGACTACCCATGTACGGAAAAACATAAACTGATCGTTATCTCCTTCAAGTTAAAATCAAACTGGCTATTTATCAATTTTAATCATGCATTAACGATAAAGCTTAACCTTAGCTAGCGGTACATCGGTTGTATTACATCTCAGCCCGTATTGACATATTAACATACTACAATTAATTATTCATGCTTATTGGATTCATAGCGCGGCTGAAACATTCTGATAATATTAACGTGACTGTTGTTAATCTCGACAGCGTCTTTAATTAAAGATGTTTAATGTTTGTCTACGTTTGGTAGGCGTCTATTAATTTATAGATAACTAGCTGTCGCCCGTGGCTTTGCTCGCGTCTATTTAGATTATCGAAAGGTAAATGACAACTGCAATCTTTTTTAAATGGAATACATAGTATGCTTGTTATTTGTGTTTCCAATTTCATTAAAATCGTTTTAATACTTTTTTTGCGTTGCAACAAACCTACATACATACATCCTTACAAACATTCTCGTTTATTATATTAATGGATGATTATCATCGCAAGGAGGTCGGTGTTCGGGTGTTCGCACTCGAAACCCTTCCACGAGGTATTTTGTTTGTAATCCTTCTTGCGAGAACGCACTCATTAATTATTAAGACGGCAAGTAACCTCATTGACGTTCGCTACGTTAATTATCATGTAATCGCATACACTACGCATGTACTTATGTTTGAATTTAAATACTCGTTTTAATACATTCTAACCTCATTTAAAGAGAAAAAATATTGCTGAGTAAAAAATAACTGTTTTAAACCATATCAGCTTTTAAATTAGAGAATATTGAAAATTAATAAAGAGGGATTCCTTTTTATACTATAACATCAATCTCTAAAATATCAAAGTGAACTTAAAAAGTCATCATAATTAACATTCATTTAAATTTGAAATTATTCATGGCAGAAAGCGAAGTTGCTGTGGTGGTATTTAACGCCGCACCTGCCCGAGGCGTCTTAGCGTGGTCGAAATTAATGCGACGCAAAGTCGGCAAAAGTCAATTACACTTTATTAAAACCGTCTCCATTTATATCAATTTGACGCAAACTGTTACAAATACTGGTAATGTTCCGTCCTTTCATCCGAGAGCGAGGCGGGGCTACGCAAGCGCCAGGAGCG
Organism: Trichoplusia ni; assembly: GCF_003590095.1. Classification (NCBI taxonomy): domain Eukaryota; kingdom Metazoa; phylum Arthropoda; class Insecta; order Lepidoptera; family Noctuidae; genus Trichoplusia; species Trichoplusia ni. Next base: position 7,041,543 of record NC_039485.1, read on the forward strand.
TAGAACACTCGTAGACAAAGCGGCGCGGCCGCGCGGGTAGCGTAGCGCGACCAGTACGCAGCCAGAGCGCCGCGAGCTCGCAGCGCCACCGCCGCCTCGCCGTCCCGACACCGCGCTCGCCGCTCGCCGCTCGCGCGCCGCACACCGAACCCCACTCGATTCACCTGCCGATGAATATTTAATCGAGCCGATTCCAATGGCGAATGAATGAGGGAACTTCGTTACCCACCTGATAGTCATCACAACACTTTTGTTGACATATTTGTAGTACTTGGAAAAGTTCATTCGATTAACATGTCGTTGGGGTAAACTATTCAGCATGAGTGGACGAAGATTGGCCTCGTGTTCGGCAGTGACAGCTGTGCTGCTGCTCATAATTAGCGGTTCAGTAACATCGTCCGACGGTGAGTACGAAGTTGCTCGTTAAGTAATTAACAAGCTAACTAATAAGTTAGTTTCAAATTTTCAGTTACTACAAAGTGGTTTTAGCTAAAATAATTATACGGGAAAACCCTTGTAATTATTTTAGCCGTGATAGCAAAATAGCAAAACTTTTTATTAGTATACAATTAGTTAAACGTAGTTACTTTGTTGCGTGTTAATTAAAGTATTAAAAATGTATGTTCTATAGTAGTTCCTGCGTTTCTTTTATTCATTTTAGCCGTCGGGAAGTTCAAAACTTCTCTTATTATTGTCTTACAAAGTTTTAAGTGGCTGTGTAACTACATGTTTTATCACTCTTGTGCTTATGTCTGATAGAACATAACAGGTGTAGTCACTTATGCAAAAACACACACTTATACAGTTCTTAGCATTGTATTTTATAATTTTTCGTACAGTAACGTAATAGCAGTACGTTTACTACATAATCATATAACTCTGGATATATCCTAAAGTTGTAACAAACTTTTGAGAGTCCTTTATGACGTTTACAGTTCTCTAACTTCTATGTTTTATTATTTAGGTTTGAAAATCATTTCGCTCCCTTTTAGACAGCAATGCATGATTACCTCTTACTAAATTTCTTCGCAGATGCAGTACATTGCAATATCTATGATTGTTTGATGCTTATCATAAAAAAATGTTTTCTTAACTTAATTGTTTTTGCCCTACGATGGCAGATTTCTTTTACAATGAAACATTTTATTGTTTATATTTGTGTATCTGACAATTATAACAAAGGCTGAAAGTATAACTGTTTACATCATACCAAATATGGTCTACTCGTATCTGCAGAAGGCCTCAAGGAATATGTTTTCATTAGTTAAATTCAACTTTGATTAGTTTACAAGCGAATACCCCTTGGCTAGTGGTAGGTGTCAAAAAGTAGCCCTTTCCCCTTTCTTGGGTCCGATACTTAATAAATTCCACATAATATAAATTCCTAAAGCGGTTTAATCATACAAAAACTAACAAAAAAACAATCGCACTGTAATTAGTAAGGATTTTACAATCTCTATTTGATTACGTCGCTTTCATTTGTTTTCATGATATGAAATAAAATATTGGGGTTTTGCAACACACTGTATTGTAAATGCTGAATATTTTATTGACTTTTAAAATCGAAACAAACAACGCCAAATGGCGTCGCTTACTTTGACAATATACAAGTTAATACCAGTCCACGTGATAGAAAACAACTAGTTTATTATTTTTTATTATTTATTTATTTATTAAACAGGTACATGATAAGAACATTAAATCTGATGCAATGTCCAACAAAACTATCGACATAGTTTGTCTGTTGGATCGTGTTAAACATTTCTTATACATAGATATCTAGGTATGTAAATTAAGTATAGTATATAATATTAAGGTGTAAATGAGTTAGTTAAATATTTTTTTAATTTTTTACTGAACTTATGTTTATCTTTTTCTTCTCTGATAGTTTCTTATTTAACCGATGCTAAGTAGTTCATACATAGAGTTTCTTAAGATAGTTTAAGCATTGGAGATAGTTCGAGCGAAGATATTCAAAAAAAATGGAAAGCTGTGGGACTCGGTCTCTTTTGTTGAATGAGACAAGTACTTGTTTGTCTGCGGGGCGGCATCCTTGATGTGCAAGCGACATTGTTTATAGTCTATCGCGACTCCATAGCGGCGACATCAATGGGCTTTACAAACAAGATAGAATTTCTATACTGTCTTTTGTTTACTTTTAATGGATGTTTCCATGTAATTGTTTTTGCTTGTTTGATTGGTGTTGCTGGTTTTAATTGGTGTTGTTCAAATACCCAATATAACCATAACTTAAATGTTAGATTTTTTAGATCATCTGCTAATCAAAGATAAGGTTTCTTTTTCTCTAATTAGTCCATTGCTTTACGGTATAAGCTTTTTAATTAAATGCAACATCAAAACTACGGCTGGCTTTGCCAAAATACTTTGAATACTGTTTTTTAAACTCAATCATTCGAAAAAGCAGTAAACAGTTGTAGTATTTGCACGAAATAAAAAAGTTAAATCGAATCACAGAGTAGTAACTATAAAACTCAAACAGCATACAAAAACACTAGTGAAAGCAATTAAAATATCAACAAAAGCCGAAGATTTATTATTTAAATGCCGTTATTAATACCGTAAACTCATGCGGAGGGAAACAATTGACATATTTTTCCGGCATGCCTGCTCGACGGTGATATCTATAACCCCCATTATTCAGCGGATTAGCTTTTTACTGGATGAGTCGTAGAATATTCAAAAGGGAATTATTGGATTCCGTGAATCTGTACGAGCCTGCTACTAAAATCGGACTAATCTTCCATTGTTTTGTTTTTAATTATATTTGTTGAAAATGAAAGTCAGGTCTAAATTTAGATAGATCATAGGTTTTAACGGCAGCCCTGTCGTGTAAATAGTCAACGTAGGATATTATGTCGCGACTGCACTTCATTGAACTACAGTAGTCCAAACCAACAGTCCAAAGTTTTCAGGGCATAGTGTTCGTTAATTACTTTTTTCAAACCAAGTTTATGAAATCCTAAACCGATTTTGATATTTGGACCTTAACACTTGACATCACTCCTAATGACACTGTCTTTATTATTCTTTTATTTCTCTACAAAAACCTGCTGTGAGTATTAAGCAACTACCAATTTCCACACCAAGGTAGTTGTTTTCTAATTTTTAATTATCAGTTTGTTGACATATAATAACTTATGGTATCTAATAGGTGTTCGTATCCTTCAATTTCACAGTATTCCCACAGTATCTTCGGTGTTTCAATTACAGGGGGCCTACCACCAAATCTAAAGCAATTCTGTTTATAAGAGGAAGCAAGACAGCGCACTACACGGTGTAGCGATATCTCTTTCCCACAACAGCTTCAGATATGGTAGTAGGACGCCTGACCTCTCTATTAGTTACCAACCCTGCAATTATCGCTGGAGCCCCAGCGCGTGTTTAATTACAATATCTATAAATATATATGAACTATCTACGCTCGATCATAGAGAATTATATAGTGACCTAGATAGTAAAATGACCTAATGGAAGATGACAATTACAAAAGTTATATTTTACCGCTGCATTGGATTGAAATTGTTTTAGTAACCTTATTTTTAGAACCTTTTTAAACTTTTCCTTATTTACTGAGTTACCAGCGCAATTAAAATTAGTTGAATTTAGGCTTATAATGTGTTTAAATTGCTCGTTTTATATTTTGTTTTGCTTCGTAATATCAAACGGCTGCTTAATATAGTAGAGAATGTTGTCGATGTAATTAGAAAAAAATACTGAGAATGGGTAACAAGTACAAAAACAATATTGGGTTAGCATTGTTGCTCTACTCTTAGCAGACGCTAGACATATCATACTCGTAACTGGCACAAACAAGTTTGTAACTCAATCACGTACTTTAAAGTTACTAACGAGGAATGTACGCAAGTAGGAACAGTCAATTTAGCGTAACAAATGATTGTGGTACTCGTTGCCGATGATACCAATCTATCACAAGTCTCCGAGCACCACAATTACCCATTTCCCTCAGCACGGAATTCGCGGGCCTGAAATATTAGGTATCATACGGTGTCATTGGCGGAATAAAGCGGGAGGGAGCGCTCGAGCGCGCCGAATAAGGTTCTTAACAAAGCGTTAGTTATTTAGACGATCGTTTGTGTCTACACTCGCATCGCATTGTTCCTGTATCAATTATGCCACACTCCTGATAAACACGTTACGAGGTTAACGCACCTTCATTTGTTTAATAATACGTATTAATAAGCGATGTTCCGAAATTCAGGCAAACGACCACCTCTTTAAATAACCGTATATTAACGACTCGGTTATAATCGCTTCCAATTTACTAGCTATGTGAGATTATTTAGGACGTACTTAAGCCTTTATTATTATCGTCTCGTATATCTTGAGCTTTTGTGTTGTCCATTTATTTGTAGGTCACGGCTGTAACAATAAGGGTTTATTAAATATCTTAAGTTCAGTAATCATTTTTAACCTTCTTTATGGGTTTAATATCAGACCCGTATAATAAAAATGTTTTTTGTATAATACTTAACTGTTGAAATCATATTTCAATGTTCATGAATGTATAAATTTTTCAACGTTCCCAACGTAGACTTCGATGTAAATAAATTATCAGGATCATTTTCAAGATGTACAATCAGAAAGAGTGGACTTGATATTTTGATATCGGCAAATGGAAATCGAGATTATTCTCGGTAACGTTGACCGCAATTCCAAAGTGAATTACTGTCAGTCTCAAGGTGGATGAACTTTGGTCTAGAGCTCGCAACTCACCCACCTTGTGTATGATTATTTGCGAGTTGCCGGCGCCATACTTCAATTTGTTACTCAACTCGGGAACGCCTTTGCTGAGAACTTGCTCCCAGCTAGAATGCCGGTTCATTGCGACGCCAATTGCCACATAAACAAGCCTCGCCCAACCCGAGCTATGCGGTCGCGATAGCAAAACTTCGTTGTTTACTGTTCTCACTACATATCATAAAACATCTATTTCGGAGCGAACTTAAACTCATCTTTCCCGATTTAACAACCTCCACAAAACTTTGTTGTTCATAAAATAATAATTATTACGAAATTCACACATACACAAATATACATAAATATAAGTAAAAGGGGACTTTACAGAAGTATTTGAATGTACGCATCGCCGATTTATAACAAAGTTCTCTTCTTGAATGTCGTTATACATTGTTTGGTTCGGTTGTTTTGTTATAATTTAAGATTTAATTACTGAGTATCACATTACAGACCCGGTAACATTCAAAGCCATATAAATGAATACAATGAACGTGAAAAGCATTATCGATAATAACCGCACTTTTCTAAGCGCCATATACGTAAAATATTGCTTAAGCTTTATTATCACAAACCAAAACGGGAATTAATTTACCGGACGCTTGAATGTTATTGTAAGGCAATTAATAAATTGATTAGCTTTTACCCCTGCGGGTATAACGCCTCTTTTTAATGAATGTACTGTATATGAGGTAAAGTTATCCTGCTCATTATTTTAAACAAAATCCCTCGTTTGGCCGTTGGGCAGGTTGACATGAAAGAATAAATTGTTCGTCTCCCGTCGTAGCGTGTCCGTAGCTAGTCGTAGCAGTCGTAGCAAATCATTACACTTTTACACTGAAGGTCTATACCTATAATAAGATTAAAATAATATCAAAGTTAGGCCTATATTAAATATTTTTCTCATGATGTGACATGTAATCTCAAAAGATAACAACGGTTAAATCACAGCTGCCGCGGCTTAAAACCGGCTCAAGCCAGTTTATTGTAATAATATGTATGAACGTATTTCACGATTTATCCGGTTCAACACCCCTGTGTGTACCTGGAGAAAGCGTAATTTTTGCTATGAAACAACCATAAATCTTAAGGTTTTTCATAAAATTTCGTAATACATGTCATAGCAGTCTCGTATATTGCATGCTGCTCAACAATGTTCAAGAAAATTTGTCTTCAGGTGGAAACATGTAAAAATTCAAGAGAATGTGCGAATCAGTGTTTGATATATGAAATTTGAATGGCTGACTGTTGCAATGTGGGTATGAAACGGGATCCGCGGCTGTATCTTTTGACCAACATTGTATTTATTTTAGAATATGCTGATTTATTGTTATCATATCATTTAATTTGGCACTCTTTCCTGTGACTATAATTGGAGGATATTATATGTACTTACACTTTTTTCATATATTTTAGATTCTTACACTTAATGACAAACTCACCGTTTCTTCAAGATACAAGTGACATTAAAGATTGGGTTCTATTTCATTTCATTTCAACTAAGAAACTCCTCTGCTACACTAAAAAATAATAACATTCTACAAAAATAACGATGGTAACAGTTACAAAAACAATCTAACTCCAGCTCTACCTGAACATTTCGTGATGCATTAAATTGCATCAGCTGGTTGTCCGCCGGCGCCGTGTGTCTCCGCGCGCCCTCGGTCCCTCTATCTAATGAAGCCAATTTTCCGCGCGCGCTCCACCTTGCTTTCCTTTTGAATTTTCTCGCGTATTTTTCCTGTCATCCATCTCCTTCCGCGTTTCCGAACAAGCAGATTACTTTTGATTTCAAATTCCAACACCATTGATTTAATAAACAACAAATGCCCATCCGAATAGCTCGAGAAAAAGACATTTCGATGTACCTGTCTATATTATACTTAGAGGATTCTGACGCCGTCGTTTGTGAAATTAATATCCGTTTTGAAACAATTCGGATATCGCGATGTTGACATTATCAAATTGTAAAGTAATTGCGTTTATTATTTAAATACAAAAAGATTACTGCTTACATAAAACTCGATATAAGATTATAGTAATTGTTACTGACTTTTTGATGTGTATTTATTAAATATCTTCGTGGTTTCATATTTAAACAGTCCAATTGAAATTGCATCCATTTAAACATAAAATACGAAGCACTAAAATGACGTGAGCTTTAACTATTATATTTAAAATATATCCACGTAGTGATCAGTGAGCAAACGTGAAGGTTCGAGCCAGCGCGGCTCTCGGCACGCGGCGGCAGCAAACACGACTGCCCCGATAGACGCCGCGCTTCCTAGAGTTTTCAACTAATTTTTATTAACTTACGAACGAACTTCGTCGAATGTGTTATCTTTTAAAAGAAATCTCTGAATACATAAAGCTTCTCCTATTTGCTGTAGACCGTCTTTTCGTCTCTCGAAATATTACGGAGCAAATTTTCTGTTACTTAAAGTTTATGCTAGTTGCCTCCGACTCAGACGCTACGTAACCGGCATTACGAGAATACGAACGAAATGCAGAATACTGGCTCTTATTCAAAGACCGACCATTGAGAATTACCCATCCGTACACCTAACTGCAGTGACACAACACGGCTTTGTAACAACAAATATTAGAATCTCCGTCTCGGAATACTGAATATATTTACATTTCTGCTATTGAGATATTTAATTGTGACGTCATTATTTACATCGGCCATACTTGTCATTAACGCCTATTTATTGAGTTTAGATACCGTACTGTGCTTGTCAAACCGTCGCTCAGGATAGCGATACGAAATATAACAATAGATAAAATGTAACAGTTGCGGCGGACAGTTGGGAGCCCAAAAGAGTCACAACAAACCTTAAAATATCGATGCCCGCCAATAATTGGGTTGCTGAGGACAAACGGCAGTAGCATCTTGTAAAATAAGTACCGATTTTTGGTAACCGCAGCGAATCTGAACTTGATTGGCTAAAATTGGTGGTGACGCTACATCGATGCTTTGAAGTCAATAAATTATTTGCAGACAGTAATTTATATAACAACTTGTACAGTACACAAACCAGAAATTTTATTTATTTGGGATTCCAAAATTACTCTATTTTTAGCTATCAAACTAACAAGGTGCAAATGGCTGGTTTAAATAACAAAAAATACTTGGAAATAGTTGGGCTGTTATGTGTGATTCGACAAGATTACCAAGTTCCAAGAATATTCAAATTAATTAATTGTGATAGCATGGTATGTTCGACGTATAAACAATGGACTTTGAAAAATTATAAAATACTCAATTAATTACGAAAATTTGGTATTAAACTTTCAGCTTTTTAGCTATATGAAAGCATTCTCGCATTAATTACAGCACAATTTAATTTTGTGATAATTTATTGAAAATATCTCATTATAACATGAGGTACGGATATCCTATGTATTGAACGGAGTGAACGGAAATTTATATCATTTATTATGTATATCATCAGTCATCCTATTGCCCTACTTATTAAAATCCAATGGTTCCGATCGAAGGTTTCAGTTTCGACTATGATAAGTATACAGGTATTTGTGAAATTAGTGCTTATTTGAGGTGAGGTATACTCGTTAAGGTGAAACGATCCTAATAAACGCTAAGGCATATACCGATGCTTGTTCCTCTTTCACTCAAAAACCACTGAACGGATTAGGATGAAAGCACACAAGTAGTTTATGACCTAAACACTAATATTGTTCACATATTTTTTGCATGCTCTGGTATCTTGTACTTGAAGAAGTACTCAGGACAAATACTCTTTGTACTTAATTTTAAATCTTGCACGTGTACAGCCTTTGTTGGAGGCAAATGAATAAATAAATAATTAAATGGAAGCCCGTACTCACCTTATATTGTCTCGCTTTGTCTTGCTTCGACAGCGGTATCAGTCACGCTTCAAGAAAGTAAATGAACATCTAGTCACTATCACTATCTGAACACTGATTATCTGATTATTGTATGTATTCATTTTATTTCTTATTTCTGTGTTATGTATGTTTATGTATGTTTTTAACAATAGTGCACCATCTGCCTCTGTACATACTGATAATTTTCCTGACCATCCAAAGGTTATCTGGAAGATATCGCTTTTAGCGATAAGACTGCCATTGTACCCTAACATTGTATGTATTAAGAATCACTGCTGTAATTCCATGGTGTACAATAAAGAATATTATATTCTATTCTATTCTATTCTAGTTTTACAAGTACATACCCTTCATGAAGAAGAAGACTGCACGGATAGCCGAGTGGTTGAGGTTTGATCCCCGCGTAGACAAGCATTTGTGAGATAAACGAATGTTTGTTCTGAGTCTGAGACGAGAGGTGAGAGAGGTGTCTTTGTGCATGTGATTTGTACACAAGGATTAAATTCGTTACTGTGGCAATTGTATTTTTTTAAAGAATCATATGATAAAGAATCGTCAGTAAAATAAGTACATCAATCAGTCGTAAGCAAACTAAATAAAAAAAAACAACTCTCTCTCTCTCTCACCAGTCAGTTAAAAATGAACATATAAAATAACGTGAACATCACTAATGAGTTTCGAATACTTTCGTATCGCAGTTACAGGGAATTCGTATAATATTCTGCCGTAGTTTATAGTCAGTTTATTGATGTACTATTAAAATCAACTTCGCTTAAAAACTCATGAGGAAACTTATTTGATATGAACAAATAAATACATCGTAAAAGATATCGTAACGCTTACCGCGCAGGCTGGTTCCATGCGGCCCAGAATAGAGAGTCGTGGAAGGATTTGGGGGAGGCCTTTGCGACACAGTGGGCTAGATAAAAAAAAGGTATCATAGAATTTGTGAAACTTTAATATATTTGAATTATCTAATCTACGTCATTTAATATATTCAAAGCATAAAAATATTTTCATAAAATGGTAAGTATCGCTTGGTAGTGCAATAATGACAAGACTTTGTAAAGAATTTTATATTAAGAAGTCACATCATTCAAGATACACAGCGAAACAAATTAAAACTATACATTTTAAACGTAATATACTTATCGTGTAATAAGAATTCTAATATTACTACTATTTACTTAAAGAATACAAGGAAAGTATTTATTTTAAAAGATACAAGATTGCCTATAAACTGTAATTAATAGACAGCTGTAAATAAATTACGCAGTAATTATTGAAAACTCCTTGCTACAAATAATTGTATTTATTATTAATTGCAATCGAATGTTTTATAAAAAAGTTTCAAAAGCTTAATACTGGATTTAATGTAATTTTAATTGATATACGAAGTGGTTTTTCTGATACAATGATCGTTTATAAATAAATCGGTACGATTTTATTTGAAAGACAAAATAAAACGGCACCTTTTATAAAATATTGTAATGGAAAGAAACAATACTTAAAAAAGGATTTTTATCCTCGTGTTCAAGTCATAAAAAAAAGATACACAATCATTGGCAGATCACACAAACGCTTGCACGACGCGGGTATCGAACCCGCGACAAGTCTTGCAAGTGGGTTTGGGGGGGTGACCTTACCCATTCGGCTGACCGAGCAGTCAAACTTGTAAATTTTTGAAAGGATTGTGAGTTGAATTTGGCTTATTTGTTTATCGAACTGTTATAATATCTTTCAGAATCTTATAAAACAGCCCTATTTACACAAAACCGGTCAAGTGCGAGTCGACTTGGTTACACTGAGGGCTCCATAAAAAAAAACAGTTCGACGAACGTCCTATTAATATTAAATAACAATATTAATTTCTTCAAAATACCTTTTTTTTTAGCACTCCTGTCCTTGTGGCTACAAAATACTATTTAATATAAGAACGGATATTTTAGACTCCATACGTTTATATTTAGCCGTTTGTAAAATAAAACAGTTCGGGATACTAAAATATTTCCTAAGAACAAGGGGCAGTAAACAGTAAAAGCCTAAATTTGGCAAAGGTAACAATATAATGTAATCTAACGCGTTCTCTTTTTGTGCTTAAGGGATCACACTAAATCTACGTAACCTGTTGCTATGTTAAATAGTATTTCTGTGACATGTCTGAGTCCTGAAATCGCCAGATTTAGGTATAAGATTTTTAAGCGTTAAAGTGAGATGAAATTGAAAAGATAGTGTTACTTATTACAAAGTAATAAATAGAATATTATACTATCGAGTTTTAAACTAAAAACTTGGTAAGAATTTAACCTACTTACAAATACTCATTTAACTTTACCTTTCAATTTAAAGCTCAACCATTGTCGGTAAAACTTATGCTACTGTTCTCTTAAAGTAAAATTGTCAAAAATTTTACACGCTTTCCCAAAAAAATGACAGCCACAATTCGATTACTTGTTTCAAAACTAACGTATCAAAAATAACTTGGTATGCATCAAACATGCACCAAACTAAAAACTCCATGAATAAACTGTTAGTTGGCAGGCAGTAGTTATAATTGTAGCTACATATATAGGGTAACATGTTTCGGCGACCCGGCACGAGTCGGCACCGCCGCCTATAGTCCCATATTTCGTATATGCGGAACGTTTGGCCATATTTCTCGACGTCTATGCCGATGCCGGCACCGGTAGCATTTCACGCGACGTTCCCCGGTTTTTCGATGTGCGGTTTCCGCGCGACAATACCATTTTATTTACGGCTGAACTGCACCGCTCTATGGAGTTCAGTCACGAAGCGAATGTAAGTAAGTGAATCTCGCGCTCGCAGCGTCACCGCTCACGCCGTTTCGCGTAATTCACCCTGGTCAGGCACGCCTGCGTTTCCAATCTGGTTACATGAGCTGGAAACCATTGCTGCCCACTCGATCTGCGATACGCCAATTTAAAATTTAACCTTTTGCATCTGTTGTAAAGTTATCTGTCACTAAATTATTACGTAGTCCAGTAACTGCGACAACTTCCCGTATTTCACGTTGATGCTATCGTCGCTCATTACCATTAAACTGAATCCATATTAACGGCTTAAAGAGCTAAAGTTTATTGAGGTGAAATGGAAAAGAGCAATTACTACGGCGGAATTTAAAACAAATCCGGACGGAATACGTTCCCCATTCTTTTTATTTCATAAATGAAACATTAACGGTAAGTAACAAGTGATGCTCAACTATCTGGATTCAGTAACGAGCCCATTAATTTTAATTGTTTCCATAAAAAGTCAGAGAAAATCCGATTCATTTATGGATGACCGCATAAATCATCATTTTTCCGCACCCGTTACGAAACGGACTAAAGAAGTGCCCGTTAACCATTTTATTTGTATCTCATTTATTTACTGACGATCACTCAATTAATTATAATTAAGTATTAAACATAACTCTTGATATAGCTGCGACGTGAATTTGCCGTTCTCACATTTGTATTTATACTGTTGCGTGGGTTGCGGACTTTTTACAAATTCAGTTAACCTTTAGGTGTATTGTGCACAATTAAGACTAAAAAAGGTTCTGTTGTAATTTAACTTCTTATTATTCTTTTCCGCTTTCAGTCGAGTTTAAGCAAAACAATATTCTTGTACTGTTTCCTCAAATAGCAAGACTTTTAGACAACTCAAATAGTAAAGAACGGTAAGCAGCAATTATCTAAATCCAATTTTATCAAGTAATAACAATATGAAATACCGCAGACTCCACAAAGGTGTTTCTGTAATATCCATTGTCTGTGTTCTTTCATAATGTCTACTTCAACTAAGTTAAGCAGTAAGGATCGTGCTTGGAAAAAATACATCAACATTTTCCTGAAATGAATAACGGTTTTCCGTTTTGTTCATCCTAAACAATATTAGTTAATATTATTTACAAATAAGGTTGTAACTAACGTTTAATTTAGTTAACTAACGTTTACATTTTGGAAAACCTATTTTTTATGAGATTTTGGTTTCACTTATAAACACGTGATAATTAAACAAAATGTTTATGATAATTGTAGGTTAGTTTTGTAACATAGAATAACCTTGCGTCATTGATTTAATCACTATTTGCATAAAACAATATTATTTTACATGCAGATTTTGTAGTCAGATGTGTGCCAACATGTTTTTCAAACATATGAACTCAATATAACTTTATTGCCGGCTTCCAACGGGGAGGAAAACATCGCGGGAAAATCTGCAGGTTTATAAAACTACGTACACACGAATGTAAAGTATGGAAACGAACTATCGTGAAACGGCTATTATTCTCTTAAATGAAATTTTTCATGCATTCGTAAAAGCTATCGGTAGTTTTAATTTTGTTTGCTTAATAGAACAAGAGCGAAAAAGTATGAAGCGAATCCGGTTGCTTTTAATCGACCAAGACACTTTTTGTACTAAAATGTTTTTCGTGCCATTGAAAGTTTGACACCAAAAAAGGTGCCCATAAATAGAATAAACACATACTTACTTTTTATGATAGATCCAAGTAAAAGTACACATTTTAAGCGGGTAATATTCTCTTCACCTTGAAACGAAGGCACCTGTGTACGTTTAAGTAGCTCTACCCCATGGCCAATAGGTGCATATAGGCGATATTTATGCATAATATATGGAGAACGTCGGCAGCGCACGAGGTGGCACGGCCGCGCCGCGCCGCGCACGCCACGCGTCCTCACGCCGCCGCGCCGCCGCCGCCACGCTCGCCTGTCGCAAGCGCTGATTTATAACGGCAATATAACGCCAACCTGTCCTCCAGATATTTTTATAACCTTCATACAAACTTCGTATTCTTTTGCGACATTTACGCTTTGATTTCGGTGTAGCGATGTAAAACAATCGAAGATATATTCCCCGTGTGTTATTTGTCCCAACATATCACACGTTGATCGCAATTCAACCCAAGAACCAGTGATATTATTTTGTCACATGACAAATAGAATCTGATTAAAAAAAATACCAATAGCTTTACCTGAATATACCTAGGTATATAGATTCCCATAGGTTTCAGACGGTACACCCAAGGCACATGTATCATAATTACACGGCTGGTATAATTATTCAAGGTTTATGAGACATATTTCTTCATTAAAAGCATTAACAAGCTGTGTACAAGTGAAGCGTTAGCGGCAAGTATCGCACAAGTCGCATTAGGTGCACTTACCGACGATGTAACGAAGTGCTGCAAACTCAGTCCGTGAACCGATTACGCCTAAGCGTTTGTACTAATTGGCATCACAAGCGTTAATGTTAACAATTAAGCTTTAATAGCAATACATATTGTACAGACGTGTGACATTGCTTACGAACGAATATTTTAACCTGGAACAGGTGCGAAATAGAGGTAAAGCTTGCATTTATATGAAAAATAATATAAACTTTATTTATCTGATTAATGTAATTAGCTCGAACAATAATCTGCCGCAAGATCTTCCGATAGACTCATACAACCACAAAATGTTAATCTTATTCGATATAATGCCATGATCTATCTACAAACTTCAAATTAGTTAACTAACCAGAATTTGCATTAGTTGTTTGTTCATTCAGTTTACACAATGGAACCCGGGAAACTGAAATTAGGCGCGACTGATAATAATACACAGGCGGAGAAATCGAAGGCCCGGTTAAATTGGCTTTATCAAGCTGTTATTGCGAAGGACTGGGGTGTCGCTGCGGCGCCGGCTTCCAAGACCTGACCGCTAATCGTGTACCGTATTTATACGTACATGAGCCTGCGACATGCGGCCCTCACTCACCAGGCCACTACATGCGCACCCATTTACAAGCGCCGGCTCTACACCAATGTAATTGTAGAATAGATCGGTTCCTCACATAATGCGTTTCGTATAGCCGACATGTTCAAGTGAATCTTGTTGCATTTTGCATAAAATCGATACTCATGAATACCCACAGCCACATCGAAGCCGCCGTGAGACTCGGCAACTCGAATTTGCTACAATCGGTTTTATTTTTAGATGGGCACCAATTCCCGTATCGAAAATGTATAATTCAATTTTTAAATCACATCGTATTTTGCTCTGCGTATATTCTGACAGACAGGATAACTTACATACAATCGGATTTTAATATTTCCAATTTGAATGTGTTTAACAATGAAAGGTTTTCACGCATCTAAGTATTCAAAGTCGATATATTGTATTTTTCGCAGTTTCTAAAAGTTTTTTAGCTGTAAATAGTTAGGCGATCTTTGAAATACGTTATTTAATTTTATTAGATCAAAATATTTCTTGAGATATAAAAGACAACATTTATTCTCTGCGAACAGTAAAACTGTTAGCATCCATTTGACAGACATAACAAGCTTAAGAGACATAATTAACAACAAAGGTACCGCGAGACCTATTATTTAGTTAATCATAGATCTCACAGAGCAGAGTAATAAAACAAACAAAAAAGATTAATCGCAGAATGGGTCCTTGGCGCGTATTTCAATTAGAGGGAAGTCAATTTAGGGTGAAAGAGGTAAGTAAAGCGAGCGGCAGCGGTGGCGAGCGTGTCGTGTCGCACGAGGCCGCGCGAGCGGGCGACATCGCCGGCCGAGCGCCGGGCGACGGGTGGGCACAGAATCTAATTTGCCGGGGTGCCACGGACTTTTGTCACAGCGTACTGTGCCAATTAGGTAAATACGCGAGCAGTGGACGCCCGGCCCGAGTGGGAGGCGCGACCCGTCACGTGCATCCGTAAACACTTACGGCCTGATGAGCGGCCCGCCCGTAATCATATTTCAAGTGGCCGAGTAATCTCGTTGTCTCATCAACACCGACTACATTATTAACACGTTACACTGTATTAGCGCTTATTAAAGTAATCAAACCCTTTACAGTGGGACTTAACCGTCTTTGAGGGCTCTTAAGTTATGGAGGTAGCCTATTACGAACGATTTGTAATCACGTGATGGTATTACTTGGAAGTTGGAACCGAAGCGAAGTCATAATTTCATTTAGTTGATACTGCTGGATTCTATTTATTTGAATTGATATTATTATTATTTGTAGCGTATTGCTTTACTACAAGAGGTTTAAATATTGAGGGTCTCTATATTATATATTATAACGCATGTAAAATTTGTTTTTTTTTTTACTGAAGAGGCCCTATCAATTTTGTCTTCAGTTTTTTTTGTTTACTTTGATATTCGGCTCTTTTCATTGTTAGACGAATAATATAAATTACGTTGAAGGAAATAAGTAGGCGCGAGGACGAAGACGTCGGTAGTCATTTTCAATCAAAAGGTCAATTTAGTGCTCGCCTCTTTCCTTTCAACCTCTGTGGGTGTAAAGAAAACGAAATCTATGTCCCAGTTGGCACAAAAGCAAATACCAGTGATTTCGGGACTCGATTATTTTGTAATCTCTATTCGCCCACGATTTTAATCTTTATTACACGCCGCGCTAGCTGGCATTTAAAACAATAATTACAAACCTGCATCCTATTAACAAAGCAATACATTAATATGTTGAACATTTAAAATCGCCTAGTCTCTGTATGCATGTGATATAATTATTGTATACGCGATTACGGAAGTCAATTATTATTTTAAAATGTATGTAGGAAAACTATCCTCTACAGTCATGTTTAATAGAATACAAAGATACTGTAAGCATTTTGTCACTTGTCCCTTATGTATACAAAACAGTTCCCAACGAAGTGGCGCTGAACCGACCAGTAAACACGCCATTATGTACGAGTTCGTAACTCGAACAAAAGACGTAGCCCAATCATTTTTCTATTAAAAAAGGCTTGATCCCGGCTACGAGCACATTTCACGGGCCATCTATCTTGCGGGATATTAGAAACAACATTTTCCGATTGTTTATACGTGCTCGGTAAGCTCTTCTTTCATTAGAGACGGCGACGTCGCTTGCACAGAAGGCCCGCACCGCCGTACCGCTAAGATTGATGAGCGCGGGATGGATTTGTTCTATTCGCGTTCTCACTCATCAATCATTCGCGGATATTTTTCCGTGTCTCAGGTTGTTTAGCCTAAATAGATTGTTGCAGCATTGAAGCATCGTTCATATCGACATGTATCGCGTTAGTATTGACGTCTTACATACGTAAGTCTTCTCACTTTCAAAGTCCCGGACATTACTCAACTTTATTGACATGTATTATTCATGTTACGAGCTTGCGCAAAAATGTGTAAAAAGAATCGTTATCTTATTTCAGTTGATGAGTCATCTCGATGTATCGGTTTTTTCATATCTGTAATATGAAGTGTCCTTTTTGGAAATAGTGATTCTTGTTTATAACGATTCTTAATTTGTCGGATTGGATTCTTATATTGGTGGATAATTTATAATTCATATATTATCTTATATATATTTCGCAGATTATAATCAAGCATAGAGTAATTCTAAAGCAATGACCAGTGATATAATAAGGGCGTTACCACAGGCCGCAATGCGACCAGCTTTAACCGCCATTTGGTACACAGTTCGCAGATAACCAAATGGGCTACTTGTGGTTTACAAGCCGCCGCGCACACGGCACTCAGCCCGCTGTGTCTCGCCATCATGTAAATAAGATTACAAGTTCCATGAAATCCTATTGGCCATTCAATTTACAAGAACTAAAATGAGACAAGTGTTCCGCATTGTTTTACAATGCATTTTGATTTAAAGAGTGTTAAATTGGTATAAAAGATTAAGTTTTACGGAACGAAAAGTTGATTCAGTAAATTACTTGCCTTAAATTGAAATATCAGTCTAGAATTATAAAACCGTTGAACGTTTGAACCCTTGAGCTGAATGAGGATGATTTATACTTAAACGATACAAGAGTTAGGAGCGAAACTATTCGGGAACCCGATAAAAACGTGTGAGTAAACCCTTTTAATATTAAAGCTTTTACTTTTAATCCTAAATCCGATATATTTAACTCTAACGCTAAAAGCTAAATTCTTCAACGAATAAATCTAGACCCAGCTTAACACTAGCCCTTTTTAGGAGACGAATCACATCCTTAGTCACTATACGATTACTATATGTCCAGAAAAACAAACGCAAGTCAGATTTGATACCCGTATACGGTAGAACGTTTCCAACTCCGCCCTAATGTAATTGACCCCCAAAACTTTTATCCTGTTTAGTGAAAAGTGACGCATCAATGGTTTTGTGTCAGATATAACACAATGGGAGCCAGTTTGGAAAGCGTGTATTTTGATGGATTGCTACTTACACGTACGTACTTAATTCTATTGTGTGTATTCATGAACAACCCTACGGTATACTGTGATTGATTAATTTAAGTTTAGATACGTTGTGAATGTACCTGCGGAGGTACAACGTTTTGTTTGTGGTCGTACCTACAATGTTTGTGTTGACTCTTCATTAACTATTATTTATTACACTAACTGAGTACGAACTACATGGTGTAATGTTTTGTTTATTTCGTGCGACCTATTTAAAATAATAAGGTTTAATGTTCAATTATTAACTTCTTTTTGTGCTTGATTGTTTCAAAAGTAAGCTCATTTAAAGAAGTGATTTGTAAACGTTCTATGCACTGTCTTGGTTCATACATTTTGGTGACTAAAGGAATCAAGTATTCAATTAAAACCGACATTATTTAAAGCTTATCAAACGATAATTGAGTTTTGTGGGTCGCTGTGCTGCAGCCATCTAATACCTATGCAAAATTCACGCGAGTTCAAAAACAAAACCGGTCAAGTGCGATTCTTCTTCGCGAGAGAGGATTCCGTACAAACATGCTAAATTAAAATAAATCGCTTAGGTAACAAATAAACTTGAGAGTCGGTTAATTTTGTTTTGTCCAAGCAACAAAATTACCAGAAGAACCGTTTCTAACCTCAATGTTTATACTCTGTATTTATTGTCATAATATCAGCAGAAATAAAGCATCTGTAAGATTTCAAAGTGTCTATCTGTCACGGTTTATGAGATACAGTCTGGTGTTGGACGGATAGACTGAACGGTAATAAGGTTTCATTTTTACCCTTTGGGTGCGAAACCATAATTATTATTACGCGAGCGGCTTGTTAAAGATTAATAAACGGTTTCATCGGGACATTTTTTACTTTAATTAAGTATCTGAAAGGAGAATGGGGAGTCCAGCTTATTTACTCGCACCTTGCTTTACGATAAAAGTAAAATGAAATATTCACACATTCGTACATTTCTGTTGTAACTTTTGAGCGCCTCTTATTTACATATTGTTATAATAAATAAGAAAATATCTGCAAATAGTTTGTTAGGCATTGTACCAAATTAAAAATAATAACATGCACCTTTTTATCCAATAAATTTAATAAATATGCTTTAAGTGTTAACTAACACAGCAGGTATTAACGTATTTTTTATAATAAAACCCGGGTCACGATGTTAGTTACCGTACTCCTCCAAAACGGTTCAACCGATTTTTATGCAATTTTGTATACATATTGGATAGGTCTGAGAATAGAAAACATCTATTTTTCATACCCCTAAATAGTAAGGGCTGCTCACACTAAAAAAAAAATTTGGACGAAATTGTTTGTTTTTTTTCTTTAATGTGGCATTAAAAATACATACGACTAGAAAAAAAAATAATCGGCCAAACAACGTTTGCCGGGTCAGCTAGTTTTTTATAATAGCTCGAAGCTTTGAATTTCGGAACTGTGATAAAAATTAGGCTGATATAGCATAAAAATATCAGGAAAAAATCCTTATTTTTATAGTAACTATCGTAAGAATCTAGTTTAAAGTAAGAAATTAGTCGCACCGTGCTAATAAATACGTGTGAGTAAACTGTTGCATGATTTCATAGAAATCAAACCTTCTTTAGGAAACCATAATATATTAACATTTCGTTTTCATATTTAGTAACCAATATTTGTTAAAAACATGACGCAAATCCAAGACGCCGTATTGAATAGACTCAAGATCCTGGCATGATCCTTTTGTGTTTAACAGGATTGGAGGCTATACCTCTCTTAGCTTTACATCTGTTACACCTAAGTCTACGCTTAAACATTAAAGGTAAATTAAGTCAAGACGCTGCATACTTCGTACAGTCTGCAACAGAAATGATTTAGCTAGACTACATTTTCAATACTTCTGAATATGATGAAATAGAAAGACTTGTAGTGACTTGGGAACAGCATATATTAATAACCAATTTTCTGAAGAAAATTTGCTGACAACAATATCTTTATTATTCTTAATGTTTTGTACCCAAACGGTTATAATCAAATCCTAGTATTAAGGCTCTGCTATCTGTCCTGTCACCGGCCTTTACTTATGTACCACAATAACTAGACAGATCATGAATATCTATTGAGGTTGTTACGACAAATGCTAAAAAAAAACCGAGGTTAAGAAACAGACATAAATGTGATTGGTGTTTTTTTTGCTTGTTAATCTTAGCCTATGTGTACAAAACCTATCATAGTGTATAATATAGCATAATATATTATGCTATGTCATATAGTATATTTAGCATAGTGTATCTGACTCGCACAAGAGTTTTAATATAATATTTTGTCAGTTATTTAGTCTGATTTGGTATATTGACATTTGTTGTTGATTGTACTTGCTCGAAACATTCAGTATTTCAGGTATTTGAGCTCAAGCTATACTTTGTATGGAAGTAGATTCAGTTTGATAATTAAGTTATGGTTATAGTTAACAGAGCGGTTTAAACTAAATCCAGACTAAGTTATGATCGTATTTAATCAATAATGCAATATACTTCTATGACCATGGTGTCTTAACTTAGTTACGTAAATCATTATTGACAAAATATTCTGTTTTTATAATGATACAGCATGTTTAATTGGTGTCGATACATTAAAACATACAAGAGCATTGTTCGGTCTTAATATAGAGCTGATTTTTAAATGACCGTAAAAATTAATGTTCGTTGAAATTAAAACAAACAGAAAGTAATTAGGTAAACAAAGATATTTTTATGACAAACCAACCAACAACAAACAACTTTACTGATGGTTGACGTCATAACTCGCTTACAGTTCCAGAGCAACTCTATTTTTAAAACAATGAAAAAAATAAACGACAGAAAACATTGTGTCTATAATTAAGTTAAAGTTTACCATACGTAATAACCATCAATTTGTAGACAAAAATAAACCAAAGAAATAACACAGACTTATAATTCAAATTGTTGAATAATTACGGGTGTATTCAAATAGTTGAATAATTATGGTATATTCAACACAGTTGAAATCCGTTTGAATTTGTTTCAGAGTCATTATTCCCTCGTTTCGTGGAGCCGGTTACGAACGTGACTGTCACTGTGGGACGAGATGCGCTGCTTGCCTGTGTCGTCGAAGATTTACGAGGATACAAGGTATCTGCACTTGTTATTCTGTTCTGTAGCCAACCAAAAATTATTTTACAAGCTTTTTGTAATGTTAAACTAAAAGATATGTAACGTTTTTAAACATTAGCTTGCTAAAGAGTTTAAAATAAGTTAGAGAAAGGAGTAATAGACACGTTTTACACAACAATTACATATGTAATTACAGATATAAAATGTACCCTGATTGATTTAAGTAGGTACATTGTCAAATGTGTTTTTGAGATAGTGTTAATTTCAAATATTTGTTTATTAAAATTATATTTCTAATCAAATATCTTTTCTGTTTGTTTCTGTCTGTTTAGAACGGAAAACAAAAACTTAACAGAAGTTAATTAAAACATGATTGTTAGCGGACATTTTGACGACATACAGAAAGTAATCTTTCCTCGTTCGTTTCGTAGTTACACGTGCCTATATAATATTAAACGAGTTTCACTCAACAGCCGAATAAGCCCAAACAAATAACACACTATCTCCTGGTACCAACAAACTGCATGAAATTCTATTGTAGGGGAATTAAAACCTTACTTTGGCAAGAGCCTAAACAAACGTTACGTAGAAACCACTTTAATTCTTAATGTACGCAGTGGTGGTAAATGTTACATCATTTAATATGTATTTATCAGAAGGAGGTTTTGCTCTAATCGCCACGTGGGAATAGAGGTTAATGAACGCTTGAAATTTAATTTAAGGGTAAAATTGTATATCGGTTTATAGATCAATCGGTATATTTACGTACTAGCTGTTGCCCGCGTCTTCGTCTCCGTGGGTAGAAGATATGTTAGGATTTATACCTGCCCTGTTTTTTTTACATTTTCCATTGTATCTTCGCTCCTATTTGTCGAAGCGTGATGATTTATAGCCTAAAGCCTGCCTCGATGAATGGTCTATTCAACCCAAAAATATTTTTTCAATTTGGACCAGTAGTTCCTGAGATTAGCACGTTCAAACAAACAAACAAACTCTTCAGCTTTATATATTAGTATAGATTACAATAGTATAAAATGAACATACTTGATCCTTACTTACCTTACTTAACCGTAGAACCATATTTATGTAGTATAGATTTATTTAGACCATTATCTATTTTGTTATTGTTTCCCTTTCTCTGATTCCTTTATAAATATGTCGAAAGAGACTAGCCTCCACGACACAGAGAATCCTAGGAGGAGGCCGAATTATGTAACCGAATTTGTTTTGTAACAAATAAAGTATAAAAAAGAAAATACATTTGGCTGTAAATCATTTTGATGTTACGGATACATCAATATTAGTATCCATATTATATAGAACTTTTATATGTAGAGTTTGTTCGACTATGATAATATCCATAATTACTGACCCCATTACAAAAAAGTGGAATTATTTAACAATCCATTTCTTTTCAAACGTACACTAATAAATGCAATACGACAAAACGAATTACACGTTTATAAACCTTATTAACATCTGCGAAAAGTCCACAGTACTTCAACCGTCTCATAACAACTTCCAATGCCAAAGTTTTGATATGCGGTCGACTTTAGGTGCAGTATAATTTCCAATTAGTAGTTTCTTGAGATTTAGTATATGATAGGGCAATGCGAGTCTAACATGAATGGGGAGAGTTACTTTGAACCGACCGTGGTATATAAACTAGAAAACTAAAACTAAACTGGCGAAGACCGAAGCCTGAAAAGATAGAAAGAAAACCGGTCTCTACAAAACAGTGTCTGATTATACTTCGAACATAGAATTTTCTTTTTCATATTAAATTTATTGTTTAAGCTCGACATTTTCTATTCGACCATATATTTCTAACGCTTCTAATTATTTGGCCTCTTGCAACCAGACTCACTATGGAATACTGTATTACACGAAATTGATTGTGGAGTTTCGTTACGCAGTCGCTCCATGTAAAACACGATATGCAGGTAAATTTTGAAGGACTGAAATCGGATCGCTATATAAATTGGGAACAGTTTTGTCAGAAGATTTAGGTTCATGAAATCTATGTAATTTTAACTAAAATTTTACTCAATATTGTACCTTACTATCAATAATTGATTTTGACGTGACAACGTCTTAAATTAGGTTGCGGCTGGGAGTCACTTATGAAAAAGTGTAACGCCCGGTAACGTTACGATGAGTCACCGAACGAGAGAGAGGCCCGCCGAATGCCTTGCGTCTCTCTCCCACTCAACTATGATCGGACTGCCGCGCGCGCAGCACTAGAGAATTATAGGCGCATTGAATCGGCGCTTACATGTACAATGTTTTAGTAAACAAAATATATTTGTATAGTTAAAATTTGTGCAATTCTTATTTTCATTCAATTCCTTGTTCCTATTGTGCAATTTAATTATATTCATATCAATAAATATTCTACCGAGAAAAAGACGTTGTCACGTAAAATCTTCGCCCGTAAAACCGACTTTACAGGCAACCATTTTTTTTTTATTATAAATACGGTTTATTATGTGTTTAGCAGTAGGTCCAATATACTTGATTTTTTCAAGAGTTGAAATGCCTGGGCATAAGATATAATTGAGTTATTACAAAAAGCGTAGTATAAGGCATATTTAATAGAGTTAACTTTAAACATTTTCGTAAAACAAAGTTTCGTCGTATAATAAAAAAAGAAAACTACTTGCTATTTTGTTTTGTTGTATAACATAATATTTTATTTAAACCCATGTTGACGTTACACTTGTTTGTCTTTGGATATTATTTATACCTTTAATATTACCACATGCATGTATGTTGATGTCATACTTACTATTGACGTACTCACTTTAGTCTATTTGTTATTCATGACAAAATCAGAATAAATTAGTACTATGTGTTAAAAAAAAGTATTATAAAACGATGAAGCATTTTAAGAACAGAGAGCAGTTTATTTAAGTTATTGCCGAGCAGTCTTAGACTGAGTTTAGAGCTGTCTATAAAGCGCTAACATAATACTTTAGGCAATAAACTTTATAAGTATATTTACGTCGAGTGTATTGATAAGCAATTAAGAAAGCAAACAACGTCAGTACCTTTGCGCGTCGCGTCTGCCCCATGATGAACGAGCTCTCCGTAATTCTATGAACGGATACGTTCCGCCACCAACTTCATACAACTCTATTCGTGCGGCGCACGGGCTAAAGTTTTAACAAGCCAACTTAATATCACTTTGCTCAGAATGCACGATTCGCCTGTTATTAATCATGCAGGACGGCTAGTTACTGAAATTAGAGTGCAGTATTATAGTGCACAGAGATTTATTTGCGAGATGAGAGTGATTCGGTGTTATTAGTGCGATAACCGTTAGCTAGATGTAAATTTGAATTATGAAACACATTTTCTGTTTTCACTAAATATGTACTTCATTTTAGCGTAGGATTTTGTTTGTCATGTAGTGTACTGTTTAGATTTTGGACACAAGTTATTTTGACGGTGACTTAAACTGACTGATATTTGAATATTCAGTCAGAAAATTTCAGTTTACTACAAATTTTTTTGACGATTAACTTAAAATACACAGCAGCACATCGAATGACAAACTGCCTATCGGTTTTCTTTACCTTCACACATGCTAAACGAATGTAGTTTTAGTAAAATCGCTCTAAGGCGGTAACATGTGTAAACTCAAAATAGGACGTCTCTACATACGTGGATTTGAACCTCCTTACGATTTTCTATTAGAAGAAACCGTTTAGAACTGTCTGCTTAGGTGTGAAATACCTCCGACACAGAAAGGAGTTCCTTCAGAGTTTCATTTCAAGTTTTACTTCTGGATTATGTAGTTTAAAAATATACGCTGCATTTTAAAAGGAACGTCTCACCGTTATTTAGATTAAAAGTACTCATTTCAGGTACCTTGACCATTTGCCTTTACCATGTATATGTATGAACCCTGCTATTATTATGACTATTGTATCTATTGACTGGACAGCAGACTGATTATACGGTGACCGAGTGGTCGAGGTCATCACGCCTAACTCACTGTGCGGGACGTGTCGCGGGTTCGATCCCCGCGTAGGACATGCGTTTATGTGATCCATTACGTTTGTGAAACCCCCCGCGACACAAGGCTTAAATTCCTTAGTGTAGAATCTTGACTGAAATCTTGACTTCAAGTTATGTAAATCTACGACACAATGTATAAACTGCCACCGAGAAATACGCGTCGGACACACGTACTTCCCATTAGACAGACTAATGAGATTAGACCAGTTGTCAGGCAATATTCAGACAAGCCTAACGACTGCCCGTGTATTGACTCTCATAGATCTGATAAAAGCAAGAGCCGCCGGCAAAACTCGCTCTCTGGCACGTAGCGGTAGAACATGTAGGCAGACTGCCTTTGACTTGTTTGTGACAATGTTACTTAACCTACTATTGCATAATCCGGTTATCAAGCTTAAAGGCTATGGAGAGATGTACTGTCTCGAACAATGTATGTGATATTTATCTAGAACTATCTTCTAGTCAGAGTAGTTGTAGTTTCGTGACTCTGAATACAAGTGATAGTTTTCTCAGATAGTCGCAATGATACGCCAAAAGTTTTATTATTATTGTACTAAAGAGTTTATGATTTCAGTTTACAGCGTGTTCTTAATTCGCCTTATTTAGCGCCCCCATTTGACTCCTTAAAATCGAAATACCCAAAAACCGACGTGTTTATATTTTATTATCTATACTAATATATAAAGCTGAAGAGTTTGTTTGTTTGTTTGTTTGAACGCGCGAATCTCAGGAACTACTGGTCCAAATTGAAAAATTATTTTTGTGAAAATTCATCGAGGAAGGCTTTAGACTATAAACCATCACGCTGCGACTAATAGGAGCTAAGATATAATGGAAAGTGTGAAAAAAAACCGGGCAGGTATACCTAAATCATAACTTATATCTTCTACCCACGGGGACGAAGTCGCGGGCAACAGCTAGTTTTAATTAAACACCATTGAAGCCAAATTTAAAAGCCAACCTTTCAAAAGAAAAGTTTCATATAAACTTTGCCCCCCCCCCCATTACCCCCTTACCATCCTAAAAGTAGCCAATATCCTTTTTGACGTTTCAGGCTATCCATATACAATAAACTACAATCAAACAAACTATATATGAATAAACTACAATCTACATAAACCATTCCTCATCCAGGTGGCTTGGGTCCGAGTCGACACACAGACGATCCTGAGCATCCATCACAACATCATAACTCAGAACCCGCGCATCAGCCTCTCTTACAACGACCACCGCTCGTGGTACCTACACATCAAGAACGTGCAGGAGGTGGACCGCGGCTGGTACATGTGCCAGGTCAACACCGACCCCATGCGCTCCAGGAAGGGATATCTACAGGTCGTAGGTAAATGTTATAAAAACTTACGTAACGTAACGACAGAATCACACATGAACAATTACAGATTTTTTACAATAATGAAATTGGTGTTCAATAATTTTCCAGTAGAATTCAGTTTATTTGTGGACTTTTAGAGAATTCTATGACTCAACGTGAATTGAAAATATTTCTTAATTACAAATCAAACATATTTTGCATTGTAGAACAATATTGAGAACATAGCTAAGTGTATCCCAAAACTAAATTAAAATACTTCTACAGTAAATTTCAATTGAACGCTTTAACAATTGACCAGCTGTCTAAACAGATATAACTTGTTAACTCCTATTTACACTAACCGCACTTACCACTGCCCTAATTAGGCTGCCAGTATACCGAAATTTAAATTCACCATTATAATTTAGAATCAAAATATTTACTGCACAATACGCGAATTTTAATGTTTATAAACCCAGTACGCTATTTCGCTCTATGACCTAAAAGCGGGTTGATATTAAAATACCCCAACTAAATACCTTAGTTTACCAAGTTAAGGTGTAAAAAGGTTACAAATTCATACAACATTGCTGTGGTTGCGGTATAGGGGCCCGGTCACAGGCCAGGTAGTAAAATCCTGACCTTACCCCAAATTCATACACTAAAAATCATTTTCCAACAAACCAATTTGAATTTTTGAGAATATTTCCCAGTACCTTATTTAAGATAAGTAAATGAAATAACTATAATAAAGTTTGGATTTTTTTAAATAAAAATTATTGCACGTTGTGTTTTTACCGTACAAGTAAATTCTGCTCAGGTTTTATCTAATATTTCCAGCAAAATTTTCATATGAAAATTATTCCAAACTCATTGTAACATTATGAAGATTTTTTTTTAACAACATTATTTATTTTTTCCATACCTACTATTGATAACTAGCTGCTCTTGGTAACAGTTATTATTAGTTAAAGAAACAAATACATCTTAGAAATCGTTCTTCGATAATATTAATCCAAAACAAGGGAGGTAATTACAAAAGAAACAACTTACCTGGGGCTGAAAAACTTGAGTTCAATCTGACATTGCTTCTTAGAGTTAGTAAAAATTGGAGCCATAATAAGATGGGCAAAATGTAATACAATTTTGACATTATGTTTCATTTAAAAAATTCTACTCCAAATAACCTGGCACATTTGTCGGCAGTACCACCGGTGATAATCGACAACATGACGTCAACGGACATGGTGGTTCGCGAGGGCACGAACGTGACAATGGTGTGCCGTGCCACCGGCTATCCGGAGCCGTACGTCATGTGGCGCCGGGAGGACGGTCAGGAGTTCAACTGTAATGGCGAGTCAGGTAATTTCGGTGACGTAATTAGCCGCTTTATCTTTCCGTCCAAATATTTAAAAGCTGTGGAGTTTGTTAATGCGGTTCCGTTCAAAAGTCGTTGAAAACGGGACTGAGTAGTGGACGCATCAATGGTGATTGGGAACCGTAGGTCCAGAAGTTTATCTATGTTATGACTCATTTAATTATGATGACTCTCCTTGGGACGGTATTTTAAAGGGATTTCTTTGATAAATACAACATGAGGCCACCTGACTGTGATTCGCGGGTTTAAGAACGTGAAGATGGTGTGTACCTGCCGTCTATATACTATTAGATAAACTGTTTTCTCCGTCATTTTACAGACCCAACTTGAGTTTGACTTGACTTATTACCTTGATGCCGATGCCGTCACGTTCACGTTTTTTTAATATTACTCCTTAACTTCTTCGTCTTCTTCAGAAAAAGCTTTTTCTAAAATGGACAAGTTTATAGAAAAAAAATATTTTTTAAAACATTCTTAAATAATGATGGCTAAAAATAGTTTTCAAATCAAAGTATTAAGTTGTAGCTCATCAGTTAACTACTAAATACTAACCTCCAAAAATAGAGTTCAACTCATCCATTGATTAACTGGCAGTTCAAAGTAAGAGACACTTCTTAGAATGAGGATCAAACAAGCCTCTTTTTCGTCAAGTTAAAAGTCTATTATGTTCTTTTAAAAGGCAACACAAAAGGCAGTCGACACTGTTACAAAGGATATAGGTACTCTTATAAATATCCGGTCAAAACACTAGTTGGCGGCCTCTCATTATATTGACGCTTTCTCTTCGAAAACAAAAAAGATGAAAGAAAATCTTTAGGCCGAGAAATGGAGTGGAATGAACCCAGTAGTCGCTCTCATCGCTCCACTTCAAACAAACGATCCATCAAACAATAACACATTCGCATAACATTGAAATAATCACAACGTTATCATAATCAAAATTTAACTCGCTTTAATTAACAGGCAGTATGCATTCGTGTTCATGCGGTGACCACTGTCATCCTTTATCTATTATGCGTCCGAACATTGCCTGTTTACTTAATAAAAATATCACATTCTCTAGGATAGTTTTTTTTTTTAATTTACTACCCATCAAGTAATAAATACACTCACAATTTAAACAGGTTTTCTATAAATAGAGTGGTGTCGTCTCGCTCTACCTTTAGATACAAAAGGAATATCTAAAGGAGCTGAAGATAGAATACCAGATAAAGGGTTCGATATGATGCCTCCGACCGATGGTCCGTACAATAGCTATTAAATCGTACCCGCAACCATCGCATAACAGAAATATTTTCGCAACTGAATTAACAATAGAGTATCTAGTCGGAATAATTACAATACGCCCCTCCATAACTCACTTTTACTCTACTTAGGAAAACCTTACTGATTTTCCTACTTTAACTTCATTACTAAAAAATATAACCGTAGAATTCTACTCGGATCTTTTACTAAGATAATATTGTCTTTGAGCTACAGGCATGTGCCGTTCTAACGTATTGAATATATTATTATGTAGTCTCACCGCTGTTACTTCAAGAACATACAAGATGTAACATGGAACAAAACAGGACTGAGAAGTTTTTTAAAATATATTCCGAAAAAGGAGTTAGCTATTGACTGTACACCGTAGTTGCTCCACCGAGTCTCGTATTACATTTTCTTTCATATCCAGCGTAATCTTAATTCTAAAATTTCATAATACAGCTCGAGCTCAGAGCTGTGAGAAAACACGTCTATTATAAACTACACGTAATGTTAAACATGTTATGCACAAGAACATGGTATGAATGAAAGCTGTAACAAAGTAATACTTTCTTCTTAAGTATCTGATTCTTCGTTGCAAGTTTACAAGCAACTTGAAGATTGTTGTTTGTTTCCAGTGAACGTGGTAGACGGTGAAAACTTAACAATATCCAAAGTATCTCGACTTCACATGGGCGCGTACCTGTGCATCGCTTCTAACGGAGTCCCGCCATCGATCAGTAAGCGCGTCGTGCTTATGGTGCAGTGTAAGTACAACTTTATGTTTAGTGACGTCAGCTATTTGAAGACTCAAGTTATAGAGAGAGCTTCGTGATTATTTACGTAGCGAAAGGTTTATGAACTAAAAGTATTAATGGTAAAATGAATTATTTACTCATGCATTTAATTTTTAGACTTTTATGAACAAATCCTGGTGTTTAAATATTTGTAGCTTTATATGGTTTACCAGTTAACATGTGGAAACTGTGAAATCCGGTGTATTTATTTCGCTAATAAGAGTAAACAAACACTCGCATGGGTTTATGTTTTGGCTGAACCTCACGGAACGATTCGTAGCAATAAAAAATATTTGTGTGATCATAAAAAATCCACGATATCTGGCCTTTTTTTCGTATGGCGCAATTTGTAGAGCCGCTCAACGAGCAACAACTGTGACAAGTAAATAAATACTATATATTTTCGCTATAAATTTATATTTAGCAGCCTTCGTTACTCTTTATTAAACCTCTTTTTTATTACTAGTATATAAAACAAAATTTTAAAGAGCACACAGAATTCGTATTGAATGTTTTCTTTACAAAAAAGTAAGGAAAATACAATGTCTGAAAAGATGTACAAAAATCTCGCTCGTTATTCAAAAACATATTTAACATCGACACAATTATAGCAATGATTGTTAAGTTTAAGAACAAGAATTGCAGCACGAAAATAGAACTTGTCTAGTGGGTACCTACAGCACTACTACACTTTGATCTCATTAACCAACCTCAGAATAATTTCCTAGTTATTGTTCCGTTATTCTTCGAAGTTCCGAGTATTCTTAACTGACAGTTGAAAGTCGAAGAAGACATTCATTAACACATAAGCAAAGAAATACACAAAACTCACCTGTGCTTAAATTTATGTACGGAGAAAATCCTCTCCTTACCTTACGAGTTTCCTCTTTACACAAAAACTTTTTATTATGTCGGGTTTGAATATAGCAATAAAATACACAAGAAAGTCCGTTGAAAAGCTACGTCCCGTGTCCGTATATTTTTAGTAATAATATACTAAAAATCTTCTTTGAATTCTGTATTCTGAGTTTTATTTTATCATCAGAACCGCGTTTAAGAAATTTCATTACAGCGTGACTTCTATTTGAATATGTAAAGAATAAATCCACCAAACAAAATTTTAACTTAAGCTCTAACAAAATTAATATCTTAAGTCACTGCTTATTTAATTTAAATAATTCCAACTGAGATTTGTCCGGTAAGAAATACATTAATTCAAGAGATCTCGACGTAGACTCGGCCAACTGCACGGCATGGGGCTGTCTGCGATCCTGTAAGACAACTTTCACGAAACTTTATTCTCCGTTGTTCACGATCTATGAAGTACTATAAACAATACTCGGAATATGAATTTACGTAATAAGGTCTATTTAGTTGAGATTCTTTTGACTTGTTGAGCAAACAATGCGGACTTTCGATTCATATTCAAATGTACCGTAAAATGAAGTCGGACTTTTAAGCTAGTCATGATAGCATTCAAACTGTTTTTAGTGAGTTATGTTTCATGGAGAACAAAAATGCCAGTAAGAGTTCTTTTAATATTCTTAGATGCATACAAAGATTTGCTTTTGAATATTTTATATTTAAAATAACTCCAACGAAGTAAAAACAGTTATATTAGGTATTACAGTAACCTTACATATCTTCAGTATCAGTGTATATTGACGATATAACAACAAACAATAACAACCGAGGCTAAGCAACAGTTACTACGGTTTCTTGTAAATTTGTGTCCCTTTAGCCAATTGTAGGTATTTACAAACCTGAATCGCGAGTCCGATTTCCACTAAATAAGTTTTTTTGATAAACGTACTTATATGTTTGAAGTGACAACACAAAATACAACCATGTTTTGCTACTAACAACATTTGTCACAATAACGTTTACCGGTTCAGCTTGGCTAACAATTTGTGACGTAATTCAGACATCAATGCTTGCACAATGCGCCCGCAGCATCTGCGCCTCAAACATGACGTTACAATGTACTCTCAGCTCATTACGTTGATACGATATGATGAACTATGGCGTAACCTGATATGCCTTTTAATTATAATTCGCTTTGTACCGAGTTACGCATTCATACCGTACTGAATCAGAATTTCGTACAACAGGCGATTAGTTAATCGTTGAAAGTTTAATGCTGGTTTGGTAACCTTTTCCGTTTATGTAAGCGAAACCCTAAAAAAGATTTTACGTGCCATATCCAATGAGTAAAAACGAAACCCTATTTCTTAGGCTGTCTGTCCGTCTATCTCCCATCACCAGACTGTATCACAAGTACCGTAATAGCCAGTCATTGTAACGGTCATCAATAAACGAATTAAAAGATTTCTTGTTCTTTACTATTCAGTTGCACGAGACCCTCAGTGTCATGAGTCCGATGTCAACTTGATGGATTCAGTTTTTGACTGTGACCGAAGTTTTTGATAAATTGCTTTGTACGATTTAAAGCATATGTACCTATATTTTATGCAATTTATAGCACTTGTAAATAAATTAAAAAACCAATTGTCTTCTTTCAAAGAATCGATAGTTAAATAGTCTGATGTCAAGTTAGAACGTGGAAAATTCATTAAATGAAGGAAAGGTATGCAGCACATAATAGTCTGCTGAAGCAATCAAATAATGAAAACAAGTATCAAACTCAAATACACTTTACAAAACACGTTTTGTTTATTTAAGTAATTCAAGACAGTTCTAAAAATTATCTCTATCGTGGGTATCACTTCTTCATCTAAATGAAAGAATATGCCCGCACATTTGTCCCGGCCCGTTAACTCGGCCTCAAATTCTCCCTTCTTAAGTACGTGAGCATTTCGACGTCGTCGTTTTCTTTAGTCGGGAGTCAGCGTCGAGAAATATTATTTTTCTTCGGGGTGGGTGTCGTTAACGAATATTTACGAGGACACGAGCGTCTCCACCTGACGGCGGCGCCTTCCGCCGGATCGGACGTAATTGCGCCCAATTAGAGCATTATGCTGACGTGAATACGGTACGGACGCGGGACGCGGTAATGGCGATACTATCTGTTCTCTCGGCCTCGCCACCTCCGCACCGCTCGCCAGGACCCAATGAAACGCTTTTCTTTCCCCTAATTCACATTCCGTATCTCAGCGCGTTCGCAGTCCTCTCCATTTCTTACGAGATACGTGATATGCTCACGTAACTTTCACTCGATTAACCAACGAGACTTCCTTATGAATTCACTGTCAGTTTTCATTACATTTAGGTATTACCCGAGACAAATCTTTATGACAATATTATTCTTTATGGGCGTAGCTGGCTGCTTTCATTCATTCATGGTCCTTCGCAGCTGATATAATATATGCAGCACCGACATAACTACGTGATACGTCGTAATTGATGAGAGTAGGGAACCGTTTCGTCGCTAAGATATGTGATATGTATTACGTGCGTTCTTATATTATGTAAGAAATATAAAGACAAAGTTTTTGTGAATAGGCACATTTTTCATTCTTAGCCGTGCGTGAGTTAACTACGTACCGGTGCGTGCGTGGTACGTAGTTTGTCGCTATTGTTAGAGTTTACCAATAAAGTAACAAAATTCAGCAATATATAAACACCTCGAATATAAATGTTATGTTTTATACAAAAATAGAAACTGAAACGATGATGTTGCATTCTTTAGTTATATAGCGTGTTAGGGATAAATGTTAGGTATTTTTATTTATATTATATTGTTTTTATTTTATATTGTTAGGTATTTATAGATTCGATATAATATTTTTACTGAGCAAACTCAAAGAAAATCAATGGCCGCAAATATACTGTACAGTTATCTGCTATTATATAGCTACTGTCATAAACATAAACGTTATACTTGGTAAGCTTAGCAAACTACGTTTAACCTCTTAAACATCATTTTATCTTAAAAGCTTACCTTAAATTATAAACGTGAAATTATTAAGTCCGATCGTCGTTCACTTTGAACTCCTCGCAATCGCCTTAGCGCCAAGATATATACAACTTATACTTACAAAAGTATATCGAGATAAGTTTTCAATAATATTGATTCGCAAGTAATATTAGGAAAAAATTAAAAGCAGGTTTTATATGTTATGTTGGCACTAACATTCGAAGTTTAATATATATGTAAATGCACTTAAATTAATTTTATTTACACATGTATTTTTTTCATTTTTTTTATAATTATAATAATATGTGCGTATCTACAGGTAACCTTTTGAAACCGAGCTATAAAGTGTAACTAATACCTACACATCAGCTTTAACGAATTTTATTCATAAAAATGTCGTAAACATTTTCAACATAACTTCAAGATGCAAATTAAATATTACGAAAGTACCACGACGTAGCGCGCTATGTTTGCTTTTACGGAACGGACCTCCTTTCATTATTTTGTTATAATTTATACGTTTATATAACGAAATTTAATCTTGAGACGCTAATAAATAAACTTTAAATTAATTCGGGCTAAATTGCGTAATCTTTCTTTGTTTAGTTCCACCGATGTTGTCGATTCCAAACCAGCTGGAGGCTGCTTATATTGGGCAGGACGTGACTTTAGAATGCCATACGGAGGCTTACCCTTCGTCCATAAACTACTGGACGACTGACCGCGGCGACATGATAATATCAGGTAATAACACCGTACTACGCACACAGGGTTGTATAACAAAGTATTGTATGAAATAATTGCTCTTATACTGGTAATCTAGGACGATGTAGTTTGTCGTTGAAAAATTACCGCGACGAACATATGCTGCCAGCTAACCGTGGCGCCGCCGTGGTTAATTAAGTTCCTGGCGACCTTGGAACCTGAGCTGCCTAACACCAGACACTGTCAGCAGCCCAAATTAGAAACTATGTTAGAATAATGTACGATTATGTAATGCATGTAAATCAGCTATAAGTAAAAATTTATAATATAATACAATATGTTTTAACGTACAAAAATTAAGTATAAAATAAGTAGATATCTCTCAAAGAAAAAGTTGATTAAAAAATATTTTTATTATAAATATTTTTTATAGAAATTTATTTGACGGACTGAGTAGATTTTTTTTAATAAAAACCATAACAAATATTAATGGCTCTATTATTTCAACAGGAAACAAATACATCACATTACTTAGCGACGATAGTTATAGTCGGAAAATGAAATTGACTATACGGCGAGTGTCGTCAAGAGATTTTTCATCTTACCGCTGCGTCGCGAAGAACTCCCTCGGCGAGACGGATGGGCTTATCCGGCTTGACGGTACACTAGATTATTCCTATCCATACTAAATTACCTATGAAACGATGTATTCACCTAGTAATAGTGTAATAGTAACACATGTTGTTCTACCTTTTTGCCTCTTTAATTTGGCAATGGATGAAAAAAAGACTAATAGAATTAAAAAATTATGCGTTCCGATTTACGATTGAAAAATAGAAGGGCTCTTTGAAAAACATTGGGTTCTTCCTTATACTTTGTTTCGTAATTCATTAAAACGTCATTCAAATAACTATAAATTTTAATTTCTTTGACGTAATAATTGAAAATGTAATAATGTAAAATTTTGCAGAAATTCCTGCTCCTTCAACAACAAGCACTACGGACAACTATGTGCCTACATTCCCTCAGAGGAAAAAAGGTAATGGTTTATGAATTTCGTCCCATTTTTTTTTAATCATTTATGCAGTTGATTTCTGTTGTACTCGTATTACTGTAGTGGTAATCGGTTTTTGTTTCGTAGGTGATATGTATAATAATATAACTTTTTTAAGAAATGTGGCTTTAAACAAAATTTCAATCGGTCTTCTTTTCCGGTCACGTCACAGACGATCAGACCAAACCAGATCAAAACAAAAGTAAAATAAGGTAGTGCAAAAAAAAATGGGTTCAAAATGCGATTTCTCCTAGTATTAGTCCTACTACTATTATAAAGGCGAAAGTTTGTAAGTATGGATGTATGGATGTTTGTTACTCTTTCACGTAATAACTACTGAATGGATTTTAATGAAACTTTACCACAATATAGCTTATACATCAGAATAACACATAGGCTACAATTTTTGAGGTTTCTAATGTGAGGTCGTAAAAAAACACATTTTTTGCGCTTGCATTGCAAACGCTGACAGAATCCTACAAGATAGATAGAAGGCAGATAGATAGATAGAAGGCAGGTATCAATTATAACTTATATCTTCTAAAAACGCGGACGAAGTCGCGGGCAACAGCTAGTAATACATATTTTTTGCAACGTACCAGTTGACAACTTAGTTTACTCTACGATAGTTTATTTATCTATATAAACAACGACATTCTCGGCTTATACGTATAGTATTCATAATAATGAAAAGTGTAGTGTGTGCACAGCAGCACAACACACAGTGCCACATACTCATAGATCGCAGAATCACGGTAACTCCACGGAAGGGTCGATTGTGGATTTTGTATTTATTGGTTTTGCCGCCACGGCCCAATGCTTCCGTACAATTGGGTCGTTAGTAATATTATTGTGGGAAAAGCGATTTTGTTTGCGCTTTGACTTCCAACGTACCTTCTTATTGTTATAGATTTGGGTTTTCTTTTATACTCTTTATAGCGTCATATGTTTTGTTCACACTTGAAAGCCTACTTTCATAGCCCCTAGTAGCATGTAAGAAAATTTTACGACGCAATCATTTTCCGCATCGTTTTTGCTCTTGGGACATTTCTATCACATAAACCTTGTTTGTGTCAGGTAAACATAAAAATCGCTGGCGGGACAGTTCCGCCGAGAACAGAGTCATTGGAGACTACGAGGTAGAAGAGTGGAAAGACGTCGGTGAGTGTGATACCATACATTATTGAGCAGTTTAAAAGCTTTTTAGTGTTCGCCGCAGTACTCTGTCTCGGTAAAGTTGTCCACAACACGTAATTACAGCGAAAGAAAGGTCTTAATGAGTTCCCAACATACTTTACTATCGACATAATTTAATAGAACTAAAAATACTGTTTCTAAGTTCAGACATACATATTCGTGCTTTATATTTGAAACTTTATTGGTAATAGTATATTCGTATATATTTTTGTTAAATCCTTGTTTAGATTATGAGTCGACGCAGTCATCCCGCTCCAGCATCAGTCGTAGCATCTCACTCATCATTGCCGGCGGATGTCTGCTTGCCAGCTGACATACGGTGATCGGCAACACCTACATATCATAGTGCCAATAACACAACTGTGCTAAAAGAGATACGATATCAATAGCAGTGATAAACGTAAGATAGATGCTGTGTCGTAATAAGGTAAAAGCACCTATTACGGAGGTATTTCGCAACATTTGAAAGTAAGAAACAAAAATAAGCATTTGTAGGTATTTCTAAAGGTGGAAAAAAATTCTATCGCTAAAAGTGGAATTTATATTTTGTATTGCGGTTGAGACTATGATTCTGTTGATGATATTTCTTATTTAAAAAAAATATTTAAATAGTCTGGTCGATTTTCCCTAATACGGAGGTAAAAATTTGCTCTGATCCTATTACTGCGGTAGACGGCTCCTAATACGGAGGGTCAGAACTTATATTCATTAAAGTTCCGTACAAATAATATTTATTTAATAATATTAATGTGTTAGTAAAAGTTTTTCCTTTATTGAAAATTGATTTTATTAAATTGCGTAATCAAATTAATGGTGAATGTTTTTTTTCCATTTTGAGTAACTCTGACAATGACATCTAATGTGTATGGGACCCAACTACGGTTAGGCCTAACGGCTTATTGTGATGGCGTAACATAAAGCTACAGGAAACTGTATTCCCTTAAATTCAAATGGAAAATTGTTGAGAATCAATAGTATTCGAGGGATTAAATCACTTTCCCCGGCACCCGTAGTTCTACAAAACAACGTCTATAGATAAAACTGAAAAATAAGGTATAATTATACCAAGTTTCATCGAAATCGAACAGTTATTTTTCTCGTGATGCTTGAACATACAGACAGACAAAATAAATTTTAATCACATATTTGGGTTTGGTCACTCGCTGCTGTTTATTTTTTCAATATTTTCAGTGTACAGAATTGACCCTTCTACAGATTTATTAAATTTATAGATAAATGAATAGAACCGTAATAGGAGATCTTAGAACCCTACACGGAGTTACCTGGAAATAATTACCGCCGTAATAGGAAAACTACTCATGTTTTCGATAATCCTAATTCTGACCCATAAATATTTCGATAAACAAAAGAGTAAAAATGCCTAATCAAACATTAACAGTTTTTTGGCTCAGATTTGTAAAACTCAAGTCAAAATTTATACAAAATAAATGTTTTGTGATAAATCAAAATACACCTTCCCATTTTTGCCTCTTCTAAGAGACTAACATTTTTTGCTCGACAGTTTTCATATTTAACTAGATTTCCAATTAAGAACACATACCACAGAATATGGTTTCTAAGTTATGTGATTAATAATTATTTCAACTAAACTTGAAACTAATTGAATAAGCTAATCAATTGAAAGTTATAAACAATTAAACATGACCAGTACTTTTCCTATTTCGGAGTCATACCACCGTATTAGGATTAATTTTCAAAATATGTATCGTATTACGGCGGTATTTTATTTTTAAATTTTTTGGTAAAAAATGACTTACAAATATAAAATAACCTATTTAAATAATGAGTGTAATAATAAGAAAATGCTATAAATAACAAAAGAACAAACTCGAACGGCATCTTAATACGAAAAACTTAGTTTCTAAATATTTGTGTACTTACTTTTGTTGTTCCGTGTTTGTATGGAAACACCTCTCACGTCGATTACGTTACAAACACTGATTGATTTTGTTGTGTTGTCTATGTGCTATAATTGCAAATGTCAGTTAAGTCATAAAGTAAAAGATTTAGAATAAATAGTTTCGGTTTTCGTCTACCTACACTGGATAAAACGCGAAAATAGAAATACCACCGTAATAGGAAGCGATTTTGACTACCGCCGTATTAGGAGCCTTTACCTTATTATAGTTTTATTGCAGTTTATCATAAGTTTGAAAACATGTTAATCACATCGAAGAACTCATTTTATTTTTAACAAACATTTACGTGTAAGTATATTTTTATGGAAATGTAGTATCTATCTGATAGAAATTGTAAATATTTTCAATATTAATGAAAGACTGATAGGATTGTACGTTACATGTGCCATATCTAATCGCATAACAGTTATGTTTAATTTTAAGAGTGAAATCAGATGTTGGCTTAAAGTTTTAATCCCGTAAATAAAAAAAAAGCTGTAGGATAATTTAAGAAAACCACTTTATTTCTTTATTTTATTTCGAATAAGGAACAAGTGTTCTGAACGATTGTTGGATACAACGTTCCTTTTAAATGGCTTAAACACTTAAGTGTAGCGTTCGATATCGATGTGGGCCGCGGCGCTACGTGCCGTGTCACCTACATAGGCATTAGGACATCGCCGTACCTACCAATAACAAAAATAAGGCACACACTATACACAACAATTAAATAAAACCTCTTTTATTTGTAAAATAGGTTAGTAGCGAACCTCGTGAATAACAGTTCACTGTCTCAAATCTTCGTAGGAACTTTCGTAAATAATGTCAATTTGTCGAAACGAATAGTTCTTTTTTTTAAACATGTTACATTATAAGCTAGTCAATGTGATAACTTTGTAAACGTAGTCTGTACTTAGTATTATTTCAGGCAAACCTTGCGATATTTGATACGATGTTACTAAGTAAAGCAATGTTGCAAACAAATTGACCTACAATCGTATTGATTTCGTCCTTCTCTACAAGTACTAGTAGTATAACTCATTGATCCATTATATTATAGCTATTTTGAGTCCGTTAAACAATTAATGTTCACAGTTTTTCATACTTAAACGACTGTGTTCAGAAATCTGTTCTCAACAAATATCTTAGGTGTTCCTTCAAAAGCTTTATAAGATCGATGAATTAAAAGTTATGAGAAAAATACCTGTTACCACTTTTGTTATTTGTTTCTTGCTTATACGTTTTGTAAATAAATTCATCACTTCTGCAATAAAGACAATATGGCGTGCTTTGTAATGTAAATAAATAGCTATGTAATATTTCAACGTACTCTGAAGCTTGCGTTACATATAGTTATATACATCTATAGTTCCTTGATTATTGTTTTTGCCATTTCCAGGATTGTTATATAAAGTAAAGAACAAAATTAAATTTTTATTTTCACACTTTATGTAGATTTGTAATAAGACCTGTAATGAATAGCTATGAAACATACGATCTACTTACATATCTTGGAAGTGGTATATTTCCCGTTGAAACATTTGTATAGTGACCGTTGCAGTTAGCTGTTTATGTAAAGTTATATAATAAATGAAAAATTCTTAAAAATATATGCGTGTGATTTGTAAACGACTTGATGCCAATCCTATAATGTACTTTGATCAAAGTTAAAATAAATAGTATTTTCTAACAATTAAAACACACAACCAACTTCAAACAAAAGCTTCTGAGACAATGTTGCTGAAATTATTAGTTTAAATTTATGGGAACAAATGATAGCTATTCCACGTTTAATGAAAATTTAATCGACAAAATCGGTTCGTCCAGTACGACGATCTGAGGTAACAAACATTTTAAAAATGGAGTAAAATTGAGAAGCTTATTTTTTTCGTCGGTGCCAATAATTATAATTCGACTTTTAGCTAAATATTTGTGAAATAATTTTAACATATTTGGTCCAGAGCAAAAGACGCAACAATAAAATGACCATAGTTAAAACCTACGGCACCTACGCAAATAATGCTATCACCACGACACTACAAAATGTTAAACGTAGTCGGCCAACAAAGGCTCATTGTTTACAGAAATATTACAGCTCCACTCGGGCTTATTTTGCATAAAATAATGGGCGCGGAAACGGTACCTGGGTACCTGGGTAGCCGGGTAGCTGGTAACTAGGCACCCCGCGGCCGGCACAGACACTTTAATGCACTTACTGCCAAGAGTCACGGCTAACTGACGAGCGTGAATATAGCTTTACCAGTTTCGAAATTCGTGAGAGCAATGTCTATTCAAAACTCGGTCGACTGACGTACGGAGAGCGTGGACTCTGAGCTCGTTTGCGTGAACACACGTCCAGATTTTTTTGACCTTTTTCTTTAGTAGAGCTGACTTTATGTGCCAGTTTATTCATTAACTCTTCTCGAATAATAATTTGTGTAGCCTCAGTTTTTTTCAGGTCGTCATTATTTTTAAACGTAGGCTTTGAACATTTAGTCTACCTGAATACGTAGAGGCAGTTAAAAAAACTATGAGTGTTTGATTGAGATTAAACAAAGTATGTAGAAGAACAATTGAAGTTAGAACTTCAATAAGCCAAATGATATATTTTTATGATATTCTTTTAATAAGACCGCATTCGACTTGAAAGTAAAACGTTTCAATGATATGAACAATTCAGAGGTTACGACCGCCCCCATGATGGTATATCGATTTTATGCAAAATGCAACAAAGTTCCTCGCTACCAACAGTCTGCGCTATATTAGCCATAAACCGCGCTTATTTTGCCAACACTGCTCGCTTTATTATTATAAAATAAGCCATCAATTTATCGTACCTACTTATCAGGCCATCGTTGTAAATTGGTGTTGTGAAACTGCGGGCACCGGACGACCCATCTACATAATATTTTCCCAGGTTTTACGTTTCAACTTATTAATAATGTCTCACAACACATATAAAATCAATAAGCCTTGAATAAAAGCAGTATGGACTAGTTTATCAGTTTACCGATTCCTTAATAACAAGGTTTTATATATAAAGAGATAATAGAACCATTTATCGCCTAATTGGTTTTTGATAGCAGTAAATGTCACTTCAAAACATTAAGGGGGATCGATGACTTAATATGCCCGCGGCGCAATGGAAGACGAGCACAGCCACTTACAGTTCTACTTACTAGTAGGTATTCTTACTCACAATCATCGATTCAACTATATAGAGACGTTACAATGGTATTACTGCTCCAATTGACGCTTCATGTCCTACCTACTTTACCTTTATATTTACCTATACATGTAATTTAATTTAATATAGTTTAAAACGTAAATATTAGAAATGGTCATTTTTGTTCAGCCAGGTATGTAAAAAGTGTATTATGTGTTATTTGGTGTCATGTCGCTTCTTCTAAGTACGTCGAATAAACAGGTCATACATCAAGTCTTGTTAAAGGTAACAATCAAGATACCACAGAGCCTCCGACCGGCTACACTTGACATAAAAAAACGTCACACGGCGGCGGTTCAATCAAGCAACAAACATTTCGTTTTTATTGCCGATATCCTCGTATAAAGAAAAGTATAAAAATAATAAGGAGTCGTGAGGGAAAATAAAATATAATAATAGCGCGCCGTCAAAGTCATTGTCCAACGGCTTGAAAGGATTTAGGGTGTGTTTTAGGATTATTATACATAAGTATACGACGTTTGAAAAGGGTATGCGGTCAATTTTGTACGATTTGAATTTCATGTTGCCTTCAGCGTTCCAATCATAAAGTACGATATCGATGACAGATACAATTTTGTTTACAAGGATTTATCTGGTTCGGTTCTGTCGCTGAGCAATATTGGTACGTTTATTGTATCACGGTCGACAGTATTTGACACCGCTGCAGCGCTGTGATATCTGTTACTCTGCGTAATGACAATAAAAGTGTTTGCTTTCGCGATAATCTCGAAAGATCCGAAATGTAACGAAAAATATTGTGGAAATAATCCCTGAGAGTTTAACAAAAAGTGTAATTACAAAGAGGTTTTTTGTACTCAGCGCTAAAAGTATACAAGAACGAACACTTTAATAACGATTATAGCGACGCCGAATACTTATAAACACATAATTAAATAACTTATCGGTCGAAATAGGTACCATTATACATCATTACTTAATCTTGGTGTCGTGTCGCCAAACTATTTGGCCAATTTTCGCCACATAATCGACCCGTCTTGGCCGAAAATGTCCTGTTTAGTCCCATCAGGGTCACGCAAATACTTTCATAGTAACCTTCGTTCCTGGAATGAGTTTCGTAATACGGACGTAACAAGTCGAACCAACATTATACAATTTGGTATCCCATTTCACGACTCAAGGTTTCAGATGACAAGATGACGAGCGCCGACGTTTTGATTAATCCAATTATTAGTCGTAGTACAATTACAATTATAAATTAGGAACATCTTTGATGAAATAAGATAGAATTGTCATTTATCAACTGTTAATTAACTATTAACGCAACACAAGAACATTGTGACCAGATATTTGGAGTACCAAAAAAAACTTTAATTTTAACCCCCAATGCTA
The DNA here is from genome assembly GCF_003590095.1 of Trichoplusia ni. Lineage (NCBI taxonomy): Eukaryota > Metazoa > Arthropoda > Insecta > Lepidoptera > Noctuidae > Trichoplusia > Trichoplusia ni. The sequence goes on from NC_039485.1 coordinate 7,084,611, forward strand.
AAAGAGGGTTGTTGGTTTAAAGTGTCTGTCTGTCGGTGGTATTATAGTCCCCGAACGGATTGAGCGATTGTTTTGTATTAACGGTGAATTATTTGCAAAACTTGTGGAGTTTTACTTCGCGGAAAAATAACCGAATATCTGCGAATATACTCAAGTGTGAACTCAAATGAAAACGCACTGAAATTTTCCTTTTTGTTGAAAAGATATCAGATCTCATGTAGATTCAAGCTTCTGAATCTTCACGGTTTAACTCTATCGACCCTAACTTAACAAATTCTACACGTCAGTAACACTGTGTGACTAGGCTGTTTCGTTACTCAATTCGGAAACTAAAATTCGCATCACCTCCACAAATTATATTTTAATTATAAGTAATTTTCTTTTCGAAAATAGTGTATGAAAAATTCGAGTATTTAACAGGGAATTCCCATTAAAATATGTTTCTAAATACGTCTTCTCAGGTAACATTAAAAGACAAAATGCAGGATTAAAATTTCTTCTTTTGTATTTCGATATAATTTACGAAGCAACGCATTACGTTTCCCTCGGTTTCTATCAGAAAAAAATTGTTTTCGTGCCCATCACATTAACGATGAAAGCAACTACAACATTTTTAAAACTTCCCAGTCCACCATTAAAATAATAACTTCCCCTCTGTTGTGCTTTTCTGTAACGACTCAGGCATAAATATTACAACTTTGCATTTCATTTGGTTTCATATTTTAACACTTCTCGTTAAAGGATGCTAAAGTATGTATCTCTGTATTGAATGCATAAAAGAATGTCGCTTGGAACAACGCTTGTGGTGTTATTAAAAGTAATAATAAATGATGTGGTTTATCTTACGTACTATAGTGAAGTATTATTACGATTTTTATGTAATAGAGTTTTTTGATACATTCTGTTATGTACTTTACACTATGTACTTTAATACTAAAATCAAACAAATTCACGTTCAAGAACATAATTGTCACCAATACTCGTTTTAAATGTGATATTCTGATACGACATATAAAATACAGAAAGTAATTTAACTGTCACAAATAAGAGCCCGTTACAGAATCAAGTAGTGTCACAAGAGTTCTTAAATTTATACACAAACTCAAACAACTCTTAATAGTCATTCGTTCTTCAAAGCCACAGAAGTTCAACGCAAACTTAAACAAAAATTAATCAGATGGAAAATTGAACGACGTTACATCACATCATGAAGATAAACCACTGAAACATGAGCCCAAGTTTGCGTAAACCGAGTTGCACAAAGCGAGCAAGTCAACATTATCGTTAATAAGATGGTAGTTGAGAGTGAGCTCGGGTTTCTCGAAACTCGCCGGTCGGCGGTCGCGGCGACTCGCAGCCACTCGCGGCTTCGCAAAGATGCCGTGAGCTTTTGCTTTTATTTTTCATTTGCCAATTTCCAGAGACTCACTGAGGACCAACAAGAGTAATAGGAACTCTCGAGCGCGGCGAGCCTGCTGTTATGGACGACTGTACGCGCACCTTTACACAGTAACTCTATATGAAAGCTAGGGAAATGGAGAATTCATTGATATATGAGCAGTTTGAGTTTTGTTAGTCTTGTTAAGTTCGTAAATTGTGAGTCGTTGAAAGGAATAGAAACTTATTTATAGCTGTAATAAAAATAAAAAGGTGAATAAAGAGAGGTCGCCGAAAACGCCGCTTTCGAAAAGCAACACATCGAGATAGCTTAAAAAAAATTCAAGCTCTCGGTGCAGAATGTTGGTTCGAATCACGTTGTACTGCCAATGTCTTTTTTAGGCCACATAAAAAGCCTTAATGCACCCGGCATTAAGCCCTTATGACACCAGGTTAAAAATTCACCACACGAAATGAAGAATAGAGTGAATATCAATTATATATTCAAATATTAGGTACATGAGAAAATAAGATTATATCAACATAGCTCCTAAAGTATTAAAAACAGAATATTTTTCTTAGACAATAACCATACTTTTCAACCTAATAACTAGTCATTACATAAAGCTCGAAACCAACGCTAAGTCTACGATAAATTACACAAAATGGCTCAATGCGGAGTGTCTTGTACTGAAGACTTGAGACCCGATCCCAGTGACTGAAACAAATATTTGGCCGAATGATAAACGTTCTGAATTTAAATGTTCCTACAGGCTTTAGGTTGAAAACGAGACATAAACTTAGTACATAAATCGAGATTTTGGAGTTGATAATTTCAATAAGATTTTACAAGTGGTCTAGTTCTGTTATGGATTAACAATCATCAAGAAACTATGCTAGTAGAGGATGGATGCAGTGACGATCGTGTGCTGAACAGCAAACCGTGATAAAAAAAGAATTAAAGCCACGTCCTACGATAAAACATGGCTTCAGTGTCGCCTAAATCAGCTTGGTGCCAAAATTTATAAAATCATTTGGACTAAAGCGCATAGTAAATAACACAATAAGACAAATAACAATTTGCTGCCTAAATCTGATCTTTATTGGTAAAACAACCAAACATCAATCTACTGCCAGAATAGACCAGCAAAGCTAGCAAATATTAATGGAACATGTAGACGGACGGTAACGTTCAGAGGCTTACTGCGAGCTCTTAGCTTAAGACTATAGCAGTTGTTGGAGCAGGATGGCGCATTACACAGTGTAGAATACCATCTCGCTTCACGACTGCAACAGGAGTCAGTGGCAGGTCTAAACTGTTTGTAACACCTTGAGAATGGAAACAAGCGTTATTTATCACTTGAAACACGATTTGATTGTGTGAGTGGATGTCGTATGCCAGCATGCAGTTGACATGTTACAATTCAAAATAAGTTTACGTTTAGTTTTGAATGTGGTGTTCTAAACTATCAAAGTACTGAATATATTATATTGTTCTGTTAAGCTAAACAATCAACCTGTGCGACATGTCAAAGGTTTGATCCCCGCGTAGGACAAGCGTTGTGTCACGTCTGCGTTTTCGGAACTCCCCGTGACAAAAAGAATAAAATCCTTGCTGAGGCAGTAATTAAAAAAAACTTCTTCTGGACAATGTGCTACGGGTTCGACACCTAAGACAATATTTTTAAAAATGCCTGAATTTTAGGATTGTGGAAAACCAACCTCAAAAATAAAACCTGTTTCTAGAAACGTGTTTGGTTTATCTGAAATATAGACAGTGATAAGCAAGAAAGGCGTCAGTAGTCTCATTATAGTACGAAAGGCTATATCAGGTGTCACATTTTGAGCTCTGAATTAACAAAACGTTGATGAATGTCCATAGCACAAAATTATACCGTCGCAGGTTAACATTGTTTCAGTGTTCTGATAATAATGACATGATTTTGACTGACCCTTACACATCTACGATATTAGTGACAAATATTCTGAAAAAAACCTTTGCTTTTTCGAAGAATGTCTAGAATGTAAGACCTAAAAGTAACTCGTGATTCTTTACAAGACTTCTCGCCTCAGCCTATCGCCTTAAACCAATATTTATTCCGCCGCTAAAGCCACTAAGCAACAATTTCAACTCAAGAACCCTAACTAAAGCTCGAAAGAATTATAGGTTCCCATTTTTTTACTCCAACAACTAAGTGGATACCTAATAAAAATGTTATTAATCATATCTTACACAATTTAGTAAACGAGGGCAACGTAATTGCTAGCAAATGACAGAATCTCTGCAAAGGTAGTGCGGCCGGGACCATTAATACTTGTTAAGTGGGAACATAAAAGGAATCATTCCCGTCTTTACGGAAAAATTATGCATTCACCTAATATTCTACGATGTTCGCAGGATGCAGCAATTACACAGACTCGGGAAAGGCTTAACCACTATAAATAGGTATTATCAGGCGTTTTTGCGTCTGAATAAATAAAATCGTTTTAAGTAACAGATGTTGGAAAGTATAAAGATGAAGGTACATAGTAACATTCATCTCAGTTAAACTTTAATATATTTTTCTTTTGATAAACTTTAAGGCTTTCCTTATTAAGACAATTTTGATAAGTCTACCAATCGCCGTTTCTCTTTAAAATTTGAAGATTTTTATTTTCAAGATAATATTAACCTTTTTTTTTTAAATATTATGAAAAAGTTGCATAAGGCGAGTATAGTGGCAAATTAAGAGTCGTTTGTTAAAAACATTATACTTGATATTTTAGTAGCTATTAAAACATTATTCAAATTGTTCAATGTTCATACAACACTATTTGAACAGTATAATGTGGTTCTTTAACGCAACAGTCTACGACAACCTCTTAAAGAAACATTATCGTAATTGTGAAAGAGAGACTACGCTAGCGCTGCGTAGCGCTACGCCGCGCTACGAAGTGTAGTGCTGTCACGCTTCCACATTACCAATAAGGCTGCTTTAAGTAGTGGTAGGCCCTCTGATTGCATGCCTCGTGACATTAACTCGGTCTTGTACTTGTATGAATATTTATGTGAGTTAGAATGTTTATTCAAAGTTATTCGAACCACTATAGGCAGATAACCCTTCCAACACATTGCTAAAATTTGAAATAACAATGTAAGGGATCCCATTATACACTACGTATAGATAATGTAGGACTATTCACCACACATACTCGTTTAATAGCATACTAAATAAACCTAATCGTTCACCCAAATAACTTCCAATCCCAAAGTAATTTTAAGTTAACGCCGATACTATTTATCAAGTGTACAAAAATAAGAACACAAATACCTAAGCAGTTTACTCTGGTAATACAATTTAATAAAAGGATAAAAGGAATATTATTCTTATACTTTGCTTCAAGGAAAATAAAATCACAATTTCTCGAAATCGCTACCTAGGTCGGATATATTGTTAACAGCGCCATAAAAACTGGAGACAATATTTTTTCGTACCGTTCCTCATATAAAACGGTGTTTTAATAAAAGCGGATCACAGCTCTCAGGCAGAATATTGTCGCGGATATTTCAATATTGGTGGGATTAGCAGCCTATTTAAACATCACTTTCAATGCTCTGCAGCGTCATATCAAAATACAATATCATTCAAAGCAATCCGCGATAATATTTACTGAACCATTTTAATTCTCTACGCCACGGTGCCATACTGATTCGTATTTTCTAGCTTATATTTACCATGCAGTCTGCATAGAGACGATCATAGCTATATAAATAGCTGAATATTCAGACTGTTTACTAATATTTTTAATAAGAACAAACTAGTTGAGACTAAAAAAAGTATTCGCGATATTTGCAACGTGCTTTCAAAGTTTTTTTTTTCATATTTACCGCAGCCAGATTATTTACGGTCTAGAGTTGGAGTTATGACCAAAATATATAAAAATTGAGAGAGGCGTACTCGATACATAATTTTATATCCTAAAAACTTGGATTTATTACGTCCAAAAAAAACGAAATATTAAAATGGTTAATACAAACCGTTTTTTTGTTTTTGTGTAAAATTTTATAAACATGGCGGAATATATTCTTGAAAACGCTGCGCTGTTTTACGATGAAGCGCTGTAATCCTGCCGATGACGGCTATGCATAAATTGGTTCGTCCGTCTCGAACCAGCTCCAACCATTTATCAAGTCGGTGGCTGTTTCATAAACCGTCTATCGCATTGTTATCACGTCACACGACATTTATAGTTACTGTTCGGTCCCGGATCGCCCTGATTAAATAATCAATGATTAAAGGGCTAAGCACTGGGATTTCTTATTCATAATATATTCGAATTCGAAGACCCCTCGTCTCGAGTCAACACGACTCTAGTCGCAATACAGTATTTATACAATAGATAAGCATGTCAACGACGAAGTGAGACCGTTGTTATTTGCTATCTCTCTTAACTAGGGTAGTTTGAGATTTGGCTAATTCCCTAACACCAAAGTTTCGAACTGTTACTTGATAGATCGCTACATTTTCTTAACATTTGCTAAGACATGGTTATGTAATCTCGATGTTATACTATTATATAGTTAACGTAATAATTATTGGGTTCAACAGTTGTAACTTTCGAAGAGTGAGCTACATACTTATTTGTCTTATTTAAACTGGCATAGAAGAGATAAATTAATTAGTTGTCTAGTATTTTTTTCCTCAAACCTCTATTTGACGATTTATAAATGGCCCCTGAAATGATGCAATAGCGTATATATCGAATGAAATGAATATTAGAAAACATTCCAATTTCTATTTACTCGTTACACGGCGCAATACAACTCTAATATTTAAAAGGAACAATCAAACAACAAGGCTGCAAATTAAAATATAATAAAGTTAAATAATAAATCCCCACACCGAGCATATTAATTCGTAACCTTTGAAAACCAAGCCGTTTCTTTACATTACAACGGTAGAGTCATAGTTGATATTTATATTCACGATGCTCCTAACCACACGGTGTACCAAAATGAATGAATAAACAAGTAAGGAGGTCCGAACACCCCCCTCTCCGTCCCTCTCTAACTTCATTAATCAACAGCGGGCCCATTCCATAAAGTGACATTTTCATTGTTGCGCGCCCCCCAAAAGTTCGTATTTACTCATTTTGTGTTCATAATATGAGATGAGGCGAAGCTTTACTCATGCAAGTCCAATAACACAGCCGCAAATTTTATGACTTTTCCAAGAATATACATATTCATGTTGTATGAAATCTGTGCTGTTCATTAACTTTTCATCGATTTTACAAAAATGCCTTTTTACATATTCGCTTATAGATACAGATACACAAGTTGTATTACACAATGTTTTCAAACTTTTAAGCTTTTGGGTAAAAGGTTTAAATTATGGTTTGCTAAATGGTTCTAACATTCCATAAACAGAACAACTTTTCTGCTACTTAATGACTATTTTGCTAGACTAAAACAACTACATTTATTATGTAGACGATTGCTTACATTTACGTTGACTATCAATATAAAAATCCCATATAAATGATATTAATTAAACATTCAAACGTTACGTCTCTAAGGCGTTTATTATTCCTTTCATATTTTAACATCTTTTAGAGAACGAAACAGATACTTTGAATAAGATGTTCTATAATTATAATGAACTGAAGTTATAACAAAAGAGTTTCGTTACAACAACAACAGTTATAATATCAAAACATCATTCAAACAAGTTCATTATTATATTATATTGGCATTCACGTCAATTCCCGCTAATGAATACCTCCTGACAGTCAGTAATGTGAGCCTTTGGCAGCCGAATTGGACTCCGGTTAATCCGATAACACGTAAAACATAGTTGTCTGCATCGCAAAGGTGCATTTGAGTAGGTAACCAAAGCATAAAATAATCGTACTAAATTCTTGGAATTTGGAACATCGCTTCAAATGGTCACACAGCACGTGCTTTCCAATTCATACTCAATACCACTACTTTTAAGCCTGAAAATGCAATGGACTCGTTCAGTGCGGGCATAAAATTCGTATGGCTAATCGTAGCCTCACCCAGATTGCCCACGTACTCTTTGATTCAGAAAAATATTCTGTTTTCCACGATTTTCTAGTTGGAATCCTGACTACCGTTATTTATAGATAAATCGCGATCCAATAATTTGTGAAACTCGGTGTATTTACCCCTTTATAGCAAAATACTAAAAATATCTCAAAATCAGCTTCAACTACTTTCTTAAAGCTACTCATTACTGTGAACAAACATTATTTCCTCAAAACAGTGACACGTAATACGGAAATTTTCAAAGGAAATATCGTTTAAGTATACTAAGAAAAGCCATACATAAGTATTAAATTATTATTTTCGTATTGTAAATATTCGTATAAGAATTCCATACGAGGAAACGATGAATCTAATGTGTCTCTTACATTACAAGGGTGTTTGTGACAATAAGGAACCAGTTTGTGTTGTGAATACATCAATACGGGGATGTCGAAAGCCTTCAATGCTTTATTTATGCTTCACAAGTGACGGCGACAAGAATGTGGCGCGTGATTGATGTAACAGCCAGAACAAGGATACATCAAATCTTTTTTGTATAGCGAAATTGCGTATTCCTTTTTTCCTTAGTAAGGGTAAGCGATAGGTAAGGTTTCGGTTTGTCTGCGTCAATATAATAGTAAATTGACCTGAATAAGGAGCTTTTCTAAAGTGTGTCACATCACGTTATCGCTTGACGCCTTATTGTGTGGTGCGGTGAACATACGTTGCTTCGACACAGCTTTACCTAGTTAGCGCTAAAACAAGACCTAGGTGGAAAAATATAGGAAAAAAAATCCGAGCAACGAAACGTAAGCCGTAAACGTAAACAAAAGTCTAAGCACATAATAGGACCTAAACAAATGAACTGAATAAAACATTTTTAAAATTATAACTAAAAAGTAATTCTGTATGACAACAAACACAGGTTTAGTCTAGAAAACAATGTGAACATAAAAATTCTTCCGTACCCATTTCATTTGCAGCCCAAGGCACAGGAAGCGAAATGCACCATTCCATTTTCTCGACGTAACTACGTTGCACGCTTCGAACAATGAAATGCTTTTAAAACACGAAACAACCTGATTCAAATATATAAAAGTAATTTATAGCATGAGGAACAAAAAGTCAAGACAACATGGAATAACATAAGTACAGTTTTTATTCGTATCAAACAATGTAGCGCCGTATTCGCTAATGTTGGGCTGAATGTACTTGTCCGTATCAATTACGTGTCAAGAGAAAACTGGGGCGAAGACATTTGGGGAACAGGTATTTAACTAATCTTTGATGTCGTTGCACAGTACTGAGAATCACCGGGAGCCATTATAACCTGTATAATACATATATTTATAGAAACTTAGATGGCGTTTTTTTTTTTAAAGTTGATTAAAACAAACCCTATGCTACTTGTAATCCCTCTAAGAACAAGCAAAGTTTCATATCGATCGGTTAAGTATTTCTCGAGTGTGATTGTGAGTTAAATGGAGCCCACTAAGGTTCTGCTATCTGTCAGTTCATCTGTCACCAGGCAATATCCAAACATGTACATGATATGATAGATCTGTACCTGATTACAAATAAAGAATTATGATTATGATTATGATTATGATTATGATTATGATTTTTTTCATGTTCTGTTGCTACTAAAATAATAACAAATAAAATTGATTTAGTAGCGCAACTAAATGAATAAATCATTCGAATATAGGAATCATTTACCTTTTTTGGTCTCCAGTCTATTTTGATGGAATCCTCAGTGTCTGGATATCCACTCACACTTGAAAGGTTTTTATTATACTTCACCTAGCTTTCAAATGCAAGCGACTTTTTTTATTATCCCTATAGACATCAGTCATTATTTTATTCTGACGTAACATAAAACCTTTCTACTTCAGCATTGTCATGTACAATTTCAAAAGCTTAAGCAAAAGTAGATAGTACAAATAAAATGTGTTAGGAACAAAAACATCACCTCGGCGTAGATAAGTGCTTTCACGTGTCGTTTACGTGGTACAAATAAATCCTTTAGATGTGCTTTCAAATCAAACAAACACGATGCCTAAACAGAGTGATCTGGGGGCCTACTACCTCTTAAAGTAATATTACGGCAGCTTGAAAGAGCGAGATGGAATACCACGCGGCGTATAGCGGCATCTGTATCACAAAGGTGTTAATTAAATTAAGGAGTTGATGGTAGGCCCCTGTGCTACATGCAGGGAACATTTACTAACATTAAATATAAATAGCAAACTGCTAACTTGTTCTCGGGGCGTGCATTCGTATGACAGACACGGGATTTGTCCTTTTTCATTTGTTTACCACATTTAAAGAGTTTAGCTTAGGTGCAGTTGTAACACTTTTGTAACTTCAAATTACGGTATATCAACAATGTTATAATTCGTTTGGAGAATTGTAAAAACGCGTTTGAAAGGCTGAGTATTCTTTATGTGAAAAAGTGAATTAGTTACATTTTGGATGTAAAATGTTCAAACAAAGTAGCTTGAACATATTTCTCTTTATTTTCAGCTTAAATAAATGAAAGCGTGTTATAAGAAATATTTTACATAGTAAAACGAAGATAAAAGCAGTTAAAATGATGTTAGATTAATATTAACAAGTTACTTGTAAAGCATATACGATGCTATTAAATTGTAACAAAATAAAGCTTACAAGAACCTTTTATTTATATGGGTTTTCATGGTATTATTTTCTTAACCAACGCAATTCCTGGAAATCAATGAATAATTATTTTTTGTACATATACATCAGCTGTATATTTTTCATATTATTATAGAAACAAAAATAAATATAAAATTAATGGTGACTACTTTTTCCAACTCACTAAATAGAAACAAAACCAATTTCAAATCATTTTCGGGGCTTTTGACTGTAACATCGTAGAAATTCTCAGAAACTATGGTTTTGAGACGAACCGTGTAAATCCCAAATTCATTTCTAAGAACTGCTTAGTTTCCCATTTCGACGGAGAGTAAACAAAAGAAGTATGATATTAGATATAGCGCAGTAGTAATTACAAACTAGCAGCATCAAAGAAAAGTATAATAAGACACCTGGTTCGGTTTGGTGGAAACAAGAAAAGACGATTTGATAAATATCTACAAACTTTGTTGTACCGTATTCGCAACGGGGCTTTTAGAAATGTAGGAACACAATTTGAGCGCTCGCTTTTCTCGCCCGCAGCTCTCCCGATGCATATATTTTATCTATTCCGATATAGCTTGGATAGGTACTGTAACGATGTAAAACTTCTACTATGCGTCATGACCGATTTATGTTTATTTTCTTTTCAAGTTTTTTGCCATTTTATCGGAAGTGTGTCATTTTGAATGTTCAATGCATTTGCTGGAATAAGGTTTCCCAGTTTGTGTATGTTTGTATAAATTGTTAGAACAAAATCAATACGCTATAATTAGTTTTTTTGGTTTGCAGCTACGTTGGCGTGATCTGATTTTTTACTTATCTCAAGGGAGCCCTAATTTTTATCCGTTAGAAATTAGGGTTTCCCCCAGAGACGTTTCCGACTTTTTACCGCCTTCGTTTCCTATCAGTGTAAATGTTGTTTTTCCTTAAAACTAAATAGAACACATGTTTGCGTTAAAAGTTTGAACGAAAATCCAAAAATAATTTTACGGGCAAAACAGTAAAGGATAATATCAACCAGTACGTTGATACTGCTCTGGGCACTAAGCGTTCCCATTAAGTTTAAATTTGTATTTAAATTATTCAACTCAAAGACACTAAAGAACAAATTAACTAACCATGTTTGAATTTTCTTGAAGCTTGTTACGAGTATTTTACCCTTAAAATATCTGTGCTCGGCAACAATAAAATCTTATTGTAATTCATAGATGCGAAAATAATTAAGTCGAAAGCGGCACAGGCTCCGACGGGATCCCGACAGTAAATTAAATTTCCCCCTCGCGACCACTTGACCCTTGCCGAGTGTCCATTGTGCACTAACTGGTAATCGATGCAACGCATAAAATATATAAATTATTAGTTCCCGATACCTATATTTGATATTTATTATATCACGAAAAAACAGTATTTTTATCTTAACCGGAGCGACAAAGCTTTTAATTCTATTATTTAAAAAGTATTTTAAAACTTTTTTACCATGGTAGATTACTCTAATTATATGCTCCTTACTTCAATAGATAAATCCGTAACAGTTGATTTAAAGCTATTTAAACAAATTGACGGCAACAACAGTTCAGAAACACCAGTAAAGTAGATGGCCACTATTCACTATCGTTAAAGTTATATTAATTGCAGTCGTCGAAGTTGCCACCCTAGTTCAGTTGTAAACTGCCGCTCAAGTTTTTATATACTCGTACATAAGGGATACTTTGAAAAGGGTAGAAAGCGGATCAAGTTTATTACCCCTAAATTTCACTATACAAGGCAACGATGGTTAACCAGTACAAGGTTTCCATGATAATTTATTCGATCGGTTATGGTTCAGGATATAAATTCGTCCCGTATTTTAGCATCGACCATATTCGCTAGTCACTGCTCCTTCCATCCACAAACCCTTTCGAGTGCCCGGGGCTAATTGGATCTTTTGAAATTTTTTCGAAAATAATTTTTCGTCTATCATTTTGCCGAGTAATTTGCGCTTGTTTGCCATGCAAATATGCCTTTGAACTTAACTAGAGGTACAGGCTCAAGATGTTTAAATCCAGGATATCAATCGATTATGTTTATTTGTCGACAAACAATCGTATTTCTTGCAAATACATGAGCAATCTGAACAGAATACCGAGGCTTATAGGAACAATGGAACTTTGTGGAGTAGAAATCAATTTCCGTTAAATATTCATGTGTAGTAAATTTCGTATTTTATTTATTACTTTAAGGTCTTACTTACCTATGTTAGTTGATAGGTGTTAAAATAGGTGATAGGTGCTACAGCCACAAAGCTAGTGAGAATCTAACATCTCCTTCAAAAAGTATTCATTGTTAAAACTGTAATGTCGCATATTTAAGAAATTAAAAGTACTGTCTCGTTCTAAGGAATTTTAACCCTTGTAAGTATTGCGGTTTCAAAAACATTCATATCATGTACACAAACATACCCAGACTCAGAACAAGCATTGTGAATCACACACCTTCGCGGGGATCGAACCCGCAGCACGTCGCGCGTGGATTTGGCGTGAAGACCACTCGGCTACCCGTACAGTTTAATAATTCATCACTATGTTTAAGAGTTACAGAGCGCTGGATTTAATAGTTGCTTTAACTCACTAAGATTAATTTATGGATGGTTTCCTTATCTGTGACCTAGCCAGCTCGAAATGTCTCCTTCAAGGGCTAAATAATTTACGATTGTCTCCGTTAATAACACGGACCTACTTTATAAAGGAAATGTGCCTCTTTATTATGATAATTGGTCGACCTCGAATTCGAATCCCAATCGAGTCCCGTTTGAAAACGTGATCAAGATTCGAAGACATGGAGTGGCCCGCTAATGATCTCATAAATAACCACGAACCTTTACAACTTTGTTCCGTTCACTCTTCTTTTGACGAAGTGTTAACAAAGGGTTGGAATAAAGAGACTTAAAGAATTTCTTAAGTGCATATGTTATTTTCTTGTAAAAGGATAAAATACCCCGAAAAAATGTGTAAAGATATCCTTCGCTAAAGTTAGCCGTGTCACCGCATCACTTTGGCAAATAATGTTTACATGTAGGTGACGCGAGGCAAATCTGAAACTCACCTCGGGCGGGCGGGGCGCCGACTTCCTATAATCCATTTGGGCGAACAACTGGAGTCATGTCAGGGTGATTGATGTAGGTACCTACAAGGTGATCCACGCGGCGACTTTATCTACGCCGCTTTGACAAGCGGTCCCGAAAACTTGAGCCGCTAATGTGTACACAATGAAGGTGTTCTAACATAATATACTTATCCTTCGATCAGTATTATCGTTTATCGTACACGAATATTTAAAATACGTCTCTATTATTCATACAGATGTTTATTGCTAGTCAAAACAATAAAACGATGAAATCGATAAATACGAATGTTTAGCGACGCTCGAATTAACGAACCATTAAGGACGCCGTGAATGTCAATGACAGACGAGGAAACATGGAAATTTACAGTCGGTTACCACAAGGCAAAAAGATAGCCATCTAATTTGAAGTTTATTACGTCGTTCACAGACGATGTGAAATTTTCAATGAAAATGTATCAATTAATATCAAAGTTTATACAAATAACTTAATTATCCTGAACCGTATTGTTTGTTCGTGATCAGTCACGGCATTTTATGACGTTATTAGGAAGGGTGATTCAGGTTAGTATTTCAAAATCAATTAATTATTTTCCATGATAAGCGCGTTGATAAAACTGGAATGAGAGGAAAAATGACTATTCAAGTTTAGAAATTGCAAAATCTTAGTATTTTCCTTTGAATTTTCAATGTTAGTGTAACTTAAGTTCTCTCAAGGGTTCAATTATCATTATCTATTATTACTATTGCAAACAGAATGTAATACTTGTTTGTTGGGGATTCACATAAATTCGGCTTATCTGGCCGATATGAAACCTCCACGATCGAACTGCCATAGCGTCCTGATTATCATAGGGTTTGTGACATCTACGACGAAAGTCCCACGGGCCACTTGCAATAAAGTCCACAAAAAGGACAAAATATATATTATAAATTATTCTTCCTTGGTGTTTTCCCGGGAATTTAAAAGCGATAAATAATGGTACTGACCCAATTTCGTCCCAGATTTACGGTAATAGTCACATGCAGTTCCTATATCTCGAGGCACTTAAGAAAAAGATATATCGTATTGTAAGCGAACAAAATCACAGACGTACCTTAATGTATTTCCAAATCAGGAAAAATATATCGGTAATATTTTCCTCATCGCGTACATTAAAATGATCAAAAGTGCGGGTCAATGTAATACGGAGTTTCCTGAGTTAACGGCTCATTGGAGCGGCGAGAGGATGTCTCGCCCTCTGCACCGGTGCCTAAATCTCCAATCTAAGTGTTATTTACTTTTATATTTCTCCCTCGGAGGCTTACTGATTTTATGCTTCGCTTTATGGCGCATCCGGTACAGGTCATAAAAATAGTCTCCCGACTGATTGCCATCGCTGGATTCGAACAGTCAGAATAAATAACCATTAAAACTTGTGATTTATGATAGAACTAGAGCATTCATTTGATACTAACGTCGTCTGAATTGTTCGCCGGACTAAATTTTATTACCTGACTTAGCTAAGTGTTATACTAGGAGAGACGTAACAGGGCAAAACGACCGTTTGGAGAGCCGACTAAATGTTATTACTAGTACTACACAGGCGCGTGACGTCACAATTTCAACTTGCTTTAACACTTTTGCATTTTATCGTATTAATGGCTTAGGTTATGATAAAGTAATGTAGTTAAAAACACATTACTGAATTCATTTTCTTTAAAAGTGGTTAGAATTTGTACTACGACAACCAAAGCCTTTGCAACACAGCGCTTCCACTAGCTACCTGAATTCTTAAATCAAATGGACGCTACAACCATTTGTCTGAATTCTGTTTACAGTTTTAGAAGCAGCTCGAACTGGTTGTTTCAGTCACAGCCTAATTTATTCATCAGGGAAGTGCACCAGCCCCGTAATGTTATGGCTGATGCAAGTAAACGCTGCTAATTAACCCAGTTACACGCCGCGCTATACGTATTTAGATTCGTTTTACAGTATTTAATTCTCCAACTAGTCGTATATGTACCTTATATGTTGCCCCGGAGTACAATAATTAAAGCTAACTGTTCTACAGCAGTTTAATATTACTTGCATGGCTACAAAGGCATGCTAAAGTAGTTTTCAATTGAGTATTGAAGTGCTCTCTTATGGACTAATTCTAGCTTTAATTAAATTGGAATAAGGTCGAAATAAATTTACCTCAACTGACAATATGTGAGTCAATGACCTTTATCTTTTTACAACCACTAGAAAAGTAATATTTTAAGTTTGAAAATGTTGTTATAATAGTAATATATATAAATATTAATAAGGTTGCTTGTGTTAATTGCCATTTTGAAGACACATATTCATAAATAAAGGGTATGGTAGTCCTCTCCTAATTAAAACAGATCATACAGAAAAATCTGTACAACCTCTTCTCTTAGGAAATCGATTAATTTATATTATGGCCAGCCAACGCTGAATTACTCGAATACATTAACTATACTTCCATTTCCACACAAAACAAAATTAACAACCTCAATCTTATCTAGTCTTGACCAATAAACGGTACTAAATCCATAAAACTTAATATTCCAGTAGTGCGCATTCAAACGACATTGCTTCAAAGTTAATACCGTTATGCACATACACAATTATTAATCGTATTATTATGCAATTACTGTTACACGTTAGCTACGATTCAGATTAGCCAAGCAATTACACACAGTTAATAACACGTTTGAAGTCGCCATCACTGGCACTAAATATGTAATTTATTTGTACATCGTGTATTATTATGCCACATTGTAACCAAGAACTAAGAATTAAGTTCTTCAAAGAAATTCTTTTTTTATTCTGTAAAAAATATTCAAGTGTATAGTTCGATATTACGAGGAGCAATTTGTCGAAGTGTTTTATAAAAGATTTTTAACGATAAATATTGATTTTCTTTATATTTTGTTCTTAGATTAAATACAGTGATAAACTTACAGATTATGTGTCAAAGTTTAACTTTTCATTTCTTATTTATTTAGGCATTCTCTTCTAGTAAACCACGAGGCGGTTCTTAGAAACAAAAAGAAGTTATAGACTGGTTAGTCGGTGAAACAAAGGATCAAAATACATGATTAGTAAGTTAAGTGCACTCTTAGTACGAAGCATTATAAATCTGTTTGCTTTATCATTAAAGCGTAAATGTTATCGCTGAACACATTCCCCTTTGTTCCTCAATCACGTTCAACTGATCAATAATGTTGCCACAGCTTGAAAGCCACAAATCCATGCGAATGAAGCTACAAATAAAAGCTAACATTCGTAAACAAACAGCATTGTCAGTGACGCTTAAAACATCGCGATGGCTTACTGCGTACCCAAATGAAATGTTGAGGCGGGGATATTCATTTAAGCATTTAATCCATCACACATTCTAACGTACGATGACGAATACGAGTTTATAATTTCAGGAGTAAAAACAACGCAATACAGAATCCAATATTTAAAGCTAAAACATACTGTCTAACTAGTTTGGAATATATCAAGAAAGATAACAATGGCAAAAAAAAATAATTAGCTACTAGACATTTGTAAAAATTAACCAAAGGCCACTCACTTAAATGCATATGTTTTAAGAAACAACATTTTAAAATTAAAACAAAATATCTGTGAAAAAATCTGGCGTATGAAATAGGGATATTATTAATTAAGTTTCGTACACAAGAGACTAATTTATACTTTATGACACTTTATTTATCCTTAACTCTAGGTATATTTACATTCCACAAGTTTGCTTTGGAAGACGGCCGATAGTAAAGACGTGAAAGCTCGTAAGCCAGCAAAGTGCACAAATTCCTCCACAATCGAAGAAAGCATCCGCACAAATCGAGGTTTTTGACCGGAATGCTTCACAATGTGTAGCTGTTTTACGTATACATATTTTGTCAGAAAAAGCTATGTTTAGAAAAACCATTGATAGGTCGAACTAGAATTAGAATCACTACTCTTTTTAATTTGTGAAACAGTTAAAAAAAATGCCATATTTTAAGCGTCGGGTGATTTTACAAGGGAAAAGGCTTTTTCAACTATGAGTAAACTAAAAAACCGACATGTACTATCCAATAAAATTAGTTCTTATTCCAAATTCCACCAAAAGTTGTCAACAAAACAGCCTTGCGTTTCCGTAAGCATTGAAAACCGCATTGAATAAATAAATAAAACTATAGTGGACCAAGTGCAGGATAGAACTAACAACCCACGCCAGCGACCGAACGGATCACCTAACATTTTATCGACACACGTGTTGCTCCTAACTTAGTAGTGTCATTTTCTGTCCATATATAACGACTAGACTATAACGAGCTCTCCCCAACAAAATCATGCGGCGGTACTCCACGTAATGTGCCGTATATTTACTCCCCCGTAAATAAATTGACCCACAACTGCCATATCATGGACAAATATTTGCGACATGCACATTTTAGTGATTAATAAGCAAACAAATTACTTGCTCCCAGTTTACAGCCTGCAACAACTGGCTAATAAACATGCAAAGTTAAATTAGCTTAATTAATTTCCGCATGCCAAAATGCAATGGAAAGAGAATGAATTCGTTGAATATTTTTACGTCTCACCAAATTTTTCGTGAGCTTTAAAGATTTAAGTACCGTTTGTTCGCCGGACAAAGAGGGTATAAAAGGTTCAAGATAAAACAAAAAGAAGGCACCTACTTGCAAACCAGTTCTAAGCCCTTTTATTAGTGCGCAACAATATTCAAAGAAATTTTTAAGGTTTTTTTAAGAAGTACACCGCTTTTATTTCTAGTACTTCACCGTTATATAAGCCCTTTTGAAGCATTGTATAAAGTGTTAATAAAGTAATTTTAAATGAGAAAAGCAGCTGTTTTTCTTAATATTAATAAATTAATTAATCTTATTCTCAATATTCTTAGTATTGCTATCCGTTCTAAACTGTCAAAATTTATGATTCCCAAAAAACATAAAATATAAATATCACCAAATTTAGAAATAAAACTACTAATCACTCCAGCGTAAATTTTCGTAGCAATTGTAGCAGCGCTGCGATCATTGTACTACGCCCGTAGCAAATCTCTTTTTGATAAGGATTGAAGTAGGATTTACATAATTCGAATTAAGGTAATTTTAATAAGCCTTCGCAATGCGATCTTATTTGTTAGTTAAATTGTATTAAGGAAAACGAACCCAACAAAAATATTTAAATTATTATTCTGTTAACAATTCAATAATATTATGGATTTATCAGTGTAATAAGCACGAAACTCGTTATGTGTTTGTTATCGACAGTTAACTTCAAGTGAATTTCAAACGCAGCAATTCTCCGTAGGAGGCGAAATAGTCGAGTGGTTGAATGGACAGCACTCAGTGGACCATGAACGTGAATACCACGAGCATTACGCTTTCAACCGAGCCGTCTCGTATCTCGTCACAACATGCGTGCAGATGAAGCTATTGTACTCGTTATCTGTTCAATGCGAAGACATTTCACAAAATATATCCGTTGAATACATCCGTATTTTAAATTCATGTGTAAATGACAGAATGTACCGAACTTCAACAACGTGTACCGGGGATACTGACGCAAAAACGAAAAATCGTTGTGTGTAACAAGATCTGTACAGCAAAAACTGTGTGCCTCGTAGGCAAACCAATGTTACGTTTGTATTTTACTGGTATTTTAACAACTAAACTGAACATTCGTGGGAATAAACTAGGTGTACACGTGGACACGGCACGCCGGGCAGCTTACGACATCGGTGCAAATTCAGGCATCGCTAGAAATCCGGCCCACTGTACGCTGCCACGTTGACCTCTTTTTATCCCAAAAAAACTTTCAACCATTATAAACTGCGAAAAACCCGTGCGTATATATTCACAACTAGGTCGGCCTATTAACTAAGCCTGATTGTAAAATTAGGCAATAATAGTTGATAACTAAAATATTCATTTACTCACGGTATTGGCATGGAAAACAATCGTGATGTTTTTGGCGTGGTTGCCAAATCGTTTGTCTACAAACTTGGTGCTTTGAATTTATTTCAATATTTGATCCTGACATAAGTTTCTATGCGGGTTTATATTGTTAAACTCTATCCGCATTACGATTTACCTTTTACTGCTTGATACTTTTTTACATGAAGTGTTTAGGTCAACAAGGAAACTTTTAGATAAGGCTAATAGAGGGAAGGTTATAATAAATTTTGCTGCGATTAATAAAAGAAGTAAAAGTTTTGTAATAACGATTCACGCAGCTCATACGTAACAAGAAATTGCAGTGCGCTGTTTTCCACGTTGTAGTTTTAACAATGTACTGCCGAATCGCGAGGTAAGTGCGGGCTCAGCATAAACTTGCCGCCGTACGATTAATAACAGCGGGGTTATGTATGCACAAAACCGAGCAAGTTGGCTTGTTAAGCCTTTGTGCTGAATGCCACTCGTATCCGCTCAATTGTACTTTGATATTATTATTATTTGTACAACATTTGATAAATTCTAGTCCGAGATTGATTTTCACTAGATTGCGTAAATTTCCGTAATAATAACATTAGCAAAGTTTTATGAAAGATTTTCAACTGTGGATTATTAGAGCACGTAAACTACTCACTGATCACATCAACCTCACCTACCTATATCTGCATTGATTTCCCGAACTATTAGTTTGGAACACGAGAGTTCGCTGGTCACCATTTGCATAACTTACACGTTTCATTTCCGTAATTACCATTCGATGGCTACCATTAATCTTCTCACGAAATCCCACAGTGAACGTCAATCGTTTGACTCTAATCACGGGATTTGCTTTAAACGTCCGCATTCGTACTGGCCTCTTAGCGAATCCTTTTGAGAAAAAGTTGTTAAAAAAACGGCACAAAAACAAAAGGAAATAGTCGGGGCGGTCCCCGGAGAGTCGTTGTTAGCCCTGGGACGGTACTTAAATCAAATGTTCACCATTCAAGGAAATTATAAGAACAGGGCACGGATTCGCCGTACCCTCCGAGAGAATCCCCCGGATAAAAAGGCTTACGTGGAAACACTGTTGTGAATAGTTTCATTGTGCTTTAACAATATTTTCTATCTATGTTGAACCATATATAACAAAGGTGGAGCTTGGTTTTTTAAGCCCAACATACATACAGAATAGTTCTCCTATAGTTGAAGCTTCAGTAAAGTATTGTATATCGTGATAGTCTCAACACGCAGCGTGTTGGGTTGCAGCGAGGAAACATCGAGAGAAAACTTAATCAGGAGTATTAGTGAGAACGTTTTAATATTCAGAACGGAGTGCACGGTTAAGGATTTTCTTTTTTGTTGTTGTCTTCGAGAATATTACTTTACCTCGCAACAAACTTAAGGGGCCTAATCCGCTTTTCAACTCGAGCTTTTACTTGCCTTATGACAGCGAGCTTAGAGCTTCCAAAGACGTTGTGGAGAAAGTTTTTAATCTTTCCACATATACATGCGTAGTCGTGACAAAGCAACTTCGTTAGAGGCGGAGCGTGCGTATCAGATACAAACCGAGCGTTATATAATTATTGTATCAAAGCGGGTTCGGTACGCTTGAAGCGCGCACACAGAGAAAAATAATAAGTAAAGCTTATGCGCCTTCAACTTGTGTCCATATGTCGAGATCCTCAGAAACCGTCCCCTCTCGCCGGATATGAATAAAATTTTCTTAGATAAATTGAGAGTTCGCGAAAACGTGTCGATTTCTTTATTTATTCAATACTTTTCTCCTTTGAAACGTTTCTCGTTGGATTCGTCCGCGCTTATCTTATATTTATGAATTCTTTTGGGTTATTGATGTAAAACCACTTTCTTCCTTTAGCGACATCAATCGAAATGTTGCAACGATATTCAAGACGCACGGTTTGTGTGAATAAACGATTCGTTATAACAATTTTGTGTACCTTCATCAACATATACGCGTTCAAAATAGATGTAGGTACTCGTATTTTAACACTGTTAAAAATATTTTTTGTGAAAGATACGAAATGTGAAAGTAGTACGAAAGAAGATTGAAACGTCAATTGTGATACTAAATTATGATTGACTTGAACTTGCAATTCCTGGCTATACGCGCTAATAAAGCTAGGTGTCACAAGTCAAATTTTGTCTGAGGTTGCGGTTGGCAATGATTACATAGAAAATAGGCGCCAAAGTACAGTGTATATATATTTCAGCCAAATTAATAGCAAATGTTATACCTAACATAAATAATCGACGAAAAAATAGATATAATAATCGCCGTATTATATTCCTTTCTTATACGTTGATTTGGAGTAACCTTCCGTCAGATTTAACAAAAAAACGATCGACAAATTAATTACAACGATCCTTTAATTTTTAAATCTTGACCTACCCACAAAGCTGGCAAAAAGAACCCTTATCACTTTAACACGAATTAGTGCACATAATCTAAAAGATAGCGCTCGATCGAATTTCTCCGACCAAAATGTCCGATGTTATATATTAGTCAAACCGATATCCTGGGACTCCGTGAAAAATGCTCTCAGAGCCTCGTCGACCGCCAATATCTCCGGAAAACAGCTTAAAAACGTTTTGGTAAGTTTGGCTTTTCAAACCTTCGTTTTTTACACCCAAAGGGATTTGCGTACGAGCACTCTTCGAAACGTGAACGTCGGGTTTCGTTGAAAAATTCGTTGCTTGTACGTTACCTAATGTGTTTCTAAGTAAATAATAAATACTCTTTGCGAAAAACAAAGTGCTTGTGTAAACCGTTTTCATATTTCATCTCATTAATGTAATGTGTCCATTACAGCGTACATATATGCAATTATATATCTAAGCTCTAACTAAAACAAAACCTCTAATTAATTTTATTATGTCATTAAAATCCATTTAAAAATAGAAGCTAATGTATTCATATACTTAACCTACACAGGTGTTTTCATATCAGTACGTATGCATCTTACCTAATTGATGAAAAATGAGGGAAAACCACACGTGCCGTGGAAAACCGAGCGATGACGCGTCGGCCAGCCGACACTGTCAATTGGAAACCACGTTTATATCCGCAGTGTGATACCTATGTTATTTACATGTATGGCATTGCTTAAATAAAAACACGTACGGTCAGTAATACAAGTTTATAAACTCTACTAGGCGTTGTCCCCGGGCCCGCTACAAATGGAAATGATCCCACGCGAACGTAAAATCAGGATAAAAATCCTGTGTTAATCCAAGTTATAAACTATCTGTATACCAAGTTTCGTCTAAATCCGTTCAGTGGTTTTTGAATGAAAAAGGAACAGACATCCGTCATCCATACGTCCATACATAAAAACTTTCACGTTTAAATATTAGTAAGATGGAGTTTCTTATCAGTACTTCTCCATAAGTGACAACACTGAACCGCACGTCATATTAACGTTTCGAAAGAGGCCGAAACTGACCTACTTGGAATAAAAACTTTATGATTTGAATTTTCAATTTTGACTTTCAGATTAATGTAGCTCTAGAATACTGTCAAATACAATAACTTGTATTGGAACTGAAACAAAGTAGCTTTCATCGGAATACTTTCATAGTGAAAACTTGCTGAACATCAATTTTATAGATATTTTTACAATGTTGGCAGTTCGTAAACCTACATTTTATTCATCGACTTTTGTTGCTGACACTACTTATTTGGCATAGGTAATATAATTCATTAAAATTGATAGTGACTTGGTCCATAAAAAAAATCGCTTAAATTTTAAAAGATAAATCATTTGATTTAGAAAACAAACATACATACAAAACGTGAATACTTTTTTAAATAAAAATACTTAAATTCCAATTAAATTTATACTAATGAGTCCGGCGAAGTAATTTTATAAATAAATACGTCAGAAACTCGTGGAGAAGTCACAAAAATAATGAACGTCTCCAACTAAAGAGCGTTTGTCTCGGAGATTGTTTCACTTTTTATTTACAATATCTTTATAGAGTTGCTTTGTCGTCGGTTTTCTTGTAGTCAGACCACTCAAGTGAGACATACCTAACTGTTTACATTATAGCCACTTGGCTCTCTTCTTTAGTTATGAGATATAAAATTGCGACAGTTGTTAAATGCACTTAGTTCGTTCCTTTGTCTTTTGATCTGAAATATTATCATGTCTAGAGCAATTTGTTCTCTCACTTTTAGTAATTAGTCATAGTCAAAATTATTCCTTTTTGCTATGGAATAAAATGTTTTTTTTTAATATAGAGCCATTAGCTACCTCTTTTATTAATCTAAACAAATCCAAAAGTTATAAAAGTATTTGCTTCAATGTCGTTATCGAATGATCCTAATTGCCGCGTCGTTAGGGTTATCGTTCTCAATTTGATCATAAAAGCGGCTAATTTCATTATCTGAGCATAATTCTTATCGTTTATTCAGCATGATATAAAAATTATACTTTTATGTACTTTTAAGCGCCTACTTTAAGTCACTTAAGTTGATAGCCGCGCCGCCCGCCTTCTTCATTAGCTTTGTACCGTTAACACATAAAGCCTCCGCCGCCCCGGAGTTCGATTCCTACAAATCTAACATAATCATTTTTCTTATATGCAGTTTAGCTTAAAGAAATTCTAGTGTAACCTACAAGCTACATTACGTCGAAACTATTTCTAGCATTAATATAGAATGTGATTTCCTAAGGCTTCCTAGATAGCATCTGACTACTATCTTTATCTGGTATTGCGGGCATGAATACAGAGCAAAACATCCCTGAAAGTGCCGACAAAGTACAAATAGAAATCTAAAATCTCATCTAGGATTTAACCGAGCACGTAAAACCGAAAAGTCATTTTACTTTTTTGCGGTGGTTTCGCCTCTAAAATTGGCTCCAGATCCATTCCTGTTGACAACTTTATCGAGCAGTTTTCGATAAATTGCGGCGAGGGAAAACTAAATAAATCCGAGAGGGACTTTAGATAAGGTAATGGCTTCAGTAATGTCTAGCGACTGCCGCCATAATGCAATCGACCGAACCACGCTCACACAGTAACGGTAAGACATCGAACATAAGCTATAACGCCTTTTTCCTCGAGTACCTAAAAAATACAATGTAAATTCCCGATGCAAATAAGTCTATCTAGCCACAAGTAAATCTTGCTAATATTTTGCATTTAAAATGTCTCGGAAGGAAACTTTTTTCATTAAAATCTGTCGGTTATGAAGGTGCCGTGATGCATAAAAGATCGCGGCATTTTTTAATAACTAACGCTAAGTTATCTAAGTGCTGTTAGGTAATACCTTCGAAAGGATTTATTCTAACGCTTACGAATAATTTAACGTCTTAATTTAGTCACTAAACTTACAGCGAAATATGTATGAGATAACTTTCCCAACTTAATTCCAAAAATACTTTCTAAAACGTTGAACTCCAAAGTTTTTATTGAGTCAACCACAATACAGAGAACGAATGATCTAACCTATGCAGTGACTTGCTAACTTCACGGATTAAAAGGTTCTCAGTAGACAGAGCTATATAAAAGTTTAAATAGTTTAAGCGCAGTCTCAAACGCATATCGAAGTCACAAGACAAACTCATTGTCTCCCGACAAACATCGGCAATGCAACTTCTCAATGAACCCGAGTAAGATAAACTTTGCGATTCGGCTCATACTTACGAAGTTGGAGCGAACACTTCAACTGTGGAAAATCACCTGTAACCACGCACGTAGCACTAGAGCCCTCAAAAACAACGGGATGCCCGAAAACTTCTAACAAACACTCTCGAACTAACTTTCTGGAGGACAACAACAATGAAGTTAGTCTTTTAGAATAAAAATACGTAATACGCAAACTCGGATAGAGTCGATACCGCCTTCGGAGTTATACAGTTAACACAACACTGATATTGGACGTAATAAGGTAGATGACGGGGCATGAAAATATTTGTTCAATCGCATTATTAAAAAAATATTAGAGAAGGTCTATTTTATCAAAACAGAAAAAAAAAACAATATTTCTTTTTCACGTGATGCTGATGAATAAAACACGACACGCAATGTAACGTCATATCAATTTATCATTAGAAGTTATTGATCATACAGAAAAAACACGTTCCCAAAATTTGTCATAAATCTATTTGACGGACATTAAAGTATTTTCGGTCCTCTAACCAATTATGAAATTACTTAATAGGAGACAGGTCTAGATTGCTTTTTAAGACTTAATTTATTATGAGTAATGAGACACTAAAATGGCTCTTTTTAAAATGAACTTTAGCTGAATAAAATTCTAGTTAGAAGAATACGTTTACACAAGTATAAAAAAATAATTCACTAACTGCAAAATAGTTTTCAAGGAAAGTAAAGGCTTATAAACGGTGTTGCTATGATATGGTTTGTATGTTGTAATTGCATAACTACCTAAATCCTATATGGTTGTGCTGTGTTGCACCAACTACCGTTATTGTAAAATTTAAACCGATCAATGCTCATTTCGAGTCAACCCATAACCGTGAAAGCCGTACGCCCGTTATTTCAGTACCATAGTAAAAAGGGCATTACAAAACTAACAAAATGGAAGGTCAACATCCTCGACACACTTTTCAGAAAGTTGAAAATTGTGCCATGTTACTTATCACAACTGAACTTGCATAAAACATAAAAGTGGGTAACAATAATATAAATAAATGACTACCTCAACCGTTAAAGCAGACTAATTCAACAGCAATGCAGGCAGATTGCCTGGGATGAAGGTATAGAGTCCGCGGCAAGCCGGATTAAACTTGTTTTTAAGTTTATCGTGGCTTTAATATTGTTCGCGAGGACTTAAACGCAACGTATAAACCTCGGTCGCTGGAAGTTACGTACTAAGCGCGTACAATAGTTTGCTTATATTCTCAAGTACTTTCAATAGGCTATGTGCTAAGAAAGAACCGTGTACCTAATATACATACGCGTAATTATGTAGACTTGGTACATAGCCTCAGGCAGTGTTATGTTATAACATGGTAACAGTCTATCCATAGGTATAGATCTAACGTACATAGTTAATACTGAAATTTGTTGTAAGTATACTAAGGCAACAAACAATAAGTTGTCCTTAGGCACTACTAAGTTATCACATTTATTTATGTAGCCGTTAATATAATTCACGACAGAGCATCCTTTTCAGAATTCCTTTCGACGGGATTGCCTAAATTTCATTTAAATGGACTTTCCACCCGGCTTACATTTCCGCGCATCAAGTCCTGGGAATGTACAAAAACATGAACCGTAATTTGCTAAGACGAATAACGTTTGATTTAATCCGGCACGTAGAGCGGCCCCGGGCCGGGCCCGTCGATTTACTTTTATTGCTATTTCGTTTTATTTCGCCGGCCCCGATGCTGTCTGATGTGGCCCTGTTTTCGGGATCGTTAACGGCAAATGTGCTAATCTTTTTTACAGAGCCGTGGCGTTACAATAAGCGACTTTGATGGTCGTGGCCGGCGGACGCCGTTACTCTCGCTAATGTACAACGATTATGGTTTTACATTTTACATGGCAAGGGTCAATTCTAAAAATCTCTGTAACACGATTTGTTTCCAACACATCATTGAAATAAATGAACTTGACAGTTACCATTACCCAGGTTTTGTATGTTTTCTCGCGTAAATATTTTAAATACGTGCTAATCACAGTTTATACGCCGCATAAACAAAACATATAAAAAGATTTCCTCTCAGCGCCAAGTTTGCCGACGGGGACTTCGGCGTGTATACAAAGCTCCGTTAAATGTATCCAACTTCGCGTTGAGAGAAGTCAATTACAACGACTTTAAAATACGACACCTCAAGACATTAAGAGACAAAGTTAAGCAAGCCAATAAACGCTTTTAATTCCACCGCCTACTATTTAACACCAAGAAAACTTTGATAAGACTTTTACCATTAACTGTTTTTTTAATCCTAGTCTAAGGATTTTATAGGTGAAGTTTTTCGTCAAGACGGGTTCAAGTGAAAGCTTAAGAAAAGATTACGAACCTTATTTTATAGCGCTTGTGTTTAAATACACCCGCTATATTTTACTCGGGAAGCACAGTTCAATCGCAGAAAAAGTTTTCCTTAATTTCCTCGTGACCTGTTAGACAACAAAACAAAAGTGGAGATAGATACTTTGGTATAATAAAAGTCGTGACCCGAACACGCACGCATGCAGCATCTCTCATAAAAAGAGTCACGAATCACACACAGTACGTTTTCAATAAAGGTGTCGTTACAAGGATCCCCGCAAAATCGACAAAGCGACTGTTTCATTTTGAAGGTAAGAGCAATTCCACTCTTTTGTCGGATGTTATTGCCACTAAGTAGGCGGGATTGCATTGTAAAGTGTTTATTTAGGAAACGTTTGTTTACTTTGACGTATGCAAAACTGTGTGTTGTGCGCTTTAGCACTACTGTTTTATTTACTGGGACAAATTAAATGTCCAATACGTAGTTTAATTAAATTTGCTTTAGTCTAAAATTAGGAAACTTTCAGACGTCATATCATGTATTTATGTAAACAATGTTTAAAGTAAGCAAACATACCGGCGACGGCAGCAGCAAGATATTTAATGTAAATGTTAGTCAGTTGACACCGCATTCACATTCAAACTAACGTGAATAAACTAGGGAAGTGAGGTTCGATTGAATCACTTTCGCACAATAGGCCTCATCACTGTCTGCGTGACAGCATAGTGAGCTCGTTTCGAGTTTATGCGATAGGAATTTATATTAATTTCCTGTGTCAGTCCGCCGGAAAACCAGTTGGTTGCAGTCGATGCGGCGAGCGCAAACTGCGGTCGGCCGCCTGTCCTGACCTGCTCCAAACACTGCAATGGACATGCCCGTATAAACTCACACGCTAATTTTACCTCAACCACAAAATTTCTATTCACACTTTGAACTAGACAATGACTAAACGGAAATAGGGGAACATGTCAAATTGCAAAACAATTCGAACCAAATCTAGGCCATCATGCAAATAAGCTCCTATCCTACATCTTGTGGAAAACGGGAACGGAGCAAATTTCCAACAAAATCTTTATTTCTTGCTAATTCTGTTTTATAGGTATTTTACATCCTAATTTATTTTACTTTTACTGCAGCCCTCCTAATTCTAATTTAAAATTTCAGTGTCGTAATGATAAAATATAAGTGGATAATAATGATTTTAATCATTTCTATCCATGATTTGATAAGTTAGGCGCCGGTGGGTGGCGTGGGTTTTCGTTTAATACGTAGACATAACTAACAAACAAGTTTTATCTCCATGAAAGTTGGCGTCGCACCTTCATCCTTCACGTGCTGATCTCTTGCCAACAATAAAGTAACATTAAGCCCGGGAACGCTGGGATTACACTTATAATACTCAATAGGTGGGCACAAGTTTAAGAAAAGTTACAAAAATATTAATAGCCTTGTTATTATACAGTCCTTCTACGACACTATTTTTTTTTTGTTGAGACTGCTTAAAAAAAATTAGGTACTTAAATTATTTTTTAAGATTGAAAAGGTAAATCGCGAATAGATCCAGTTAACCGAAGATTTTAACAGCTTAGTCCAATTACCTAAAACTCCTGCGTCATAACATAATTTTAAATTAACCTTTTACTTATTTTTTGTTCAACTTTTCTACTTAAAGGTATTTAGTAACAGAGGCAACATAAACTTAACGGTCGCAAACTTAAAGCTGATTGATGGCTCAAAATTCGAATGTTGTAATGCACATTAAAAATTCGATTCGCGAATATTGATGAAATTGAGTACAGGTACAGATAGCGGTCATCCTTTTTTTAATGGGAAATCGTCCCGAGAGTCAAATGGAGAGTCAGATTGTTACTGACAAATCCCACACCTGTTCCTTGTTTTACTTTTCGTCGACCCTTTCAGACAATCAAACTGAACCGGCAGGAATCTCTGCGAAACACACGCGCCGTCTGGCACGGGCCTGGTCCTGATCGGGCAGTGAACTCCGTAGCACACCCTGGATTTAACACATTAGCCACTCTTTATCCAACAACGTCAAAAAGAGGGTAATTTATTTGCAGGTAAAACAGACATCCACGAGGGCGAAGTAGCGACAAAAATCTAGTATAAAATATAGCATTCAAGTTATTTACTGTGTCTAAAATCTGAACCAAAGTTAAATCTAGCACGTGAAGTGTAGTAATCCCTATTAGCCGACACTTTATAGTGCAATAAGGGAGGTCCAGTGTTCTGGAACCATCGAGCTTTACGGCCAATGAAAATGGAGCCGCTCTCCACTGAGGTAATTATAGGATTACTTACATGTGTGCCATTCACGACCTATCTACACTAACATTTACTGACGGTTCGTCCACATTCCACAATTTCGTTGTTTTATAAAGGAGCGAGTGAACGAGTACTATTGAAGTGCATGTTGGTGTTTGTCATATGTATGGGACACCCTTTTGACTTGAATGCTTTCTATCATTTATAAAACAATTGACTTCGCATAGTTTCGAACCGCACGTTTTACGATTTTTTTATGTTTAAAGATAGGTTTAACTTACATTGCTACTAATATTGAGGGCGCAATTAAGGTGTGCTGCTGTCCTCGGGTGCTGCGAATCCTGCGTGCTATAAATGTCGTGAGAAACGAATCCTGCAGCACTGCTCAGGAATCTTAGTGAATTTGCAAGCGAAAAATAAATCTTTACCTAATTCCAAAAAAATGTTTTGCTTCACTTTGCTCGGGGTACAAAATACTTACAAACAGAAAACCCTTTAATTTCCTTTTAAATCTAATCAATTTGAAATAGATCGCCTAAAACAAGCCGTTGTAAACAATAAAATAAACAAACAACTTTCATTAAGAAATTCAATAAGAACTGTATTTTCTGCAACAATTAATCAAAATTAGTGACGTATAGCCCTCGGCTATATATTAATTAGGTCAAAACATAGTGAGCTCGTAACAGGAAGAGGCTGTCCTCGGCATGAGCCGCACATTGTAACGCAATATTACCGGCTAATGAAACCTCCCTTGGGTATACGATAACACCTATAACGGCAGAATAGTCAATGCGGGCTTCTGGGTATAAGGAAAAATATGAGCCTCTATGTCCTGTATCCGGTCTGAATCTACGAACAATAATAATATATAATACTCTTAAAGGGTAACCGGTTAATCTACGAATGAAAAGGTTAACAAACTTTTCTTTTGTGTCCATCCTAAACTGCTTTCTTTCACCGTTCGATAATGCTGCCTTGGAATAACGACATTATTTCAAATTTAAAAAATAACCTCAAAATTTACCCTTTTTATTCGTTCGTGAAACCGAATACGGAAAAAGAAACTCAGACAAAAGGTCTCGACTCACCTCGCTTATTAAACTCTTTTATTTGTCTCATTTGTCCATTATCCACAATTCCCGAATGAATATTCATTCGTATGCCCGACTGGCCGCGTCCCAGAGTAGTTACCCTAGTAGCAGACCTGTTGACTGACTGACAAACACGTCAAAAGAACTAACTAACTTCCAACCCACATAGTACAGTGAATTTCCTGACTGAGGAATCCAATAATACCGAGTTGGACCTCGTAATCGGGTAGTCTTACTCGACAGGCTCGCCTGCCTGCGTAATTATAGACCGCATGCTAAATTCGGCCGACCTCTTCTGTCTACTACTGTAAATGTGATTTTTTGTGTAAATAATTCATTAATTCACGTCAAAACTATGTGATTAGGTAAATCATTATTTGTGTCTATAGAACTATTCAAAAGTAGTTAAAATTATGTTGTTTTAGAATACAAGAACACGGCCAGAATATGAAAGCATATTACAATTCAAATTTCATTAGGTAATACAAAGAAAAGGTGTTGCTACACATGAATGAAGCCATAGCATTTCATCCGACATTGCACCTTCATCGCTAAACTTTTCGCAGGGTTTCGCAATTCCAGTTAAGTAGTTTGTGAATTTTCGCATAGATACCTTCGTCATTTCAGTTGCAATTCACCGAAAATCGAAGATTATTAAAACTTCCTACTTTTATAATTCATTTGTACATAGATATTCAAATAAGGAACTAACACCCACTGGCTTGCGGCCGTGGTCACAATTAAAACACAAAACAACCTAAAAATAAATTAAATGAGACAATATAAATTCAATGTAATAATATTTTGTAGCACCTGTTCCCCGAAATACGAAATATATCACCTGGAAACTACTTATAGAAACATGTAACACTCTCGTAAGCCCTTGCTGCAATTTCAACGGCTCATTTCACACCCATCTAACCAAATGACTTTTTAGTATATCTGTTTGTTTGCACGATACCCCTTTCGGCATACGTAAGTGTACATTGGAGTCGTTGAGATCATTTTCAGGTAAAACGTCCTATCACACTTACGTGAAAGTCAGTAAAAAGGTTGTATTAAACCCTTCCCAATCTTTATTTGAAGTATAAACATCTATACAATATTAAACGCTGTAATGCTACGGTAAAAAAAAACTTCTGTTAAAAGAAGCTTTTCAATAACCCATTTAGATCGAATATGAAAGAATTTTCTTTAAATTACGCTAAGGGAAGTCTCGGTAAGGTTTTATGTTATAAAAACTTTTTACAATATTAAGGTAGACAACTTGCGACCTCATCTATCAAAGTGCTTTTATAAAGCATTCATTTTGTATGAAATAAAGAATCCAAAATAAATTATTCGTTCCTTTCAGGATCTAGGTAAGGCGGTAAGGCCTCTTTTGAATGTCAAACCTTAACGTGTTATAAGATTTCGAATTCAAATTAAATGAATGTCGGGAAAGGTCTTTTTGAAGAGCTCTTGCGTACCGTATTTGTAAATAGTCAGTTCTGGACTACTACTTACCGCAATCGCTATCTTTGCATAAAAGGGATACATTCTGAGGTAATCGTATATTTAGATTAAATATACCTAATGATAAAAATATCGTGAGTTGTATGAATTTGTGTAGTGTGTCGTATGTATTATTTGCATAACAATAGCACGGAAGGACGTTCATAACAGCTTATAAACGTCCACAGGCCTCTTCCCGCGTAGGGAAGATTGAGCACTGATAACCACACTAACTCATTGCGGGCTGGCGATTTCAGATGTCAATATTTGGAATTCATTTTTCTCACGATTTTATCCTTCACCGTTTGGTCAGTGAATATGTCTTAGATTAATTAAGAGAGTACATATATCTTTGTAAAAGTCGCATTGGTACTTGTCTGCGTTGGGATCGAAACTGCACCTAGTGCATACAAATCCATGCATACGACTGCAAGGCTACAAGCAAATAATAATTAAAAACTCTATCCTAATTTACTAACAAAGTTTTTGTTCACCAGTGACTACAGCTTAGTGTCTATTACTCTTAAAACTTCTCCTTAAACAGACTCAAGAAAACGTAATAAGACTGCCTAGATTAAGATTACTCATTAATGAGAAAATTTCCTGTCTCTAAAACGACCTTAAAGTACCGTACTTGTTTTGTTAACAAAGTTTACCTTTCTAGGAAATTCCTTTACCTTGTCTTCATAAATTTTGTAATACAACTAATACCTCCCTTTCATCTTAAAAAATATTCGAGTATAAGCACGATGAATAACCTTATTTGCCATCCACGTGCCTACTACACTGATGTAAATAAAGCAAATAATGACAGAACAAATAATTTAAAATGCAATTCTCTGCGGGACCGACATGCACAATTTTACTACACGAACTGATTTGCGCAAATAATCATTAAAACAAACTAAATACTTTTCGGTTTTAAACAGTCAAACACTAAAGTAAAACAATATAAATTCGATTACTGACAAATTAATGTTTATCAGGGACTCATTTCGATGTTCAGAACAATTAATTACATTTCTGATATTGGGATTACAATACATAAACATGCCAACAATTACGTCATACCTACAGTTACGTGTACATTTTCTTATGATGAGGTGATGTGATGTCGAATTTCAAAAGTCGATCAGTTTTTCACGAGTCAGCAATAACTAGATTCTCAGCACGTAATACTGCTATAGCAGTTTTCATAGCTTGAGTTCCTAAATACTATAATGCAAGATTTTCGATTGTTCAGGTTTTAGTTGATTTGTTACTGGTTGCCTTAATACTTTTTAAATATACTTCATGATATTTAGTACTTCACTGACATTCAGAATGTGCAAAGCTGATATTCGGAGCATCATTTCGTTCTTAATTTCCACAACTTTATCACTTTGAAACGCCTCACGTTGACTTTGTCACGCACGGAAGAGCTCGCTTAGCGTATTTTATTCATTACCAAATTTTACCGACTCATGAATAAAACATACATTCTCACCACCGGTTTCATTTCTGTGTGATGTCTGTTGTATTTTTCTGATAGCGTCGTGATGTCCTAATTGCGAGCCTATAGTAACATGGAACTACAACACGTGACTCATCGTGTAAACCCTGTAGCAATTAATAAACAATATCCACCGTTGTTGAATAAACTGTCAACAGAGCCGTAAATCAGTTTCAGTTAGCATGTGCCGGCCCCGAGTGTGGACTGCTCGATAAGCTGTACCTAGACTGACGAGACGAATTGCTACCGGTCCATCGCAAAGCCACCAATTTAACCGGACCTCTCTAGTGGCCCTCGAATTTGATGTCATTTCAATAAACGCCGCTGAGAAGCGCAGCTTCGTCGAAATCGAGAGATCCTATTTCACTGGATACTTGTACGCATGCACATACGGTTATTCATAAAGGTGTAAGGATGCTATTCATGTATTTACCGACCGTGTAACCGAGAGCAATCGAAGGGAAACAGGCCTTTACATTTCAACTTTATCACCTAGTATGTGACGACTATTTTGTATTTACAAATGATTCGTCACTGCACACAATACACGATATTTCACAAAAAAAGGTGAAGTCAGGTTTCACAAAACTTTGTAACTTGTTTTATGAACTTGACACAAAATATTCTGTAACATGTTGTTAGGATAAAACCAGAAAACATAATGTCGCACCAGAGGCGAATGAAATGCATACGAGATATCTACGAGTACGTAGCTCGTATCTGATGTTGAAATCTGCCGTGTTTATGTGATATCTTGCAACCAGAAACTCTACTTACATTTTTTGCAGTAGAACTTCACATGAAATTTTTAATAACGTTCGTTAAAATATAGAGAGGCGACTGATTACAAACAAAAGAACTCGAAATCATGTGATGTGACACGAATATTACTGTGGCGTAAGTTTGTGTGATTGTTGCTTTTGCCCAAATGGTTGGACCGATTTCGATGAAACTTTGTATTCTGTTTACATGTTTATACAGCTACAAATAATATTGATGTAATGATATGATATTCGAATCAGAGCGGTTTAAAGTTTGACAGTTTTTAAACCGAATGGACTATTAGAAATTTGGATTAAAAAAAGAAGAGCCTTTTGGAGCCAGATAAAAATCAATTAACCTACGAGCAGGACACAAAAAAAAACATTTGTGCTGTCTAGTCGCGATCACACTATGTCAGTAGACGTAAGCAGATACCTATTCGTAAACATCACCAACAAAAGCCGTAATTGTAAAGTTTTATAGTAACATATCACAGCGTTACGTCACGAACGTAACGTATCATCGCTATACCGCCTGCTTGAGCTGCGTCACACGCTGACATTGACGAACATTGCACATAAATAATCGCTCTCTACTAACTACACTCGCTTTTACGTCAATCATAGTTTATATTGTCAGCGCTGTTCCGCATACGCCCATTTAGACCTTTTTAACGAGTAAACTGGTATTAGAAAATAAATACTGGCCAATTTATTGCTGTTTTACAGAAATAGAACAAAGAATTTATTTTTAACTTAAGAATACATTTTAATCGGTTTTACTGGACAAAAGTTTGTGAATCTCGTTTTTTTATAACGAGATATTATATTCGTAATGAATGTTTCGAGGGTTTCTGAATGGAAACTCCACTACTTATCTCGAAATAACAAGTATCTTTTAAAAATAGCACTAAATCAGATACTGTTTTCATATCAATATTCTAATCTCTAAAACACATTATAAATCATATCTCAACCTGTTTACTTGAGAACGTACTTAAAGAGAATGGGAACAAATATAAAAAGATTTTGCTTCTACCAATCTCATTAGAACAAAGAACTTTCGTTTTTTTAGAGAACCGACAGATACTTAAGTAGGTGTCTCGACCAGGAATGGCGGGAATTGGTACAATACGTTGGCACTTTAAGCAGCACTTATTCTCCTATTGTATTTAGGTCACCTAACTACATTAATCTAACATTCAATTGTAAGCACAGTAAACAAAACGTGCTGATTCACGTTTGACGCTTTTTTTCAATTTTTTATTTTTCACCGCGTTCACTAAACTGTTTAATCTGTGAAACTCGTACAATCAAATGACAATAGTCGCCTAGTTCAATACACATATTACATACAAACAAACGTGTTCACAATAAAATACTAGCTCGCATGAACACAATGAAAACATCGAATCGCCGAGTCTCGCCTCTTGTCACGCGTGTAGATACAAATGGTCTGATTTATCTGCGATGCATGTCCGGCGCTGTTGTTTTATAGCTCCATCATTGTACTCCAGAGTCCACTGCAGTCATCCGATGATGCGCGCGAACCAAACCCGTTTAATATTGCCAAATTATTATTATCAATTTTGGCTTTTGTTGCTTTCGTTTCTTTTTAACAATGCATTGGCGCATTGCTTTAAAACTATATTTAAATTATTAGCCATGTATCACGTTAAAACATTAAAAACTAAACTCTTCAATCCTATCATTTAAATTGTATGTATTTATTGTAGACCTTATTGTGTAGTCTACATTATATTGAAATCAATTATATTGGGAACTCAAAAATTGCAAAATTATATAAATTGTATGTCTATTAGACTCTTGTACTGTAACAAACAAAACACAAATTCGTGTAAAATGTTCACGACCCCTTTTTAATAACATATTATGTAAAACTTCTTATCACCTCCGAAAAACAATAGCACAAAACAAACTTTGACTTTACAACATATGTTCAAGACAGATATCTATGGCACATCGGTTGCATTTACGGCGTCCCGAAGACATTACAAAAGCCATTCCCTTATCTAATGTTCGCTTTGGATTTATTTAACTTTTCCACGCCTTCACATCTTGAAAATCGTTCGATAAAGATGTCAACAAGAAAAGGTCACCAAGTCTGAGGGGACAATCCGCAAACTTGTGTTTTACTATCAATTTCTTTGTCAAACATGTTGTGAATAGATCTTGGATTACCATATTGCTCACAACCGTTGACGTTAGGCATTTTAGAAACGTAACTAAATAACTGTTTACTGACGCTAATAATACTATGTTTAAAATGTGTTTGTAATCATTTTATAACAATTTAATGGGCTTAAAATCAGCTTGTAAAGCAAGTATCAAAATACTTTATAACACCTAAGAAATAGTTTCATACCACAACAACAAACTTTCTCCTATTCAATCTATTATAAGAAGTAAGTTTTAGAAGGCACAGCTACGGACAACGCTTACTGAAATTAGGAGATAATAATAATATGGATAACGGAGATACTTAACGGTTTAAGGAAAGTAATTCTACTTTACCCTTTAACAGCTTCGGTAGAAACGACTAATCCAAGGAGTCCAGTTGATTAACTTAAGAAAAAAATGGACGATTGAGCAGTTCAAGAGAGAATAAAAATTTGTTGGGCTATAAATTAACCGGGCCCCGAGGGCGAGCCTCGCAATCTGCATTAGCCGAGACGCACTTCTCTCCGGCGATTAAATGAAATTTCACGGCCGGTTGCCTACGGAAACTCACTGGACAAAGGTCTGGAATATTTAAATTGAATGCTTTTAATCTGGCAAACTCGCCCACTTTTTTTCTTAGGATAGGATTCCTTTAGTATGCGTTATAAGTATATATGCGGTGTCTTAGAATTTAAACAATTTCAAGATTCAGCCTTAATAAAGAGGATTTATGCGAGTTTGTGAAGTTACGCTGAACTGAAAATGAATTCAAACCTTTGTGTTAAGCCGACATACCAGTTTTATGGCCACATAATATAAGAAAAACCTATAAAGTATATAAGTAACAACAATAGGTGTGGCCATCAATCTCTAAAATGTATATCTATAGCATAAGAAAGGAAAATTTTATCACGCTGATGGACCTGAATAATTTAATGACTCAATCGCATTGGAAACTCCGATGGAAAAGACACTTAAGTTTGATAGCAACCCTCTTTCTTAATTCAAACCAAAATAATTAAGACTTACTCATGTAAAATTAAACGAACTATTTTATTTTACTGATAATATTTACTTATGAATAATAGTTATCACTCCAGCGCACCTTTATTGGCGATTTATATAAAGTTCCGTCTCGGTCTACGTATCGCAATCGAGGGCACCGGCAGGTATCCCCTTTCGCACTAATCGAGCAATTTCTCCCATGTTATTAAAGGTAAATGGGAATGTTCGCAGGCCGTTGCGTTCTCAGAACGAGTTTCTTATAGACGGTATTGAATTTTTAAACAAATTTTTCGACCCGCCGCCCAGGCACAGGAACCCACTTTATGTTATAGGATTAGAACGTTATTACACTATTAAACCTTTATGAATAATTTACATAGTTTTTTTTTATTAAGATTAGGTTTTGAATTTGACAACCTAAAAGTATAACCTAAAAAAAGGTTAGAATAAATTAAAAAAAAAACAGTTACATCTCTAAAAGCTTTCTAAGTAGCAAAGAAAATTAGAAAAAGACTATTTAAATGTAACTTAGGAGAACAATTCATGACCGATATAAATACAATTTTGAATATTAATAAAACCTTATAAAAGACCTTCTAATATCGAATCACATCTTATAATGAATTCAAACTTTAAATTATCCAGGCCTATACATTAATGATTTGTTACTAATAGTGCATGATAAAATTGATTACGATAACGAAACCTTAAATCATTAACATGTTTTACTTTACAATAAACATCTGAAATTACTAAAATATCAATGCACTTAAAAGCTATTCGGTCTTCAAACATAATTAATAACCTAAATAACCAATATCGTATTTTCCTCTACGGCCATAGGCTGCAATGTAGATGTACAAATACATAGATGTTAAACCAAAACCCCTTTAAAAATCAGGGGGAAGCTTTTTAGGCATAAGTCAGATACATTCGTAAATTTGCCACCCCTTAAAAAAGCGTTGGTGGTGTAATGGTCAGCATAGTTGCCTTCCAAGCAGTTGATCCGGGTTCGATTCCCGGCCAACGCATCATCTCTCGAACCGCGATATTGCATTTTCGTCAATAAAATATGTTTTTTGAGGAACAATACTTCCATTTTATCCTATACACCCAATGGACAAAGAAAAAGCCTTTCCTATCTTTAAGCTTTTTTCTTCTTTTTGGGAAAATGAGCTTGTCAATTCGAATAATATCTTTTAAGAATTAGACACCACCCACGGTGATTATAATTATCAAATGTTAAATCAAATTAACCTTCTCAGACGCTGTTTAACTAGGATTAGGACGGTGTCATCATTGCCTTTATATCCATGTTTTCCTTTCATATAATTAATTAACTTGTACACTTTAATTATACTAAAGAGAACCGCAAAGACAAAGCTAAGAAGCATTAAAGACGTTTAAAAAATACTACACAACACAAAAGATATTTCCCTAGGGTAGCGTTAATGTTCCGGTGCCGGCGTGGGCCATTCGACCGAATCTCAGAAATTAAGGCAGGGAAAAAAGTCAATAAATCCAAGAAGCTGCCTGGAACTGGAACAGATAACGAATGTCTCCGAAAGAGACACGAAGCCGCTACGGCAGAAATATCGGCCGGCCTCGGCTCAGAGTGCTAATGTGACACTA
Source organism: Trichoplusia ni (assembly GCF_003590095.1). Classification (NCBI taxonomy): domain Eukaryota; kingdom Metazoa; phylum Arthropoda; class Insecta; order Lepidoptera; family Noctuidae; genus Trichoplusia; species Trichoplusia ni. The sequence continues at coordinate 7,123,649 of NC_039485.1, forward strand.
AGTCCCACGGCTTGGAAGGGTAAACAAAACAACCGATATCCATCTCGACTGGTTTTTATTTTGTAGTTATTACAATAGATACCGATAGTATAGTAGTTACAGGTTAATGAGTGTAATTGAAAAACAATGCATATGCACGGTCAAGTTGTCTGAGATATGCAAAAGAAAATTTTATTTCATGCTAGCCGTCCCGGCAACCTTCTTACCATCTAAAAACGTTGATGATAACAATGCAGACTCAAAAATGCAATAATTTGGTTATTCATACAATTTTTCTATTATTCATCACCTTTTAATTATTCCCTGGACCGAATATTTAAGGACTTAAATTAGTCAAATCCGCTCAGCCGTTTTTAAGTTTTAGCGAGACTAACTAACAGAAATTCAGTTTAATAGATAATAAATAAATAGATAGAAAGATACACAGCTCCGAATTATTAAAAATATGTTTAATTTCGAAAGGAAAATGTAATAGTTATAAGACCGCGAATACAATTTATTTCGTAGAAAATAAACAGAGAAAAATACTCAATACACAGTGGAATATAAATATTTAATCTAAATTATTGCTGTTCTCGAATCATTGCCTGCGGAAATCATATATCTCTTAAGGTGGTGGCCGCCGCCTCAGCTAGATAAATGTTGCAGTAAATATCCTTTTCATGGTTGAACCAACATTATTCCAGCTACTTTAGCCACAATTCTTAACGAATTTACCATACGGTGCACGCCTAATGTACCTACATAGTCGGATTCTACATGTTTACTTTCATGATAGTTCTATGCCTGAAGTTAATCTTGCGAGTCTCTTCTTTAATTATAATTTTAAGGGGGAAAGTTGCAGCACGCTGGCTGTCCGCATGCCGAACGCACCAGCGCAATCTACTACTGGAAGTTGGTCAACTAATCCAAGTTTTCCTTTACTAATGAGACGAGTTTGATTCGAATTCCCGCCGCGCTGTGAAATAGCCACCCTCTTTGAATAGCTTCTAGCTCACGACTACTATTTATACAAGAAAATAAGAATAAGAATTTTTGTAATAAGATAAACGCAATATTCTTTTCTGCTGTATTGCTTTGGTTTTGTGAAATATTAGCTTAACATTACTTTCCATAATATAATTTGCTACGTGAGCTTTATAAACAAGTTTACACTGTTTAATATGACGAATTAAAGAAAAATGGAACCGATTTGGACGTTTACTACTAAAGTTATTTACTTCTAATATCTTAATATATAATTTTTTACTTCTAATCTTTCAACTAGGCGATGTTCATGTAGATTATTTAATACTTCTTTCATAAAAATATGTAATGGCCAACACCAACAAAAACAAACTAAACTCCCCATTTCGAAGTTAAATCTCAACTAAAAACCCAAATAAGGATATAAAGATTTCTAAGATGAACCAGAGATTCTCGCCAAGCTTATTGGGCTGGTCGTAGATAAACAAAGCGTCTGGCCTCCGTAATGGAAATTACATACCCCCGAGGTCGGAAATCAAATTGACAGAAGAGGTTAAACAAACGATGCGGTCAGGGAGTCGAGACCGTAGTCCGTCGAATATTAATCGCTCAGTAAATGCGCTTTTATTTGTTTTTCCCTTAGCTCGTTGCGGTGCCAGTGTGAATAAGTGACAATCTCACCTGATCCGAGAACAGGTTAATTACAATTTACACACGTTGTTTGGGCGGGAGGTTGAATTACTCTTTATTCTTGGAATATTCGTCAGAAATTTTTGAGTAAACCTGTGATGAGATGTTAAGTACTATCTATTATATAAAATTCTCGTGTCACGTTGTACGAAATTGAAATCCTCCAAAACGACTCGGTCGATTGTCATGAAATTTTGTATGCATATTGGGTAAGTCTAAGAATAGAACATTTATTTTTCATAGCTCAATTTTTTATTATTCCCTGGATTTATCTGTATGGCAAAACAACTGTGTCAACAAATATGTTTTGCTGGGGCATTACGCAAAGTCGATGATTTTCAGAACATATTTATTTTAATTGGTCGAGAAAAACAATAGAAACACTTCCGAAGAGTTAACATCAATAAAATTTATTTTAACTATTAGTAACAGTAAATTAATCAAAAAGCTAACAACACTATACGTACCATTTCATGAATCGCTGGTTCGAGTACTAATACCCATGTAGCAAAACGAGTCCTCGCTTTCACTGTCTTGTACGTCCGGAATGAAAACGTGCTTGGTTATGTTCTCATCCAAAAACTTCTTGCAGTACTGGTGGAGCTGAAGTTTAGTTTAGCTTTAGTTTTTAACAAAGCTTGACTAACGATCATTACTTACATTCTATCAATAGATTTGGCTACATTAGACACATGTTTGATATCATCTTCATCCTTCACTTAACTGGCCCTGCCTGCTGTACCGGTGGTCGGGGGTTCGATTTCAGGTTTGTATGATAAATAAATAATAAATAAATAAATGCGGACAACATCACATACATTGTTCTGAACCCAAAGTAAGTTGCTAAAGTACTTGTGTTATGGAATTCAGATACAACAAAGGTTCCACAAACACCCAGACCCGAGACAATGTAGAAATGTGAATTTTTATATTGGCCCGACCGGGAATCGAACCTGGGACCTCAGAGCTGGCGACTCCTTAAGACCGGTGCGTACGCCACTGGATCACGGAGGTTGTTGTGTTGTTTTTGTGACTGGATGTAAAGTATCTATAACACAAAACATACCTGTGCATGATGCTCTTTCGCTATCAGATTAATTCTCTTTATCTCGCTTCTCAAATGACTGGACTCTTCATAGCGTTTATTAACGGTCCATTGTTGGTCGCGGATGAGCAGTGGTAATATATAAGGTAACCCTGACGCATTAAAATTAAATAGTTTTAACCTATTTTCAACACCTCTTTTAAAGATATTTGAACATTACAAAATAATCGCCTGGCCATCAATACTTTTAGCATAAAGTCTACTTCTTTCAGCCATACTCTCGCAAGAGAGTTCTCATAAGTTTCAAGATGAACTTTTTGACCAGAAAGTAGCGAGATACATTTAGATGTACTAAAATACTGCTTTTTTTAAGCTTTTTTGCGTACATCTAAACCTCTGACCGTGTGACAATTAAAATGTCACAGAAAATAAATTTATTTTGTCGCTATATTAAAACGTTGTTAAGGTAATAAATTTATTGGGTGACAAAGTTAAGTAGGTGATTTTGTTTTCTTCTGCTTATTACGGTAAAAAGCAGTAAAACGGGCATAGTATATCTACATACCTAGACATACAGAATATGTAAGAAGCAACAGTAAACTGTTTATTCACCTTTAATAGTTCCAAGTGAACCGTCGCTAATAATTCCCAAACTAGTAACCAAATCGTCCTCTTCACCCCGGTCTGAACGTGATTGAAAAATATAACGAATTGTTTTAGATACTTCTGCCGCTCTATAAATGCAGCCATAAGGATTCTCCCTTGAAGTGGAGGCGACCTTAAAAGAAAGCAATCAAATCACAATGCAACAATGAATGCGAAAAAAAATACGTCTAAGATTTAAACTTTAAAATATTTTAATACGGATTTTGTCATTGAAAATAATTTTATTCAATCTTTTCAAGATTTATCTAAACATATCTTATTTTATGACAACTTTATGTTGGGTTCTTACAGTAGGTATCTCATATAATAAACATTAGAGGGAAGTAGTCCAAGTTAGCATACCTTCTCGATAAATTCTCGCTTCATCCAAGATGCATTGAATTGCACATGGTCTAATTTAAGTTTGTCCAAAACTTCTTTGCCCATAGCATCCCAATCGCAGACATCTTCTCTGCTTACATTATCGTAGATCAAGTAGGGTGTTGCAATTTCCACATGAAAGTCTACGTCGTTCACAGCCCACACATACGCGTCATTAATATCACGACATTGTACCTAAATAATATACTTTTTATATAAATTTCTGGTGATTAAAAAAAATGTTTATAAATGTTTGATCCCCAAACGCGTTTGGTTCTCTTTTTATTTTAATTTAAATCTGGTTTAGTTTTCGATTCGGTCTAATGGTGGTACTGACCAAATCCGAGATCGATTGTGTTATCAATATCGTTCGATGCCGATCTAGTGCTAAGTATCAACCTGAAGTTGGCCTATTGATAGTATGGTTTCTGTAAGTAGGTACGGTTTAGTAGGGCCATGAAATCATTATTTTATATAAATCTAAGTGTAATGGAGCCTTGATTGAAGTAGAACATGATAAAGGCAGTCCGTAGGCTTGTAAACATAATTGAAACATGAGTAAGTTTAAGTGAGACAAGCTACATGAAATATTGCTAATAACATATTTTACGCACCTTAAGATAATCACTCAAAATAGTCTTTGCGATAGATCTAAGAGGCGTAGCGCAATAAAATACTTCTGAGGGGACATTCTCAGAAAAACTATGTAATACATCCATAACTACAAATCCATCGCAGACGACAACGGGGTGTAGGTGAGATTCTTCCTCCTTTTTCTTGCATACTTCTTGTAAAGCTACACCCGTCAAAGGTTTTCCTAAACTTAGGGCTATTTTCAAAATTAAATAGAGAGTGTCAAATTGTTCATCAGAATCTTTGTAAAAATCGAAAGCGTTGGGGTTGGCAAAGTTTGTCATGATGCAGAACAAGTCGGCATCGTAAATACTGAAATAACAGTAAAAAAAATTGATCGATAAGTAACAGTGGTCGGGTGACATCTTCAGATTTAAGTAACATCTTTGATGAAAACTATTTACTCACTGTGGTAAATCTGATGTCGCTTTAATTGTATTAAAACAGGGAAAACCACAACTCGTTAGCTCTTGCACGTATTCGTTTGCAATCCGCATTTCATTAGAATAAACTAGCAGTATCAAGTCAATGAAATCATTCATACCAAAAATGATTCCAGACAAGAGTTTTGTAATAAGCAATTGCGACGTTGGTAGAAGTGGATTTACTACCATAACTCTTATAGGTTTGCCGACTTTAGTGTATTGCAAATTCATTATGTTAAAACGTTAATGTTATTTTTGCATAAAATTAATAGCAAAATCTTGTTCCGTTTATAAAAACGTAATGACGTGGCGAATGCTGACATAAGGTATAAATAAACTCCAAAAAGTTTGAATTCTTTCGACATCAAAGACATTATACTCTACTCGCCATGGAATGAATGATGTAAACAGTTACATATATTGCAAAAGTTGAACGTTTCAACTCTCTTTACTGAACTGACACACAGAACTAGTGATTACATTAGTAGGTAGGAAGCTGGAAGTTCGGGTATGGTTAGAAAGAGGTGAGTGTCCATGAGGATAACGAGAACATGAAGAACTTTTCCTTTTTTAAGACGTACTAGGACGCAGGCCCAACATGAAGAGGCCTAGTTGAGTACTTAAATCTAAAATAAGATGGATCTTCAAGGGATCATCCACCCGAATATGAAAAACTGCATACGAAAAATCTAGAATATAATCAGGTTGCAAGTTATCTACTGAAAGTTGATAGGCCAGTTCCTAAAATTTGCCGGAAAACTATAGCGCCTGCCTTTCTACTCATGGCAATGTAAATACATTGACAAACGGTGACTCGCCGCTCACTAGATGCCTCACTAGCCCCTATGATATGATGCTGCAATTGGCAGTGGGTGAGAAACATCAGTGCAAGTGGCTCGAGGGCTTATTATTTATGGGCTTATTGTTATTTAGCTAGTAGTGAGCGATTGCATGGCAGAGGCCTCCCTTCCCTCCTTTCAATGGTTTGTGTCTTTGGTTAACAGTGGCCAGCTCTGCGAACGTGAACGTAGCATAATTTAACAAAATATCACGTAGCGCCATCTAGTAAAACATCCTTTAATTTAATGTTACCTGACATTGACAACTAAGCGCTGTGTGCACGAAGCATGTTATTAATAATTCTGTCCTGTTTAACTCCTTCATAGATATTTTAGTAACCATTCAAAAACTGTAAAAATTGATGAAAATTTGTTTTAAACCTATATTTTCATTTTTTATTCGAAGAACATTACTTCATACATGAAGTCGGTAGCAAGTAGGTAACTCACTTCACAAAAGCAAACTGTTCTTATTTTGACAAATTTTAATGACAATGACATAACACTGACGCGTTTACTTTTTGTTGTATTTTGCTCGAAATGTTTTGGAAAGTGTTAAATTGTGAATGAACTATGGCTTCTTCTAAGGACAAAGATGTTCAAGTTTCACCTGCAACGTCGACATCCTCAATTAAATCTCATTTGTTCGAAAGATCTCCGTCCGTTTCATCAACAAGAGAAGACAAATGGCCGGAACTTTTACTCTCCAGGCCTTATAAGTCCTACTACTACAGTTCAAAAAGTGAGTAATTACTGATTTTATATAAGCAGCAACAACGGTTATTTAATTTTATAACAAAATGCTTTATCAAGTGCAACTAAGAGCTCCTAAAGCGGCGTTACTTATAAGCTACATTTGTTTGCATTTTGTTGTTATTAATACCTATTGCGTGATCGTATCGTTAAATTGATAACGGAACAAACAATTTATGCGCGTTTATAAAAATACCTTTGATAAGACTAAATTCCATAAATAATTTTGTTTACTTGCTGCAATAAGCCAGTCTGGTCGACATTAATAAACTATTTTAAGTATAATAATTGAAATAAACTCTTTTATTCTACCTGTTTTCTAAATTTTATCACTAAAAAAGGTTACTATGTTTGTGATTGGAACATTTTAAAGTTGCCTTATCCTGTAAAAAATCCCAACATGTGGGTTTTCCCATATGGCATCAATCATTGCTAGGCTTTATTATCATGTAATTTCTGTTCTGTATTAACTTGAAAAGTGTTTTAAATGAACAAGCATAATTTACATAACAATACATACTATGAGTGATTAAATAATAATGTGTCCTTTAAATGACCACATGACAAGCATGCATGTAAATTGGTATGGCTCAAAACAATATAAAAGATTTTAACCAAAAAGTATTTGTTCCAACAGTTCTTTGTCAAACCTAAACTGAGGTCATTTGACTTAGCAGCAACAATAAGGACACTAAAACTTTCCATTTTCACTTACATATTAGTAATATTCTTTTTTAAATAATCTTAAAATATTTTGTATTTCACTAGTTTCCACATTAAAGTGATAGATTCAGTGAAATCTTTAATACCTATTTATTTTTTAATTTTAAACCTATGAACATTTAAAATTTTCACCACATCTATACACAAATATTTTTTTACCGTGTTTAGTAGAAACTTTGTTAAAGATAAAAATTAAAGAAACATTTGTTGCCAATGAGCTCGTATGAATATAATTATGTGTTTATCACCAAATGTACCACAACTCATACCTATAGATATGCAAATTTAACTAAACGTAATGGAATATTTGGTGATAAGGCTCCAAAATGAATGTAAAACGGACAGCAACAATGGTAATGAAAGAAAAATAAACCATAGAATTTTCATGTTATATTTTCAAACATAACACTATTTTAAACTTAATTAGAATTAAAGTTAATTATTGAGAACTTTTGTATTGCCCTTTTCCACCATGTCACATGTTCATTGTTGACACCAATGCAACTTAACAACGCTAAAAGTCTAAACTCTTATGACATAGAAATACCAGTTTTTAATTTAATGGGACTTGTTACTAATAATAACAACAACATATGTGGACAACTCTCCTGTCATATGTGGACCTCTTCCTATTTTAAGATTTTCTTATTCCTGAACTATCTATACTAATACTGTGAAGCCAGTTTGTTTTCTTGTATTGTACTCATTTCTAAAATGATGTGATGATGCTCAATGTAGCTTTAGCTTAAATAACACAGAGCTTACCAAAAGGGCTGGGGAAAACGCGATGAAACCACAGACCTGATGATCATCTTTCACATTTTCTATCTATTTGTCTATCTGTGGTATCAGTCCTATCTATATAAAGAGTCTGCACTGATCATTCAGATTATCTCGAATTCTCTTTTATCATTTTCCTGCTAAACACGAAGCTTCAGATTATATCTTTTAAAAAAAGGGGTCAACTGATACCACAAGGCAACATATGAGGCTGATATAGTTGGTATTCGAGAGTCTTAACACTCGGTATTTTAGTCAGCGGCTCTTCATAAATAACATCTTATTAAGAATTCTTAGACCATTTTCTAACGCAGGTCGCGAGTTAGGCGTCCCGAAATAGTGGTGTCATAATATATAGTGATCAATGAGAACTGGTTTTATTAAGCTTCGGAAAATTTCCGCGTTACTTTCCACGGAACCTGAAAGTTACCATTTATTTGTTGTTCAACAGTAATAAGTTTGTAATTTTACTTTATACAGCTACATCTTTGTCATTTCATGTGTACTATGTGTAAGTGGTTTTGTCGCGACAACCGTCACTCGCGCCGGTCACAACGCGTTGCCTCAGTTTTGAGACAGATGGCGTCATGCGCACGGTAGTATTGATTTTCCCGCTGGTTTGGTACTAAAGTAGCGCTCGCCGGGAAATCAATATTTATTCTGGACGGACTGGAAAAACCATTTCGCTCATACAACCTTTCGTACAGGTTTCTCGCGCTTGCTATTTTGGGATTCATCTGCCTAATACGAATCGAAAGTACTAATTTGTGTGTCGGCTATACAAGTGATTTAAAAACAAAACTACATTTGACCTACAAGTTTGCGCATAGTGTGAAATGAATATAAAGGGGTGATCAAAATTCACGTGACATTGTTGATTGTTTCGCTTGATCGTTTATTTGCTGCTTTATTATGCGTTCGCTTGCTGCGGTCCATGGGGTGGATCCCTTGCCTGAATTAGGCATTCCATCCGCCATTCAACACCAGGGTGACGGCAACCCGGACGGTGACATGGCCGGCGCGCAGGACACTATATACCTGTGCAATTTCCGCGTTTCCGTCGACGGCGAGTGGCTTTGCCTCAAAGAACTGCACGATATGGAAATGCAGGACTCTTTCCATCGCCCCTCAGCTCAAGGCACCGTCTCATCTCCAGATGATCCAATGAACACGATGATGGGTAAATTAATCGCCGATGTAATAATTTATACAAATATAGGTCAATAAATAATGGTTTTGATAAAAACAAAACATTGTCATGTGTTGTAGCTCGGGATCCCGTTGTGATCGAACGCAGCAATCTCGTGAACATCTCTAAACTGATTGTGAAGGAGTTAATCGAGCAATCTCTCCGCTATGGTAGAATGCTCGATAGCGATCATTTGCCACTGCATCACTTCTTTATAGTCCTCGAACATGTGATGCGTCATGGACTCAAACCGAAAAAGGTAATTATTGGCATGCGAGGATAATGACGTACTAATTCATAATTTTAATTCAATAGTGTCTACCTAATATTAAAAGACATTTGTAAAGACGTCATTTAGTAAACATTCAGGTTTTCCTTTTACACTTAAACGATTGTTAATCACAGCTTATGTCGTAACAAATTCAAATGGAGATTTATCAAAGGAAAATACGTTTTTTAATAAAAATAAGCATTTGTAGGGTTTACTTGGCCCTAAAAAAGAGCTGTGGGACATCTTGCAAATGGTTGAGAAGTATTCACCCGAAGCGGCCGACATTACGGCAAGTGTCAGGGACCTACCCACTGTCAAGTAAGTTTATGAAAACCTAGTACTTTATTTTAAAGAATTCTTATGAAATGATATTCCTAAATGCAATCTAAATCGCCGCTTCTCCAACTTCCAATCCCGTTCCAACACAGTTCACACCTTACTGTAAATATGCTAAATTTCACAGCTCTATTTAAACAAGTTTATCTTTTATTATCCATTGCACCACAACAAATATAATATTTCACTATTGTATAATACACCTAGCTCCTGAACAAAATTTTCATAAACCCTAATCATTTTTAGAACCGCCATGGGTCGAGCTAGAGCCTGGCTGAGGTTAGCTTTGATGCAGAAAAGACTGGCCGACTATCTGCGTATCTTACTGGAACACCGTGAGGACACATTAGAGGAATATTTTGAACCGCATGCTCTGATGCTAAACGAAGAAGCAGTCATTATAACTGGTCTCCTGGTCGGCCTTAATGTTGTTGATTGCAACTTATGTGTTAAGGTAAATATCAATATAGTACTTAGCACATATGATTTTTTTAATCGTTCTAGTAGGGAATTTAAACTTTCTACCGCAGGGGGTTTTTAAAACATTTAATTCACATGCATAGAGACTCGGGCGCTGTACAAGCATTTGTGGATAAAACAAATGCTTGTCCTAAGCTGGGATCGATCCCTCAAATCGTGACGTAAATTAGGTTTAGTGCGTACTGTCTGCAAATTATTTATTTTTTTTGTAAATATTTTTATTTGTAATATTATGTTTTGTCGTATTTACACAGGAGGAAGATTTGGACAGTCAACAAGGCGTTATAGATTTTTCGCTTTATTTACGCGGTAGTAACTCTTCCAATGATCTGGCTGGGAATGGAAATAACGGAGATTCAGAGCCGAAACAACGCCACATTAACACAATGCTGGACCAGAAGAATTACATCGAGGAACTGAACAGACATCTCAAGTGAGTTTCTAAATCATTGTTCTACAGGAAATCCTCCTCCGTTCATTTTAAAAGTACCGTGGAAAAGAGACAACGCTATACGGTTTCAAGAGCGCCATCTCGCTTTCCTAGACTGGAACACAGTCCTAGTTTAGATGGTGGTTCTCACGTTCATATCAGTTCTATACATACTTTAGACAATTTGTTTTCTATTAGTATTGTTCAACACGAGAACGCTTTTCATTAGTCAATGACTTCATTATTAAATTACCTCCGATTAATATTAATTATTTTGTAAGTGTCGTTCGTTACTTTAGAATGCTATTAAGTAATTTGTATTGTTCTAAGTTTTATACGACTAGTTGAGCTTGTTAATAAATTATAATTTTTCACTGCCTAATAGAACTTACGGCAATAATTGCAACAAATATAATAACTATTCATGTAATGATTTATATTGACTATATTGACTGATTGATATTGACTATATTGAATTGATTATATTGACTTTTTTATGAAAACTTTCTTAATAAAAAAAACAACCACTTTACACTGCAGATTGCGACTCGATTATAACAGTACATTAATATAGCACAGTACAACGATATAATTATTACTAGGTACCTCCTCAGGGTTACTACACAACAGATTTAACCGAAAGTGTAGTAAACGATTATTGTAAAGGTCACTGATTATTAAGGTCATGACCGAGTGTAATAGCGTAAAGGGATTATCTGGTACAGTCTTTCGATTTGTAGGTTGTCAATCTTCTTTATAAATTAAGAAATTTAATAGTATCAAAACGTATTTTATGTGTTAGAAGTGGGGTTATTGCTCTACAATCAATCTCTCTCTGCAATCAATAGGATCACAATGATAAACTATTGAAAACAACTTTCAACCAACACTGCGTTCCTTTTTGGGGTTCGGTACCCAAAGGGTAAAAACCGAACCCTATTGTCACTACCACCGCTGTCTGTCTGTCTGTCCGTCCGTCCGTCAGCAGGCTGTAACCTCATGCAGGCATCGTGATAGTTAGGTAACTGGAAACTTCACAAAAAATCAGGTTTTTATTTCAAATAAGCCTTTTTAAAAAAATATTTAAAATGTTACAGTAATGACCCTAGGTGCACAAAAAATCTAAATAAATTTTAGAAAATGCACCTTATCCATACCTACTATAAAATGTGTCTTAATATTGCACTGCCCCCTGTTAAAAACTACGAGTAAATCTTTCTATGAGTAATATATTTGTGCATATTTCATAAGATCCCGAGTCTTGGCTAATAATAGGGCAGGTGGATGTCGTAACGTGCTGCGATATCTTCCTACTATAGTTCAAATACAGCTGTGTCAGATGAATGGGCAACAGCACATACCTGGCATCGAATTTCAACCCACACTCAATATACATTCGTCTTATTTATATTTTTAATTGGTACTCTGAGCTTAGATTTTCCGGTAGATCAGTGTTAACAATTTAATTTAAGGTGCTCAAAAAATAATTAACTGTAATGAGACCATTGATGTCGGGTGTATGCATCTATTCGTATAAGCACTTACCGATTTATGTATAGGTACCTACTTGAAGCTAAACGCGAAGTAAAAAATAAAACTCCTTCTAAATATCTCTCTTTTCTTAATAGAAATATAGGTACAGTGTACTCTAAGTCTAGTTATTTGTTGGTTGTATATCCTATGTTTGTTATAGTGCAACCGTAGCCAACCTGCAAGCCAAGGTCGAAGGCTTAACAACGACCAATGCGCTCATGAAGGAGGACTTGGCGATCTCCAAAAACACGATGATTCAATTAGTGGAGGAAAACAATCAACTCAAACATGCGCTCGGTGAGTACTATACCATTCGTAACATAATATTTACATTTAATTAACCGTTTGGTGTGTAACTTCAGGCATAAATACACGATTAAATTAATTATAAATATCCTATTGATCCGAAATTTTAATGAAGAAGAATGAATTTCGTAATTATAATTTTTGCTATCATTATTCTCCTATCATGTTATTCTTAAATATAAAAACTACGATAGTTGACATAGCTAAACACTTTCATTTATGCAAATACATTAGCTTGAGAACAAAAAAACGATCTCTCGTATTTGCATTTCATTGCAAACAGAAGCAACAGTATAAAAACAATAAGTTACGAAACTCTTCAATAAAAGTACAGTATCAAACGGAAAGGAATTCCCTCTATCATGGTCATCCATGTTTACAATCAAAATTGCAGCGCGAATAACACAAAATACAAAAGATAAGACACCTTGGTCGTGAGTCAGCCGCTATTGTACCGCTTAGTAGGCATTAGTATGCCCAGCCTGTCGCCCGTGTCATCATATTATTGTCAGTTATTATTTAACTCCGACCATCAACCGTTATGCGCTATAACTCAACATTAATGGGCAACTCAACGGCAAAGAGTCAAACAAAACATACTTTTTGGACGAAATCCTGTGAGTTATTTATATTTGTGTGTAAATATATCACGCGACTCTCTCTGTGTTTATTTGTATGTCTAAACACGTGTGTGTTTTATGTACAGGGCAAGATATAACCAAAGATACAAGGATGAAAGTTACGGAATTGCAGTCTGATGAGGAGGTAAGATTTTTTACATTTCATATTTTTCATTTATCGTAATACTTTTTACTGTGTTTGTAAATAAACAGTGAATTCACTTTGCTTTTTCGTTGATAAATTTCTGCTTATACGATTATTCTCATTATTCACACGACTTCAAATGATATCACTGATAAAATTACTTCACATACGTTTTATATTAACGTTACAAAAGATAAAATCAAAGAACGAAAATTTACTATGACTCAATAAAAATGCTTCTTCCAACTTTCTACCGTTACGGAAATAGTCACACTGCTGTTGGTTTAACCTAATAAAAATAAAACATGTTACGCGATTTTATTTTGCCAACATTGCCAATAAATTAAAGCGATCCCATCTGGCACATTTGTATTTTATTACAGGAAAAACGCAGCGTTAAAAGTACGGCGTCTGATAGATCCAAAAATGATAGTGAAGCCAGTAAAATTCTTGAGGAAGAGAGAAAGAAGTATTTGGAACTGCAGAAAGAGTTGGATTTACAGGTAATGCTAATGTGTAATAAACAACAGGTAAAGTTGTTGTACTCGGTTGTTGAACCGCTTACAAGGTCAGTACACGATGACCAAATGACTATCGTGTGAACAAAAATACTGACATAAGTTTTAATGCGACAGCGAAGTAACGTAACAAAACTAATATCATGTTACCAAAAGTCAAACATTTAAGGTCAGCTTATAACCAAATAATGTTTTTAACGAGTTTAGAAATCTGCAAAAGGCGGCTAATTACCTGTGTCTAATAATGCACCTTAAAATTTCTACTTCAGATTTCACTGAAAGCAGAAATGGAGGTGGCGATGAAATTACTTGAGAAAGATATACACGATAAACAAGACACAATAATTTCACTGAGGAGGCAACTCGACGACATAAAACTCATTAACCTAGAGATGTACAAAAAGTTGCAGGTGAGTCATCTTAACGATGTTGAATCGCATGTAATTACAGTCTATTAGGATTTGTACCCTTACTTTATCACTGATTGGCAATCACTCGCGCTTGTTTCGTCAATCGTTGCTGAAATCTTTCTCCATTTGTACTTCATGGTCTGCTGATGATCGATACAAGTGCAACAGTTAAATTCCCTCGTAAATGTCTAAGGTATAGTTATAGAGTGGTATCGTGTTTCACACAAATGTTAGCGTCGTTATGCTACGCGCAGTCACGGAGAGGTAACAAAGACGATGCCCCACGAAGGTCGTTCGTCGAGCGTGGGTGCTGCATCTAACACTGCTTGATCCCCGCCCATACATTCTCATTATCCTAGCTATTTGATTAATGAATAATACGCTCTTCATCTCTCCTTTTTATTGTATAATAACATGTACTTACCGCTTTTTTTTACTTAATAACACTGTATATATTAATTTTAATTATTTACTTTATTTCTTTCATTACTTTTATATTAACAACCTAACCTGCTGTATTATTTATTATTATGTATATGACCGATACTAATACCATGCTGTATTCACAATGCCGCGTTGTCGTACGGAAGGAATGCGAGATGGAACTGACGCAGAAGGGAGAAATGGTGTCGAGGCTCCAGGGGAAGGCCGAACAGATTGGCAAAATACTTCACAACCTTGAGAAATATAATCACTTCTTAGGACCAGACCATGACTTAGTCAAAGCTCTTAGGTCTCCCACAACTAACGAGAATAATCTAGGCGAAAAATTAGAGAAACTTAAAGCACAAAGTGCTGCTCAAAAGGGTACAAAGTCTAAGGACGAAGGCCCTCCTAATAAGAGGTTGAATCTCCAGGAAATACCACCGTTTCGTAAATGTAACAGTAGAGACAAGCCGATCTCCCAGATAGCGGAGTAGACGCTCCTCATTCTATTCTGTAAATAACTGTTCTATCCAATCATCACATCCAAGGTGGTGTTTCCTGTTTACTAGACAATTATTAATGTATTATACTAACACATCCTAATAGATATTATGGTGAAATCATGTTGAGGATAATATGATGGTTATCAACTCCTATGCATTTACTTAGTCTTTAAAGTGTTTTACCACTGTATTAACCTCAGAATATATTAACATTCTAACTTGTATGAAATGTCTGCATCGGTCCTGTACTTATCTGCTTAAAACTAACAAAAATAATCTTACTTCCGCTCGAATGAGTTGACGTTTTATTCAGCTAAACTGTATTGGCCTTGTTTTAGGAATGTGAAAGTTCCTTGAAACATAAAACAGAGCTAATAGCCAAATTGGAAGCAAAGACTGAATCAATGGGCAGCACCATACATCAACTTGATGAGAAGTAGGTTTTACTAATTTTTACTATGACATCGCATCAAGCGGGCTTCGGCCTGCATCATCCGTAAGGATCGAAAGAGTGCCTGGACAATGTAACGGTGTTGGATGTAATCTAAGCGCTTGACAGTCAGTACTCGAACGCACCTAGGTGTGAGCAATGCACAGCTTGCGTGTGTCAACTAGCGGCAACTCTTTCCATTCGCTCGATATTGGCAAACCCTCACAATAAATTGACTTAGTGAATGCAAAAATATTTTGATATTAAAAATGATCAGATGATAATCGTGTTGTTAAGGTAATGCTACTGTTGCTTTGGCTTACTTGCTGTGTTTCAGATTTATATCACATTGTAACATTTTGTTAGTTCGCATTAAGTTTGTGTTAGGTTTTAATTTTCCATTAAAATTATATTAAGGTGTGTTATTAATATTAATTCCCACAGATTAAAGTATTAGGTTACCTTAAGCATACTGTGTTAATATTTGTTATTATTTTCTTTATTTTAATCCATTTAAGTTTACGTGTTGATAATTATGTAACAGAAAAAATAATAAAAGTATATTTATATAAGTAGAGCGCAGGTCGTGAGGATTTGTTAGTGCTTATGAAGAGATTGCAGTATTTTGTATACTTTTGCAGTGATATCAAAGTGACATTGTATAGAGACGTGATTATTACATTAAAGAGTATTTGATCTCATTCGAGTAGCTACATATGCTTGTAAACTTGAGATTTTATTATCATTGTATACAAATAAAGTGCTCGTTATTTCTATATCTAGCAGCAAATGTTAAAATCTAATTTAGATATTTTATTTTACATAGTTTTGTAATTACAAGGCAGTAGTTGTGTAAAAGCCTTATTTATAATAAAGCATATTCAGTCGCATTCTGTATTTTATTGAATTCGAATACCAACGGACTTGCTTGTTTTAATTTTATGTTTATTGTGTAGGTTTGCCATTATCAATCTCACTCCTATGTTTGCATGCTTTTGTGTGACTAAACAATACCTTGATTGTGTTACATACTAACATACTAAGCATTTGTATATTACTGGGATCAAAAACAACATATTTACTGTACTGAATACTTGACACTATTGTTACTGTCATAATTGTTTATCATCAATTATCTGAATCAATACATATCAGAATTTATTTTTTCTTTGCTAATATAATCAACACACTACTAAAGTTCTTTCTCAATTTTCGCACTTACATAACTCATTGAGAACTTTCAAAGGTATGCTAACAAATCTAAATTTAGACAACGCTTGATATTAAAGAAAAATATGACAAGTATACAAAAATAAGTCTCCATGACTTTATTCCAAAACAAATTCACATCACTAAAAGCTTTAGACTTAGAATCACTTACACTGTGTGGTACATTGGATATTTGGAATAGTTTTTAAGATATGTGAACATGAATAGGTTGCAAGAAGATAAGTTAGCTAGGAAGAGTTTAGAAGATAGCGCTCGGACGCTGGGGCAGAAGGCGGCGGCAGCGGAGACCAGGGCCGTGGCTGCGGAGGGCGACCTCAGGATAGAGCGGGAGTGGAGGGTCTCATTACAAGTAAGTATTATCTATACTTATACATATAATAAAAAGGAAAGATTTCATTGTTTGTTTGTTTGACACCAATTCCAAGGCTTCGAAACTACTTGACCGATTTGAAAAATTCTTTCACTGTTGAGAAGCTACATTATCTCCACCGAACATAGGAAAACCCTAGTTAGTAAATGTAAAACTATTGATAATAGATCAAATTGATGTACCCTACTACAGGTCTGTAGATTCGTTGAGGAAGAGAATAGGATATATATCTACTATCACCCTATGGTTAATAGGAGCAGTGCAGTAATAAAATATCTTACAAATAAGGGCAGAAGTTGCTCGGTCTCTAAAATTCGTTTTAAATTAAATACTTAGTTATATCTCCAAACCACGCGGATGAAGTCGCGGGCAACTGCCAGTTATACATATGAATAAATTAAAAAAGAAAACCTGTGTTAGAACTCGCGACACTGAGGTCTCCATACAAATACGCTCAACAAAAGCAAAATTTGCAGCAGACGAAATGTATTTGTTACCCATCAACAAATTTATGACCGTTGCAATTTTAAACTTAACATCGATCTAATTTTAGTGCTTGTTGTTGTACCGGCAATAGAAATAGACGACAGACGGATAGTTCTGCTTTTACCTTTAAGATAAGGAACCGTATGAAACAGGGTTATTGTTAGAATGTTATAAAAGCAAGACAGTGGTAGCTGATTTTTATTTAAAAATTCTAGGAGTCGTTTACCATAGTAATTTGAATATTCGTTTAGAGCCACTTCGATACCATTATCCGATTGATTGAATTGACCTACTTAGACACAACACTAGACACCTATTCTACTGACAACTAAAGAGAGCATTATTATAATTATCTAAAGGCAGCAAGATGTAACTAAATAAAGACCTCTAATTACTTTGAATACGTTGCCCAATTAAATTCGGTTTGTATAGTTAAAAATTATTTAAATTTTCTTTATTGGTTCCCAGGATAGAAATATTATTCCTACCACTTTTGCGTTTAATCTAAATTATTAAATCAACTTGAAATCTGTGCCCAGACCCAGTCCCTGGAGGGCTCAATCAAGTGCCATTTGGAAAGACAAATGTGATAAGTTTCTTTCTACAACTGTTGACTGGATAATTTTTATCATATTAACATATGGTTTTACAGGCTATTCATTGACTCTTTGGTTTATCTTTAACACTTGAGTCTCAAAAGCATAAAAGACTTATTTCCAGATAAAGAACTCTGAAGAATAATCTGTCATGTTCTATGTTTATATTAATCATGAATTGAAGTCAGTGTATTTGAGAGCTGGGTATAGACACAATCTTGAAGATCTTAAATGTGAAACTTATTGCGAAAGGTTGATTTTTGAAACTAAAGTAAACACATATTGACGCTGTATAAGTATGCACACGAAACAAGGAATAAAACGGAACAAGTACGCGTCGGGACTCGCGAGACAGGGTTCCGTACAATTAGGCTGAAGGAAAAACAAAACGGTTGAGCTACAGAATTAATTTCTGGCCGTTACACAATATTAATTAACCTTGATCTTTATATTTTAGTAATTGTTGTTATACAGGCAACATACATACAAAAGCTGTAAAAATTACGTCTGTCTGGCGATTACGGTTGATGGATAGACGGACCGATTGCGGACCATGAATAATATGGTTTTCTAATGTTCTTTAGGTTCAAGTAGTAAGGCTACCTGTTATAAACAAATCTTACCTAATTTGCTATAAAGTATGTTTGCGACGATTGCGATTCGTAATCACTACATTCGCGCTATTTTAATTGCATTCCGTCTAGGTGTCTGATGAATACCAATAAATCTAATAATTATCAATTAAATAACTGAATAAATTGTAGTAGGACTTAAAAGTTTGATCAGGAAATAATGTCTGTATCAACTTGAAATTAAACTGTGATGACAACAATATAGCTATCTACTAAAACCTACTTTCTATTATAAACTTGAAAAATGTATTGAAAAGATGGACGTTTGTTACTCTCTCAACCATTTGGCGGAATTGGACGAAATCCAATACACACAGACAGTTTATAACCTGCATCAACACATAGAATGTATGCATTATAGTTTTTATCCCAATTTTATGATCCAGTGGGTTAATTTTCGATTCGTAGCGGGCGGGCCAGCGGGCAACAGCTAGTAACTTAGAAATGCCTTTGAAGTGCGTTTATCTGACCACTTGCTATTCACTCGGAACAGCTGATGACCCTACATTTTTATCTAATTTGATAACAAGAAACATAGGTAATGTGTATCATCCTATACGACATAAATATGAGTAATCAACTTGTTTGTGTTATAGGAATCCATGATGCGAGATCGCGATAAGATATCGATGTTGACACAAGAAGTGGAATCCCTCAAATCAATAGGCCAGGTACTGACATACTTATTATACGTTTATCTTGACAGCCAAGTGACATCTTACCAATGATAATGTAATTATGAGTTCTTGTCGTACACCACTATAATTACTACTAGGTAGGTACTACAATTTTTGATCTAACAGTCAAACAGTGTTACCTGTTTTCGGAAACCTTAACTTAGCCGATAATTTATGGTGTTTTGTTTAAAAACTAAATAAATTAAATTAAATAGAAAATTCCGATATAGACTTCCTATTTCTATGCTTTTAACGATTGTTGAAATGTCACGCTAAAGATGCTGTAATTATACTTATAGTATTCGTAAACGCAGCCTTGAAAATATGATAAATAAAATCGCATTGTGTATTGCAGTTAACGTCGTTTAAGTAATAATTAAATATTCCCATTGCATAATAAAATGCATGTTTTATAGAATAGGTACTTAAAACACTTACCCTATAATTATATGCCTCACAATTAACATAAAGTGTGATTGTATTTAAGATAACACTTGTATTACAGAAATACCTAGCGTTACAAGAAGAACAACATGTCCTTAAAACTCAATACAACGAAGCACAGAAAACTCTAGAAGAAGTGGGGGCAACGCTCAGCGAGAATAAACTGCAACTGGCGGAATTGTTGGAGAAGGAGGCGAAAGCACAAACAGTGGAGGAAAGCCCGACTTGGACACACGATAAGGACGCCACCGCCTGTACCGCGTGTGCCAAAGAATTCTCAATCGCTAGGCGGAAAGTAAGTGTCTCAAACGAAACTTTCGTAACTCTACATACGTTTAGATTTTTTCAATGGTTCCATCACAGAAATAGTTGGTCATTCATCCGTTCAGAAATTACTCAATGATTCCAACAAGTAAAATTCCTATTCAGAAATTAACAAGGTGATAGGTGAAAGTTTAGTTGAGTTTAGTAATCATTCAGCAGTTTTATGCAGAACCTGACTTATGCTGCATAAGCATAACTATAGCTAATAATAACTTCGTTACCATACGTTTTACACACTGTCTGTTAATAAAAACGTGGAAATTATGAATATTTCTTCTATATCAGAAAATTTGTAACAGTTTACAATAATATAACTCTCAATTGTTAATAATAATAAAATTCAACGTTCTCATTTCTTTTCAGCATCACTGCCGTCGGTGTGGACATATATTCTGCGCAGCTTGCAGCGATAAAACAGTCGCTTTAGCTGGCAACACCAAACCTGTCAGAGTGTGCGATGCCTGCTATGCTGAAGTGCGATTAACGTAGTAGAAGATATGTATAGCTTTATTAATCTAATTGACCAAAATAACAAACTGAAAGGCGGAGAATTGTCGGCCGTCTATAGACGCTGTCGGTTTGTGGCTATACCCATTCTACCGCTTGATACAGTATCATGAAGATTAGCAATCTACAGCAGTTTATGACGTTCAAGCAAATGTAACCTTAGTGTATAGGTCTGAAAGTATTAACTGCTTTGCTGCTTTTCACAGCCATATCAACGAATTTGCTTGACCTAATTATAAAGTAGCGAAAGCCGTAGGATTCTTTTTTGCGGTATCAAAAAAGGCTTCCAATGCTGTGTAAAGATTGTATTGAATTAATTCTGATACAAATTGGCACCATCAAAATGGTATGAACTCATGAAATTGGTCAATTTACATGCGTCAATATTCTCTAGAATTGAATACATACATAATTGTTTAAATTATTTATAGATAAATGTTAGAGATCAAAGTTCGTACATATTTTATAATAGTTTCATAAAGTGTTGGTTTTTAAGACTGATGTTAAACTTCAAAATATGAATTGTTATTGTTGTATTGCGAATGTTTTAATTATAAAAGTGTACAAAACATAATTCTGGTAAACAAATTACTCAAGCACTCTGCAATATAAAACCATTTGTACTAATTATAATCAAATTGTCAGCAATCTCTGAAAAATAACTTCTAATGAACTTTTGCTTAATACCATGGTTTTCAATTCTCATAATTATTTATTGAATATGAGCGGCAAGGTCCTAATCAAACTCGCCTTGACGTCGCCGCTGCATCCGCTCATGATTTAGGAGTTCGGTCAGGTCAGAAATTACCCGGACTATACTGACAAGTTCGTGAGTAAACCGTTATTTAAAAAAAAATATCTATGCTTCTAACGAAAATTGTTATAGTAACATTTACATTCCTCTAAGTATTTTTTGCGATATTTATTTTTCATGCAGCTATTAATATCGTGAAGGGATATTTAACTTGATTCTTAGTATATTTCTAATACTATGCTTTTCTTTTCATTCTACTTACTTTCACAAACTTATAGAGAACAATCATAACTTATCTTTTATATTTTATACTTAACGAGTTCTTATTTCATCCCATGTACAAATCAGTAATAACGACAGAGAGGGTCTACGAATATTTACTAACTAAATATATTTGTGACATGAACAATAAATTATTACATAAAAAAGGAGAAATATAGAATTTCTGAAATGCATGGTCGAATTAAATTATTACTTCACTAAAATTTCTAGGCCATGGCAAGCTTTAGTACAAACATATTTTACTTTGTGATATTAAATCAATTTAGTACAATTTCCTAATGAACAAATTATTAATATATTTTCCTTTATATTATTGAATAATTATTTATTTGCAAATCTTCGCGCTCTGCAATTTATTTTTATTTTAAAATATGTTTCTGTATATAATTAAATTGTTAGCCAGCAAAGCTTCGAATATACTCTGCGATATACCTACATTTACTCCAAAATTATATAATTTTCGCTCGATTGCCTTAACATCTAAGAAATGAAAAATGGGCATAAGTTTTAATTTACTTTAACATACAATATTTCTGTTCACTTACTTGAAATCCAAATAAAAAAGTAAGTGTTCTGAAATTGAGATCAATCACGTCTATTCCAATGGTGAAAAACTTCTTAAATTGAAATAATGTTTGGTTTCCTTAAAATACGAAAAAAAAAAACGCTGAAAAGTATACCCTATTAGCGTGGTGCTTGAGTTGTAAATGATATAATACAAGTGTATATAAAAAATGTGTCAATATTATTAAAATGACCATTATGTTCGTATTGTACATGTATATAATATTGTTTGTATAATAATTATGAATACGTAATCTGGACATTAAAAAGAATTTTAATATGGACGATGGCTTTTTATTTCGTTTAAAAATAAGTACAGGTTTCCTTTTATATCTAAATTGTACTAATTATAAAAGAATTTAATTCTTATATTATTTATTGCATTATTCATACTTTTACACAAAATATTACGTTTCACGCTAGTAAGGTACGATTGTACGTCACCACATCAAATCCTTTGCGCCCGACGTGTCGCGGGTTCGATCCCCGCGTAGAACAAGCGTTTGCGTGATCCACGAATGCTTGTCTTGAGTCTGGGTCTTTGTGCGTGTGATTTGAATTCTTGTGAAACCTTTCGTGCCACAAGGATACAATTTCTTAGTGCGAGAGTCGTTCTATTGAATAAGGTACAAAATATCTTTCAATGGAGACTTAGTCGAGCCTTACCACCCACCCAAATTTTGCAGTTGTCTGAAAGAGCATCTCTACGCCGTGCGCTGTCAAGCTTAAGTTAACTTCAAGTTTCAGTTGGGCTCATGTAAGCAGTTATATATCTAAGCAACACGGACAATTATTTGAAAACCTTTTCAAAATGTTCCTTCTCATTATGAGATATTACTATCTGCTGATTACACTGTTCCTGTTTATTACTCTCAGAATATCTTCTAAGAAGCAATGAACAGATATTAAAAAAGTTTCGCATTACAAAGAGCCAATTACATGACAATTACAAATACACATTTTATATTAAATCTTTGGTAAAATTGGAAGTGCTATCCTACCGAGGAGTTTATAAAAACTTATTCGGTAAACTTATAAATAATTTCACTGTTTTCATATGTTAAATGTTATTTTGTGTTGGTTTTTCTCGATTCATCGTATTTTTCGTATCTTCTATGACGTAATCCAGTATCTGTTCCATTGCCTCAGGATTTTCTTCAGGTACCTGGAACGATTATATTAGACAAATGAATAAAGAACTTCAAACCTGTAGCCACACGTTAAAAAAAGAACTGGTAGGTTTTACAGTAATTAACTCTCTATGAAAGAAACTGCAATCCCTAACCAATGGCGTAGCGATGGGACGGAGGGGCGCGGTCCCCTCCGAGCGCAACTATCAGGAGGGCGGCAAAATTAAGAAAAGGCAAATTATCATGTAAAATTTCGATATTCGCGAGCGAACAAAACATAAAGAAACCAGTGTAACTTAACTTCGTAACAAATTAAACGAGCTTTTTTAGATTCGTAGTTTGGGCGCCAATGTGTGAATCCGCCCCGGATGACAGTGACCCAAGCTACGCCACTGTCCCCAACTGCTAAGTTAACGTATATCCTTTACAAATTATTAGTTATAGTTTCCTAAAAATAATAGGGCGTTTAAAAAAATACGAGTTTAAGAGCGAGGAGTGCAGCTTACCCAATGTCCAGATCCAAAGACCCACCAAAAACTCAACCGCCTCGCCTCCTTATAATACCCATTTCCTCGTCCACGTATCGGATGCCTCTTGGCTAAAGCGAATTCTCCAGCGCCGTGCCAATTTAACTTATGCACCCAGTTGACTGCTCCTACAAATATTATTATTGACTTTGAAAAAAATACTTAATGGAAAAGGCTAACATTTAGGAATTCTTCGCTAGAGGCGCTAGTAAGGTTCTTATAACAAACACATGTTAAGATACATGATGTTCTAAATAAATAAGTGAAAGCTTGCTAATTTTAAATTTATAGGGTTTAAGGTTTCTATAAAATTAGGTGAATGTCAGAATAAAACTTAAACACCTCACGCGCCAGTAGCGACAACTGGTGAGCACATTCATATTTGAATTAGAATAATACAGAATTTATTAGTTTAAATTCTGAATCCCAGAACTATCTGGAAGACCCAATACTTTCTTAACTTACCGCCCAAAGGTGTGACAACATCTAAGTTTCCGTTATAAATCGCGACCTTCAACTTCGTGCGATCTAAAATGGATTCCACTAAAACATAAACATCACATCAGTTACGACAAAAATGAGACAATGTTTAAAAAAAAAATTAACTATGTATTTAGTAAATTTGTTACTTACAGAAAGAAACCGAAGGCACTAAAAAGCTTTGCTTCAAATTATGATAAGCTTTCAGCGATAGAAACGACCAATTCCTAGTTTGATTAACTCCAGTTAAAGTCGGTTTCACATATTTGTTCATTTTCTGTTCTAGTTCTTCTAACGCCGGGTAAGGGCTAGGAGCATAGACGTTATTAAAATTAATTTCTCCCTGATTGTTAAAAGTACTAAAGAGAACCTCGTCTAAATGATCCGCTGCAGAATCATTTGTTTCTATAGACCGAACGAGCTTCTTAGCTAGTCTTGATGACGTCAAATATAAATTTCGATCAATCGCCCCCTAAAATACACAAAAGTATTGTGACAATCTTTAGTAGCTTACTTAATAAGTACTTAAAATGTTACGAAATCTCTGAATAAAAGATAAAGTTGAACAAACAGAAATACTTACCGAGAGATACAGCATGTCAGGTTGCACTGATATGCTTTCTTTTGGATCTACCCAACCGCTGCCAATGCCGATTCCCTTAAAATTCATTTTTAAGCTCTTTTTCTCGATTGCCTGTAATAGATATGTTAAATACTGGTTTAAAAGTATTTTCTTTTGTTCTTACAAAGTGTCATTATTATTTATTAAATTTTTGCTTTTAAAATAATTGTCTCCATTTGCAAGAGTCCCATCCATTCTAGTTTTTATCTGAGCAGGCTGCTTATTTTTTTATCCCCTTTTGGAATTAATACAGTGTATAGTAATAGGATACATTTGGTGCGAGATACGTACCGTGTGTAAGTAAAATGCCAATCTTGGGCAGATTTTCCCGCCGTAACTTTGACTAAACAAATACGTTGGTGCCTTCCGAAAGGTTTTGTGTCTTCTAAAGAAAACTTTTATAACTTTTGAAAGATCCATAGCTGAAAAAAAAAGCAAAAATTATAATTGTGTAGTAAGTGAATAGGTATGTTTTTACTTTGAATTAATTAAAACCTAATTAAGTCTAAAAAAGCCTGATAAAATTGAATGACACTCGATCCTTATTTTTACTTTTTTCCGGTATTAGTATTAGTTATAGCAGCAACAGAAATAAATCATCTGGGTAGCTGTCTAACTATCAGATAACAGCGCCTCACTATTCAGGTTCCGTTTTTACCCTTTGGGTACGGAACATCTACCCTCTTCGCAGATCTCGCTTCCACAGTTGCGATGTTTAGTGTAATATTAAAAACCCTCGTTTAGTCGCTAGTTTCGCCTGCCGCCGCTCTACATTACTCGTCCACTCTATAACCAAATTCAAGGAAATACTAATTCTACGTTAGTGGAACTATTGTCTTTATAAAGATAATGTTCTTACCTACTTCTCGATCAGTTTTTGCATATAACGTATTATCAGTGACATAGCTAAATCCAGAGCCAACAGGATGATCGATAAATAACACGTTTCTCTTTTTTACCTGAAAACATAAAAATAAAACGAGTGATATATTTTTCCCCGTTTTAAATTGGAAACACCATGAACCCAAAACAGAAGCCATGAGAGTAGGTAATTAACGTCAATTAAACTGATGACAATAAATAACATCCTCCACATACGTCACATATGGTTTGTAAATAATATTCTGTATTTTATTTTATGCTCTGTAAATTACGAGAGACACCGCAAAAAATTACACTGTGTATGAAACACCCTGTCCGATCCTTGAAGGACATTTTAGTGCCCTGCCAGACGTGCTAAAAATATGGAATAAGATCTAGGTCCTATTCACATAACTTCAAAATACATTTCTTTAGCACAACATTAACGACAAATGTTCCTAACGTGTAAACTAACAAAACTAAATTTTAGTTAGCTCATAGCTGAACCTACTTTTTATGATTTTTAGTTTTCAGTGCTGCCACGGGTGATCTGTCCGATTTTATTTTAAATTATTGAATTGATTACATTATTTTTAATAAAATTCACAAGTAGATACTTAATCATTTTACGCAACACACCTAGCTTAGTACTTCAGAATAAAATTATATGGACACCATGACATTTTAATTACGCTTAATTATAATTTTATTATATATTTTATAGTAGCTCCGCGAACCTTGTCCGCTGAAGTCATAAATAATTAATGTTTCCGTAATGTTATTGTTATCATGTGAGAAAGCACGCAAAGTATTCATTAGATTAACGACTGCCATCCATAACAACTTGCGTATTATCCACGTGTATAACTATATCTCTCGTTAAACCTTTCAGCTGTATTAAGTCCAAAAATCTGCAATTCATTATTTTACTGACGGATCCTCCCACCCTAATGAGGTAAAAGTCGAGAATATCGTAAATAGCGCACCAATACAAATAATTTAAACTTTGTGGGTTCGGTAAATCATTACTCATTAACTGTTCGTCGGTAAATATGTAAACAATGTTATCCTCATAGATAAGGAGTTATTTTGAAGCAGGACAAAATACCGAAATCATTTCAATACTTTCGCTTACCCAAGTGTGGTTTCGGGGTTGCATATCCATGGTTAAAGGGCCTAATTCGGCAAAGTTCCCGATGCCACTAGCTGCAAAGCCTGGACCTCCTTGTATCCATATTATAATTGGTTTGCTTCTAGCATCAACAATTGTCCCTTCTGCATAGAAGAACCAGTAGAAGGCATGGGCCCCTGGACGGACTTGCACGTAGCCGTGAACGCTTTGCCACTGCTTATTATTCTTTTGTGCTTCGATATAAGGATTAATTTCTGTAAAAAATATTTTATAAACATGAGTAGTGTATTAGTAGTAGTCCAGTGAAGCAATGTAATGTATAATTGTGCTTAGGTATCTACCTAACACTCCAAAGCCTATCCAAAGAATTCGTGAAAAATAAATTACCTAACAGTATTAGATAGGTTCTACGTTCAGGACATTCTGACAGTACCGAGTATTTAAGATTCTATAGTATTATCCAATCATCCTTGGATGTACAGTAAGTATCAAGGGGATGTACTAACTGTGAGTTGTTACGTGCGTCAATGCGCAAAGAGGATAAAAGATACCTCCCTGTGGAACACCCAAACGCTTACGTGCCTAAGTCAAAACTGTATGAATAAATAATTATCTTTTGTATCATAGCCTTTGGGGGACTATACAAACAGGCATATGAACGGATAAAAATAATAAGTCCTTCGATTATTCTGAAGTCCAGTTACGTTTATCTGTCTTTACCAAAATTTAAATTAAACTAACAATTAGGTATAGAGCATTGAAAATATTTTAAAAACCTAACATTAAGCCGGTGGGTAAATGGTAGGCATTTTTGATAAACGTAAGTATTAAATACAAAAACTAGCCGTAATCCTAAAATAATAACTAATTAAATAAATAAATTACTTACCTTCCCGCACAAATTCAGCCATAACACAAAATATCGTGGTAATCCATATTATAAATATGTTCATTTTGTACTTGAAAATAGAAAAATAAAATAACAATACACTGAGTTAAAAATTCACATGACATGTGCTCTTTTGTGTCACTTGGAAACGATTAACACCGTTTTAAGTGAACGCCATATGGTGATATCATTGTACCTAGATTCCTCTAATGAATTAATGAGGCGTTTCAACGAAAAAAAATAGATATATATATACGAGTATATCCGTAGTTTTAGTGTATGTCACGCGCTTCCCATTAGTGAACATGGTGTATCGCGTGTTGGTAAATTGCTAAATATTTTGTACTAATTTAAAATGTTTAATTCTCATTTTTGCTAGACAAATAATACAATGATGCTCTGCGGCTGCTTCTCAATGGCTTCTCTCTCTTTCGAGGACCTTAACTGAACCTGTGACTAAGTACTTATTGCTGCCGAAATTATGCCATCTCCTTTTTGTAGGAGATATCCATTGGAACTATTTGTACTTAGTATAATACGTTAGTTCCTAGGCTTTGGGACTGTGAAGACAAATAATTAGCTCTATAATCGCCGATGTGACATACATGCTGACCATCGTTTAATTAACCTACACATACACACTCAGTAATACGGGTATAAGCTAACCCGAGGATATAATTAAAACTACTACAACTAGATCCTTTTGTGTTTATGTTACGAATGTGATGACACTAATGAGTAACCTTCAAATTGCTATAAAAGCAGTAATAAAACTATGCTGAATATTAATGTGAATATCTCTTTATGTATTCCTTGCGAATGTCAATGTTACTTTGGAAAGACAAGGACAATCAACAAAGACCTTTCCTCCCTAGAAAGGGCGATAAGAAGATTAAGTGCGAGCACTTCATACTGATGTACCAAAGAAGCAATTTTTTTTATATAATTTATTGGGAATCAAATTTGAGGAACCAACCTTTTCCTTTTATCATGCAAGTTGTAAAATACCACCAGAATTAATACATATATTGTTTTAAAATTCTGCTTTCATTTCATCATTCTCGTAATAAGTAAAATCTTCAATTAACTTTAAATAGGTTAAGGTAAATAACAAGTGCCATAATGTCATCATAATTTAATGGAATAAGAGGTCGAAAAATGATCCGAAAATGTTTGGAGCATGATGCGTTTGTTGAGAGGGCTGTGACCTGCTGAGTCTTCTGTTAATATGCGCGTCGTTTTTCGGGAAACGGACGTGGTACCCGTGCTTTCTGCGTATCGGATCTTCAGTGGTGGGTCTAACAGTGGGGTATCCAACTATGTGCCCAAGAGCACCACCAATAACACCCGGCCGATAAACTGACTGTGGTCTGTCGTAATAATTTTCTTGAACTGGTTTTATGTGATCTAAAAGAAAAAGAAGTATTTAGTGTCTCATGTAATACAAAAAAATATTTGCTTGCATTTTAACTAAATGCATAGTCAATATCAATATCAATAGTTATCAGTCTCTGATTATGAACAGGCTTGCTGGCAGCCACTTAAGCATGAATGCGTGGCGTATTTATTAAACTAGGTACCTCCTAGTAATAGGAGTAAGTAGTAGTTTTAGTCACTAGAGTATGTTCGCATACACAATACGTTTGATACGAACGCGGCCTTAGGTATTAATCTCATTCACTTACTTGATGAAGGTCTATAGTAATTCGAGCCATAATTCCCTTCAAAATTGTAAGGAGGCCTTGTTGGTCTGAGTGGACGATATGGCGATGAAGGATATTGATTTTGTCCTGGGTATTGGTTTTGAGAATTAATATAGTCATTGCCGAAAAAGTAACGATCGTTCCTATCCTGCTTTTTCTTCTGGCCGCCTGGTGTAACTGTAAAGAAGAGAAGATGAAGGTAAGTAAAACGTTTCTTATGACTGCACATGTAGAGTCATGTGGTAGATTCGATCCCCGCGTAGGACAAGCAGTGTGATGCACGAATACGTATTCTGAGTTTGGGCATCTTAGTCATTTTCTGGGTGACTTGAATGTTTGTGAAACCTCGACACAATTATTAAATTCATTACTGCGGGAGTCATTTTTTTGCTTGGAAAACTATAGTGCTTGCTTTAAATTCAATTAAAAAAGAAAATGTTTAGGAAATAATTGTTATAAAAAAATGGTACTGACTAGAGCTTAGATCCGTTTCATCGTAATCTTCTATTTCTCCACAATCTTCCGGATCTTCCTCCTGAGGTGGTTCTTCTAAATCGTTATACGGATTGGGTTTCTGTGGCCGCCGGGGTGGTACAAACAAGTCGTGTATCAAACCGAAGGTCCGTGGCCCGCTCTGTTCCCAGTCAGCTTGTCGACGATGTGGAGCTATCTTGTTCGTCGGACACAGACCAGGATTCACTGTCACCGCATTTAACTGAACCACTATCAACAACACCTAAAAAAATAAATTTTAATTGAAAAAGACGACACTTGCAATAAAATTATCCACTTCAATCAGATATTTACGTACCGATGAGAAAATGTAAATATATTTTTCTACGGCAATCATATTTTATCAATATTATTAACTGTATAATTAAAT
Source organism: Trichoplusia ni (assembly GCF_003590095.1). Taxonomy (NCBI): domain Eukaryota; kingdom Metazoa; phylum Arthropoda; class Insecta; order Lepidoptera; family Noctuidae; genus Trichoplusia; species Trichoplusia ni. The sequence goes on from NC_039485.1 coordinate 7,154,219, forward strand.
AATTGAAATATTTTTTAAACCAACACTTTTCGCATAAGTCTGACTTGTTTCTGACGGTCGCACTATATCACTATTGTTACCACGACTTTGGGGCTCCCACGCAGGAGTGAAATATTTCTATATAAATGCTTAGGCAATGACCACTCCTTATACGAAAGTCTAAATTGGGTCTTAAACATCTGCCTTATAAAGACTAATCCGTAGAAAATAAATGATATCTGATGTAACGAAATTTTATTTGTTTTAACGGTTCCCAAAAGTATCGAGCAAATTACCGTAAACCCCGATTGCAAATTGATCTTAGTGATAACTACACCTATTTATAAGGGGCCTTTTAGTCCTTTCTATGTTACCTTGGCACTCATGTCAAGCTCCATCGACTACGAACCAATAATTAATAAGGCTTATTCGTTCGTATAAACTAGGACCTAGCATTTGGTAGGTATCCATATCAAGAGACCATTAATCAAATAGTCTTTATAACTCTTTTTCATCTTCCTAAGGAGGTAGGAATACTGGGTAGCCGTCCGAACAGTGCAAAAAAATGGGTAAGCGCAGGCGACCCCGCCATCCATTGCGGCAAGGGGAAGAAGGTTTAAGTGTAAGATTTTTGTTACCTACGACTATTCAAACAAGTTGTATAATAGACATAGGTGTATAAACGAAGAAGCGGACGCGATAGAGAATACAAAAGTGTAAAGTGTACTGCGTCGATAACGTACATTTTAAGTAATTTTAATTAAACATAAAAACAATTACGGATATATTTTTGGAACAGAGGAAAAAGATTTCTCATGTACCTACTCCTTATATTTCTCATTGATCTATGCTGTTTATGTAATTAGCATCCTATGTAAGGATAGACAATACTTCAAGTCGAAATAAAATAACTGCAAGTTAATTAGTGAGTAATTGACAAAACATTAGTATTACTTGTTTATTTTACGCCTAGTATATGTTTATGGCAAGTAGATAATATATTTTTTGTTTAATTATTCTAAATATTATAATACTTATTTTGTACCAAGATGCCGTGTCCTTCTGCTTACATGATTAGGATACGACAGTCATATACTTACATCACGTCATGCGTCGTTGAACTTTATACTTTTCGTAACGGCAAGTCCTTTTTAGTGCAACAGTCATGGATTTCGAAATACGTTATTCCCAAACTTGTTACGTTAAATTTTGGGTTTTCGACGAATAATTTCGTAACTATGTGGGTTGATTTGATAAAAAAATCGCATACAATCATCTTTTCGAGGACAACTTTGTTTATGACCTACTTTGTATTAGCTAATTAACATTATTTTTTAACCGTCGTTACTGAAATTGGTAAGTGATGTGTGCTCCATTTAAGTAACCAAATGTATCGATGTCATTGACATTTTCTATTATGGAGTACCTGGGTAGCTGAGTGAAGTTTCTACATCATTGGCTGAGAAAAGCACTACGCTATCTTCTGCAAGTTCAATCTCAGCGTAATGTAACTGAACTCAAAGCTGGACCTAACCCGAACTAATGTTTTCTTTCTCTGTCGAACAGACACCTAATCAATGCAGTTTATTTTGTTTTGGACACTACCTATGAAAAAATGCTGGAGAGAGGTGAAGAATCCCTGAGATACTATCAGGAGTAGCGGTCCGTTGTTACGGTCTACCACGATAGTTAGGTATCAATAAATATGTGATGAGATGCGAATGCAATTAATTATGTATATTCCAAAATCAAAAATACAAAAACGGCCATTGCAATACAGTCACTTTCCAACTTATAGTCATGGTTCCAGTATTATATTATCTACATTAGATAAGTGAGCTCTTTCTTGAGCAATAAATGCATTTTTTTTAAACTTATCCAAAGAGCAATCTTTTCTGAACCAACCTTTTAGAAATGGAAGTATTGGAAGTTGGAACCGCATGGCCACTGTTTAAGATGTCAACTATAGATTATTGAATCAATTAAAATTAGACGCTTAGGTTTTATTTATTAAACATTTTAGTGAAAAAATACCGTTTATTTTCAACTTTCCTCAAGAATTTCTTATTGGCACTTTCGCAAGTAACGAAACGTCTAACCTCCAATAAAAAAGTTATCTTTGACATTTCGCTCATACGATTCATTGATCTAAAATCTGTAGAAGTAATAATGGCAAAGCAACAAGGGAAAATATATTTAGGATACGAAGATGAAGCGATTAGTGATAAAAATCATACCTTATCAAACTATGCGGTGAACAAAATCGGAGGATTGCCTGTGAGTTTCATCAAGTTGAATCTATAAATTCATTAGGGACCACATTTTGGGGCTTTGTTTTGAATTTGTATTTTTATTTTGTGCAGGACTGGCCACCTCTGGAAAATCTACAGTTTCCTTCTAAATGTCCATTGTGTGGATTACATAGGTTACTTGTCGTACAATGCTACGCGCCCCTTGATAATTCCGTGTATCACCGAACTTTATACGTCTTCGCTTGTATAAATCCAAATTGTTGGATTCAGTCTGAAAGGTAAATTAAAAACACATCTTACATTAATGATTGACCTTAAAGAGAACTTACTGCATAAGTTGTGCTACGTTTTAATTATTATAGCTTCTTTGTACTTTTTATATTTCTAGTTGGTTATGTGTTCGAAGCCAGTATCAAGATAAGTCTACAAATGAGTCAAGTGGCATTGTGGCTATACCCAGTGCTGGTGCAAACCTGTCATGGTGCTCTGGTGCTGATGAATGGGATGAAAATGATAATGACACTGCCAATGGAAACTTAATGAATATTGATAATGCTCCTAGCCCCAATAATGCTATGCAGAGGTATGACGGAAAAGAAAACTTCTTCCTTTTCTTTAAAAAAAAACATTTTCACTCTTTACTATCCAAATTCCTTTTCCCTAATTCATCAAAACCAGCCTTGTCAGAATCAGTGCAAATCATTCCGCTACCTTCACTTTTTGTATTAAGACAATGAATCATACCTTTTTTTCACTTTTGTAGAAATTCTGATGAAGATGAAGAGAGTAATTCGTTTGAATTGGAAACAGTTGAACAAGCTTTAGGGAATCTCCATGTGTTTGATGCACACAATGCCAATATGTCTCCAATACAAGGTATAATAATTGTTGTTTGTTAACATCATATTTTTTTGTATAAGCTTTAGAAAACACTTACGAATTTTTGTTCAGTGAAGTGTATTAACCAATATACACTCTACTACTCGGACTATACAGACAAACTTGGTTCTCAAATATAAAATTTTCTTTTTTATAATTATTTTATTTCCAGAACTAATAATAAAAACTTTCTTTGTTGTCAAACTTAAATTAATGTCCTTTCATATTCTAGGTGCCGTTGGTGCTATAGGAGCACCACCTGCAGCCGCAGAGCTGGAGGGGGGAGATGAACCCGGATTAGTGTCTGTTGACACTCCTACAGCACCAACCAATGATGTTGAAGCATTGCTGCATCAAGTAATACTTTTTATGTAACCATATAAATGTCATACACCAATATATCATACATATATATTATTATAGTATATACTATAATATATTATTAGAGATAGAAAAAACTTTGATACTTTTCTTGCTTCTTCCCTTCAGCTAAGGCGGAGGAAGCAATTCAGATTGAAGGAATTCTATAGGAGACTAACCTTAACTATAATATGAATAATGAATGACTGCCCAACAATATTTTATAATTGTGGATATTATGGTTTACTTGACCTATATCAAAAACTTTATTAATTTAAATTAAACTGTCTTGTTTTCCAGACAGCGGAGTTGCCTCATGATTTACGAAGTCGCCTTATGTGTGGACCATTACAGTTTGTGCCAAAATTTATATATGTTGAAGAAGAATGGATAAGCTTGACTGGAAATGATGATAGAGTCAATTTATTGCTCAATAAATATAAGAGAGAGAATGGTAAATCATTTTGACTTTAAAAAGTAAAAACAAGTCCAAGATCACTGTTAAATTTAAAAGAAATATTAACTCTACAAATAGTCAACAGTAGTCAGTTACTGTCAGTTTATGATCTTACATTGTTCATCGACTATCATTTATTTTTATGCTTAGATTGAATGAATGAAACATGGAACCATTAATTACATTTTAGAATTGGATGTCGGTGGTGGTGACCGTGTTGGTGCTGCCGGAGCCGGAGGTGGCTCGGATGAAGAACCATATGAGGAAGCAACTCCTTTACATGGAGACAAGCTATTCCATGCCTTTATAACTCGCCTGAAGGAAAATCCCGGACAAATACTGAGGTAACAAAAAACAATCTTTAAAAAACTGAAACCAGCACATACTTGAACTATCTGGACATAGTTTAAAATTCGAGACCACCTAAATATACCATCAGCCAGTACAGTTCGCAAAACAAGCTATACTTGTACGATGATATCAATTTACAAAATAAAGGATGACATTTTACAATAGTTTTCATTTAACAATTGGCAGGTATTCCCGGGAGCAGTCTCCAGTCCTCGGCGCCCCACTGCCGAGTACTGCGAGCACGCCGGAGTCTCCCAGTGTGCCGACAATCTGTACTCGCTGTGGTTCTCGACTGCTCTGCGAATTGCAACTAGTTCCAGAGTTCGCAGAAACATTGCGCTTGTTGCCTAGCAACGCGCCTCTTGCACATCTACACTTCCTTTCCGTCCTGATCTTCACATGCTCGCAGAGTTGCTGGCAAGCGTCCGATACACTTGTCAAAGAATTTGTTGTATTCCAACCCGAAGTTGTTTAAATTTACATCTTACCTACTAGTTGTAAAGATGAATAATTATGCTTTGACAGAAATATGCGCTGAACGTAGACTCAAATTGAGTTATCCGATTTACCAATCAATAGGTACATTCACTCAAGATATTGTAATTATTGTCTGTGAGTGGTTACATGACCGTCGATCAAATTGTTGACCGTCACCATCAACGTAATGATCTATCGTCTTTCAGTTCGTGATTATATTGTTAATACTTTTTAAAATTTTAATGTTTCATAAACATTATTTTGACTTCCTAACTCTCTCTTTTCAAGATCCTAAAGGATTTTTATATTTATTGACGTTTAAGAAATTAAGTATTTACTTTCATAGTTGATTATTGACTCTAAAGACGCTTTATTTATTGAATTTAATATATGAGTGTTTATGAAACAGTAATTAATTCTTCACTTCTCTCTCACGATTCTATTAAATAGGAAAATACAAAATATCTTCACTTTCAGAGAACACAGTACACGAACTATATCTGCATTTACTTATAAATCAATTGTACCGTTTTTGAAAAGTGGATAAATAAACAATTTGTAAATATTTGAATTACTATATAGATCTAATCAAACTTAAAAATGTCCATGATTAACTGCCAGGTAGAAAGTAAGTTACTGAATGAATGTAATATAGGAAACTATGCGCCTTGACCTTAAAATATATTAATTAGGTGAATATTTCCTTAAAATACTGCATGTTACGCTTTCTGCCGCACTCAATAACGGTCTTAGACTGCAGAAATATAAAGCTTCGTAAATAGGTACTACTTTCAAAATCATTCTGCTCTCAAAGTTCAGTGAATCTTTATGTTAGTATCGTTTTTTTGGTATCTCGCTTCGTATTCATTAAATTCTCTTAGTGCGGCAGTTTAAGCTAATAACATAAGTCCTTGCCAAATTCGTATGTACTTGCTATGATATTAATATTATTCTATGATACAACTGTTTAGAATACAAGCTTCTTAAAATGAATAAAGATTGAAGAAAATAATTATATTCAAAGGGGTGAACTTTTCTTAATTTTGCAGTACTTTCGATAGTGATTAATCATTGTGTCTTAAATGTTATATATCTAACATGTAGCAACTCTTATATTTATTTTATGTACCTATAAATTTAGATCGTAAGTAATAAAGTAGTGTCGTCAAATAATTATTTGTTAATTAATCAGTGTTCATAAGTGTGTTGAAAGGAATAAGAAACTTACAGGAAAGTGGCGTAGAATGGTAAGGGGTTTATGAATGCTCAATCTAATTATACATTTTATGTCTATTTTCAACTGTTAACTTGTCCCATCTCAGTAATTAGTAAAACTGTGATGTCTTAGATACTAATTAGGTATCATTAAATTTATTATCCGGTCCATGAATATTAAAATTGTGAAATCTGTCAATCGCTGTGGTCTTAACTGTGGAACTTTTAAAATATATATATGTTAGTTACCCATAGTTAAATGTGTTTTTTTTTTTGTATTCATTCATTTTTGTTTTACGAGGACAGAAAAAATCTGTTTATTTTGTAAAAAATAATTATGTGGTATCTAGTCAATTCAATAAATACTCATTTAAATATGGCGAATATACATGAACATCGCCGCCAGATGACTTTCAAATGGACTTGACGCCTTAGAGCGGGCTGACTGCTGGACCGACAGTTTTATCCGACCCAAGAAGAGGAGAAGAAAGAACTGTCGGATCTAAATTGGCATTTGAGAGTATATTGGCATGCATATCAATAGCGCCGGTCACCATTCGATCCGATAAAAAAAACGGAGCCGACACCATTTCTCTCGCTTAGCGCCGTTCACATTTGTCGGAACCAGCCACCTGCCACCATTCCATCCTTCAAAATGGTAAAAAAACTTGAAAAAAGGTACAAATTGTTTTTAGGGTTCCGTATCAAAACAGCAAAGAACAGATTTGTGCTACCATTTTCCGAAAGTATTCCAACTATGTTGTTGAAACTTGGTAAGTAGGTATGTATACCACCTATACTGTGAACTGAAATGTTTTATTATCAACCCCATATTGGTGCATGGTTTTAGAATGGATAGGTATTCAATAATATTGCGATTTCTTAAATAATTTTATGTGCCCCCCCCCTCCCCCCTTAATGTGTCTAAAACGGTCGGCAACATCTAGCCTAGTATGAAAGCCAAGTAGCCAACAACCGACATCGATAGTCAGTCGAAAGGGAAAAGACCCGGGGAAAATTGGTCGGTCCATCAAAACATTTCTATTGTGTAATGTGTCTGCGACATACGCTTAAGGCGTAACCGCACGCAATCGCTCGTCGCTCGTTTACAGCGACAAATCCGATCACGTGACCCCATTTTTAAATTTCCCGCGACCCGAAAAGTCGCTGCTTCATGCAGTCGCTCGTCGCTTATTTTATATTTCCCGAAAAACAAAAAAAAATATATCTGTAATCTAATTGTGAACTGGCTATTATGTAGAAACAAGTGTGATTTTTTAAAAGTTACATAGGTACATTTAAACTTCATAAAACTGTACAATGAAGAAACAAAATTATGGTTTATAAACATACATTGTGTCCATTTTACTAATATTTTATAAAATGTTTTAAAGTATTTACCTTGTCCGATTCCATTATTTACGGGAATAAATTTAGGGACCGTTTGCAGCACCACTTTTATATAATTTACATCGACTTGCCTCGACCGCTTAATTTTTTCTTTTCTTTTCTCTATTCTATAGTGTATTAATTACCTATGATCTTTTTTTTTCCCAGCGACAAAGTTCAACATTTTGAGCTTTATCGCTACATATCACATGACCAGATTTGTCGCTGCAAACGAACGACTGCAAAAGCCGTAGCTCAACATTTTCAGCTTTGTCGCTACCTTTCCTGCGACCATATTTTGTCGCTTATTTGAGAAGCAGGATATTTAAAAATGGGGTCGCGTGATCAGATAGCAAGCGACGAGCGACCATGAGGTTACGCCTTTATACTCTTCGATGTAAATATAAGTCGAATTTTTAGTCGAGTTATTCGATTACCGAAAAAGATTACAGCAGATGTTGTCATAGCGGAAGCTTCTTTTTTATCTGTGCACCCGTTTTCCATAAATGAATCGGTGCGGCGAGGCGGCGGCATAGAAAGACTATCAATTTTCGTGAGTCGAATAGTAAATCTAGTCTAGAAGTTCTTAGAAGGATTAAACTGTAATAATTTTAAACATGTCTAACGAAACACCAGTGCCTCCTCCCGTTTTATGGGCCCAGCGCAAAGAAGACGTTTTTCTCACGTTCAGCATCGAGTCGAAAGATCCTACAATTAAAATAGAAAAGGACCGGGTTTATTTTAAAGGCGTTAATGCATCAGATAATAGAGTTAATGAGGTGACTATACAATTGTATGAAGCAGTAATCCCAGAAACCAGCGCCTACGTAAATAAAGGTAGATGCATAGAAATGATTCTTCTGAAGGAGAAGAAAGACGCACCTTACTGGCCATCATTAACAAAAGATAAGAAGAAACCACATTACCTCAAGGTAGATTTTAATAAGTGGAAAGACGAAGACGACGAAGAGGAAAACGGTGGAGGCAACTCTTATGACATAGAAGAAATGCTGAGAACAATGGGCGGCGGTGGAGGCGACAAGGCTGAGAAACCGTCCTTCGATGACTTAGAAACAGATTCGGATGATGAAAATTTACCTGATCTTGAATAGGGGAGGCCCTCAGAGTGATAAAACTAATATTTAACACATGGAAGTACATTATGTATAAGGTTTTTACAGTTATAATAAAATCACTGATAAAATGAACATGTTACATTCATTTTATTCATTGATCTTTGCCTTTGTAAAACTTACAAATTAGCGAGTTCTAAGTTAAAAGTGAAAAAGTACTTAAAACTTTACTTTCAAGAACAAATATTTGGTTCCAAACACATTTTACTCTGAAACACTGCAGCAAGAGATGTCACTAGTTGTAAATTATGTCAAATGTAATAGATTTTAATGATTTGTAATATCTTTGTGCCTTTCATTATTATTCAATTGTATAAGCAAGTTAGTCTTGTACAACACTTAGGAATAAAGTGTGTTGTGTGTGGCCTACAGCTCGTAATCTCTAGTAGAACTCTTAGTTAAAAAAACCCTTACTTAGTTCTAAAATAATTATAGTTAGCATAAATGGTATGTTTTGTTTGTGACGAACAATGACAATATATTATCAACAACTCTTAAATTAAATGTTAAGACATTGGCCGCCATAATATGCTTCATATGGCTTCCCAAAGTCCTTGCTCAAGTCCATATTTTAGATCAGTAATGTGTTTATTTTGAAAGTAAGTACTAATGTTGAAATATAATAGGTATATCAAGACGGATGGCCTTTAGGAAGTACTGTAATTTTGTTATAAAACAAATGTTTCTAACATGCCAAAAAATGTAAACCAGATTCTGAATGTAATGATATATTCAAATAAACATCCACCGATAAAAATATAATGCTATGAAGTATTGACTGCATCTGGAACCTTCTATTTACATAAAAAAAAATCCCATGAACCGATTTACTGAGTACTGTAGGGCGGGCGATAACACTGCGGTTTGGAAAATGGCGGTTAACAACATCCTACAATAGATACGTTGCTAGGAACAGAGTAACAAAATTTAATAAATCAATGAACCGCAATAATAAATACGTATTTGGTATCTCATATCAATTTCGGGGGTATATCTGTTATCCGTCCCAATCACAGCATTGTCGAACTCATAATATATTAATGCTCATACAAAAATAAACAAGGCAAGCTAAAGTTGAAAGAAGAATGGAATTGCGATATGTTCACTGAAAGGAGGAGTTTTCAATAAATATTTTATCTTGTTATTTGATCGTCTTCGAAATAGATGTCGCTACTAGATTTAAAACGTGGTTTTATAGGTTATGTTCTAAGTCACAAGGAGCCGACTTAAAAACATTCGATGTGCCGATTGCGTTTATTTGCATACTTTAATGATACAATTAACCACTCAATAAAAAAAAACCTGGCCTGTTAGCAGAGTAGTGTTGCGGGTTTATTGTTTCTTTTTTTGGACCTCCTTTCAACTCCTGTGATATTTAAAATATTATTTCGATTAAAGCTAAAAAAAGTTTGTCTTAAATATTTAAAACCGGCGTTTAGGAAAGCCGATGCTTGGACAAGCTGACTGGATAGATTGTACGGAATAAGGAATGTTAGGTAAAAATATAGAAATACAGCTTTTAAGTTTATTTACTCTTTTCATCCACTTTTACTGAAACAGTGAATAAATGAAATTGTTGTCCATGTCTTCGAATATTCAAAGTTATTGTCATACAGTAAATCAGTCTATTGAGGCTCTCGCATTTCAATATGTATGCCGCTCCCTGACCTGGACTAAAAATGGGCGCTCCATAACTTTGACAATCAAACATAAAGTAAGATGCACCAGTCTTTCCAAAAGCCAAGTTTTTAGTAGGGCTGATAAGTATTCCAAGTGTATTCTTTTCAAAGAAATAGGATAATGCCTTACTTAAATTAAAACGATCTGGTAATAAATTGTACATAAATCCAAATATGAGTTTGTCAAATTTAACTGAGAATGTGAATGGATACATATCGTCAAACTTGGGCTCTAAATCAGCAAGTTCAATCTCGTGGTTAGGTGAAGTGCCGATTTTAGCCGCACATTTTTTGTGATATTCATTGCCACCAACCACAATTCCATCTATTAATCCACTGGTCCAGGCGCTAATATTACATGCCTGGGTCATTGCAATGGCTACTACATTTGTTGCGAGATATTGCTTTCCACGTAATGGTTCGTCGAATCTCTTATCCATTGGATGTATAGTTCCCCACAAGGAGAACAGATCACCGGGGAATTCGATGTCCCAATCTTTCCACATAGTTTTTGGTGTTTTACGTTCAAGTCCTAAGTCATTCATAGCACTCATTCTTGACCACGGAACTGCTGGTATATTTAACCAGTACATCTTTTCGTCCACAATAGGCTTTAATTTTCTTCGCTTCAAGTATGGTAAGTTGGGGTTTTCATCGGGTTTAAACAGTGGACTTAGCCTATAGTTCAGAGCAGAATGCCGAGGTGCCGTCTTTACTGAAGTCAACTCAAAAGTGTAGAATTCGGGGCTGTCCGCTGTGCTTCCGGGTAGAACTTTTCTGATTCGCCGTATGAGCGCCTCCATAGATCGATACAATGTCCAAGAAGCAACTGGGTTTCCTGTCCTAGAACGTTTATTTTTCACTACTTCCTCCTTTACGTCTTCACTTGGTGGCGGGTAAGGGTCAAAAAGGTGGTAATATCCTTCAGTCTGGCATATTACCATACTGCATTGAGGATATCTGATTATAACGTAACGAAGCCTTTTTAACACTGCTTTCAAATATTGTTCTAATCTTTTCTCAGGGTTCTCGTTGACAACAATTATTTTCTTGATATTTATATTTATAAATTTACCGTCCAATATAACATTTTTAATAACCCTTTTCTCGCATACGCTTAAGTTTGTTGCTTTCTCATGTATTTCAAGACCTTTCTCAATGCATGTGTCTACCATGACGTGATCCCATGTTCGAATAGGATGCATCGCTGCCATTAACATAGCGATTAGACTGACAAAGTGACATGACTTTACGTCTGAACTTGGTTTTCTGAAGTTCAGTGAAGTGGTTCCTTCGATTCTGTAAACCCCGTCAACGAGCTGATATCCAACAGTAGTGTGGCTCTTTGCCTCTTTCGCTTCAACCGAAGAGCGTTTGACTCCGTCCACGTCTGCTTCTATGACTGTAGTTTTGGATTTTTTGGATTTCGGCTCTCCAGTTTCGTAGTCATAATCGTCAGGCAATTTTGATCGAGGTTCCTTTAGAAGTCTCCTGACTAATATTCTACTTAGGATAAACTGTTGATCATCTGACTTTCCATCTTTATTAAAATTTACTCTGTAAAGATACGAGCAAGATAACGAACGACATAAGAGCATACAGTTATATTGAAGTAGTTAAGTGAAGTAAGAATTTTAATATTTACCTGCTTACAAGATCGTGTAACGTTTTAAAACGTAAGAAACAAGCTTTTCCTTTACTACCCTCTTCGTCTCTCAAACCCATTGCATTACACGGGCTGCCGTCGAAAAGATAATAAAGTCCGTTCCTCTTGAAGAATGCGCAACTGTACGCAGCAGTTGTGATCATTCCTCTATCATACTTATGGAAGAATTTCCGAGTCAAAATATCTTCCATTTGCCAGCTAGGACCTTCTCCCACCACGTCTATGTTAGCCTGATATGCCTGAGAATAAAAAAAATATACATTTCACAAACAGCAACTACTTAAACGCCCTGTAGTAATGAATAAACCTTAGGCGGATCACCAACGAATCCTTACAATTTTACAGTTTTTTAGTACAGTTATAATATAAAATCAGGCATTATATACCTGATGGCCAAGTGCAATCTTCGGTATAATATGCACGGGAGCCAGTTGGAACTTCTGTTGTTTATTTTCATACAGTCTTTTGGCAGTATCGACGACAAAATTCACAATACCAGGGGTCCAAGTGTTAATAGAATATTTGTAGGAGGTGACTATAGCCATAATTGCTCCAAATGGAAGTAAATCGATTGTTTCAACAGCTCCGGGTTCTGATACCGAGCTAGTGCCTCTAACAATCTGCGAGTTATCTGGTAAGTCCTTAAAGTTAGTTGGTTTTTCAAGCTCGTCCTCTCGTGTAACCGACTCGTACTGGTCTTCCATCAAAGGAGGAGTCATTTTCTTTCGAATTTGTCTTAGCTTGAAGCGGTATTGAGCGTCTTGTGTGAGTAGTACACGCCGATCGACATTCTCAGCCGGTAAAGTTTGGACTTCATCTTCCGCAACTTGCATAGGAGCCAGCTGAAAAAATATTTATTTTATATTGAATACAATTTGAACGGAATAAGCGAACAAGCACATTGTGGATCAAACAATTTTCTGTAATATTTATTGAAAATAACAATTGTTGTAGCTGATTAATTACTAATGCTATTTAAAAGGAGGTAAAAAGGTTTCTTAAACATCTTGGAGTAAATTAAGTCCGGATGATTTTGAGGATGTATGCGGTATTCATTTTAAGACATTCTTGAAGTTGGATTAATACTAGCTTGGACGAATATAGCTTCGAGACATATTTTCCATAAAACTTTTGTTGATTTCATTTTTCGAAATTATTTTTAACTCATTTTTTGTTATAAAATGACAGTTTTCTATTACGATCATGTTTGCAAAGCGAAACCCAGAGACAAAGGCTTAATTTTAGATCTATCATCGAACGAGTTCCTTTAATAAAGAAGTCCGGTAACTCTAGTTAGTACCCAACCTAAACAAGGATATTTAAAGTTCTAATATCAATGTTTATAAAATCTGTGGAACTGATTTGTTTATTCGGTTGGTCACGAAACTAGTCGGGCTACCCCGAGAAACATGCCAGAGTAGTCGCGTAATCAAGTTAATATACATTTTTACATTTATACGAGTGACATGTTTGAATGTCATAGGTTAAAATTATTACCGGCACTTCAGGCTCAGGTTGCGGGGACGGTGGCGGCGGAGGCAGCGGTGGCGGTAACTCTTCAGCTTTCCGCCTCGCCTCTTCCTCCGCTCGTTTCCTCTCCTCAATTTCCTTCCTTTTCTCTTCGTCTTCTTCCTCTTCTGCTGCTTCTTCTTCCTACAAGTGTGATTGATTAAACGGATGTATGTTTAACGGATGTGTGTTTTACAAAACACGTATTATTTATTCTAGTTATACGCCAACTTCTACGTAGTCGAAAAAACGAGCAACACAGTTTTTACAATGTATTAAATTTTAATACTTACCGCTTCCTCACCACCTTCCGGAGGCTGGAAAGGATAATATTATTTAGTCATCAAACATTTATAATATGGTGGTTGGTAAGAGCCGCTGGCAGCAAACAAAGTGAGAAAAAGAATTTGCTGCCACTCTCGCTCTAGTAAATGACGCCTCGGAGTGATAGAAAAAGAAAGCAGATGGCTCAAACCCATACAACTAGCTTTTAGTATAAATAAGTATGTGTTGTACCGGCATTGGTGGTGGGGTAGGCGGAGGAGTGGGCTCCGGATCAGGGTCGGGCTCTGGGGGCTCATTAGTCTTGTCACGAGGCTTCGGCCAAGGAGGAACCACTTGCGTCACCGACACCGTTGGCGAGTCCAAATTCACTGTGAAGAACATACTTATATGTTCAAAACTCCCATGGTATGGTAGAGTTACAATCAGATAAGGTCGTTTCGTGTATTTCAAAAACAGATATGGAACTACATTTAATTCTACAACGTAAAACTATTGGTCAGAATGTGGGAAAATCTTACCAAACTTAGGTTCTTCTGGTTCATCAACCGGCGTTTTATATCTCAAAGGTATCGGGGGTAAATAATCGTCTTGTACGCTGTCTACCAATGATATGATATCACCCATTTGCTCCTCATCAACATCAGGCTTTAAAGTAAATAGTACTATTAGCATTATGCCAACGTCACATATGGGTACGGAATATTAATAAATATAGAAATATTCATACTGCATCAGTTTGTACTCTCTCTACAGTCTCCACTGGAAACACATCGTGAAAGATCTCCATGCCGTCGCCATGACCTTGACTCATTTGCAAAATTTTTCGCTTCTTCGCTCCAGGTAGTTGTTCATCGCTCAGTGTACAAACTATTTGCATCTGTAAATAAGCTTCGTTTACTATGACTAGGAACAAGACAAGTAGTACCTACATACTTGGGATTCTAGCAAAGCTACTCTCCAAAACTGGTTTGGTTCTGTTTTTAATTTTGATTCAATTCCCGATTTGGTCCTGCTGTAGTTGAACCAAACCAAGATTGAGTAGCGATCGAGTATTATCAGCAGCTGAAGCTCTCGGTCGAGCATAATTAAAACCCATGCTCTTGTATCAATTAGCTCTAGGGTCCAGGTAAAAAAACCTGCTAATGCTTTAATGTAGTAGTAATTTCATCTATTTTACCTTAGGTTCTTTTTTCTTCAGTTTTAACACTTTGAAAGCGTGTACATAAAATTGTGTTGTTGATGGTAAATAGTCCCAATTCTTAGAGATAGCAGCCGCCAAAGTCTCCGGATTCAAAAGCATCATGCAACAAGCCTTCCCTCCTTTCATAGATTTGAGTCCATCAGTGGTTCGTGGATAAGGATCAAATAGATAGAACATATCTTTTTGCCTCCATATTCCTAGCATATAATTATTAAACTCCAGTATTCCACAGTTATACTCGTGACTAAAGAACTCCTCCAAACCAGTTTTAATATTAAATAAGCACTCTTTTGTAGTAAACAGTTGACCTTTTACCCTCTCTCTATAAATTATAATCTCGCAAGAGTAAGGGCCGACTGTTATTTCATTGGGAATGTTATCTATTGTCATATCAATCATTACTTTTGGATGTAAACAGTCCATGTAGAGTTTATTTCCCAAACGTAAAATTTTGTCCAGCGTCTTTGAAAACCAAGTGTTAGGTGGTGATATTTTGGCGTATGTCATCGCTACAATGGCTATAGGCAAGGCTTGTCGGAACTTAGCATCTTCAAAACATCGATCTCCTAAATGCATATTCGCATTGACGATAGCACAGTTTTCATTCAGGATCCTGTATCCCATCATGGCCTTTTCAGCCTGGGTGAGCTCTTTGTCAGATTCGAAATCTTCATCGCATTTTTCATCAGCCATTTTTAAAACTTTTACAGGAGCTAAAACAAACTTTTGGTCTTCCAAAACGCTGCGTGCTAAAAGTATTTCGGCAACTGACTCAATGTCTTTGACATTCATTAGAGCTGCTTGTCCGTGAGCAAAATTGGAGTAAGCTCTTGAGTCTCTTCCTGCTGCGTCGAAAATGTAGTAACAGACTCGATCTTTCCAAATAACAACTTTGAGGACCCTAATAGAGATAAATGTATTTTTAACCAAGCGAGGTAACTATTTTTATAGCAGCATCATCACTTTTAATGTACGATTTACTTACCTGGACAACAAAATCCCAGATCTATTTTCCTTGAAGAAAGCCTTCAGTCCTCTACACAAGTTATATACCGTAGGATCTAACGACATCGTGTAGCCCACAATGTCTGGTTCACATAACAACACTTGCATTCTCTTCCCATTCAATACTAAAATTTGTTTCTTTCCAAACGGTAATACTTCACAAATTCCTTGGACTGCCGAGTGATCATGAACTTTGTCTAAGCACTGAATGTACCTAAAAAAGAAATTTTAAGTCTGCCACCACTATGAAAAAAGTGACGTCTATTCTACATTTATCTCTCATATTCTACGACTGCACGGATAGCCGAGTGGTTGAGTTCGTTACGCCAAACCCACTGAGCGCGACGTGTTTTAGGTTTGACTTTGATCCTCGTTAAGTCAAGCATTTGTGTGATCTATGTCCGCTTGTCCAGAGTATGGGTGTCTTTGTGAGTGTGACTTGAATGTTTGTAAAACCCCCGCGACACGAGGATTAAATTCCTTAATGAGGAACACTTTTTTCGGCTGACAAGAAGTGAAATAAACTTCTTGGGCAATGTTTCCAACCCAAAACAATAAAAAAATGTTGAATAGGGGTTCCTCATTATGAACATATATAAAAATAAAAGTAGTATACCATTGATCACCAGCATCTACCAAATTGTCGATAAGTTTCATGGTCCACTGCTTAGGATGATAATGAAACGCTAAACAATACGCCATAACACTCATGGTCAGGGCTTGACGACCTCTTGATCGTTGACCTTAAATAATTACAAAACATGAATCCCTATTTCTTCCATTTACAACTTTACGATAGCGTTTGACTAAGTAACTCACCGAATTTATTATCATACATATTGAAGGATCCCGTCAAAATACCGTAGTGAATGTCGGGTTTTCTGTCTTTAGTGCAAGGTATGACGGTGAGAGAATGCGTTTGTAATGTCCCTCGTTTTAGGTTCATTGGTATATGAACCTGTAAAATAGAAGCAGGTCAAAAGTCTGTTGGTTTCTTGCGGAGTACCACAGGGAGGAATCTTAGGACCACTATTTCTTATCTCATTGCTATGAGTAGTAATAATCTTTCAAAAAAAATTAAGACATTTTTTAGGTTACAGCTAGAAACAATTTCCTTACATGTTCAGGCCTCGGTATTTCATCAAGACCGCAAACTGAATCATCATCAGTAAGAAACTTCTGTGTACCTCTGGCTCTTGGCTTACCGTCGGTAACGCCACCAATATTTGTATACATTGATTCGGAATATCTGCAAAACCAACAAATGGTCATTAAGGCACAGTTCAAACACAAATATTAATGACGAGTCATGATTTTTATTGTCTATTCTAAATTCTAATCTAAAGATGTATTGATTTAAAATATCGCATGACAGCACAACTCGCAGCATTTTGCATCAAGTCATGGCCGTCTCTACTTCATAGGTGATTTTGTAGTTTATTTAAAAATATTTGGCTAATACTTATACTCTTCATATCATTTGAGACCTATCCTATTCACTTAAATAAGTATAGTAAACTCACTGTCTACTTCTCCTGCTTGCTTTCCTTCTCTTTAAAGACAATTCAAACCGTCTGAAAATTAAAATAAATAAACCCATTAATTTAATAGAATCACTAAAATGAAAATTGTTTGTAAATAATACATACCGATTTATACATACCTTTTCTTTCCGGAGCAAGATTTTCTTTTACAGACTCTGAAATAAAAAGAGATATTTAATAATATGGGCAATGAACAGCACAGTTCAAATCTCTAGACGTTACGAAATGGTCTTCTTGTACGAATCTTATATGGATTTTGAGAAACATTAGTTCCTACTTACCCTCCCTTGTAGCAGGGCTTGTTTTTTTTCGGTCTGGAATAAATATAAGACAAAATCTGTTAACAAACCATGAACCACGCCATGAACTTTTAAAGCAATATGTTGCTTAGTGCTATGCGCTACAACAATAACACCACTACTTTATGAGCGCAGAACTGTTTGTTCGAAAATAAAATATATAAATATAACAATTAAAAATAATATTACTTAGGTTCGATTTTTGATCCAGGAATATGTACAACATCGGGAACAAAGTCTGGATCTCTGTTCAAAACAATACCGCTGTGAGGCTTGAACAACCTGAAATTTAAATGAGTTAATATACAATAATATACATTACCCAAAGCGTAAAGGTAAAATGAGAGATAACAGAGACGAAATGTTGGGAATAATCTAGACCAACTAGTAACAAGACAGCAATACGTAAGTAGGCAGACAAAGTTTCAGATACAAAAAATCTGAGAACTTACTCAAATCCAGCTTTCGGAGGCAAAGGTGGCTTCCATTCTGCTGGTTTGACTGTAGCCTTTTGGGCTTGAATCACATCTCCACTTGTTTTCGGACTAGGTACCTATAGGTACATATAACAAACACCATTTATAAATATATTGCGCAATGAAGAAGACAATATGAATATTTTATGCATAGCCTTATAAAAATGTTGAGACTTTAGCTGAAGACTGGATTTAATGGGTTGTCTTTCTCCCTATCTGTAAACAAGTAACAAGCAACTTACGCTTAAAATTGATTTATCAGAAGCTGTGTGTTTAATAACAGGCACTGGTGACGGGAGCAATATATCCCCCGGCATCAGATCGAAGTATCGAACGCGTTTCCTATACTTCGACCTTCGCCGCTTCTTCAATATACCAGCCGACTCATCTTCATCCGAAGTAGAAACAAACTCGAAATCTGCAAACCGTCTGCACGAAAACAATTTAATTTATATTTTTATATTTAATCAGATCCAGGGGGACTTCATAGATACCGCCTCTTAAAGCAGTATTATTGCATTTGTGGGAGTAGCAGACCCTCCTCTACAACTGCAACTCATGCTTTATGAGCTAATAGTCCAACAGTTATCTAGTATATTTTGTATGTTTGGCTTACTTTCCATAGGCAGAATAAGAAGGTGGCTCCACAGGACAATGGCCGATATACTTCAATCTGAAACATATACATTTGTAAATTATTTTTTCCAGAAGCCGCTTAAATGCAACCAGAAAAAGAAATCATTCACAAAAAAAATGTGCATAGGGTGTGCAAAAAATGTGCTTACCTCGAAACTGCAAGTCATGTATTTAACTCAAAGAAACGGCGGTGAAATTACTAAGCTGACTCTCTCAAGAGTATTTTTTTTTTATAATTATAGGTCCTCATGGCTATAGCCAAAAGCTATAAATACCTTGTATGCATAGACGGTTTCATTGGAACACACGTATCTTTATAATGAGGAGGTTTAAACTGTTTGGTTTTGAATTTAGGCGGTTTCGACGGTTTCCTTTTTCTTGCGTCTGTAATTTTTAAACACAAAAGTGGTTACATATTGCCTATAACATCTAATTATAGATAAAACGACTGACGATATTTGCATGGATAGAAAAATGATATAAGGTCATCATAAAAAAACCCAATGGGCGCACATGTCGCGGGTACAATCTACGCGTAGGACAAACATTTGTGTGATCCACTAATGCTTGTTTTTAATCTTCAACTTACTGGCAACCAAGTCGACAAATGTAAGAGCCTCAATGATCTCCGCCACATCACTGGGGTCGGTTCTTGGGGTCCTTTTTACTTTATGCAAACGACATATTTTCTGTAAATCTGGAGGACATATACAAGTTCTGAAAGCGAAAATAAGTGTCTGTTTTACAAAAATTAAAAAACATGTCTTACAAAGATATTTGTTTATATCGAATACAATATTTGGAAATGTTACTCGTTTCAAATTAGAGGGGATTTATATGGGTGATTATAGGATATTTCCTCGAATTCGATATGCAACACTAAAGTAAAAAAGAATAGATAATATTGTAAGTTACTTACTTTTTCTTTTTATTCATTTTCAATGTTTGTAATGTATTTTTTTGTAATTTATTTCGTATTTAAAAGACTAAATAATTTTGATTAATGTCATGAGGACATTAAGTAACAGATGTTTAAAATTTAAGAAAAATATCTAGTAGGTCTATTGTGATTCATCTTTAAATAGGTTATAAAACATTCCTATTGACTTAATAACTGTTTTTAGATTATTTTTATAGAAATTAGGTTTATTACATATTTTAGGAAACCAGAATATTTTTGACTTGAGTAATATGTAAGCTGCAATATAACACAATGGGTAAATCAAATCCAAAAATACAACCAAATAATGATCAAAAATGTTTATTTGATCTTTCAAATAAATCTAACCGGGCCATTACCAATAAAATACATAAGTGTTCATTGATCACTTTACATTTAAGAAATAAAAACTATTTTAAACTTTATTAATAAAACAGGAGTTACCATATTATTACCATTACATGTAAAATTGGAAAGGAAAACAGAAAAACAATCCTTTTGCTAGTCAGGTAAAAACATAGTAGATGGATGCATACAGTATGGTGTATGTTGATACACACAGAATACACACATTATGTACTACTTGGAAATGATAGAAGTATAACATATTTATAAAGGTACTTGAGTTATTTAAATAAATTATCCTATTATTGATGTCTTCATCACAAAATATATGAAAACTGTACTGTACTGTATTTTACACTACATAAATACAATCAACTGAACATAGAATTGTGGAGTGTTTCAATATCTTCTTTCCTTTGCTCAGCACGTTTTTTCTCCTTTTTGAATGCTTCATACCCTTCATTATCTGTTGGCAGCTCATGTCTGCAAAATGGACATGAATTTGTCTGTAATGAATAAGTTTCATTTGTTTAACAGTACAATTTATTGCTCATATCAAATTGGGTAACTTTTAGTTAGGTAAAAAGTTTTATAGCAAATAAAAAAAGAAAAACTGGTTTAGTAACAAGAAAAAGAACTACTATTTGTAGATAAAGAAGTAGTAAGGAAGCGCTGAACCTTATAATATTCGTAATTAATTTTATAATTATTGCCTTATTTTATTGCTATATGCACATACAATGAAACTAAATACTATACCTTGTCCAGCCAAGTCAATATACACTTAGCGTGAAACTGATGATGACAAGGCATTTCTTTTGCCTTATCTCCAATATTGAATTTTTTTAAACATATAGGGCAGCTTTTGTCATCAGTTTCTACTGTGACATCTGCTAAACTTTGAACAGCCTCTTTTGATGCTGGAGGAGGTAGCCTAGAAAAAAACAATTTAATTTATTTAAAGTAAGCAAATTTCTCCATTTGGAAGCATCATTGTAGGAAGGTTAGGCTTTAAGATAACAATAATAGTTGCAGTTTTTAAGAAGATTGGGCTTAAACTTACATTTAGATTGTTAAACATAATCTTTGGCACCAAAAACAGTTTTATATCTTTAATAATTTAAAATAAAATCCCAGATTGGTACTTTACCCTCGACAGCAAATTATGTAAAATAAAATAGCTATGTTAGATTATTTCTTCTCTAAAAAGTAAACTAACCTTGGCCATTCTCCAGTAAAATTGTCTTCATATAATCCAAAATCAATAAGAAATCTTGCCATATCCAGTAAATGATTAGGTTGTTGTCCATCTTCAAGTTCTGCCCATCCCATTTCTTCAAAATATCCCGCCATAATTTGGTTTAATACAGCAGCAATTTCACCTGTGGAAAAAAATATGTATTTTTGTTTTTTTATTAGAGTATGTAGTCTAGCAGACCTCAAGTAGGATCTTGACAACAACCTGTGAATTTGTTCACTATCCTTATCAATTTACTGCCTACAATTGTTTTTCAGTTTTAATATGATTAGTGTTTATTTTATTATACTTCTTGTAAATTTAGTTTTCGTAGGAAAAAAAACCTCTACTTTACACTAGACAAATATAAACTCACCTTAATATTGAGTTTTGAATACTTCGAATGTACTGTTTAATAATTGTTTTTATAATTTCGTAATAGTTTAGTGTTTTCCTGGGTTTTAATTTAGACAAGTCATTTAGTCATTCAATCAAACTGCTATCTCATGTCAAAATAGGTAACGTCAATGTCTACTTTTAAGAGTTAATAACAGGGCTTTTTGTCGAACAAAATATTCAATGCATCGTTCGTGAGACGGCTTTGTTGAGACGTCCTGTGTCGTCTCTTTAGACTGTCTAAAGGGGTGCCTATAGGCCCAGCGATTGTTATGATTAACTGGGCCTGTAGGCTATTGAGGTTAATCTTTCTAAAAAATATCGGGTGGTGATCAGATGTGAATGGGTCCCGAAAAACTCAATGTTGGATGATCTTTTAGGCAGCTTATCAGTACCATTGTTCCCTTTATATTCGCTATGGCCATTTATATATTGGATAATTGGACAACCATTGCATTCTTTGAGGCGATGACTCCTTTCTACAGCGATGGCCGTCTGGATGATGGATATAAACTCGCATTGGAAGATCAAGTTCTCTGAGCTGAATGTTCTTGATGTTTAGATTCATTGATACTATTGAGTCTGCCTGTAGAAGTATTTTTCCATCGTTAGTGTTGTGCAATATAGTGATTTTACGCAGTGCTGATTCTCTACTGGTAATAATTGGACTTTATATCGTTTCTAAAGCATCAAATTGATTTTTGTTTATCACCATTTTTTTAAATCTGACTTAGCAATTCAAAACTTGTCTACTTATTTCAAACACAAATATTGAAAAACTCATTTTTTAAATTTGTGTTGGAGAAATACTAGAAAATAAGATAACGCGTATTAAATCATTATCATTCACTGTAATAATTTTATCTTTATAACTTAATATTGATAACATCACGTAATAAAGAGGAAATGGGTACAAAAATACCGGATCAGTGGTTTTCCTTGTTCCGCAGTCAAACCGTGTAAACGGTTTTGCGGGGCATTTAATTTACTTATGTAATATATATGAGAATAATAAAGATTTTGAATTGATTGATTGAATAGAGCGTTGCAACGAATTATTGGTAATTTATGACTACGTTCACCAGCTGAATGATTAATAGGAAAAAACATTCAGTGAGGCAATATAGGACTGTTTTGAACATTCGTCGTGAACGACGATTGTTTCCTTTTAAGAGAGTCCATGCCATGCTCGAGCCATCCCTGTACCTTTTTCGTGATATTTGTGGCATGGTAAAAATATTGGCCTGGCCAATGTAAATCACCTATAGCAGTATATACTTGGGGCTAAAATGTTTCCCTGCATTGTCTATTAAAGAATCCCAAAAAAATACTTAATTATATTCAGAGAAGATACTCTGCCCAACGAAACTAAAAGCAACTTTAAAAGAACTCTTTCTTTTTTCATAAACGACTCCCGCGTTAAGGAATGTCATCCTTGTGTTGCGGGGGGTTTCAGAAACATTCAAGTCACATGCACAAAAACGCCCAGACTCAGGACAAGCATGCGTGGATAACCCACACTTGCCCTACGCCGGTTTCGAACCCACGAAGCGTCGCAAACGTTTGGCGTGGTGAATTCAACTACACGACTGAATCAGTGTTTTAATTTTGGAGAAAATCCACTTAATAAAAATGTCTGTTTTACAATATTTTATTTAGTTTCACTTGTCCCGTTGTGTCTGCCTGTAATCAAATCATGCAAGTTAAATTTTATAGACATCCGGTTTCCGGTTGACAGCATAAGTTATCTAGGTAAAATGATGAATGAATGATTTTGATTATGACCTAACATAGGCCGTTACAATAGCCGACGAATGGCAATTGGATTAAATTTGACAGTGAGTTTTCCTCCCCGTATTGAATTTACTGTAGTGTTGGAAAAAGGCTTAGGAGGATACGAATCAATACAATACAATAAAATGTTAATCCAATTTCCATTAATTCATCGGCAGTTGTACACAGCGGGATTGGGGCCCTGGTCTGATGCTGATGGGAACTGGTCAACGGAGCTCCGCTAAAAACACCCTCGAATTTAGATTTGTTTGAATTGTCTTTTTGAGAACATTTATCCCAAAACTGTAGGAGTAGTGTTTTTTTAAAGAAAAGAAAGAAACTTAAACTCATCCTCCTGTTATTTTGAATTCAGTTTCTAGGTGAGAAATCCTAACATCAGTAACATCGTTATTTTGAATAATGAAGATTAATTTGACAGGCTAATCTAAAACGTATACAATGCACTGAGCATGAATAACAGGTTTTTATACATTACGAAGTATTAAAAATGTTCATGATGAGGTTTGTCAATTTGTATACAAGTTATAATAATTTTAGCGTAAATACCGAGTAATCGTTAAGCTAAGCACATAGTAAAACTAACATTCCGTCGTCCAGATAAGGGCGCGAGCGAAGTGTTACTCAATGTATTAGTTTCACATCGTCAGTCCTACAGTGGAAAGTGACGAGACTGGTCGCCAGTCGTGGTTCAATAAATCGTGTTGTGCGTGCAGCCAGTTACACAAACCGGTAAGACGATTTGTACACATGTTCTATTTAAAAAATAAACAACGGAACCCTCGGCGCATTCATTATCACAGTTAGTGCGTTTGTACTTACAACAAAAATAGTTTTTACTCATACTTGCAGTTATTTCGTTTGTTTTAGTACGGTTACGTTATTTTATGATATCATAGAAGATATTACTCAAGTAGGTGGGCATTGGGCAGGTAGGTCAGCCCACACGTCGTCGTATTGAATGAGTATATTCGATCATGCCAGCTTAGGCAGGTAGGTATCTGTTGAGATACCTACCTACTTTGAATAACTACCAGCTATGTACATCTATTATGTTGATGACGAAGTTGTTTGTGCAGTAAGAACTTAAGTATCATTTTACTGACCTCTTAAAACAACAATAATAAAGATTTATACTAATACGCATATGCATACGATAATAACGTATAAAATATATAATGCATCCTTACGAAGAAACTTAGCTGTCGATCTCGGTCGAAGTTAGAATAACGGCGTTACGTTTTTTTGAATCTCCTTTTGGAAACGGGTCGAAAATAGAAACCCATAACATGTTTATAGTTTCTTTGACCCTGCTTCGAGCAGTGTGGGTAGATTTAACCTTTGATTGGAACTTTCACTCGACGACAAACAATAACATTATTATTCATATTTGTTTGTGGTACCCACCTATTTAATGTAATGGGAATGCCTAGCTTAAAACCTTTCATAAAAAATAGTGTAGATGCCTTAGGTATACGAGGTATAAAAATATTGTCTAACATTTATTGCTCAAAGAATGCTGCTATACATAGGCATAGGAGGATAAAATTCCCAAGGCAAAACAGACATGAATACAAACTAGAAAACGCTAGTACAACAGATACCACCAAGATAATAGAAAAGGCTTGTAAATATTCTTATCGCGAAATGTCACATAAGGTTACAAATTCACTGAAGACTTATTCAACAAAAAAGTGGCATTTTTTATGTTTTTGGGAATGTCCAAAATATTAATAATTCAGAGATCCGAGAGTCCGTAATATTTTCAGAGACCATCTTTGCACCATAACTTTTAATTGCGTCAAAAAAGCTGGCTAAGGAAGAGGTTGTTCCTTTATAAATTTTTAGATGATCTGCTTGATAAGTATCTATCACAAAAAAGTACTGTTGGAAATCATTAGATACTACATAAATCAAGTCCCTAAAGTTTAGTTAGTGTAGGTACTTAAAAACAGTTTCTACAACCTAATTATAAATCACTAATTGGATACTCTACATAATGCATTTGGTAATCACATTACCAATGCAAAATTATCCTTATTTACCCAAATTTTTAGCACTAATGACACATTTTCATTAATTACCTACTAATGCGCCTAATTATAAATTATGAGTCCTATCAATGTCAGTTGTTTAATGATCCAAGAATTTTAATGATTCGATGTTTTAGATAGCTCGATAGGTACAAGAACCTTGATGTTAATAATCCTTCAAAGTGTTACGAAAAAGGGGATATAGATTAGCCTGTTATAATATTGGTCGGATTTTCATTTTGAAATGTGGAAAACGGCTGATAATTAACTGATGTTAAATAGATAAATTAGTATAGCACCTCGACTCCCGCGAAACTGTTTTGATGGAACTAAACTTTTCGGAACCCGTAGGTATACTTGACTGAGTTGTATATTTGACTCATTCACAGCCTATCTTCAGCTCATGTACGATGCAAGACTTCGTAAATAGAGTCGGCTAAAAATAATCTAGTATCTGTGTTGTCACTTTATTGTTTCTTTACTCAGCTTCTGACATCACTTCATTACATCACGAAGGAATTAAGGACAACGGATATTTTAGAGAAGTATGTCAAATTGATTAGCATCTAGGATATAGGTACCTTTGACCTTGGTCGATACGATGGGTGTTAAACTATCTGCCCTTCGCTATCTCGACTTAATACTTTAAAGTTTTAGTTATTGGTATTCGTTCTTGATAGCAGATAAGCGAATCCAAGTGTATCTAAATACTTATTTTTATTTTATTACGGATATATTTATTTTTGTTTTATTATGCATATATTTTTATGATATGCTCAATAAAAAACATCCAGTAGCTTTACCGTAATCCACCATCCCAGTGAGGTTTCAATTTCAATAGCTTTATAAACAAAAATCAAAATTTTCATTCAGACATTATTTTTATTCAATTGTTCGATATCTTTAGTTATCTGTTGAATTTAAGTCGATTCCTCTAATCGATTAAGTCGGTACTACGTACTACGTAAGTGCTTACCAAAATAATTTATGTAGTTGTATAAAGAACCGAGAACGCTTTAATTTATGATAAGATAGATTCTCTCCGTTTATCAGAAACCGTTTGGTCACCTACATACCTGTACATAAAGTAGGCACGTGAAGTATGCCAGGCGGTAATCAAATATGTTCGTGTTGTTTGACGACATTATATCTCACCAGAATGTTCCTTTGGTGCAGTTATTTATAAATTAAAAACTCGTTAATCAACTTAATTGCTTAGGAAATATTTTCCATATTCCATGACCACATTGCGTCACAATCGCAGACGGGCTTTTTTTATGCCTCTTTAAAAAAAATAAAGCCTACGAATACAAGTTACTCACGTTTGTTTTGAATAAACATGTTTACGGCTAGAGTACGCATAAATAACAAGAATTTTCCTTCTAGAACCTCCAAGAAGTTGTGTACCGTATGTATAGTAGGTATATAGATGTATTAATATTACTTACCTACTGTATTTCTAAGTATACTAGTAGCTACCACAAAGTGATGTGTACTAACGTACTTCCCTTGTTATGACTGTTTTTCCGTTACGTAGACATCTACCTAAAGTTTACGGTTTTGAATGACTTACCTCCAAATACCGTAAAGCAACATATCTTAGATGCGTTTTCGTAAGTTTATAGGTTTGTCTCTATTAAACATCAATAATATCAGAGACAGCGTGATTTATAATTATATAAAAGAATTTAGTGACTTAAGTCGAAACCACGGTATCAACGCTCAAATAAAGAATTTGACTTGTTTTTGTACTTACAACAACTGTGTTTTTCTATAAATGGCTTATCTCTGCGTCATGATCCTAAGAATGACACTTTTGATTCATTGTGAGTTCTTATGCACTCGGTAATCATAAAGATAACATTTTTGCGGAAGATTTTTATTCGAAGTACATATGATAGATAACATCAGGTGAATTCCCAATAAGTAGGTAATTACAATCAATATTATGTATTCACATCAATATTATATCATAGGTATTTTGACGAATTTTATCAATCACTATCATCGACAATATTTTTATAGCACTGTAAAGTAGTAACTAGGTAATAGGAATTTTTATCAACCGTGAAAATACTTTCTTCAAAAGCAATAGAACTTTAAGCGTGAGTCCCTGATGGGGTCCCGTAAGCGCAGTGGTTAAAAGGATAGCACTCCGGTTATAAGTTTGGTTGTCGTACTAATGCCCTATCTAATGCTTGTTTGTGAAAGCTATAAAACAACTCAGAAAAAGGTTTTATAGCTAAGTAATCACTAGCTTTATTATAATATGAAATAATGTTGTAACAACATTACGAAGCCTATTAGATATGCTCTTTAATTGAATTTGACATTAAATGATTTAGGTAATGAACTTAATGACTAATGACGTTAAAATGTTACGTAATTAGACATCAGTGATGTGTTAATTGTACTAGTTACCAAAATAATTATCAGTTGTATTACTTTTAAGTGCTTATGCGTAAAATATAAGAGTTTATTAGGTATAAAAAATCTGTAGTACGTCTTGTTTAGGTCAATAATTACTTTAACAAAATAGTTACAATACTATCCATTTTTCTTCCTATTGACTAAAACAAAGATACGACAAAACAAGCATTTTTTTCAGATCATTTAAGGGCACCGATACTTTATCTGGTTCGGTAAACAATATTGCCATAACTTGCTAATCAATAGGTAATCATAAAACAAACAAAACGAAACGAAATTAGGACATGTTTTTTCAGTACTGCTACAGTAGGTGCCTTGGTTAAATCATTGTGTACCGTTCCCGTTTTATACACAACGTTTGGTTTAATTGGGACGACGATGATGACGCGCTATATAGAGAAAGCTGTTTACAAATCTATATTTTCAATGATTAATTTTGTTTTCTTTGTTCCAGAAAATGGCTAACATTCTCTTCTCGATCATCTGGGCTTTAATCCTCATCTTCATATCATTCTGGATAGCTGGCATTGCTGCTGGTATCTACATCATCGTTTTACCTTTCACAGTCTGCATAGAAGCGTTATCAGTAAGTATTTTGACATAATAAAATCGGTATATCATCGTGTCTTGCTATGCTGAGCTTTCGGAACGTCCATAACTATCTTAGACAACCTTTTACCACACTATTTACAAGAATACATTTAGTACTCATCTTATGCGTTTCGGTACATTTATTTAGTTTGTTATATAGGAATCCAACTTCAGTAGTAAAGTCGTAGCGTGGTGGGAACATAATCTATAACAAATTCTTAATTTATTTAATTTTTGTTTCAGGGTTTAACCGATTTCCTCCTGTCAGTAGTCCAGTTCCCGAGATACTGCGCGCAAGGAATGATGGAGGGAAGAGGATTAAATTAGATATAAGCACCTAACTCCTAGTCAATTAATGTTATTTTTATTTTATAATGGTGTCAATAGCCAAAGATTTTAAAACATCAAGGATCAATAGGCAAAGTAATTTTTAGTTTTTTAACAATTTAAGCAGTTATTTTACTAAGCCCACCTGTTAGAATTCTTTCGCATAATTATGTTAATGTGAATTTTATATAAGAACACCTGTTCAGCGCCTTTAACAATGAACAAAACATATTTGTAAGCCTTCTATTGGCCTCTTAAAAATTGGATAACTCGAAATTTTAATCGGGCATCTTATTAAATAGAATTGAAATACTGATCGAGATTATTTATACGCAGTATTACTTTTACGTCATCTGATTTTGTTAAAAATATATTCATGTGTGTGAGTATGTGATATATTTTGTGAATAAATAAATAATTAATTAACCGCCTATGTGAATAATGTATCAAATCCTATGTACATTTCCATAAAGGTACAACAAGCTGTAATATCATAACGCTATAGACATATTTTCATAAGTAAAACGATAAAAATATTTTGGATTTATTATTTTTTGGTCTGTCTGTATCATGCAGTTTTTCTGACTGTTCCTACCTTTCTTCCTCGGTACAATGGATCACCAATCGTCTATTCTTAGCACTTTTTTAATTAAACTATAACATACTTACCACTCATCACTAGAAAGTTTAACACTTACCTAACTTAAATCGTAAGTTAAATGTACATAACTGAATGGTATAATAAACACAGAAAATGAAGTATTAAGACGTTATATTCAACTTTTAAAAGCACATATTATATCACTAATCGCATTTAAAAATGTTTTTGCATATTCAAGACTTTTTGAGATGGCAGATCTGAAAAACAAAAACACAATGAGTGTATACGATGGGTTTGACTTTTCCACCACATTGTACACAACATTTAGTTGTTTTGCTTAAATAAGCAAATTGTCAGATTTAGTATACTTCTGAGATGGGTCCAAGTTTGGTGAAAAGGTACAGAAAATTATATTTAAAAACTTGGAGTACATGAAGTCAATTTCATTGTTAATTTGATAAATCAAGAAATAAATGCATACCTATGTTGAAATATCAAGTTTTCATCCACGTGGCTTATGTCAACACCAGCTTGCTTTAATATTTTACTCAATGTTTCATAAGCTTCATCATACTCTTGGTTAACCATACTAAAAATACAATAAATAATGAACATTATTATAATATTTCTAAAATTTTCACGTACTTGTTATTTTCTTTTTAATTACCTCTGTAATGATTTACATAATCTATCCATTTGTAAATGTGCCGTTTCAGCTTGTTTCTGTTTTTGAAGTTTTTGTACCATTGACAGATCTGGCTTCTGCAATTCCTCATAGCACTGGTTACTGCAAAAGACATTATATTTGAACCATCGGTACTTATTGATATAGCATAATATCATAAGAGAATCAAAACTTACCAGAAAACTTTAACTTGATAAACCGAAATTCTAATTTCTTTTAGTAGCATGTAGGTTACATACTTAAACTTTTTACTGCTTTCTTCATTTAAATCGTCGTTGACGGTATTAGGTTTCTCAGGGTTGCTACAGTCATTTTTTTCTAACACATCCTCCATGTCTGCCATATTACTGTTAGCATCATCATGTTCTTCTATGAGGTATTCTCCATCATCATAATCTTCTTCATAATCTAACTCATCATCGTGGTCTTCCAACGACAGCGGTATGTTCTTACTTTTAAATTTCTCTTCATATTCCGCGCATAAGGTAAAGTTTCTAACAACTTTTTGCTGATTTTCTACAGCATTTATGTTTGCCGAATTTTTTGAAGGTTCACTAATACTATGTAAGTTCTTCGTTCCTTTATACTTTATTTTAGGGTCTACAGAGATTTGTTTTCGCGATTCTTCCTGAGACTTACTGTTGTTCATAAAACCATCAACCTTTTGTAATTTCAAATTTGAAAAGAATGATGCCTTTAAATCAATGTTGCGTATAAATTTCACAGGCGACGCATTCACCTAAAATACAATAATATATCATATAGGAACTAATAGTAGCACTAATATGGCACACACGTAATGTTTTGCCTAGCAGGGATATCAAGAAAACTCCCGAGAAAGTTCACAGAACGCATAAAAGACCGTTACTGTGTGTTACTGACTTTAATAGAAAAACTGTACACATGGCAATATCGAAAAAAATACAAACCTGGGGCGTATTTGTTTGCGCTTCTTCATGGCCATCTAATAAATCATTTTCATCTTTTTCGGATAAGCTTGCCCTCTCATTTAACTCACAGTCTACATCAGTACAAGATACGTCTGAAAATATTATACATAATCAAGAATTTATAAACTACTCATAGAATATATTCAAAACTACATTACTGCAGACGTTAGGAGGGGTTGATTCGGTACTAATGAGTGTAGGTACGTGGGATAGAAACGGCAAGGAAATATATCAAAACAAATGTT
The DNA here is from genome assembly GCF_003590095.1 of Trichoplusia ni. Classification (NCBI taxonomy): domain Eukaryota; kingdom Metazoa; phylum Arthropoda; class Insecta; order Lepidoptera; family Noctuidae; genus Trichoplusia; species Trichoplusia ni. The sequence continues at coordinate 7,185,582 of NC_039485.1, forward strand.
TTATAAAACTAAAACGTAAGCGAAAGTTACTTACTATGTTGGAATGTTTCTGATGAAGACTTTTTTGTTAGACTTTCATTAAAAGTATCATTGGTAGTGACATCCATATTAGGGTTTTTAATATCCTCCAAAAGCTTTTTTAGCGAATCCGCTGCAATTTGTAGATCCTCACAGCTTTGTATCTGCTTCTAAACAACGAATAATTCCATTACATTAAAATTAAATTTCAAGGGTTATGTTAAATTGTAGGCTTCAGTACTAACCGATAATGCGTCGATTAAATGTACGCCATAACTATACATCTGCATGTATTCACTTGGTTTAACTTCCAGGCTTATGATTCCTGAAAATAAATATTCAATTGATAGCTGAATGAAACGAAAAGGCTACTAAATTCTAAAACGGAGACGAAAATCAAGTTTAATTAAATATTACTTCAAAAAAACATTGAAATGTAAATAATCGATCATTCATCTAGCATATTTTATAAGAAAAAATACAAACCTTTACTATCACTAATTTGAAAAAGAATACTAGATAATTTGTTTGCTCTTTCCTTTATATCATCAACCCTTCTGAATTTTATCGCAATACATTGTGCTGCTTCATGCAAAGTCCAAGGAGGCGGCATAGCCCTATGAGAGAACGGGGGCTCTTGTTGCAACACCTGAGTTAGTACCTCCTCCATTATTTGAATAAATCTTGACACCCATTCATCACACTTCCTTATTAAATACTCTTCCATACTTTCACTGTCTATTTCGTACATGGGGTATTCGTAATACTGATCATTTTGTACCATCCTTTGTTGATCAACTAGCGGAGTGTTGCTGTAATTACTTGCAGAGTCTATATTACTTTCAGTATTCGATATAATGTCAGAGGTTGAAGATTCTTCAATTGTCACATTATCTCTCTTGTTCTTTTCGATGCATATGCTCGAGTCTTTACTATCAATACTGCCATCTGAAGGACGATTGGGAGCGACTTTTGGACTATTGTTCACTAATTTCTCAGCTTGTTTGTTCAAATCTGTACCTAATGTATTTTTTTCTATCTCTTTAATACTTTCAGGTACTGCGCTTGTTGTCTGATGAGATTTTGCCGTTTCAGTGTTAACTTGTGTAGTGTTTCTTCTCCTTCGCCATTTGAACTGTTTGACATTGCTGTCTGCAGTAGTCACTGGGTTTTGATGTGAAACACTTCGGTTTAGCTTTATCTTCCTTTTAAGAACATTTGTTTCAGTCAATGTGGGGTCTGTTGTCTTTTTGATGTCCTGAGCTGGAATTGGATTTTTCGCTTTCTCTTCATCTCCTACCATACTAGCATTGACAGTTTCGAAATCAGTTTGAATGGCCGCATCTACTGTCCGTTTGGGAACCTCCTTTTCTTCTACTTCATCTTTGATTTCTTCTATTATTGGTTCTATGTCGCTAATTACGTCATTTTGATCGTTTGGTTGAACTTCCTCAACAGAATTACTCACGCTACTGATATTACTAGTATCATTTGGCACCGTTATCTTTATAAGTTTTTCAAACACGAATGGCTTTCTGGGAGTTGACACATGACTAGCATTTTTGCCAAGTAATTTCTTTATCCCTTCTACAGAAAATATGTTAGCTTTAATTCTGTTTTGGTAAGCCAGTAATTCAGAATCGTTGGATATTAATATCTAAAACAGACGGTTAACATAATTATTTATGCAGCTGTAGTAACTTAGGAGCATATAAGATTAAAACAATTGTGATATAATCGATATGTTTCAGATAAAACTAAAGTCCCATAAAAGTTTCCAACAAATCATAACAGTTTTAGGGAGCCTGCAAAGATTAAGGAATTCTATTTTATGTTTAAACTCACCACATGATAGTTGTTTTCAGCTAATGAGACACATGTAGCTATTATTACTTCTGTAATGCTATCTTCTTCATTGTGCAATGGTTCTTCTCCTAAATGAAAAAATAAATTCTTTCACATCAGGAAAAATGTTTCTCTTATAAAAAAAAAGGTCGGCGAAAATATAAAATACAAAAGTAGCCTAAACTTTACTTTGAATAACATTATGTCTCTACATTCTTATAAAAAACCTTTTTTACCCATAAAAGCATATCCAATCTCGATCTGTTGCGGCAAGAACCGTAATATGCGACGAGCTTGTATATCAGCTGATGTAGATACGTAGTCCTTGAGTTGAGCTATCACACGCCTCGGGACCATCAGATGGCACTCATCGTCTAGAGAATATTATAAATAGATGTAGATATAATATTAGTGTAGTCAGCTCAGTCAGCAATAAACGTCAGAGAACAGCTAACTATTCGATTTACAAGGTTCCTGATTACAATCAAATACAATGTATATAGGACTGGGAAGCAAACTAAATGGTTGAATTCTACTGAAAACAGGACACTAATTATATGTTTTTCAACATTTATGGGTGACAAAACTCTGCATTTTGTTTAGAAAGTCGTTTTTAAAATTCTCTCAACAGAGTAGATTTTCGTCCAAACTTCTAGATAAAAGTGATTCAACATGCAATTTGAGTTCCACTTTTCTAAAAAAATTGAATTGTTTTGCATTCAACAACCCATATTTAAACTACTAGACTATTAAATAGCCCCTGCGATAATAATTTACAATTTATTTAAAAAAAAAATCAAACAGAACAGTGACATGATTCATCCACTTCTTAGATGATCTATCTCCACAGCAGAAACATTGCAATATTTGCAATGGCATTTTCTACTTTAAGAGCTTGCTTGTAGTATCATAGAAGGAACCTGACAAACTAAATTTCTTACCAGAATCTGTCAAAGCTGTTATAAATTTATATTCAGTAACCAGAACATCAAAATCTGTTACAATAAACCAAGCTTCACATTTGGAAAAAGCAGGAGCCAGAGTTCTTAAAGGAATTAAATCCATCTTGGATGGTTCTTCATGCATTTGGGTATCTACAGATCTTTTTTCCTGTAAACCAAACATTTTTTTTTATAGATAAGGAACAGTAAAATATTATTAAACTTTTGCAAGAATAACTTACTGGAAAGTCACAATTAGTATTTAGATCATTAAATTCATTTTCTTCAGCAGTATCATCAACATCATTGCCAATGTTTCTCTTATTTCCAAAACGAGTATCTGTAAAAGGTGTTTAGTATGGTCATTCTAAAAAACACAGACAAAAGTAATGTTTATTAAAAATAAATCAGCCAATACCTGATGATACACTATGCATTCTATTCTTAACAAATATTTTTTGTCTTAAATCTCTCTGATGGCTATTAAACTGGTCATTTTTATTTAATTGATGCCCTCTCTGAACTTTATAATTATAGTTCCTGCTAAAAATATGGTTTGATATTCTTGTAGCATTAAAGTGCTGAGTTGTTGATCCAAAATTATTAAGACTCAAAGGTTGAGTCACAGCTTGGTTAAAATTGTTAAATGGCCCAATTCCAGAACCATTTACATGGTTACCAAGGACATTAGTTGGAGGTGATATATAAACTTGCTGTGTAAGCGGAACAGCCCACACTTTAGGATTGTATATGGAAGTGGTTTGAACATTAACTGTACTTATTGAAGAGTTAAGGGGTTCCAAGGTATTCATAACATTTACTGCAGGATTATTTATTTGGGAAATCTGTTGGGCTAAAATTTGATTTGTGCCAGCAAAAGGTGCAATGTTTTGTGATGAAATAGAGGGATTAACAACAAATGGATTAATGTATTGAATCTCAGGTGGTGTGTTGTTCAAGAGATTGGAGCTTGGCGGTTGTATGGGTTCCGGACATTTTGTAGGTTTAGCTCCTGATTGCTGTTCCAGGTCCTTTGTTCTCTGTTTTGCTTTTTCAATCTGTAAGAACATTATATAAATATATGACTATAAATTATAAACAAAGTGTTATTGTTATTCTATGTTATTACAAAATAAAAACCTGTCTATGAAACATGTTAGACACTGCAATACGGAAAGGAAAAATAACCCCTTAAGAATCTAATCATGATTTTTAAATTATGTTTCTATTACGTATCATAAAAAAGCATACACTTCATCGAACTACTACTCTAGCATATTATAAAAAACAATCCCAACATTACTGATAAAACACAACACAGTCAAACTAGTAGTTTTTGCATACCAAAGCAAAACTCTCATTGTAAGTACGTTTCTGAATGTTGCTAAGATTACTATCTTACCTCAGCACTACTCAAATTCCACACAGCTTCTCCAGTCAAAGTATTAAAATAGTACACAAGTCCTGGATGCGATCTAGAATTGCAGACTATCCAAGAATTGCCGACGGAGGTGACTTTACGCCGGATGTCGCCCGTTTTTTGGACACTCATTTTATTGTTTTAAATTACTATATTAGCATGCATAATATTATAACATTAGGTTAAAAACAATTTTAATCGTCTCAAAAAGCAAATCAAACTGACTCAATTTTGAGTTTGACATGACAGTTTTGACAATTAACGTGCTTCATTCATGCCTGCTTGACATTAAACTGTTACAGTCATGTTACAGTCAAAAGTTTACGTTTTACTCGTACGCAAGTATATTATTATCACACTTTATATATGCTTACACCTTCGCACGTTTAACTTTATCCCTTATCATCGCAAATTAGTCCCAGAACTTGGTGCTCCCTTAAATTTATATCACAGAGTACATTATTATATATGAGATTTATATTAAAATTTAGTGATAATCATTTGGCAATCAAATTGTGACTGACTAAGATTTAAAAAATGAGCCATCAAATGATCACTTCAGAAATTTTCAAATCAACTACGCAATACGACGAGGGTATTTTTTCTAAATTTCTACTTTGATAAAATCAGTTACTCAAAATACTATTAAACTTACAAGCACGCCAAAATATAAACTTACCATTCCATGATTGTCTACCTACATTCTTTTTTTAAAACAATGTATATTTTTCTTTTCTGGCTTAAATACATGTTGATAAATGTGTGAATAGTGGTCATGCTTAAATTCCTCAAATACACCACTACAACTCTATTTAAATGATTTAAGCAAAGTTATATATTTATTCACTTTGCTTTTATTCCTCTCCATGTCTAAATGACAATTTATTTGTATAAATCTTAAAATACATCAATAGTTGCTCATTAATATGTATATGTGTATACCAGGCAATATAATAAAAATATTTTTTTCTCATAGCCCTTTAATAATAATAATAAAAACATTACATTAAAAATAACAATATATTATTATCTTAAATTATACTTATACTAGATAATACTGATCATTTCAAAATAAATAAAAAAACTACACTAGAAAATAAACCCTAGGCATTTTGAGATAAGACTTGATTTGAGCTATGTAAAAAGTAAAATAGGATAAAAATTATAGGTTTCTGTTCATGTGTGCATAAATCACTTCTTACTTAATTTTAACAAAAGTATGTCAGGGCTTTTGTAGTTTACATGTTGTTCCTCTTCAGGAATCTGTTTAATAAAAAAATAATCAGATAGTTTATCATAAAAAGAGGTCCACATTGTCTTTTGTGCTTCAGTTTGCCTCAGTTCCTGTGTTAAATAAACAATTGGCTGATCTTGAGAGTTGTTTACTAAGCATTTAAGTGTATTTATGAGAGGGTCAACAGCCTGTAAAAAGGATTTAGTTAATTTCTTGTTTACTATTTTAAATCATAAAAGCATTTATTTATTTATATATTACCTCTTCATAATAAACACAATCAGCCAGCAGAACCATATCATACTTCTCATCGAAAAGGGGACTAGTCTCACCCCATATTAAAGCTTCCGCTATAGCATAACCACCCATACTACTGATTTTGTATTTATTTTCATTTATATTTTTTCGTAGCAATGGCAAGGCTTCTGGCAAGTCTGTTAGAGTTACTTGTGCCCTAAAACAAAACATTTTTATAAGTGCAAGCATATAAGGTATGTTAATTTATATATTTTGAAAAATTTGACTGCACTAACCCTAATGTAGCTGCAGTTAAGCCAACTACTCCTAATCCGGAACCCAATTCTATGACTTTCATGCCACTAAGAAAGTCAGATTTATTCTGACTCATGGTTTCAAGATATTTAGCAAGTACCAAAGATGCATCCCACACTACGCAATTCACATCTCCTTCTAATTTTTGGTAAATTTTCAATGTTTTCAAACAAACTTCGATATCAATTTCTCTTGAGAAGTGATCATTTGGTTGTGAATATGATTTTCTATACGACATTCTAGTAGATTTTTTTTATGTCAATATCATTTTACACGGTTAACATGATTAACTTATTAGTATAATATGATTTCTTTATAAATGTAATAGAAAAGTTGATTTACGATCTGCACTTTTCGCGCAAAATTATGAATATAAATTATTAACCGTCAATATTGCAACAAATCGACAGAATGACAACTATGACAAGTGACCTGACAATGATGATAAGGAATGTCTGTCAACCGCTGTCAACCCAATTTCAACTAAATTGTGTGTTCGACTTCAAATACGCATAGTTTAGTAAAATCAATAATATGTTGAGGGATTTTATTACTACATAATAATAATATATTTTTTATTTGGTTGTTTAAGCTTCACTTCATAGTTTTTTAAGAAGTTGTTTCTCATTAATTTAGTAATAACTGAACGTGAAGAATGTAAAGTAAATAAAATAAATAATACATGAAAATGATTTCGAGGCTTAGCAAAATGACATCTTATAGCTTTATTCAATAATTCCATCGAAAATTAGTAATTTAATATCACTAGTTTGTTCATGCTGCTCCTTTTTATTTTGTTATTTGGTTGGTACTCATATTCAGTATGGCAAGACTGAAATCATATGACTGACAGTCAGTCATCACATAATTCCGAACAAAATGGCTGTGACCATGGCTCTGTTTTGGGTTTCTCTGGTATTATCAGTAATTGGTAAGTAATATTCATCGTAAAATTAAATAGTTGTAAGCTTTTCTCTCATATTCGCTATATGTAGTTCTTCATTGGGCTTTGTTATAGGTGCTAATGCTGCTGGAGAGTTTACCATTCTCCACAGTCCACCTTCCCTAAAATTTACTGGAACCAGCAAAACACTTGAGAGTCTTTTGAAAGAAATCTTCTCTGCATCACTTGGACTTTCCGTTGAAGAGGTATGTAGGATTTAAGAAGGTTGGGCGTTCCCTATTACGAGATTGTCCATTGCGTACTTGAGATGATCAGATGATCAACAGGGCGTTATGGTTATAGCCTCTTTACTTTGTTTTTACGATTTACTTTAATTGCAGAACTCTGAATGGAAAGGACTGTATGTAGCAGACCCATTTAAAACTCCAGAAGCTGTGGTCGAGGTTTACATTGATGGTGTTTCCAGCCTTGGTGATTCTGTAAGTGTTATACATTTGTGTTTCGAATAGGATTTTAAAAAAGCTTTTAAATAATACATAAATGCTGTTTTTAGGTGACATCAAAGGCTAAAACTTACTCAGTGGATGTAGATGAGTATGAACCAGACACATTTGACTGTGTGAAATTCAGGATTCAGCAGCGCTCCACAAGCGGTTCCAACAAGATTCTGAAAGTCAAGCTTTCAGATCCTACTGAGGTATTGTTCAATCAATAGAAGTATTTGTTTTGTTGGTAATGAAAAATTGTTCATATCATTCTTTTGTTATAGCTTACTAGTCCAGCATTCAGGGAAGAATTTGGAGAAGTCCAAGTACCCAAAGTATCTAAGCAGAACCTTCTTCACCTGAAGTATTCATTGGAGGAAGACTACCAATTCTTGAGTGAACTTGCTACTTTGAAAGCTATTACTGATAGGGTAATGATTCATTTACATGCATTTTTATTATAAGTGTATAAAATACAATCTCAAGGATTACAGATTGTGACAAATATGTTTTCACTTGCAGGTAGCAAGCGGTGCTATCTCTGCTGACAACATTATTGATTTCTTCAACTTCCGCTTCACCACTCTTCACGCATTATCAGACTACCATGGACCTAACTCCCTACAAACTAAGGAAGCGAAAAAGCTTCTTGGTATGTAGTTGAATTATATTAAAATAATATCTAACACTATCCAGATAGATATTTAAAAATTTAATTCAATTTATTTCTGTTTTAGGCCATGCTCTCCAAGACCTGAGCAAGGCATTTGTCAAGGCTTATGATGGCTCTGTATTGGTAACTGCCGTCACTACTGATGTAGCTCACACACGTCGTGCCATCCGATCCACTGAAGACGAAACTAAGAAGGTAAAGAACTTAGTATGGTGTTTTATTTTCATTTTTGCAGACTGAAATTGTACAAAGCAATCAATCAAATTTTAATTTAATTTCATTAAAAAAAATTAAAAGCCATCTTAATTCATATTTCAGGGTGAAGATGATGACAGCTACTCTGCTGACTACCCCGCCATCTTCAACATCATCCTTTGGTTCGGAGTTGTGTTTGCATTCTCGCTCATCGCCATTGTCTACGCCATCATGGACATGGACCCTGGCAGGGACTCCATCATCTACAGAATGACTAGCACTAGGATGAAGAAGGAAAACTAAATCCTTATTTTTGCTTAGAACTTCAAACTTTGTTTGAAAAAGTTCTAACAGTATTGTATGTATAAGTCCAGCAAATGGGACTCAGAGAAACCACGTTATTGTTCCATTATATAAATTAATAATCATCAGAGTTTAATTGTATATTATTGTGTCATTCTGTGTAATGTGATGAGTAAAGTGTAAAATAGTGTTATTTTAGTCATAAAGTAAATTGTTGAAATCAATATCTATAGTTATTTATTTACTTTCAATGTTTTATTTATGCAAAGATGGCTAACAAGTAGGTAAGTATGAAATGCACAAGCTAATGTTACCTTTAACTTTAAAAAATATAACAACATATCTTTATAGTTTTGTTGCTAGTAATAATATCATCGAGTTGGGCGCAGGAGTGTGTGGATAAATACGATTATCCTGTTTCTAGAGTTTTGTGATTTTAATTAGTTGCTAAAACCATTCAGTTGCTGTGTATCATTTTCATATAAAAAATACTATGAAAATCATGCTCACCAACTTCTTGAGATAATAATAATAGTCTTGTAAGCATAAAATCGCGCACTATATTGTTAAGCACCGAGCTGAAGAACTGCACTGATAAATTAAAACAACACTGTTTGGTCTGCGAGAGAGTCATATATTGAAAATGTTTCAAAATGTATATGTCAACTCATGTAACGAAACCATAGCGCGATCTAATTCGACGTCAATGCCATCTATCGCGCTATGGTTTAACTAATTACTATTATAATACATTTTGCTCTTGAACAATATAATAGACAGTTGTAAACCATGAAAATGATAAACTTAATCCTACAATTGCAAAAGTTTTGTTCTAAAATATATCCAAAGTTGGCAAATCTTAAGAAGTGTATTTTGCCAGTCCTAATATAACCAGTCACGAATGTTCTGTTATTAGCAGTATTAAACTGTAATGTGTTTACAAATTTGGTGTAATAAAGTACATTCCCTGTTGAAAGCAATATTTTATTTCTAAATACCGTATGCTATCTGAAACTCGTACGTCGCGTGCTCCTCGTCCACCTCTCGCTTTTCATTTTATCTGCTGCTCTAAGAAATTAAAGCGAATCAAACAATATACAGTGTATATGGCACTATGGACTATGATGTTAAGTGTATCTCAAGTTGTTACAACTCCTATTTATCCATGGATGTGAAAGCTTATAAGGCTGTATATAAACTCACTCTATAAAGCCGCTTCAACCTGAGTTTCTTATATGAAAATCATACACATGAGTTTATAAGGTTTTAATCATAGCTGTTTCCTGCAAAAATGTGTCGCAGTTCCTTTTCTCATGGATTATGGGAAATGTACATAAGTGGAAGGGATAGGAAATGTGTGAATTAAAACCAAAAATAGTAGATTTTTAATATATTATCATTTTTTCAATAATACAAAAATATTAAATGGCATTTATTTTAATGTTAATAATAATGATTTACGTTAGATATAATAAAGATAGTAATATAAATTATTTAATCATTAGAACCTAAGAAAAATAGGCTTCTTAATATTAATTTTCTACAATGTTATAGAACACAGTTAATTAAAACCTTTGATTATTTAATGTGTAATAATTTTACGTCACTTAATCTATAAATAAAAGAAAAGTCAAATATTAGAACAAAACAGACGGAAAAATGTGGAAATACATTTTGTACTTATTTATGTGTACGCGATTCTAAGACTTTATAATAAGGCACTGATGCATCTGTAATTTTATAAATAAGATGCTTTTATTTTTACTTGAATTTATTGTTATTTAGATTCGTCTCCTTTTTTAGTTTGCATGTTTAGCGGCGGATGGTGTAGTGGTGAGCGCGACGCAAGCGACGTCTTAGTTCGGCAGGGAATTTTTCGTAACAGCGGCGACAAGCGGGGCGCTCGTCGTACTCGTAGAACTTGGATCGCGTACTCAACGGTGCGTCACACACGGAGCATGCAAAGTGATGAACGCACCAAGCTTTGTTCAGAGCCGTGAACACTAAAAAGGTAATAATAAATAGTTAAATTAACGATTTAGCGTAAGAATTCCTCTGTAAACTAGATTGAAATCTACTGATGATAGTCAGTTTAACAAGAATCTCGCAAGAAAAAAATATCCTTGAATCAACTAAGTCGTGAAGCAGCTTATTACATCATTGCAAGTTCAATTTTTATTTCAAAAAAATCGTACGTAAATCCTTTTTTTTCAATAGTTTACTGACCATCTCCAGCAATAACTTGATTGCAGACATAGCAGAGGTTTCCGAACAACTGATGATAATGCTGTTCGCAGTACGCAAGACCTTTCTTCTCGTAGTGGCGATGGCCGTGGAATGGCTTCTCACATTTGGCACACACGAAGTGCTGAAAAGGGAATAAATGATGATTAAATACAGATACGTATAGAATAAATAGTGACGTCACGAGAGTGTTTGATAATAAATAAGTAATATTTACCTCAACATGCCAATGTTTTCCGAGAGCGGTTACGATCCTTTCCTCGATGGGACGACGGCAAGCTCCGCAGATTGGAATACCCATTTTATCATGGCAGCGTAAGCAGAAGAGATTATTCTGTAACAATATTGACTTGTTATTATCTCTGTTGGTTGATTCGTTAAGAATGCTTAAGGTCTTAAGCATTATCTACGAGGTAAGTAAGTAGGTACAATGGCGGACCCATTTTACCTACATATTTTCAATTATAAGAAGTATAAATAAAGCAGGAATCTGATAAGAACTCGAAATCGAGTAAGTTAGATTTTTTTTTCTTGATTAATGAGGGCCATATTGTACCATTCGCTTAAAGCTTACCACGTCGTTCGCAGCGTATCCCGGACGATGCTTCACCTCCCGAGCGGTGTGATCGAGCTCCACGCCGCAGGTGGCGCAAGTGAAGTGGTAACCATGGTACACCTCACCACGGTAGCGCAGTGGCTCGCCATCGATAACACCACTATAAACAATAATATAAGTTATACATTTTTGAGCAAGTAACACTATTTTAAAATATACAAAATGTGGATTTGATTCTATGATCACGATAACATCTGATGATCTACCTGATATCTAAATGATATTTAAATATACTTACTGACACTTGTGGCACATGTAATTAAGTAGACCGTCAGCTTTGATCCGAGCGTTACAAGTATGGCACAGAGCTCGTCCACCGTTCTTAATAAATCCTGCATCAGCTAATTCTACATTGCACTCCTCGCAACGGAAGCACGATGGATGCCAGTTGGCGTTCATGGCTTTGATCACGCGACCGATAACGAATTCGCCTGAAAGGAATATAATAAATTGTTAGAAAAGTTTTTTGTCTGAATCTGAAAAAAACTGTTTATACAATGTTAAAAAGTTTTTTTCGTTTAACTACATTATTTGTCTAAGAATTAAGGAGTTATGGACATGGAGTTTCGAATATGAAAATTGAAAAAATATTATTTGACTAGACTTGGCTTAAAATAACTATAAATAAACAATAAATACCGCATTTTCCGCAACATGGAGCGAATAACACTTGGAAGTCGCGTTCGCAATACTTGCGACCTTCGAACTCGTAAAATATACCTTCAGGGAATACGCGAAAGCACTGTGCACATCTAAAAACAGATAAATGGGTCAAGAGATGTCTTTCATATAAACTGTTACTTGGAAACTTGATACCTTTAATTTTTAGCGGTGGGACATTAATAGGTCAAGAAATTATGTAAGACGACGATCTGGCGCTGGCATGGTGCGCTTCAGAATTTTTTATTTAAACAAAATAAATACGTCGCGAATAAAAGAAGGAAAATACAGGGCGCGGGCGAGACGCGGTAAATTTTGCCAACATTTTATTAGTCCTTGAATTATGTCTGTCAGTGGCCAGTGCCACACCTAACACGTAAATTAACCAGGTATACAGGTTTAACACAAAATTTACTCAAGTGGGTTAGGGGTTTATATTGAGGATTATACTTAGATGATAATAAAGTACTTACACAAAGCAGTTTGTATGCCAAAGTTCTCCATTGGAGTTGACAATCTTTTCATTGGCTTCAAAGCCATCACCACAACGGGTGCAAAACATGTTGTCTAAAGACATTGTCGCTATTCTGAAAAATTAATTTATTTTTTGTATAATGTTACAACTATTAAAAGTAGATGTGAACCTGTTTCACTTCTTTTTCAATAAGTAATTTAAAAGAAAATATTTTAAGTGATTGTGAAAACAGAAAACAAGAAAACCTTGAATCATAATTTTGATGATTTAAGTACTATGGACAAGATTTATGATATTATTATAATGTTAACACTTACTTTGAATATGATCATGGGTTAGTTTTTTTCTGGCAGGGAATTCCTTATTGAGCACAGTAAGAGTTTTTGAATTTGAAAATATTAATTTTATTTATTCAGTTAATTTTATACTAAAATAAATTTTCATAGAGGAATATTAAGTGAAGCAGGTTCATTTCAATTGAATGGATTTTGTAATGTTAATTGAATTGAGATGTTATTTTCCTGATATAATGTGACATAGCAGGTAAATTAAAACTTATTGTTAAATGCTAGCTGGTACACATATGATTTCAGAATGAGTAATTATATCTGCCTTTTCTATATGTTCTTTTTATTATATTTGTATTACTAAAAAACTAAATGTTATATTAATTTTATACTATGACTTGAGAAATTTTGAATGTAGTAGGTAGGTACTGATTAGGTTAATATTACCAGATAAGGTTACCATTCAATGTTATTTTTTATCCTTGAAAAAATCTGTAGATGGGTATTATTTGTATTATATATAATGAAGTCAAAGCATTAGGTAATCAAAACAAAATAATGTATAAACTTGTAAGACTTGAATTCTAAGAATTTACTTCATAATTAATATGATTTATACTGTGATACATAAGCTTATGAAGGTGCCTGTTATGAGCAATCTATACAAGTAGGTTAACCACTCCCACGATTGCAGATGTAGCTTACCCTGGCATTTTTCCCTTCAACTGTTTACAAATAAAAAATGTGTTCTTCACAAAACGTTCTGTCAAAAAGAAGATTATATTTAAAACAAACCCGACAGTGATAACTATCACAATACCTATAAAATTGAAATTGTTGTCTTTATGGGCAGGCGTATCCGTACAAAATAGAAATGATGTAACGGTGTCAAAATAGAACAGGGCACTTACTACTAAATAAAAGTTTACTTACATTTCGTTCGCTGTTCTGTGAAAGAGAACGACAAAATAAGCTTTTAATGTTTATTATTTATTTTAGAAAATGTTTCAGCAGTCAAAATCGTCACAGAATCTCTGACTCAAAAAACAAAATGACATTTGTTGTGTTTGACTGGTACAGACAGCAAGATGATTCACATAAAACACCACAGATTCCATTCGTACAACTCCGGTTAAGGTACTAAAACATACTAAACGGTAAAATTAAAAGTAGCAATTTATCCAATTGTAAATTAAAATGATATTAATATCATATTTTGTAAGATACGTCCTAGAGCTACAACACCATACTGTATTACTATACTCTTTGGCTACAACTACTCGGGCAAAAATAGTTGCCATTGCCAGGCTATGGAATAAGATAAACCGTCACTGAAGTCAAAATTAAACGTCAATGTCACTAAGAAAGTGCGGCAAAAGATTAACGACAGAATAGACAGGCGAATTGAAGAGTTTTTTTTTATTTGTTGACTCATTTTTATATACAAAACGTTAAAGATGGACATCGATACTTATAAAAGCAACCTAAATACAGTTAAGGAACTTATACTAGATGAAAACAAGATAGTTACATATGTTTCTCTTAGTAAGGATCTGTGCATACATGTAAACGATGCAAAATCTTTGCTGCATCAAATAGTGCAAGATATTAGGAAAGATCGACCTTCAACTAAACTCTATGTATGTTATATTATATCTGGTCTGCAAGGTAATAACTGTGGAATTACTACAGTATGTACTGAAGACGATGTAGAGAAAATTAAGAAATCATTAAAATTAGTATTCTATGATCACGTTTACTGCGTCAGTCGAGGACTCCAGGCAGCTGATAATGCCGTGCTGTCGTCATTGAATCGATTTGAAGACTTATCTTTATGCACTGGATTAATTAAAAGTGATATTTGTACTAAAAGAACAGAGAATGAATTAGGTAGTTTGATATCTAAAAAACGTACTCCTATTGTGGAGCCTAAAACTCCTAGCATACAGCATAAGAAATCTAATGAAAAAGTGAAAGAAATTGTTAAAAGTAGCATTGAAAATTTTGCAAAATTGTCTTCTGTCAAACCAGAACCTAAAATTAAAAGTGAGCCTGAAAAAGATGTCCAAAACAATCCTAAAACACCACCGAAGAACAAGAATAATAAAACACCTCCAAAAAGTAGTAACAACAAACCAGCTGGAAAAGGAATTGCAGGGTTTTTCAACAAGTCAAATGGTGTTTCAAGTAAAGTTAAAAGTTCAGAGCCAAAATCACAAACACCTGTTGAGAATGTCAAAATTAAAGATGAGCCATTGCATTCCAACAGCAACTTGACTTCTGTTGAAGAATCACCCGCAAAGAAATCAAAAGAAGTAACAAATCATAATAAATCACTTACACTAATTAAGAAGAATGCTAAAGTTGATAAGAAACGGAAGCGAGTTCTGCATGTGTCAGATAGTGAAAGTGATACTGAGGCCAATGATCCATTTGCCAATGAAATGGATGTTGATCATGAGTCTGAGGATGAAATCCCCCCCACACCCACAATAAACACAGTGAAAATAACGTCAGGTATAGTGAACCCCAAAAAACGGAGAAAGATTGTAGACAAAACTTATACTGATGAAGAAGGATATATTCTAACCAAAAAAGAAGAAGTGTATGAGAGTTGCTCAGATAATGAAGAAAACACAAAAGAAAATGATAATGAAGCTAAAGAAAATGGAGTTAAAGAGAAGAATGTTAAAAAATTTGAAAGTAGTAAAAATACAAGTGGAAATCGTGATCAAGTAAAACAAACAGTAATAAATGAGATATCTCCCAAACAAAATAAGAAGAAAAAGGTTTCACCAACACAAAAAGGAAACCAAAAAACAATAAACAGCTTTTTCAAAAAACTCTAGTTTATTGGTTCACAAAATTGTATAAATCATGGAGTTATTTTAAACAATGTCTGATCGTTTTTGTTTTGTTGTATCAATATTGAGATTTACTTCATAAGTTCTGGTTAAGACACACAACTTGTTTTCTTTATTGTATTACATTAATTCTTAAAATATAATTATGTTGGCAGTGTAATTGTGTTTATCTCTTTGTACCAATAGCTACAACCCACTCTGGATGGACTTGCACATCAACTAAATACGAACATTTTGTATTGTATGTTGATGTTTGGACATCTTGGCTGGATATTTGTCTGTGGACAGAAGAAGTAGGTTAATTTCAAGCATTATTGCATATCTTCAGATTCTTTATATGGGATCATTATGCCAAGTTTATTAGTGTTTTTAATATAACTTCTTGAAAATATACTCTTTAAGTCACAGTAGTAGGAAAAGTCTTTATTTTATCCTGATAAAATAATACAATAGAAAATCAGAGAACCACCTATTACAAATACTGATACATAAAATAGTACAAGAAAACTTACTTGTTTTTGGAATTACAATCCCATACTTTGACTACACCATCCATGCCCGAGGAGCATAAAAGTGAGTTATCTGGTGATGCATTTCGGTTTGTGAGACTGGGTTTCCCAATAGATGACCAGTCCAAGGCAGTAACTTTCCCATGATGACCTTTATATTCATGTATGCAAGTGCATGCTGCCAAGTCCCACACTTTAATTTTCTTATCATCGCCTAAAAATGTAAAACAACTTGATATAACTTAAACACAGCATTGTCTGGGGATGAACAATGGTATTTAGTTATTTAAACATGTATTAATAGTATGTATTATGCCATGTAATAATCAATAACACCATTGTATAAAAATAAACCTCTAGTGTTAGAATAGACCTTACCAGCACTAGCTAAATAGGAGCCAGAGGGTGCGAAGGCGAGAGTCCTGACTACGCCGCGGTGTCCACACAGAACACGCACTAGTCTTCCGTCAGATATTGTCCACAAACGAACTGTACGATCTGCTCCCCCCGTAGCTATATACAATTCATTAGGATGGAATTTAACACACTGAAAAATAAATGTATTGGATGATATAAGGAAAAAGCCATCTTATCAATAGATACCTAATTTTATTGGTATAAAATGATGTATACTTACAGTCACATCAGACATATGGCCCACAAACACTCTTATAGGAAATGTTCTACTTAAAGACCATAGCTTGGCTGTCCTGTCATGAGAACCAGTTACAATAAAGAGACCGTTTTTCGATACATCCATGCACCATATTGGATAATTATGACCTCTGCAACAAAATAAATAGTTCAAAATTACCAACAAATTATATATCATGCTTACAATTTAATCAAAATTGGTTTAAATTGGCATGTCAAACCTGTATATTGCTGCACAGGAATAATCTGTCAGATTCCAAGCCCTTATTGTGTTGTCATGGGAGGCTGATACAACCAATTCTTCTTTAGTGAGTACACAGACAGCCTGCACAGGACCTGAATGCCCCCTCAATGGTATACCTGCTCCTATTTGCCTACGAACAATAAATTAATTTGGTTTCTAGCTAAAAGGTCACCATAAAGCTCATAGAACAAAATATTCTTGAAGGTCCAGAATAACATGAACAGCAAAGTAAATGATACTTACAATGTATTATCTTCAGGCATCAAATCATGTGGTACATGGCATGCTAATTCAACTTCAGATATATTTCGATTTACCCTCCTTTTGATATTGTTATGTCCTAGATCCCATAATCGAATCTCAGAATTGCTGAATCCTCCACACAACATATTGCAATGTTGGTCTGTTTTTGCACATACTAAGCTATAACAAAAATAAAACTTGGAAAGTATTTTTACAATTATTGTCATGTTTTGGAAAATTCCAGATCATTGACTAATATACTCACTGTGTGTCTGGGGCAGATATTTTGTAAAGCTTTAGTGGCGTAGTAGAATCTCTTACGGCTTTTATTGCATCCTGAAGATCTTTTAATTCCTTATCTATACTTTGATATTCAGCATGTCCATTGCATTCCGCAAATATATCTAAAATAAAAACTTAAGTTATTATAATTTTAAAATTCAGTTTAAAGTAAGGGAATATCAGCATATTTTGCAACTTAGGCCCACTTACGAATTAAAATAAACTTGTACAAAAATTGGCAATTAAAAAATTATGTAATTTAGGGTGTGTTTTACCATTTGTATCTGTTATCTTTTCCTCTGAATTAGTTCTTGTAACATTAACTTCTTCTTCCATTTCTTCTTCATCATCTTCCTACAAATTAGAAATAAAATCAGTTAGAAATTAAGTATATTTTCTATTCATATTTTGCCTTATGACTAATTATGACCCTGCTGCACAACTATTATTTAAAAAATTACCTACTATGAATAGAGAGAATTACATACATATGAAATGGAAAAAAGAATGTGCAGTCTATTCAAATGATACTCACAGAGTTCTTTTTATTTGGGTCATTGTTTATGTCTATGTGGAACCATGTTTGCAATACTTGTATGAGAAGCACATGCCCATGTTTGGCCAAGTATGCCTTTAACATATTTAGAGCATCTTGAGAAAGGCTAATGTCATATTTACAAGACCTGAAATAAAACAAAATGAGTTAAAATGCCTTAATGCATATAATTTGCTCAATAAATTAATATCAAATTATAGTTGCTTAGAATAATACAAACCTGAAAGCAGCAATTGAAGGCCTAGTCTCTACCTCCTGCAAAGTGTAAATTGAGCCAATATCATCTAGTATTTGATTCATGTAATCTTTCTCAGGTGTTTCATTGTCAATTGTGCCATTTTGTAAGGAATTAAATAACTGCTCTAAACTATTTGGCCTATACAAAGCTGATGGTAGGTTACCATCTATAGGCTGATGGTATGACAAGTCTTTCTGAGGTAATGCTGCAGCATGTCTCTTCAGGAACATTTGAGCCGGTCCTCCATGACCACCTCGCAGCATTTCTAAATATAAATGACAAAGCAGTGGGCATAATAAACCCAGAAGTTCATTCTTAACTTTTTCATTTTTAATCTCTTTAATGAAGGTAACTAATCTGGAAAGTAATATATTTATATGAGGACACATACACAAATATTTAAAATATATTTTTTTATTTACAAGCAATAAATACCTTGTGTACTGAATGTCGTATTGACTTGAGTCGTTGTTAATGCAAGAAAACAGAATTGAATTGGCGCGACTCGCTTCACACTGAACTATCGTGGCTACAGCCATTTGTTCAGCACTTCTGCTCAGATTATTGTTATTGCTAAACACCTCTATGTCCTAAAATGTACGAGTTATTTATGAATGTTTAAAATTAATATTTATACACAATTTAAATTATTTTTTACTTACAGGATAATTCCGTCGTTCTAAGTAGGATGTGACCGCCGCTTTAATAGCATCATTTCTAGTCTTTTTCATTAAAGACATCAGTTTCTCTATAATAAAATAATTAAAACCAAAACAAGACTGACGATTACTGTAATAAGTTCAACAAATGGCAATGGCATTGACTGGACTGATTCGATTTTGACATTTGACAGTCATTTATTAATGCCAGTACAAAAAAGACCAATGTCGCAACGAAATTATGTAATTTTGAGATTTGAACGGCTTGTCAAGCAAATTATATCATTAAAATTGTGAAAATATATTCCAATAAAAAAGTATTGAAAAAAAAAAACATTGAAATGTAATGAGAAGACATTTTTTAACTTGAGAAGGAAGAGTCGTTACTCTTGCTAACGCAAAAATCAATGAGAAGAGAAAAATTGCTAACAAATAAGCTAGGCTAGGTCGGGTTTGGAGTACGCATTATGGCCTACGGCTTTCTGTTTCCCTTAACACGGACGTACCCGATGTCCCGATACCGAGTCTTAAAAAAAGGTTAGGGGAGGAAGGCGAGCACCACGGCGTAGCACACCCTCGCAGAGTGTGTTGCTTTGGACGAGCAGCGCCGTATCCTGCCGGTCTGCCAGCCTGCCGATCTGTCACTGTCGGCTGTAGAGCGGAAGATGGTCGGGAGCGCAGAGTCGTGGGACGCGGTAGTGTCCTTCTACGAGGACGTAATGTCGCAGAAGGAAACTGCGGAGCGTGGGAGGGAAATCTCGTCTCCCTTCCCCAGCCGTAAAAAGCGCACCGGGCGCAGGAGGCGGGCGGACAACGCCATCTTCCAGCCCCCATGAACGGGTCCAGGAGCGAGGGACTTGGGGAAGACCCCCGCTCCTATTCCATGGACCCGAGACGGAGGCGCACGCGAGTGTCGACGCGTGCCCCTGAGGCGGTGCACGGGGTAGGCAAATACCTCACGACCCCGTGCATGAGGCGAGGTACGGACTGACCGGGCCAGCACTAGTGCAGGGCTGCGGAAGAATTTGGACTCCCGCGGCCCCGCCTGCCCACTTGTGACGAGAACCACCGGGGGGTTTTAGCCGGTAAGAGTCCGGCACGCCCGTCCGCCTCTCACCGGGCGGAGGAAGTCCATGAGGATTTCCCCCCGTAAAAAAGGGAAGGCGACCACAACATTTAAAGATAACTGAAATAAATTTAATTTTACTCAGTACGTTAGCTATATAAAAATTAACGGTCGATTTCCTGAAGAAACATCATTATATTTTTGCTCTGATTTGTAACAATATTATAAACGCAAAAGATTGTATGTATGGATGTTTGTTCCCCTTCCACGCAAAAACCGCTGAACGGATTTTGACGAATCTTGGTACACAGATAGTTTATAACCAGGATTAATACCTTTTTATCCCGATTTTATATTCCTGTGGGGTCATCTTCCATTTGTAGCATGCGGCTACTTTTAGTGCCGAGTAGGGTAAAATTGCAAGTTACTTATTACTCTGATTAATTAACTTTTATGTTGTTATTGCGTAAAATTATTCTAAAAAGGTTTAAAGGTGCTATGTTGGTTACGTGCCTGCCCACATGCCTACCTATGCCAGTAGAACTATCTTAGGTACATTTAGAACCACGTTATATCTATTGTTTTAATAAAGCTGAGGTTGTTTACTTAACACATTGCATTCATTGATCGTCTTTTGTTATACTTATTTTGAGACTTACCTAGGTGTTTTGAAATTGCTACGCGCATAAAAAGAACACGGCGTAGGAAGATTAACTCAGTGCGTGGGGCGAAACCACCAACTGACCAAGTGGCAGTTTCATTCAAGATGGCTAGTGTAACACTCGTGTTTTTTGCTTTGTCTTGCTCATTGGCTTCATTACAAGCCGAGAGTGATGGCTTAAACTCAGTTTTATTTTCTGGGAATTATGAATTCATAGACATGACCCATCCTTTTGATAACCGTACGGTATATTGGCCGGGAACAGAACCATTTAAATTTACTAAACAAAAGGAGGAATTCGACAAAGACAACTCGTGGTAAGTTAATAAAAGACTTGATAGGATGATTTAAGATATATATATTTTTTAATACCTACCAATTATCATTTTTAATTTTTTTCCTATCGTTGTTGCGTCATACGTCACAGTTGTGGTACCTAACATAAGTTATGTCTTCCTGTATATTTTTATAGTTATTTTTATGCATAGTAAAATGGTTACGAAACGTTGTACCATATACGTAGGTAATATACAGTGGTAAGGAAGTAGCGAAGACTACTATCACACTACTACCCTTTTGTACTGCAGACAACGAAACGGGAATGATTTGGATGCAGTTTTGTTTTATCCGATAGTGAACGTGTCCAATCGTGATACTTAAAATGCTTTCAATTAGTTATGACTTCTTTTAAAATATGCCTATTTATTGCATTCTTTCTCAGGTACGCAGCATATGAGTTTTCTGCAGGAGAGCACGGTGGTACCCACCTCGATGCGCCTTACCATTTCTCCAATACTGGCAAACGAGTTGGTGACTTCCCTATTGATAAACTCATTCTTCCTCGTAAGTAAATAATTAATTGGTGCCTTATGGTTTAATTTTAAGACACTTCGAAATCTTATTGCCAAAAGACACCTTTCAGACGTCTTAAATATCAGTAGATAGTATTTGCCTCTATTTTTAATTCGAAAGTACCCAACCAGAAATAATCGGAAGTTCAGCTTGGCAGTCCTGGCAGGGGGCCAACTATAACGATATTCGTAAAGCATGGTATTGAAAGTATATAATTGAAACGGGTGGCTGCAGACAGGTCATCTCACCCTAAACCACCTTGTCTCGACCCCTCTGACCGGCACTTTTTGATTGAGATATATTATGTGAACGCATAATTAAGACATTTTTTTATTTGCAGTTCTGGTTGTCGATATCAGTGAAAAAGTCAACGGCAATTCTGACTTTGTTTTGACTAAAAATGACCTAGATCTTAATTGGCTAAACAGCAACACGGGGAAACCTTGCTTGTTAGTGTTTAACTTTGGCTGGAGCAAATATTTCAATGATCGTCAGAAATATTTGGGCTATGACGAGGTAACAAAGACTATGAGATTCCCCGGTAAGTAACTAATAAGGATAATAATAGCAGCTTACACTTACATTGAATTCGACTAAGTAATTTGCTTTTACAAACGACCAAATATATTAGCATTTGTATACACTATACACATCATTACTACGCGCGTTTTAGCGTGTGAGACTCGCGAAAAAAAAATGTCTACTTACCCTATTAAATTAATGACTACTTGTGTTACAGGTTTGAGTACAGAAGTAGCTGAACTGATTACGTCTACATACAAAAATATAGTTGGTATTGGAACCGACGTGTCTTCTGTCGACCCAGGCGCAACACCCGATTTTGCTGTGCATAAACAATTTTCGAAAGCAGGATTGTACAACATAGAAAACGTCAACTTCGAAAAGAAAGTTCCTGGTGCGTTCCTTTTTATTGCACGAATTTCGCCTTTATGAATGCGACAGTACTTTTCACTTTTCGCGTTGATATCTTGCTTTGAAAGCTCACCCTCAATTCACGGTGGTGGTGCTGAGAAGAAGCCTGTAGTTTTATAATATATATTTTTTTAATTTTCAGCTACCAAATGTACAGCTTTGGCTCTTCCAATGAAAATCGGGATGGGCACAGGTGCACCACTGCGCCTTGTTGCAATCTGTCCCCAAGAAGCAGCCGCATAATTCTATGGAGCTTTTTATATATACTAAATGAAAGCTCGTATTGATGAAATAAAAAAACATGTATGCGATATATTGTTTTTATTTAGTTTTTAGTTCACTTGGAATACAACGAATATACCTACAAAATGTAAGTTTATTGGACTTCAGTGGAAAATAAAAATAACTAAGAATTAATCACTCTTAAAAAATCGTGTCCATTGTAAATCAACAAAGTTTACATAATATGTAAGACTTTCAATTTGATACCTAAAAAACGAAAAAAAAAAAGATATTCTATTCTGAATAAACCTAATGAAACGTACCTTCAATAAAACAGAATCCATCACATTTCGCAGGATTAAGAAACTATTTTTTTACAATAAATTGCTATGATTTTAAATTAACAAAAATGGAACGCTTTATAAACATCCTTTTATTCGCACTTAAGAAATATATTCTTTTCTATAAGTTCTGTATAAACCAAATCATCGTCATCATTTTTTAACTCCACCAATGGGAGTGAATCATTATAACTTATCACCTTAACGTGGAATGGTCCTTGGTCCAAGAAAGTTTTTGAGTAAGCCTCTGTTACCACTGTAATGTCGATTTCCGGGTTTACTTTAACCCCATGTAATTTGGCTGATATAGTAGCAGGTGGAAGACTAACCCATTCCTCACTAATCTCTCTAGTATCAGCTAAAGAAATAACTTCGGTATTACCATAATCAACATATTTTACTTTAAGTAAATTTTTGGTTTCACTAAATTGCAAAATGGACGCTCGATACCAGCGACCGTCTTCAGGAAAAAGAGCAATGCAAGCTTTATTTTCAAAAATACCATTCAATGGAGTCATATTCGTACTTTCATTCTGAAGTTCTTCAAACATTTGATCATAAGTTCTAGTCGTGTCCTCATCAAATATTATACTTAACTGTAATGTATTCAAGTCATTAATAATAGAAATATTACATTTGAATTCTTCTTGTAAATCTTTTGGGTATGAAATATATTTTCCCTCGAGAGAAGCTTCTTCTTGTTCCATTAACTTGTTCCAATCAGTTCCTTTTAAAGAGTGATCAAAAGAATCTGAAGTTGTCGATAATTGTTCGATGGTATTGTCGGATTCTTCAACAACTATATAATCTGGACCAGAATCAGTTTCTAGTGTGACATCTTGTTTTTCGTTATTTGTTAAATCTTCTGAGGGAGCAAACTTTCTTATCAGTGCTTTTGAGCCATCGGAATACTCCGCCATTTCGAAATCAACCAAATGGTCGTTGATCTTGAGCTTGTCGAATTTCAACTCTATGGGATAAATTCCATTTATTGGTTCGCCACAAATTTTTACATGACATTTTTTTTCTACAATTGATTTATGTATGTAGTCTAAAGTTTGTCTATCCCAATGTGTATTAACGGGGCGGATACGGTTTAGAATACATTTGTTTGCTTGGGTTGCTATCTGATGGAGAGGAACACTTTTTCGTAGGTTTTCAAAGGAACACAATTCTTCATTGCCGTAATCGATGTAATGTATCAAGCAGTTAGAATCTTCTTTGTTAACTTCCACTACTCGACCTCTGTAATAGCGGTTATCTAAGTAATATAACGCAGCACAGGGTTCGCCAACCGCCCATTTCATGTATTGTGCTTTTGGATCTGGGTTTTTAAAACGAACGTCGAGTGCTTTCCGAATTAAATCCAACGTGTCTTGTTGCGATACGTCATGTAGGTAAATAATACCGTCGTTATCTATGTAACTGAAAAGAAAAGAAAAAAATAGATAAATTCACAAATATATCCTCATATTTAGTTTGATCAATTGATCAATACTTACGTTGGTAGTGCGGTAAACTCCTTGCAAGTCAGAGGTTCTGGTGGCAACCAGTCAGTTATGTACATAACATTGGAAGATTCTGGACTTTCTGTACTTCTATCTTTGCTATCATCACTCTCTCTAACTGACATGGATGTATTTGCACTACTTTCACCTTCTGAGTTTTCTTTTATTATGGACTTCAAAGGCACCATAGGTATTGGTTCTAACTGTAACCATTCGTTAATTGATCCTTTGATATTAAGGAAAGATAGAGTATCACCCAGATCATCGAGATTGTCGGTAGAGTCAACCTGGAAAAGATTAACATACATTAAAATTTGTTTCAAATTATAATTGAGTATAGAGTTACTTTACATACCACTTGCGTCTTGTCAGGTACTCCGAGCCCACGTTCTATAATTATTTTGTTTAAACAACGCCACTCAGACGTGTTAGGTTCTAAAGCACCTCCTTGTACAGTATGGTACACCCAAATTTCAATTGGCATGCTGTTGTCTTTAAAGTTTCCTAACTTCGTTATGAACACGCGCTTGTAAAAATCAAGGAGCTCTTTTAGGCACTCTTTGGTGACCAAGGGCCATTCTTCACCAATGGCTGGTATGATTCCGTACAGATGGCATTTTAAAGCGGCGTCACCAATCGCAGCAAACTCGGAGGTCAAAACTCTTAGATTGGCCCTCGGGACAGTTTCAGTACACGCAAAGTCTCCGTAAAATACTTTAGCCGTGTCATTATCTAGTTCTAAAATGTTTGCGCGACGCCAAGTATTAGATAGGTTGCACAATGAGCAACATCTATCGCCAACTTTCCAATCGTCCTTTGATTGGGTTTTACTCTTGGAGTAATATTTTTGAATAGCTTCAAACAATTCATTGAAGTTTTTTTGTTGTTGTAACAATGAAATATAAATGTGTGAGGGAGATTCGTAATACAGGATTTTAGCTTCTAACCTTAAAGGCCCTTTGTCTTTGGCTTGCATATTGTCACTTGAATCACTATCAGTATTGTTTTTAGGTGATTTTGCAACGACTTCTTCAACTCTCGGTTTGGTTTGGGAGAGTTTTTGAGGTGGTGACTGTTTTGGAGTAGCTTGTTGTTGTTCTGCGAGATTTTTGTTGAAGCCATAAATTCTGTAAAAGCAAAATATTAATTAACAATAAAACACTTTCTCAACCTACACTTAAACTGCGTAAGTACTTATTTCTCAAGTCAGAAAACATTACTTTTTGTATGGTTTAAAAATGTGACGCAAATTCATGGCTTACCCAAATGTTATAGCGAACTTGTGTTTGACCATTTCCGTATTAATGCAAATAACGTTATCGATGTCTTCTTTATCATATAACGTTACGCCAATGGAGCCCTGACTTCGATGACCTCTTCTATGGCGATTATCTTCAACTTGAAGCTCCAACAACTTTCCTTCGTAGCGTTGAAGAAATTCGACAGAGGCCTTGGACCACTTTTTATTAGCAGGTGTGATACCAGCCAAATGGCACTCGGTAGCCTGTAGAAACCAAATATTTTTTTTAAACTTTACGAGTCCTGCATGCACTTAGCACGCTGGGTGTTAAGGTGTCAAATTCTTTGTGCTTTGTTAGTGCTCCGTGATTTTAGGAAAAATATCTCATTAGATTTGTGCAACATATTTAAAGTTGAAGAAGTAAATAGGAGGTGAAGGAAGGAAGGAATTAAACGCCTCAAACAGGATACAACAGTCTGCTTTGCTGAACGAGATAGTTAAAAACATATGGAAGTTGACTGTGAATTGGCTGCACTTATTAACTGGAAGAAAGTATTATGAGGGAGGGGGGGGATAATGGGGGTCAAAGTTAATATGATTTTTTTTGGAATGGACCACGGCTTTGAAATTTGGCTTTAATATTGTTTATACAAAATAATGAAATATGTGCAAAGCGGTTTTTGGGCATTTTTAATTAAGGGGGTAATGGGGGTGGTCAAAGGTGTTACGAATCTTTTTAATTTGACACAAATGTTAATTAAAGATGCGAATCGCGAAGCAACTCGGCCTGTCCAAGCGGCCGGAGTCGCGGGCAACAGCGCAACAGCTAGTAGTGTATAAGTATTCCTCACGAGTGCGCTGAGCGTGGTGTACTTATGCGGCAGATGTCGCAGGCGCTGCCAGTGCAGCAGCGGCGCGCGGCCGCAGTCGGGCAGCAGCAGGCGCACGCGGCCGCGCGGCGCCAGCTCCGCCACCGCGCCGCGCGCCCACTGCGCGCCGCCCCGCGCCGTGCCCCGCGCCGAGCCGCCCACGTGCGCCGCGCACACCATGCCTGCACCCATACATCCAAGGCTCACGTATAGCCGAACCGAATCACCATACTAAATCCGACGTCCAACAAGCAAATCCACTAATGCTTGTTCGGAGTCTGGGTGTCTTTGTGCACGTGATTTTTATGTTTGTGAAACCCCCCGCGATACAAGAATTAAATTCCTTACTGCGAGTCGTATTTTTAAAAGAAAAATAGTCAGCAATAAAAGTGCACACATCATATATTATGGCGGTCGTATATGCGGAGGATCATCATCGGTCTAGCCTGTTTCCCAACTATGTTGGGGTCGGCTTCCAGTCTAACCCGATTCAGCTAAGTACCTGTGTTTTACAAGGAGCGACTGCCTTTTTAACCTCCTTAACCCAGTTACCTGGGCAACACGATACCTTGGTTGGACTGGTTGTCAGACTTTCTTTAACAACTGCCAAACATAAATGAATAATATCCGGGACCCACAATTTAACGTGCCTTCTGAAACACGGAGTAACTCATTATGACAAAGATGGTTTGCCATCTATGGATCAATTAAGTCGAGCGTGGCTTAACCTGTGATCGATTCACTTATGCAGTTATAGCTTAGCTACGAGCTCCTGATACATACGGTATACACACAAGACTCAGGTGAAATAGTCAGCAATGAAAGTGGTTACATCATATGGCTATCGTATAAGCAGAGGATTTTTATACATATTCGTGCAGTTCTATAAGCGCAAGCGTTTGCCTCCAAGGGCTGTACTACAACCTGTAGTACAATGTTTTCACTTTTTATCACTGACGGATGCCATAGGCGAAAGTTAAGTCTGGAATTGCTGGGCAATCCCAGGGACGAATTATATTTGCGAATCATATAAATATACGAATAAAGTAAATGTACACAAAAATTACCTATTTCGGGTAAATACACAGTTCCGAAATTAGATTCCAAACTAAATTCTTGTTCCAAATCTTCAGTGAGTTTCTCATATACACTTTGGAGATGGCTCTGAAAAGTATTAAAAAAATTATAAAATGATAAATACATTTCGGCGAATATGATATTGTATGATAAAAAAAACCCTTACCCTTCTTACGAAAAACTTATCGGGGCTCACAACATGAGTAATGGTCACCGTCTCCGTAGTATCCGATTTAAAGTTATTTTGGCTCATATACAGCCTATGCTTCTCTTTTGCATCCATAATTACTGGATACTGTAATAAACGAGCTCAATAGAGATTTTTACAAATTACCAGTGAAAACAAAATTAAAAATTTTAATTTTCAATGAAAGTTGTACTGTGCAATGTTGACAATGATGCTTAAAAGCTTTCAGCATGAGAAGCAAATAATAGTTACCACTAGTTTGGGGTTAAGCAGTTTAGCTCGGTCGTGGAACACCAGCGCGTGCGCCAGGCTGACGCCGTGTTCGAATGTGGTGACGTCACACTCGAGCTTAAAGTCCACGTTTGTTAACGGGATTAAACGACGTATATGAATGACAGCTTGTTTGCTGAAAGATAAGCAAAAACAAGTGTTGTTCAATAATTAGGCTGATAAAATAATTTGTAAGTTTTATTTATCATTTAATTGCCGTACTAAAAATACACTTAGCTAAGGGACCTACTAAAATGATTATTTGTTTAATTTAATAAGGAATGCAATCGATGACAAAGAAAATATAACTTGTAGAACCAAATTGTGCAGTTTTGTTCTTTATTACAATACAGCTGTTAGTTTACAAGTAACGGGTCAAGTGTAATCTGAATCCAAACTTACTTGTCAATAATTTTCTGCATTAAGATTGAGTCGTCACTTGTCCAAGCACCGGAAATTGGAACACAGTTGGCCAAGGAACAATTGATAGCTAGTGGAAAAGGACACTGTATTTTCGAAGGCGGCAAAAGACGTAAGCTGTAAGAAAAAGGTACATGTCTAACAATGTTTAGAGGTAAAAAGAACAATGAACGCCAGTGGAAGGGATGTACTGCAAGTACGAAATTGACAACAAAATGGAAACTGACAAACCAATACCGTTTCAGCAAAATCATACATCTTACAATGTCATAATGTCTTCATAATTCGCATACGTAGGATTGCGAAACTTGTTTACATATTTGGACTTGTATAGTTCTCTAAGAATGTTCTTTACCTAAACATGAATGTGTTACTTACTTTTCAACTGTTACGTATTCAACGCTGCCAAAATCAAAGTAGAAAACTTGAACCAAAGTTTCTCGTTTGTTTCTTGTATCCAAACCAGTGACGCGACATCTTTGCCACATTTTATCGGCCTTGTTGAATGCTAAATATGTCTTACCTGCAAAGTCGTTACGACATGGATTCAAGTTTCAAAACAAACCTCACTAATTAGAGTGTCAGAGTTACTGACACTCGAAAAACAACTTAAAGCATATTACAATAAAGTTTGTTTTCGTTGAAGTTCTTAGCTATACACAGAAAATTCTTATTTATTTGCACCATTGGACATAATTTTAAGTGACTTGTCTGTTAAATTTTGTAATAACAGAAATAAAATAATAAAATCATTGTTCTGGTAGCAAAGAGTTTGGATTTAATCTACGATTTGCTTTATTTAAAATACCATCTACAGGAGACTCCTGTAGATACATAGTATTTGGAGGATCATCCAAAAAAAATTAATTGTAGAGGTCTCCAGAAGGTGATTAGCATAGCTTGATTAATGATAAAATATTCTAAATGCAGCTAGAACTTTAAGCAGCAGATAACTTTGCTGTTTGATGAATTCAAACGATGCATCTTCGAAGAAGCAACAACAGGTTTAAGGTCGATTTTCAATTGTGTTATTTTAAAGAATAATCTATATGTACACTAATATATAAAGCTGAAGTTTGTTTGTTTGAACGCGCTAATCTCAGGAACTACTGGTCCAAATTGAAAAATTGTTTTTGTGTTGAATAGACCATTAATCGAGGAAGGCTTTAGGCTATAAACCATCACGCTGCGACTAATAGGAGCTAAGATACAATGTGAAAAAAACCGGGCAGGTATACCTAAATCATAACTTAGGTATATCTTCTAGCCACGGGGACGAATTCGCGGGCAACAGCTAGTATATTATATTGGTTTTAAGTTTAACTTACCCGGAATGATATGATTTACTGATGGTCTGGAGAAAGAACCAGCGTTGCGAAACTCCCTAACTATATCTTTAACGAGTCCTTGGAAACACGCTCTTTGCACGAAGAAATTGTAAGGGTCGACAATATGTGAAACGTAGATTAACTCTTGAGAACCTGTATAAGAAAAGTTAGTTATTATTATTGTTATGTCGTATATGATTATAATAAAGGAGTTCATGGATTGTGCTATGTATGTGTAAAGAGAGATAATTGTTTTTTTTTTATTTGTGGACATGTTATGCCTACATAAATAAGCATAGAGGTACTCTTGAAAATATAGGGTATTAATTATTATTACTAATGGCTACCATCAGACTTTATCAAATGACTAATTCCCTCAACAAGTTTAAAATAATATTTCTTATACATTGATTGACATACCGTCTCGAAGTTGTTGTGGATGCTGGCTTTCTGCAAATGGTGGCACTGGATGGACAATAGGCGGCTGATAATTGCTATCTGAAAAAGCTTTTCACCGTCACTATATTGTTAATAATTGTACTACATTTTTTGGACTCATTTTATTATAGAATAGACCGTCAAATTCAAAATATTATTGTGTAAAATGTTCCTTACTTGGAGTGATATAGCTCCTATTAGAGTTATCACTACTAATTGAGTTAAGAGAAGACACAGATCCACTCTTACTGCGATATTGAGGAGCACTCTTGTATAAAGCTGGTGCTTTTTTATCATCCTTATCAACTTTTTGTTTCGGTGTAGTTTTCCTTGCATCTGATGGACAAAATGAACAAATGATTATTAACTTTTGGTAAACTTGAGAAGAATTTGCTTTAAAATTAACATATCAATTAAAACAAAACAAATCAAAATATGATATTTAGAAAAAGTTACATGGTTAGGCTTATAATACGCGGGAGTAAACCCTTATTAAATAAATAAAATAGTAAACCCTATCATGAAAATTTTCTTTTTCCGTGTTTATTACATCAAAACTAAGCCATTGATGGTCATCATAATTTTGCTACTACACAAACACCACTTACCTTTCGGCAATTCCGGTGGGAATACAGGAGCAGTTGGCGCAGCTGGTACATCTACGTCATCACTTAATTCAGAGCTAGAGGCCAACTTATATACCGACTTTACATTGCCTTCTAACTGTACGTAGTCATTAATCAATGAACATAAATCCTCATTCACTATCACCCTGTTGAAAGTAAGAATATTAAATGTGTTCTAATAAGGGTAGATTGTATGAGCAATAATACTAAAAAGAACTTGCTTAAGTGATTCCTTGCTTGTTTCCTTTTTATTAAGATACCATGGAGTATCTACAACCTTTTTTGCTTCGTCTAATAAGGCTGGCACATTGATCTAAAAAATAATTGTTACTTAGGGACTGTTTAACAATATACAGTTATAAAGTTCATGTTAATTTATTTACTATCCAACCTGTTGTATCCTGTTTTTATCAGAAGCCTTTGAAATCATGTCTAAAACATTCTTAGCTGTCTTTATTGCATTAGCTACATCTGATTTAGCTTTTTTTAATGAGTCTTTTTCAGAACATTTAAGATGTTTTATTATATTCATGATCTCATCCTTATGTCTTTGTACTATAGAGCATAGTTTAGAAAACTGTTGATCAACATTTGCCATTATTTTAGAGATTTCGTGGGCTGATCCAGTGTCTGTTTCATAATTGTGAAGTAAATATCCAATGTCCTGAGAATAAAAAACAAATGGAGTTAACCCAAACAAAGCGTTGAAATTACTATTTAAATATAATGGCGTTACATACTACAGCAGTCTTTGTCAGCCTTCGAAATATTTCATCTACTTGAGGCGATATTTCATTCAAGTCTTCAAGGAAAGTTTCATTCTGGAAAAAAATATGACTCTTATAAAAATATGATCTTCATAAAAGCACAAGAAACTTGCTTTCATCTAAATATGCACAATCAGCCCTATTGTTGGCAGGCAGACTAGGCATCATATGAGAACAAAGCAACGGTTTCAAATTGCTGAAGTTATGATCAAAATGTAAACATTGAATTTGCATTGTAATAATGGTATTCATGACACAATTATAATGTTATATCATAACATTTGTAATGAAAGAGACAAAACATAATTGATAAAAAGAATATTGTGTAATAAAAGAGTATTATCAAAATATACTTACAATCTCCTGCAAGGATACCACATCATGATTCTTGCATGACTTATCACCACCAACCATCATGCAATCCATACATATGGATTTTTTGCAGTCATTACAGTAATAGTCCAGCTGCTTCTCCTTATGATTTTTGCAGACATTTGGCAATGTTGTTGTGTCTGAGAAATTTAGGAGGTTGATCACAAACTGACTAATTTCAAGATAAAATGCAAAGACAAAGTAGTAGCCAAATAGATAGATAGAATACTCTTTATTGTACACCATAAGGAAAAACAAATTAGGTCAATACAAACAAATATGATATGGTCAATAGACATGAACATAAAAAGATAAATATAATTTAACTAAGATGAAAGTTAGAGAATTATGATCCTACCCTTAAAAAATGTTTGTTAGAACTCTGTAATGTGATTCTAGTAAGAAGTACTTGATAAATAAATATACATAGATAGGGAATCCATTATTAACTTACCAATAGGTTGTAGTAAATGATTCTTGAAAATAACAAAGTTCTTATGTGTTTTATTAAAGCAAGTGTCACACAGAACTATGGCACATTGTTTACACATTTTTGTGGTTGTCGTGTGACATTCTGCACAATCAGCTGCAATTACAAGAAACTATGGCTTAAAACAAATCTTGTCTAGAAAATAGGTTTTGAAAATTATAACTTTAATTTACCTTGAGCAGCATCATCTTTTATTAAAGATTGCAAATCTAGAAAATGGTTCTCTTCTTCATTATTATTTTTA
Source organism: Trichoplusia ni (assembly GCF_003590095.1). Taxonomy (NCBI): domain Eukaryota; kingdom Metazoa; phylum Arthropoda; class Insecta; order Lepidoptera; family Noctuidae; genus Trichoplusia; species Trichoplusia ni. The sequence continues at coordinate 7,218,594 of NC_039485.1, forward strand.
TTTTCTGAAGCCTGAAATCATGAATTTAATGTTGCATTGGCAAAAATTTCAAGATCAGTACTTAACTCCAAATGGTATAATATTATCATCAAAACAAACCTGAACAAGATTTAGAGTCAGTTCACCAACCATAAGAAGATTGATAGGAAACTTTTTATGTAACTTCGATTTATCCTGCACTACTTCAGATGCCTCGGTTTTGCTAACTTCTGCGTCAACAAAGCAAACCTTGCACTCAAGAGGCTCAGAACACTTGATAACATTGACAATGCAGTTCTCACACATAGTGTGGCCGCACGGTAGGAATAATGGCCATTTGCCTTTAATATTAGATGACCCAACTGAAAAAAAAACACTCTTTTAGTCACATTTTGTTAGCCGTGGTATGGTTATGTTGCGCTGGTTTTAAGATTATTTTAATGCTAATTGAAAATATCATACAATGTATAAGTAGGTATTATTTTGTAATAAGAAACAAAATTTTGTTTACATCTAACTACCTACACATTTATTTTGTGTCCACTTCTTCAACGCAATAAATAGAACAGGTTAACGGGGTATGACACACTTATTTATTAATTTATCTTTTGATTTTTTTTTGATTATTTGGCGAAGGTTTAGTAATACTTTAAACAATACTTACATTGAATGAAATAATGTTGACTGCAATTCGGACAAAACTTTTTCATGTCGTCTGCCATGGTGGATATTACAAAAGTAGGATAAAGACAAGGGTTGGCAATTAATCAAGTGATAACCATTTCACTATAGCATATAATATAACAACAAGAAAACTAAATAAACAGCACGGTTCGAAGTTGCTCTTGTGAAAATATTCGGTCGGTCTCACACTGACAACAAAATCAAACCACAGACTTCCCTCGAACTTCCTGTCAGAATTCAAATTTTTATATTTATTTTTGAACTGGCAAATCGTGATTTAATTGCCAATAGAAAAAAACATGATCGTTTAGTAGTTACAGAACGAATGACGTGAAACCGAACGGATTGGCAGTTGGCGGTAATAACGAAACAATTTTTCACTACAAAAATAAGTAATTAATCCCAAATATAATGAAATATATTAATTTCTTAAAGTAGCTTCTTGTTAGGTTTACAATTAAGCATCAAAGTAATGAAAACTTCAAAGTAAAGAAACGTTTATTTATACATTATATATTATTTTGAAATACTTTGCTTCTTTTTTGGTACACTACTACATAGATTAGGTGCAGTCGAACGACATAATGAAAAAAAATCAGTAGGTACCTACCTGTCTCGATGTTGTTATGTAGGTGGATCTATAGGTAGATCTATATCACCACAAGAAAATATCAGACTGGGCATTCATATCATAACCAGTATGTTATTTTGTTATCTAGTGAATTTGAAGAAGTTGTTTGTTGTTTTACTGCGATTCGTATACAGTATGGTCATTATGGAAGAAGGAAAGGTTCTAGCTTTGATATCATTTACAAAGACGAGTTACGTACCTATGAGGTACCTAATGGTTCTATTGTCGACGATCCATTACCCGAATTCGAATAAATGAATTTATAATGAATATCGGTCATAAAAAAGCTCTGCCTAACCTACACAATGAAGACTTACCAATGAAACATGATCACCGTTATAATATTACCTTTCCTCTTAGAAAGATACTTAATGTGTATTGCGGAATTTAGCCATGGGCAAAATTTCAGTGGCGTGTCCTCTAAATCATGTCATAACTTAAGGTCCTACCTATTATCAATATTAAATTAATACGAAATATTTGAAAGGACTGTTTTGTGTTAAGAATATTCCCATGGTGTCGTTGAAGAAGTTTAGAGGTCAGCTACGATTCTTAGTATAGAATCTTCATGTTATGCGCGTTGCATGAGCATTGCGCGCTCGGCTGCCTTCGAAAGCGCACGTCACATTGTACCGCTATGCAAGAAAAATAAATTCGTGCACAGAAATTCGTGTCCGCGCGATTATTAATCAACCAAGAGTATAAAACTATTACGAAATTCGTCAATCCTTTTCTGGGACCTTCAGTCTACTTCAATGCCCACTGAAGCCTTTGCGATTGTGTCACGGCTGAGTTAAATATGCATTTACATATGTTTTGGTGATTAAGTTTGTAAACAAGACTGTCTTTTTTTATACAAAATGTGTGGAAGTAAGGCTCTTATTTCATTTTCTTCAGTGTTCCTTCCATTACTTGTGTTAACCGGTAAGCATGATTATTAATCGCAAAACTAGTTTAATATTTGTTTAGATATTGGTGCTTTTGTATTATTTTAATTACAGTTTTTATTATCTTTTAATATTATAAAAAACAACATGTTTTTATTCTAAATTTAATCCTTCAAAAATATCTCTTTATAATGTTGTTCCATAGTATCATTTAGTTATTTTGGTAGATGAAAACTTATTTAAATTAATTTCATTATTTCACGTCTGAAGAATTTTACTAAGTTTTATTATACAATAAACCATAGTATAAATTGCAGCCAAAAAAGCCAAAAAATAATGTGTTTAATTTTTCTTATTTTTCGCTGTTTCATAAAAACAGGTGGTTCGGAAAATGTGGGTCGCGTAAAGCGAATCCGGTCACACAGTGACGCGGTGTCCCGCGAGCCTGCGCAGGCGCTCGATGCTCCAGACCCCGAGACACCCTCCGTGCCTGCCCCACCGGCGTTCCTCAGCCCCTCCGTGAAGGAGTACCTGGAATTAGGAATGGCTATACCCGGTAAGTTAAAATACCCGTTTTGTATAGAGCTACAGGACATTTCCTTTGCTTGGATTGGGAATTGGTGATGTTCAACACAGTTCGCAATATGTAAGTGCAGGTACTGTTTTCCTACACAAAATAAGCACCCTTTTATATTTTAAAAAGATAGTAGCTATAAGACATGACTTGTGTTATTCAAGAAAGGGGGAAAATACGTCTCTACTTAAAAAAAAAATGACTGTAATGACAGTAAGTAGCGCTCCTTGTTATAATTAGAATTTACTTTTGTAAATGTGCGCATTGGTACTTAACTTACTAGATGGAGCATTCTCTTGCATTCTCTCATGTTTATTGCGATTATTATTTCGGTATGCGGTGTACCTTCTGAGTATCATTACCAGCAAATTTGACTTGACAAGTATTAACTATTAACCAAATTACGCGTTTAAATTTGAATTCACAATTTGCAAATCCGATTAGGTCTTCGTCATCAACGTTTTTGCGGTTGTTCCTAAAGGCCTATTTATCTTGCTGTAGTGCTTACCTCTCATTAACCCAGAGGTCGTAACCTCGGTTACAGCGAGAGGTCTTGGTTCTCTCTTAGGCAAAGTTGACATCATCATTAATTTTTTAATCGATAGGTACATGTAGATAGGTTCTAATAATGAACTTGGTTTGGCTTGACTGCGATAGTGAATATGTTGTCCTTAAATTATAACGTCTGTTCGTATTGGCATACAGGGGTTTTGGGTTTTGGCAATCATTCAGATAATTGAAAAAAATATTCTTTTTCAGACAACTTTAGCTTCGGCAAAACAGATTTCTCTTTATGTACTCAGTTCGTGTTTCATCCATAATAGATTCAACTATCAGTACTTGTGAAATATATTTTATGTAGCATACCGATTATGCTAGAAAATTGTCTAGGAACTTACTTGTTGGGTAAGTAAAATGGAATACCAACTAAATAAGGAAGAAGGTCCGCGTTCAAATAATAAGTACTGCGATCTCTAACCCTATAAACAGCGGCATTGCATCTTTCGTACGACGGTTAGCTCTTGCGGTCGGCGAAGGCCCCTGGTAAAGTGCCTAGAATATATCTATGTAATACGTATTATACCTATATTCTTTTGAATCATTAGAATTATAAAATAGAAATATAACTTACAACATGTGAACTTACTTGTAGGATTCTGACCTAATATCGAATTATGTTCAAATTAATTTGAACGACAGAAGAGTGAGCAGGATTTCTTTGAATCATATCAAATCTTATTTATAGTGTTTTTTTTAAACAAAAGTGTTTTCAATTCTGTGACCCTATTAGGACCTACCACTTAGTATTTGCTACTACTATGTTCAACTAAAAAGACGTTACGACACGTAATACTATTGATACCTTTCTTTGTACGATGCAGGTTAAAAATCTGTCTCCTTAACTCATGGAATTAGCGCGAACAATCAAATACTATGGTTTTAAAGGTATTTTGTATAGAGAATAGAAACAATAGACAATGCCAAGTAAAACAATTAATATCCATACAGCAATGCTCTACCGATTTGGATTAAATGCTGTATAGGTGTTTTGTTGAGGTAATAAATGAATAAGACTGAAATATTGGTAAGAATATAGGTATCAGGCTGCAGCCAATGACGACATCGAATTCAAATAAAGTTTGTGAACACCCTGGCTAAGGATTAATTGTTGCTTTAATAAGGTCTAAAAAATAGAGCAAATAGAAACCTTGTTTGTTTTTAATAAAATCTGATACCTACTAATAATTGTTAGCTAGCCTTTCGTTTTGCGAACACCCCGTCAAAAAACCGTTCATATTAGACGTTTTAAAATTCTAATACAATAAGATAAAAACTGATCGATTTAAAAACAGCAGAGCAAGCCGAGTGGCAGAAGTAGCTTCGTCTTTCTGATATTTTTGTAATAAAAAGATCTGTACTAGAATAATCATCATTCGCTTTAACATCTTAATGTTGTAAAAGATAGGCATCATTTATCGAAGCAAATAAAGAGGTACACCAAATTTTGGCCTCGACATTTAAACAGTTTATTGACATGTTTTGCGGATCTCGGATTATCTATGTATTATTATAAGATAATAACATTTTATAAAATTATAAAGTTCAGATATTAATCAGTCACGATGTAGAAAAAAGCTATTATTGAGAATAAATTGGAAATTTTATACGGAGACGATTTTTATTAAATGATTCTCATTAATTGATAATAGTGTGTAATATAATTATTATGATGACTTCTTATAGGTTAATATAAATTTGTTTCAAGATTTTATGAATAATGAATTCGGAGTTTTATGTTACGATCTTTGTATATATTGTTTGGCTAAGGTCTACTTGCGTCAATTACATTAGTTCAATGGGTATACAAATCTATACTTCTATACTCTATATCTATACTCTATATCTATACTAATATATAAAGCTGAAGAGTTTGTTTGTTTGTTTGAACGCGCTAATCTCAGGAACTACTGGTCCAAATTGAAAAATTATTTTGTGTTGAATAGACCATTCATCGAGGAAGGCTTTAGGCTATAAACCATCACGCTGCGACTAATAGGAGCGAACATACTAAGGAAATTGTGAAAAAATAGGGCAGGTATAAATCATAACTTATATCTTCTACCCACGGGGACGAAGTCGCGTGCAACAGCTAGTGTCAAAAATAAGGGGCGTGTTTATGTTTTAATCAGAATAAACCGATCAATCAATTAAATCGTTTTGTAGTCATCAAATGTAATAGAATATATTTTCATGTAATACGTATTCAATTAGTAAATTTTTATATTTATAGTATCGTGACCGTGTTTGTGTTGTTAGTATAGATATAAAGCAGCGTGTCCGAAGATGTTACGGTCTAATTGAGGTCATATTAGTGTGACCTAAATGTCACTTTACAAAGGAGTTTTAACTGGTACAAATTCATTCACCTTTCATGCGCAGCCTTCATTATTATCTAGTCGATAAGAATTGATTACTGGTATTATTCACGGGGTGTTTAGTATTCTGACCTTCAAATAATATTTAGAAATGCTTAAGTCTATTATTAATTACAACTTGTTTTTAAAAGCTTGTTATTTTTTTTTATTGAATCAAAACATCCTTTATCACGTAGATATATGGTACGCGACACTTCTAGTATATTTTTGCTTTTATGTAACAGATAATGTTTTGACATACAATCTTAATGTTACTTACATAGATACTTATTAAAATTAGGTTCATTAAAGTCCTAGCAAGTCAACCACCTCCTCGCATTGCACCACCGTGCGTCGTGCAAACCGCATGCCTACCTAAATACGTAATTAGGTGCTCGTATGAAATATTAATTGTTACTTCATATGTATTGTTTGCTTACAAATCAGTTGACGTTTACTTGATTTATTAATTATAATTACAATTAGCCATATTTCAAAATTTTCGTTTCGAAATAAAGCAGCCGATTTGCAATCGAACGATATAGATTTCCAAATGTTTGTTTTTCAAAAAGAAACAAAATAACATTACAATGTTTCAAAATGGTTTACCATCATATATCCTCTTTGGGTAATACCGTGAGGTCTTGAATATACGTTTGTAACTAAAACATGAAACGAATAAATATAACTGCGAAGGTCTAACGTCTTGCTTATGGCACCGTGCGTTGCGCAGCCTTGCTCTCTTGAGATTTTGAGTGACTTACACTGTAACTCTGCTCTTAATTGTGCTAACAATCATATACATATGCATAGATATAAACGAGGTCGTAATCATAGCGCACGGCTTTGTATGTTATGTAACTTATTAACATGCTGTATGGGAAAACGATGAAAGCTTGCGTTTCATTAACGGACAATTAACATATAACTTACAAAATTTCGCCTTGTAGCGTTAATGAGTTCAACTTAGCCTTAGTGTATGGATAGTAAATATGATTGCATTGATTTGTAATCTGTTGAAAATGGAAGCAAATATAAGATTTCCTACGACACTAATTCGACATAATAAAAATAGTCCAACTGTTTTGTTGGCCGGAAGAACCTAACAATTGTTTTATGGAAAGAGAAAGTAGATTAAATACATATTACTTGTGATAGAAATGTGGCAGGTAAGCCGTAGGTGAGTTAATTAGGGGTTAATTACATCGCAACTAGGAAACCAAAGAAAGCGACGAAAGAAATCGTATAAACAACATTGCGAACGTTCTTTCACTAAACATGGTTAGATCCTTCATTGGAAATTCAATGTGCAACTGCATTTGCGTGCATCGCGATTACGAAATAACAATTTATATTGACAGCTTACACGAATTTTAAAATGTGCGTAATTTCATATGAACTAAGTAATGACTGTCCACTATGAAAATCAGATTACCTAAACCAAATATAACTTTTGAACACAATTTAATTTACTTTCAATGTCTGTGAATAGTGCTCGATTGAATCTAATTGCGATTCATTCATCGGCCATTCTAAATAGCATAATTGGGTCCTGATAAGACTTGTTGCTATTGTTGAATATTTGATAATATTTCTATATATTTTATGAAAGTGTCATACTTCTTTATCACGTTACATCCTTTGGTATCTCAGATGTACTGATAGGTGAGTGATGAAATAGTTTATTTTATGCTCTCTACTGCAGTTGCAACTCTTGCCAACTTAGAATAACAATTTTATATTTAAACTGCGAATGCAAAGCCATTAATATAATTTTATGGACATTTATATAGGCTCGTAAAGTTTATTTCAAAAGCCAAATTAATTTCAAAAGTTAAGAGAAAGAGATTTCTTTGCTTTAAATAATTAAAATGATTATTAAACTACTTACTTGAAATAAGTAAAATTTAAATATTTACTTTGGTTTGTAACGTAATATGCTTAAATGAATACTAAAGACTCTACTTATTCTGAATGTAGAGTTACAAATTAATTAATCTTTACACGCATTTCATGCAATACCACTGATGTTTATCATAAATGATAGGAGAACGGGCTTGTGATACGGGCCTAGTCTCTTTCGCTTTGAGTGCATGAAATAACAAAAGGCGATTCTCATTTGTTTTATTTTTTTGGCTTTGAAGTGTCAAACAATAAAAGAATCCTATTATCCTTTTATTTCAGTTGTTATCTCATTTCAAATCGTATCCATCATAAAGCGCAATGAAGCTAAGCTTACGTTTACGCAATCCAACCGTGATATATAATGTAATTAACAAAATTCTTTAATTGCCGTAGGAGAGCTCGGATTACTAAGATTGTGGCCGTTTGAGCTAATCGCCCTGACATTCTGTACGTGGCTTGAGGTCGACACGAAGGCAGTCATGTGTGTGCATAACACTAATCCGATATACATCCATCAACACGTCTATTCAATTAAATAGTTTGACGTGCATATCCCAAACCTCTTTATTAAAATCATTTAAATTAATACGCGATGCAATACCTTTATAATAGCTCTATCACGTTTATTAATGCCAGTAGTACAAAATCTTTAACGGCGTTTTTTAGCAATCATTAGTATTCAGTGAATTCGCCCGAAAATCAAAACCAAAAGATTTTATTTCAAGTGTTTAAAACGAGAAGAATCGAAAAGAAATTTATAAATTAATGTTTAAAAAATAAAGGTATATACATAGGAACCATATATATAACAAACATTCTGCAAAAACAACAAAAAATAGAGTGCCCTTAGTGCCATGCTATCTTGGTCATTTCCAAATGAAATGTAGAGACAAACTGAAATTTTAAGACATCACTTAGTAAACTTCTACTTAACAAACAGGAAATAGTTTATTGGGAAGATATAAACTTTATGCACATGAAAAGTGCTACTTTTCAATAAGAGCCACTTATTTTTTTTAGATAGGTTTTATTTAACACATATACAAAACCTGCCTGCGGATATTTTCAATAATGTTACATAATTATATCCTAGATGTATTGATGGCAACAAAGGTCCTGCGAGAGAGCCACGGGCGGTTGTGTAATTAAATAAACGCGTTTGACCTTCAAACTAAGGATAATTCCAGACTTTTATGAATCGTTATTCAAAGCCTTCTTGCTTTTATTGGGATGCGCCCGCAGTTTTTATTCTTGTTTAAAATTAGCCAGTAAACAGGTTTTCATCCAGCTCTAGCCAGAGTAAAGTTTCTGCATCGGTTCATGTATATTTGAAGGTATAAAATCTTCTCCTTGTAAAATAACCTCTTCTTTTCACTATTTAGCCTGTAAATCGGATACAAGGACCTGAATGTAAAACAAATATTATTTTGTAGATCATAGCAGGGGTGGACCAAAATAATGATAAAATTGGATGTTTCGTTTTTCACACACTTAGAATTTATTACTCCTCAAGTTTCTTGCTAAAGAGCAATTAACAGAAGTTGAATTCTATTAATTCAATAACAATAATGATCAAACAACGAGACTATTTCTTACTTATGAAGTAATGCTCTATTGCTAACACTATTTTATTTAACAATGCACAAAGCAAAATGCTGTACTATCGATTGTTTTTCGTCTAAGCGTATCGATCAATGGCTGATTTTTTCCAGATCTGTATTTATCCATTCGTACCAAGTCCTATTCTAGAAAGTGTAACAGGGGCAGGTGGATGTCAAGATTGAATACTACTACTGACGATTTCAGGCCTATAATGCAATGATAATTACTATTTTGTATACATAGTATATAAAAGATTAACTATTTTGCATGCTGTACCCTTGAATTTTCAATATTTTAAGTGCATAGTTCATCAAAATCATCATTATTTATCAGTCTTGCCGTTTAAAGCTGAACGTAAGGATCTCGAAAAGTATGCCATGGCAGGTAAAAGTGTTAAAGTGTTATTATTTTACGTTAAAGATTGTGGAAACGTCACTAGGCTTAAAGGACCTGTATACCATAGACAAAAAAAGTGTCTGTTCAATGTTTTGCCAACCACTAATCCTATTTTACATTCGCAGTTTAACAAAACATTACTTATGACTTTGAACTGAGCACAGCTCTATATTGTGCGTTTGAATTTCGAAACTTACAGAGTTGTTGTGTGACCAAGGCTAGTTTTTTTAGGCCAGCTACATTGTTGACATTTACTAGGAGTCTAGGACAATAGTAATTATTTCCTGCGACCACGTGATTTTATTGAATGCTTGATATATTGATTGATAGCGTAGCCTGAGGGTCTATCAGTACTTCTTAAAGGAATATGCTCTTGTAGAGTTCTGTTGAAGAGAGACATCGTGTAATGTGGTGTCACGCTTACACAACTTTGATAATATTATCTTTGAGACATGGTAGTAGGCCCCCTGAATAAGAACAATTGATGACATTTAGTTGGAGAGCTATTACATTATTATTCTAAGTGAATAAGAAAAAAAATAGCAAAATGTTATAAAACTAGAATTCTAATTTCGTACAATTAGAAGTTATTTGCAATTATAATCTAGCTGCTTTCGTCTGATGTTTAATTCTAATATCTCGTTTATTTAAATAAGTTGGTAATAAAATAAAAAAGTAATAATTATAATTACACATTATGTTTTTTTTACGAATGTATGTGATATTTGAAGATAATGAATATTTTGGTAGTCTTTTAAAATAAAAAATCACTAGGTATTGAAGACAAAACAATAAAAGTATTACAGCGTACGTCATTTGTACACAATTATCCCATATAATATTTCAAATTGAATCATTACTAAGTGATAAAATGTATAGTTTAATATTTTTCTCTGGCTTAGTGTTACATAAAGGCAGTCTTAACTAAAACCTTCGGTTTCAATGCTTTATGACAAGGCTTATCTTCGTTAAAAACCCATCGGAATTAATAACTACTTCATTAGAGAAGCGCTCAAAGCATTTTATTGATGTGAATTGAATGTTTCTTGACCACTTTTCTGTGTGACCTTCAATATAAACCCTTTATACATGTGAATAGAATTTAAAATGCAATAGTATTTGAATACGTTGAGTTTTGTCTAGTAAACGTCGCCGTCACCGCCTCTGCGCTTGCGCCACTGCGTTATAACCATGTTGCGACACACGCGGGTCATATGCAGCTATTATTAATGATAAAGATAACGGTTAGGCACTGCCCGAGCTTTTATATCCAGATTCGAATAGATAGTCATGACTTAAATTGCTATTTTGGCTATTAAGTCTCTAAGCTTTTGTATTTCTTGTTACAATATACGTTACAGTAAATGAATTAATTAAAAATAGATTTATGCTTTTTAAACTAATGAATCCTCTTTATTCGAAAACGCCTTTGCCGTCTATATTCGTTTCTAAATTTAGCTTTAATAATGATTCAGAATACATCTTCGGATCCTGTTAAGCCGGTTTCGAAGATGTACAATAAACATGAATATTGTCTCGCACATCAGCAAGGAGGTTTGCTCGCGACGTTTTAAATAGCAATGTAATCGGATGAGCAATATTTAACGAGCACAAATACTGCACGCCTCTACCATTAGAAGTTGCGTCGACGTGGATTACATCTTTCAATGACTTGTTTCGAATGTTATATTGAATATTAATGAATAACATTTCGTCTTTACATATACATGTTATTAATCGTCTTTTACAAATTAAATAACCGCTTGAACATACATACATAACGGTTTGTTTTTATATCTTCTTTTGACATTGATTAATTAATTGATTGCCATTAATTAAATTTTACGTTTTTTGAATAAAATATGGATTTATTATAAGAAATAATATCCGGGATCACAATTGCATGAATGATTTTCGTTTTCATTGTCAATGTTAAATATATTCCAATATTTGTCAGTGTTTTATCTCATGTTGTTATGTAAACGTAGCTGACCTTGTTTCGACTTGTCCTCGGCTTCGGTAACTCTGTAGGGTCATTTTATTTTGCACTTCGATTACGTGATATTCTGGGCCTTTATGTGTAACCGTTTCCTAAATAAAAGGACAGCAATGCCTTCTCCAATTTATATAGTTACATTATAATATTGATAGGAAGTAGGCAGCGAAGTTCCCACGTTCACATAACCTTCTGTTAAGAATAGGTTATTCGCTATGAAATTAGCTAATGAATATTATTAATATTAGGATATTTAATAACAGATTACAAATGAAAAAATATCCCTGTATTTAATATTGATTAATGTATTTGAAACGTTTAATGTTGACCTTCTTATGTCGTCTCGTCAATCACATGAAATTATTCAAGTCTTCATGAAAAGAGCTTTTGCTGTCATCTTTAGACAAAAATCTATCATTTATAATTGCATGACAGGGTAAATTAGGTGCTAGTTAATTGGAGAATTTACAAAAGTACACAAGTAAATATATTGTCAAGTTATGCCTATTTTTCTTCAAAATGTAGAGCTATTTAACACTAGTTTTTTGTCTAGCTAGCTGCTAAAAAAGGTCGTAGTAAGACCCACTTATTCACGGTTTATTAAAATACAAAGACACACACAACATAAATTTAAAGACCAACTTATAACCAATTTAATAATGCAAGATCACAATCACTTGTCTGATGATCTTATGCCTTCGTCCGTAAATTCTTTGTTGGTCACGTAATATTAGAACATCGTATTCTTTATGTAACGTAGGAGGATCTCAGAGGGCTACCACCACTTAAAGATAGATCATTGCGACCGTGGAAAAGAGATGTCACTCTATCTCGTGTCGTTGTCTGTCTCGCTTCCACAACTGCAATAATATTACTTAAAGATGTACGGCTGACGCAAAAGGTTGGATGAGTTAAATTATGAGTCGGACTTTTTTGTTCTCATCCTTATATGTTAGTTGTCTAAGCGGTGTCATAAAGCATTCGTTCTCGGGCTAGTTATTATTGCCAGATCGAGAATATGTTTCACACTTTGACCTTTGAGTCTTGTCAGCTAAATTTGTATGAACGAGTATCACTTAATTCACATTACACACACTTCTACGACTTACATAATTTGGTATTGCGTAAATCAGTTATAGGTTTATTAATTAATTTGTTACACGTTTTCTTGACATTCGAATTGCATTGCAAACCAAAACGTAAGTGTAGTATAATAATTAATGCGTCGGATAGTAATTCAAAGTAGTTCGGTAAATGGTAACGCCTATTTAATTACAATCTACACGGACTGCATACGAAACACCATTTGTAGCTCTGCTCTAATAGCTCCATTCCGCCTCAATCATCATCAGATAGAGCTATTTGTCATAATTGACGCAAGAAATGAAAAACCGGTAGAGATAGAATTCTTTTGATGCGTACTATAAAACAGAGAGAGAATCAAATGTAACGATGAAGGTATAGCTTATATATACACAGATCTATATAATAAAAGGTACAAAAGCGGCAACCCTCCAATGGTACCCTTGAATCTAATGACAACTATCCTGGACGATGAAGGAATACTAACAAGTCACATAATTAGAAGTAGACATCTTCAATATCAACGTAGCATGGTTTAATAAAAGTAGTTTAGTGTTTTTCGTAAAAGTTTGTAAAAACAAACTAATAAAAAAAACACGTTGCTTTCAATAGAATTTATTTTATAACCTTTTAATACTAAAGTATATACTTTTTATGACGATTATCTGAAGCAATATTTCCAACCATGTATTAAGCTCATCATCCTACTCATTAGTAGTAAAAAAACATTTAATAATCTTGTAATTCATTTTATTTTATGACCTATCTCAGGTTGAGTATTATAAGGAAATATCAATACGTATTAGATTACGTAACATGCGGTTGCAGCTTGCCCGACGCAATGCAGTGAATACATGAAACATATAGGGTTAAAAGTTCGGTCCTCGTTCTCAAACCAATAAATCCAGACTAAATGGTTAAGCAATAGATGAATAGTTCGCACAATCGAGAATTGATAGTAGTGGTGTCTCGAAGTGAAAGTGGCCACTGCAAGCGAACTTTCGTTATCTTTAGGTATAACTACCGGGAATGGCCTAATATGAGAGACGGTCGTGATCGCGTTGGACGAGCATTTTCTCACGATTTTGAGAGTTATATCGATGTAATTCCATTCGAACAATTATGTTTGATTACTCGATTGTTAGCAGTCAATTATAAGTATTCTGAAGAGTACAGATGGTTATATTTTGAGAGGTTAATGCAATGCTGTTACGAGACTCTACTTTTTCGGTAGAGGTTTGTTTGACTGAGGTTTTCTTAAGACTTGCCAACTGCTTAGTAAATGCCACTGAACTCAAATAATTTTATTATGACAATATAAACTCTTGTCGTTTTGAATGTCGACTATTTTTTATGTACAGGAAATGACCATGAGTATATAGTTAACTTGAATTGAGTAAAAAGTTAAATTTAATTGGATAACATTTATATGGTGCGGCGTTCTTGTTCATGGGGCGTGTCGATCCGTGTGGGAACTAGGCAACCGGATACTTGATTTATTTATGTATAAACCTTTAACCTCTAAATCATGTTCTTAATATGCTACACAAAAACGCTATAAACTAAGATAAGCCAAGCCATGCAGTTGTATGAGTAATCATTTTGACCTATATTTCAATGTTATATTACGTATATTGCAAAAAAAATATAATTTTATGATAATGCAAACAAAAAAGAAACAAAGATGTCCTATAAAAAAATATAAAATAATCCTCATACAAAAGACATCAACGACATCTAAATTGTTTTTTTATTGTTTCTATTTTGCGCATTTATATCCATTCGCAGTCGAGTTAGAACCCGTAGTAACTCTTATGATATTGTCTTTAAGCTATATCATGAATGTTCAGAAAAAATCCTGTGAAAAAAAAATATCCAGCGTTGGCTTCTAGTGTTTTCCGCTTCTTTAGAGAATTTAACCTTTTTCTACCACTTGTATTTTTAAGAAAGTGTCAATTGTGTCAATTGTTATATTAATATATATTTTCTAACCATGATTTCCAGGCAAGCCGGGCACAGACTACCCGGTGCTGGGCGCGGTGCCGTACACCAACTTCTACTGCGACGAGCAAGCCTTCCCGGGCTTCTTCGCAGACATGGAGACACGCTGCCAAGGTAAGCACCCAAACCAACGGACCAACGCAAATGTCAGCCGAACAATGCTAAATAACTGCGATTGTTGCAATCCTCAGTATTTTTCTCACTAGCCGTCATGTATGATTTAGATTTTACCTAACATAATCTAGCCTTAAGCGCTTTAAACCTGTCGACTTAACTTGTATTTTGTCATGAGTTTGCATCACTACTTAATCAGCGTCATGACATTCAATTGTTTATTTATTAAGTTCCATAATCGAATCTAAATTTGGTAATGGTGCGATAAATTTGCGTACGTAAAGTAGGCGGCATTTTGTCGAATCTTCACAAGGAACAATATATTATTCGGTAAGAAAACTGACAGATCACAATTAATGACATGTGGGTTTCATCTTTTTGATTCTATTGTTTGAGCCTTTGCCATTCTATGATCGAGGCCTTGGCCGTGCCGTAATTATTTATTATTCTGACCTTATGATACATGAGGTCAGATAATTATAACGTAAAGTAACCCGGAAGATGGTTAGTTGAAACTCCGGGTCAAAATCGTGAGCTCTTTAAAATAATTCATAACTAAAACAACGCGATTGTAGATTAAACTTGGACGTAATCCAGTCTTCAAAGCATTAGCAGTGATTAATTAACTTTGATCGATTTATTATAACATGCAAATGGTAATTAAAAATATAATACATCGCAAACGATGACTTCCTCGTAATTAAAGTTGAAAATTAGCTACTTAAGCCGACATCATTTAAAGTTAATAGTCAATTATTCGATTTAGGAATAGATTTAACGAGTTAATTGAACAAGGTGTTAATTTATTATCTTATTTACCTGTTTGTAATATAAACCGGCACGGGATATGTCTTAATTTCATATCCTCCAGCAATTAAAATTATAAAATCAGTGACTCTGTGTTTTAATTTTGTTTATGTCTGGGCCCCGATCCAAATGGCAATTGAATTAAATTTGAAATTATTCCTATTCTCTTACGCATTTTGCCAATACAATAATTGGAACTTAATTGTATTGATCTTGAGTTTAGCGTCCCACACTGAATTTCCAATTATTGTGTAGAAAAATGCTTAAGGTAAAACAAAAATTGTCATTTTAAGCCAAATTTCATTCATTCATCGGCCATTTTAAATAGCAGAATTGGGGACCTGTTTTACGCCTTTTGTTTCACAACATGACAATAATTTGAATCTCATTGTATGATTAACTTTCATATTATATGTTTAATCTGTACAATTACTTAACATTGAAAAAATAATCATTTAGATTCTGTTCCGTACGGCATACGTTTCGCAAAACAAGTATGTGACATTTCTCAATGTTAATCGTTTGTGCCTGTGGTTTGTAGGGCAAATAGATTCCATAACCTTTATTTGAAAGGCCCTTAATTTATTGAATACTTTTTTATGCTTTCAATGTAAGCTGTGTCTTATTTTTCGACCAGGTCAAATTACCAAGTTAACAACCTTCGGAAACTAGTATGCCCATTACTGGAGCAACTAAGGTCATTATCAAAATGATTGGCATCGTATATTCTAGAGATTTCATGTGTTTTAAAGTTTTGTGAATTGTTTTACTAAATTCAAGGATCAATCGTTTAAAAATATTGCCATAGTCCAATTATCTGCACTAAAATTCAAATCGAAAATTGTTTCACGGCCAAATAGAAAAAGTGAATACTCCAGATACAAATTAAATAAGAATTTCATTTTTATTTTATGTTATGGCTTTTGTTTTAAATTACGTAACTCATACGCAGTAGTTTAAACAGTCCTAACCATAGGTTAAGTTACACAGTGACTGGAAACGTCACTGTGTAACATGCCATACTTTGTAAGGTATTCTAGGACACCGCTGAATAATTTGAAGTTCCATAAATAGCTATAGACTTGACCTCTGAGACTGACAAGAGACTGAGTTGTATAAGACATTTTTTGTGACATGCTTTTAAAGTGATAATGTAGTACTGTTTGGAATAATTGAGCTGGAGACGCTACTTGTCTAACTATACTAGCTGCTGTGATGATTATATTTCTAAAGGTATTGTGAATAGATGAAGCGTTTGTTGAGTGCTAGTCGTGTTAAAATTATATGAAAAATTAATCTTATTTTAACGCACTGCAGTTTCCAGAAAAGCTGTTTATTTTCCTCTGCTATCATAATACATCTTTTATATAAGACTTGCAGCTTTCGATTAAAGGCACCTGAAATTTTGAAGGCATTTTGTCTTTCGATAAAAATACGTTGTTGAAAGAAATAAAAAACTTATGAAAAGCTTGTATCCATAGTCCAAACATGCATGCTCTTGTGTCTTTGCTTTTTTTGATCCTAAAATTTTCAATTTTAAGAATGTATTGGTTCCTTTTTTTAAAGGAGCAAATGCTAGCAGAGTGTGAATCTGTGTCAGTAGTGCTACAAATCTTACATACTCATTATTTTCAATTGATTCCAGCCTGGCACTACTGCGACATCGACGGACGTCAGGCCTCATTCCTGTGCCCCAACGGGACCGTGTTCTCGCAGGGCGTGGCGTCCTGCGACTGGTGGTTCAACGTGAAGTGTGCCCTGTCTCCTGCTCTCTACCCACTAAACGCGAGGCTCTACCGCCGAAGGAAACAGAGCAAGCCAAAGCCACACCGTCTCATAGACAGGAAACTTGTAGAAGAAATCTTTTTGTAGTCGAGTAGCTTGATAAGTAATAATAATAATATAGTAAGAGCCTATGTAGGTCCCACTGCTGGACAGGGCCCCGATTCTGCACTTTACAGTGGCCGATGAATTAATGGCAATTGGATTAAATTTGAAATTATTTCATACAATAATTGGAAATTCATTGTATTGACCTTGAGTGTGCGGTATACTATATACCCGTTCTGAATTTCCAATTATTATGAAGGAAAAATGTTTAAGATAATACAAAAAATTACATTTTAAGCCAGTTTTCATTCATTCACCGGCCATTGTGAATAGCAGAATTGGGGCCCAGGCCTCTTCCCGTACAGGGAAGCTTAATAGTATATTCAATTTGAAAGTCGATACGTAATATTATTTGTAACATAGAGTTGATTGTTTTTAAGTGTAATTAAATAAGTAAACAACACACAAAACAAATGTTAAAAGCTGTTATAATCACTTCTTTGAGACCTAAAAATAATATTAGAAATATATTTCATTAGTGACGTTTTAAATTGATTGCCAATTTGCCATTAACGTAATTTGATGCCAAATTTAATACGTTGCAGCCTTGCACGTAAATATATTGGGTATTAAAAATTTGATCAATGTTCCACTGTTCGTCAATTAGACAATGATTTGTGTGTTTCAATTTAATTTGTAGCATTAAAAATCAACGTAATATAGATTTTTTGTTTGCCAATTACGAAGTAAAAAAAGATTCAACAAATAAATAACTTCAAAAACAATGTAATGATTGATTGATCAGCACCTAGTAATCTTTGCAATCAAATATTATTTTGTACAGTAGAATAAAATACGTAAAACTGCCACTGTGATTGATTTGAGGTACTACAATTGCATTTGGGTTTGTTCTGATAACTCAACGCTTTTGTAGATAATAGATATTGTATCCATTATTTGTATTTTTTTATTAAGTGTAAATGTTTATTTCAATTCATTATAATATGAAAAAAAAATATCATCATATACGTAGCTTTTCCATTTAATATGGAGTTGACACTCTGAATTAATTAAAATCACCTACATGAGTGATAACAGTAGGTAAAATCTATTTGTAACTAAACTAAACAGATCTGTAGATACTACCGTGTTTTAACGGAATATTTTTTAACAATTAGTAATTTGTAAGAATAAGCAGTAACGTAATTGCATATATAACAATTGAAGAGTATGCTAAAGCATATTTTTTAATTGTAGTATAATGGTTCTTTTTATTTTCAATATACTTACAGCAGTATTTACAAACTACACTTTGAAAAGTGACGTTTTATGTCTATTTGTCTCTTTATTCAATTTTTCCTTAATATAAATAGCCCATCTCGAATTAAGATGAAACTGTTCGGAATCGGACTTTGATACCACTCTTTTGCCGTAATTACCTTTCTGTTGCCGTTTGTCATAATAAGAACGTTAGCAAACCGCAAGCTGAAGTATTTCACAGGACGATATTTCACCAGCTATGATATCTAGACAGTTTACACCTTTGCACAGATGTTTATTACTATTGCCATATGTCAAAAACTTATAACATAAATATGAATTAAAATTTAAAGTATAAATAACGGTTGGTGCGATCAAAATTTGATGGGTGACTAGCTTATTTGTTGGGTTTCTTACACCCATTTGACCAGTTGTTGCCTTTGTTCTGTTTATGACTATAATAAAGTCTTCCCAATAAGTCTGGTAAAGCTGTGAAGCCCTACAACTTAGGTCAAACAAAAAGAAAATAGAGCTATAAAACAGTAAGACTGTTAACAAGTGTCGTTTGTGAATATGTCGTTAATCTATTGTGTACATGTCTAATTAAATGATTCATCTCACTGTGATAATGGATTATAAGGAGGTAGAAGTTAATTTTCTTATTTATACTAAACTGTAACTTTCGTTGTAAATAGGTAAGTACTTATTTATGGCACGACGTATTCTCTGCTCATTGCATAGGAACTTATTCACCTATAGTAATCTTGTCGAATTGAACTTTATGTTTAGGCACGTAAAGTTGAGGATGACTTGTAAAGTAAATTAGCTAAAATACAAACGGTTTACTAGCGCATTTTTTGAGGACCCCGATTTGTTTTTAGTCAGCAACACAACATGAGTGTTGCAAAACTAAATTTTAATATACTAAATTTACAGTATACTGTAATTGTTTTTAATACCTTCATAAAAATGTATAATTTTTTGGGCGAATTAGAAAAATGCGACTGAGTAAAACATTTGTACATTCACAAAATTGTGAATAACTGTACCACTATAGTCTTTTAAGTGTCCATACATTGAATACAATTTCACAATTAATATTAATCATATAAACTTAATTTATCACTGTAATCTGATAATAAGCTTTATATGCGTTAACTAATTACGTGTATTGTACCCACGTAGATGCCAAACAACTTGCAAGGCTTCTAATAAATAATAGACGTTTAGTACAATAGAGAATAGTGAAAGTTTTTAGTATAATGAAACCTCCTTATAACACTAATTGAATGTTATTATAAAATTATTACGTAGTTTATATGTATGCATTAATAAAGCATCTCCACCAGGTAAGATTTGAGTCGCAACATGATACATAGCATGTTGCTTGTCGTGTACTAGCAGACTTTTATTTACTAACTTTGTGTGTTTATAACGGCATAGTCGCTTACAATATGTAGTCACACAACATCCATTGTTATGTATCATGCTACATAGCATGTTGCACTGAAACAACAAGCAGTAGTTTCATATTGGTAACGAGAGACTTGTTTTGCGACGTTCCTTTATTGAGCGTAGCATGTTGCGCGTCTAATTTGACCGAATGGATGTAAAGCTGAAATAATTAATTATAATTATTCTTTACGTGTTACCTTAAAATAATCAAATTAATTTGTATTTGTACAGTTTGTGTTGCTTTCCAAATATATTGAAATAAATGTATTTGCTAAGTTGTTTTGTATTTTATTCTACAACTTTTGTTGCGACTATTAGTTGATTGATAATGACAAAAAAATGTTAGTTCTGCGATTGTGTTATTACAATAAAGGTTATGTTTTTTGTTGTTCGTGCTCTAATGACTTGATGTTTTGTCTGTTTCATTGATAGAGCTCGAGGTTGAATACAACCATTGCCTATAGATAAGTTGCTTTAGCTATAGCTATTCTATAGCTAACTTGCATTAAATATGTATATGAAGCATATGGATAAAAGGTATCAAGACGATCCTTCACAAAACTGGTCTCTGTTAGCCGTAGATCGGGATAAATAGAAATAATAAATAAAAGAAGGGAGCCTTTTAGGTAGTGGGACACTGATCGCAAGTAATGATATGAAGGACATATAATGGTACTAACAAAGAGATAAATTAGTTATTTTTTGGCTTTAAGAATAGTTGCTTGATTGATTGATTGAAGAAAAGTTACGTCACTTACTCTGTACCATCAGTAGTATATTCATTAGCAGATATTCTAACCTAACCTAACCTTAGTTAAACAATGAGCATAACTTTATCTTTAAGAGATACACGGTTCACACCTGTTGTTTACTACTATATATCAATTGCCTCATTCACGACTACTACTATGTTTTTGTACTGCTCATATTTCATTTAAAGTACATTAATTACAGCCGTTTGATAGTCGAGTGACTGACTTATAATCATACAAGTAAATAGACAACATAATTATTATTAGATGCTTACTAATTAATCTAGGTACTTCAGTAAATTGTGTAATATTAATTTCGTTTATCGCTATTCACCGAGCCCCGTATTGAAGCGGCTGATATAAGCCGTATAAGCGAGGTATCCAAGTATAGGTAGATACAATATAAATTAAATATGAATAGATCGCCCGTCACATTCAATATTCAGTTGTAAATTGTTTCAATGAAATCCAATCGCAGTCGTATCGGATTTAATTGAAATTGAACACCCGTCTCTATATAAATGCTAAAGATGTACATGAACACTGAATGGTAAATACGTCATACTCATTTAATTAAGATACCGTTAATGTGGAGCAATGTGAGATAGTGATCACTTCACAACTTAGCATTTTTATTATGTACTTTGGTTTCTATAACATAGTCCATACAAGCTTAGTTTAATATGAAATCAAATGAAAGAGGTTGATAATTATTCCTTTCCTTTTCAATATTTTTTCCTTTTTTATTTAGAATTAGAGTAAGTTTTTCACATTTTGCGTCTTTAGACATCTTCCAATTAACTAATGTTTTCAATAGTGTGAGAAATTATCTCTTTCAATAATTAATTATAGAAATTGAGGGATAACAAGAAAGGCAAAAGCTTTGTTTATTGATAAAGATAATAAAACAACTAAGGCCTTATTGCCGTTTCCTTATTTCAGTACGAGTACAATGATCAACAAAATCAAAATCAGAAGAGTGACTGAGATCTTAAAAAACTGCTAAGGCGTGGCTCGATACTTCTTAACAATACCTTTATTCAGAATACATGGACACCTCATAGAAAATCCTTGACCACAAGATAGAGCGGGGAGTTACTATCACATATATGGCTATACAATCTCATAAGAACAGACATTTAATAACTAGCATTGTTCTATACAAAGTCGATTCATAGCCAAGGGTCGTCGATATGAATTGCCAACTTGTTCAATGTGCCAGTCGTGGGAAATCTTTCTTGGCCACGCTGCCTTTTTATTTTTGTCTGTAGGGTAAAATTACCTGTTGCTCTCCACTAAACCAATAATTTTGGCGTTTAATAAATTATTTTTGTAGAAATGGTTTACCAAAAGCCCTGATTACTACACCAATTGCCGAGTAGTGGGACTGTTACTTATAAATAGAATCTAAGAAGGTCTTAGGGAAACTTTATAGCTGAGCCTAATTATTAACATACATATTCTAGTACTAGTATTATGGAATCTAATTTATATAAAAAAAAGAAAATTCTTGTTAAATACATGAAAAGGGTTTATCCATGTCTTGCTTTATGATAAATGTAGAGTTCTTTTGTATCCTAAACAAAATACCTGTTAAAAATAATATTAAACCAGTAAAAATATATAATCAAACCTTTAACAAAGGGTTTATTACCCTAGATATCTAAAATATTATGAGAAGTGCGTGACAACCTATAGCATAAAGTATCGTGCTGCTTTGACGAAACGTAAATAGAAACAAAATTATGAAAAATATTTTTAGCAAAATTGCATCACGTAGAAGAACACATTTATAATTGCATATGTATCAATAAACATGGGAAGAAGGTTTTATACCAAAGAAAAATTGGCTGAGCGCCGTGTTTCTCGAGCCTTGCCATGCGGTCATTCGACATTCGTATCGCGAAGCGCGCCGGACGCACGCGCGTGTTTTGACGTTGCGTTTTTACGCGGGAAATATTAACGTCATTGTTTACGTGCACATTATTGTATGAATGACTACCGATAAACATTTATACACTAACAATGGATTACAAAATGGAGATAGTTGCGCTTCTAATATGCGGTAAGTAGTTTTACTATTCTATAATAAAATCAAATAAGGTTTTATATAAAGGTTATTTCAAATAAGATATTCAATTATTTTAAGAAATATTACATAAATTTTCAATTAATTATTGTTTAGTAATAATTATCTCCTTTGTTTAATTCAAATTGTTCATACATATTATACCTTAATGTAGATTTAAACAAAATAATGATGAAACGATGAGCTTCACTAAAAATATTTCATGTCACAAGCCTCATTTGCATTCGATAGCGCCGGAATCACGCTGAAAATACCACAGCTATTTACCCTTGTTGCGTTTAATTATGCTAATTGGATCGGACCTCTTTTTATTGGGCTGTTGCGGTATTACCTCACAACTTAGATTATAAAAAAAAAAACTGAAGTGAATGCACATAGTTAATGGCTCTTGTTTTTTTCTTAAAAGAGGTTTGTTTTGCGTCTGTCGCGAATTTAATTACAGTGCGTTGTAAACTCAATGCTGTATAATTCGCACACACAGCCAAGCTTGAAATATTGTTCTTACTTTTTTCCTTGAATTTATAAACAGAACTCTTAGACAGGCTAACCTTGTTATTATTTTAAATTGTGTAATATTTTGCACTAGCAGTCATTGTAACAATAATTAAAATTGTGTAGAGTGTGTACCAGAAATGTTTAATTCAGTTTGATTTGATTTGATGATGCACTGACTTACGTACAAATCAATTATTTTCAATCTGATTTAGGTATCCCAAATTATATTACTAAAAGTAGATACATACGTATGAAAAGTTCCTTATTAAAGCTATACATAATTATTAATTATATTACTTAATTACGTTTGCCTTTGCCTAAGTCAGCCATGCGTCATTTATACATAAAATCCTTGCACACAAAATGTCCCACTAATATAATAATATGTACCTACAATATGTTAGTAAGGCAAGCGGTTAAAGTGCTGAGTAACTGTTCCCTACACCTGCAGTACTCATATATACTGATGTACCGTAGGACAAAAGTAAGAGTAATCGAGAGGATGTTTTCATTAATCTGTTAAAGTGAACAACTTCAGCTCACCTAGACGAGTAATATTGTATCTCTCAAATGTCATAAAGCTACAAGGTAGAGGTGAAGTAACATCACTTTTTGAAGATAAATTTATTTTAAACATTTATAATAAATAATGTGTGTAAGTAACCTGCTGGTTAACGATTCCATATAATATTCCAGAAGTAGTACATTAAGCTTTCAAAAATACTTGTACTTGCCTGTGTTAGGATCCATTACTAGGAGAAACTTCGACTCAATATTTCTATCTAACACATAGATCGTCCATAAAATAGTAAATCAAACTATAGCATACATTTCACCGATATCTCTCGATTTATTTTTAAATGTTGATTTATTATTGCGATAAGCAATGATGCAAAATCACAATATGTGGACGGGACTTGACATTAGATTAATATATCATGTAAATTGATAGAAAGGTTTTGGTGCAGGATATAGCGGCGTGTGTGTACATGACGTGTCGAACTGTCAAAGTAATTTTCTTTTGCTCTTCCAAGGCCACAGCCGGTTCCTACATGTCATTTTTTATATCTAACCAATTAGAAAGAAGAATACCAAATTATATGCTAATTAAGATTTACCTAACTCTACAAGTGTAGTTAAAATGAATTTGCATAAATAGACGCGATCTTGGCTAATACATGTTACAATAACTTATTAACAAAATCAAATCGACCTCAATAGGAAAAGTTTATTAGCATATTATTATAAGTGCACAATATATTTACATAACGCTTACCCGATACGCTGTTGCAACTGTTACCTATGTGAAGATAAAATGCAAGTAGTGGGAGGATAAACTATATCGCAATTTCGACGCCAATGTCTTTTTTTACTGGACTGTCGACATCTCACGATATGTGGTTTCGTATGACGTTAAAAATTCGAGTAAGACAATACGTTGTAAATACATTTTCTGTCGTCATCAAGAAACGGACCAAGATCACGTGTTTTAATGTAGCTTCATATACGTAGTTATTAATTTTGTCGAGCATTTGCAAGTATTTAGGTAGGACCTGCTGTTTGTGAGAACTGATTGCTAAATAATTGCTAAGCCGCTTAGGTATTTTGTATATACTTGAAACGTGTGCTGAAAGTAGTTTTATTTGGTATAAATTAAGCAAAAGATTGCACGGTTTCTATATCTAAATAATACAAGGACGATTTTAAAACAAACTTACTATTATATAAAAACTAGCTGACCCAGCAAACGTTGTCGTATGTATTTTTCGATACCGCATAATAAAAAAATAAAAACAAAAGATTTCGTCCGAAAAATTAAATATTTTTTTTAGTATGAGCCACCCTTAGCACTTAGGGGTATGAAAAATAGATGTTAGTCGAATCTCAGACCTACTGAATACGCATATAAAATTTGATAAAATCGCTCGAACCGTTTCGGAGGAGTACGGTAACTAACATCGTGACACGGGAATTTTATATATTAGAAGAAGAAGATGTGAAAAATATTTATTGAACTTGCCAAAAAAAATCTGTGTAGTTCGTCAGACAGATTTCCAAAAAATATTGGAAACGTATCATGGCTTTTATATCGTAAACTCAAAATGAAGGGGATACAGTGATCTCGTGTGACGTCACTTACCAGTAGGTACTTACGTATTTTTACTAGCAAGTGATGTTTCTAATGCCGACTACCATACAGTTTGACATCTCAAGTAGCTCATCTTTTAATCTTCCTTACTTTTTAATTATGTGATCTGAAAGTCTATCTGAGGGAGTAAACAGATTTACATTATCAAATTCGGAAAAGTGTTACAGGCCACACATGATCCTATAACTTACATCCAAGGTTACCAACAACACAAATCATCAGTCATGATAAATGATTAATCAGTAAATGTTGTTCACCAAAAGATGAATGAACACGAGCGTATTATACTGTAATTACGTGTGGTAACACTCGATTTGTCACAGTTGTGTGACAAAAAGCCATTTAGGCTCTTGATGAGTGAATAATCAGAAAGACACACTCATTTACCTGTGTTTTGATGAGATGAGAAAAAAAAATCACGTAACGGATTAAGCAATATCATTAAAACAAATTGTAATAAAAAAATCTATTAAGTGTCGTAACGTCTTTAGAATAGGAAACGGATGTAGGCTTTCGGATGTAGCGAATTGCTCATCTATACATCCACTTGTCGTGCAGTTAAAATACGTTTATCTACAGAGCATTAGACGTCTGATGGACATTTCTAAAACAAGGAAATGTTCTTTTTTTTCCTTTTCGTCCGCAATCTTAATGACTTTCTCTTACAAGTTAAACGCTAAGAATACATTTTCGTTTCCGCAATTAAGTATCACATAGAACCACTACGCACTAAATTAACGTCAGATATGAGACATATAATTTAGCAATAATTTATCGATAGATGTTAAGTGAAAAAGTACGACATTTAGCGAGTGACTTTTTCATGTCATTAAATTATTTCCATATGAAAAACAAAACCATCCCTCGCATTATTTATGTATAAGCGTATTTAACTATGTAGGTAATGCAGAAAGGTGTGAAGCTGTGTGCGTGTTCCAGTTTAGTTAAGCCGCTTGCGAAATAACAATCAAAAAGTTTACGCAAAAACTACAGCAATGAATAAATGTATTTATAATTTCTAAGTGAAATGCTCATTACTAAGTGCGCTCCTTATGAGCTCATTATGTCACAATTGCTTCCACTTTTTCTTCTTCTTATATCACGGCAGTTGTAAGGTAATCATGATTGCTAACCCTATAACAGTAAGCAATCAGTATTAGGAACGTAATCTGTTGCATTTGCTTCGATAACTAATAGCGTCATAAGAATGTAAATACTTACGAGTACGTATAATTGTTTTAAATGGTCTCCATTAACTGGTTTAACGTTGACGGTCACTTGGTGATTATTTTTACTGTTACCGCAAGTTGTCTTGTAGTATGGACAGCGAATAGGTGACATTTTATAGCGTGTTAAGTAATTTTTATAATTTATATTGCCCTGAGTCTGTTGTCTGTTTGCATGTGACTTAAATGATCGTGAAACGCACGCAACACAGTTTAAATTAAAATACTTAGCGATTTTAAGTTTAAAAAATATGCATTCTAGTCTTTTAATTATTTGCGTAGAGACGTTAATAAAATGGAAATAAGATGATTAATTAAATTTGGAATAGTTCGTTGAACTTTTGTAATTAGTAATCACATCATTCATTAAAATATATACAAGCATTATTTATCATAATGTACATTCAGTATTTTATAAATTAGAGTGCTTAGTTTAGCTCATAAATATTTATAGGATTAGATGTTGGCTGATGACTGTAGAGGTGAAACGCTCATAGTAGTTTGCTTGACACATTAATCAATCTGTCTTTTATTTATAACTACCATATTTCAATATATATATATCAATACCTCATCCAAGTGAAAAACATTTCATATGGAATTTACAACCGACAAAAAATTGTCCAGTGTTCGTGATTTAAGCAGTATTTCATAACTCCATAAAATAATTTATATTCCCTATATGTTATTCTTAAGGCCTACCTAGATTTAAAGATGTTCTTTATTCTGATGCAGCGACGCACGGGCATGATGTGATGCAATCTTGATGCAACGGTCACGCAACGCGTCTTCCGAATAATTATAAATAAATAGGCGGGCATGTGAAAGACGGCAAGGAATTTAAACGAACGAGCAATCAAATGTTTGTTCCCTTTATTATTTCAGCAAACGCATATCATGCACGATGGATACATATAATAATACGTTAACACTATATTCGTAATGCAACATTTTAAAACGCATTAACTGCCCATATTCTAAAATGAAGCGACGATTAAAACTATGTATATCAAACATTTGAATATAATTATGAATGTTTATATATACATAAATATAGGTAGATTAACATACACGAGTATTCAACTGCATTAAAACAACTGGTTCACATAAAGGTGGCAGGAAATCGCGAATTATTCAAAAATGTAACTGGATAAGGAAGTGAGCTAAGTTAGTCGGTAAGACCTATGTTACAAAGTAAAAAAATAAAACTATTTTAATGTCTACATTGCATTAACAGGTTTTGATTGTAGGAATTGATTTTTTTTGTTTAACGTAGGATCATAAATGGTTTCCGGGATTATTATAGAGAAAAAATCTTACTAAGTAGTTCTTTGTATAATAGGTAAATATTGCCTTAATAAATACCTTTTAAGTGTAAGATTTAATATGTCTACGAATTGTTTTGTTATCATTTTAAAGTGATTTGGAAGAGAAATACAAGAGCCAAGTTTTTTTTCATAACTTTCTTGTTTACAAATGTAGTTGAGAAATATTTACCAATTTATGCAGCATCTTGCTCTTGATTGGAATACTTCAGTGAGAAAAGAAATATTATGGTATTGAGAAATGTTGCATTGTTGTCATTCCATCAACAGTTTATCCCACGATTGAGCACACTATGAAAGCACTCTGATATTCACGGTATTTACAAATTCAAATGTTTTGAGATAACCGTAGCCAACAATTTAAATGTAATTGTGTACTCAGAGGTTTCGTCTATTTCTATACAACTTCTGAAACTGTACTTTGTTTTTATTCGCAATGGATGTATTGCTAACTTGCTACTGCTTTTAATCTAACTCCAAAGATTTTGCAAACAAGATTTTTCATCATGATTAACTGAAGAATAAAACGTTATTGTAAACATTCGCATAACCCGAATAAAAAAATGAATAAAAGGTTTAAGTCATTGTTTAAATATCATCCTTTTAGCGTTAAGTGCGCCTATTACCAATATTAGCACAATTAACCGCATTAATGCGATAATAACAGAACTTCCACGTTTTTATTATCGATAGAAAACCTTGTGGTCGTAACACTTGTTACAGACAGATTATAGTGTGTGGTGTAGTGTTAGTTACGGATGGCTTTCACCGTCCGTATAAGTGACCCTTCCGACCCCACGATGACCACAAACCAACTGTCATTTACCTTAATATATCATTTCATGGGAGAAATTGACAGTATATTTTTAAATGTTACACAACAACACATACCCATAGTTTCTATATCGACGTCGATATTCAAATTTGAAATGAAGTGCGATATTCGATGACTCACGAAACGAAACTTAGTATCGGTTACGATTGCATTCTTGTTGTTACTTCCGCGTCTTGTTTAGGCGCAGACAATTCCATTTGTTCGGCAACCAGTAGCTGGCTTGGATACGTGGGGATTGATCTGAATGGTTGTATAATAACTGCAAAACGTATCAAAGAAGACCAATTACAATATTACTTTTAAAACTAGTTTGTAACTTTTTGAATGTTGGCAATATTGCAGCTCTACTTTCAACACCCTTGATTCCTATGGCCAATTATGCATAGTTAAACGCCTAGTCAAGCCAGCTTTCAAATAAGATCGCTGTACCTATACGATGTTGAGTTTTTATTCAGGATGCGAATTCAATTGGCTTACAATCATTATCGATTTCTGTAAGTCAACAATATCACGTGTAACTAGACTGCAAATTAATTTTTAATTTTTTAATATTTATTTACAGCTATTTAAAGATGTTCACTCTTACTAATGGAAAATACATATCTTATATGACTGTTCTTAGAAATAAATACCTGTCCATTAGTTTAAATGGTAAAATAACGTTCAGACAGGTTTCTTCGCAAGAGAAATCATGTCATCCGTTTCGAATCAAATCTTAACAGCTCAAGTTATCGCTTTGTGCATTTATGTTTGTAATAAAGCTTGTGTATTCTGCTAATATATGCTTGTTTAAATTCCGACCTATTTAGAAACCGTACATTTGCATGAATTTTAATAATATTTATTAACGAGTGACGTCACGCGATTTTGCCCAAAGTGTCCCTATTGCCGTGGGTATACGGAGATAAAATATAGCCTTTATTACGCGCTGATAATGCTTTTGCCAATGTTCAAAGCATATTTTTTTTTGTTTTTCTTGCGTGAGTAGCTTAGAGTAGCATATTAGTCTCGTAGTTAGGTTTTTATGTAGGAATTTTATGTCTAAAAACCTAGTAAGTGCAATGACATCTAGTTATTGCTAGACTAGATAGAGCAACAGCTATACTGACATTTGAATTTCTAACGAAATAAAACTTCGTTCTTACGTAACGAGTTCACAGTGATGCCAATGTCTTTGTCATGATTAAGCATGTATATATATATTATTCAGTTTGTCACAATATGTTTACAAAATAATGAATTCGTGATATTTTCCAAATTCAACTTAAATGCATAGACGAGCTACTAACCTTGAGATAATCTAGAATCAAATTTAGTATTAATGTGTGAAGACACTACTTATTTACATTTTAAAATGTCATAAGGAAGTCTTTATCTAGATGCAAAAAAATTATGGTAATCGCTTGCTTTGTAATTCAAGCAACCATATTTTAGCTGCAAAGTTACAGGTTGTTCTATTCTATGGATTTGTAAACCATGACCTAAACGCTAAGACGCTAAACGACATTGTTGTCACGGTTCACTTGAT
Source organism: Trichoplusia ni (assembly GCF_003590095.1). NCBI lineage: Eukaryota > Metazoa > Arthropoda > Insecta > Lepidoptera > Noctuidae > Trichoplusia > Trichoplusia ni. The sequence goes on from NC_039485.1 coordinate 7,249,112, forward strand.
ATCTTATTTGTTCTACAATTGATTTATTTTAACACACATGACGCCGTTTCATCGCATAAGTTTTTTATTTTAAATGTATTTTTTTACTATGTCATGTCGCTCCTACAAATGCATATAAAAAACCACTCCGAAAAAACAGCCCAATAACAGCGACAACGAAAAGAGCGGCTGTTAAAATTCGTTCTATATTTCTAAGTAGGGCGTTGAAAATATCGCTGACATGGATATGATAAATAGCAGCCTATACATTAAACAAGTAAGTTCTCACGGTAACTCATTGTTAAGTACCATTATAGTCATTAGGCTCTATTGACGGCATTTCAAACGATATTTGCGTAGATTCCTTTTAGATAGAGTCGTTTATATTGGGTAACTTACAACTCTCTTGATAGAGTAGTTTAATAGATCTAAAGAGCTCTAAAAATCATTTTCCAAATTATAACAGCATCATTTTTTTTACATAGCATGCGGCTCAGCTTTTGCTAAGAGTCCTGAGATACTCTTAGGTATCAACAGGAGCTCGAAGCTGTTTTTCATTTGCTCAAGCTTTTCAAGCGACTTAAAAAAAAGGTTTTAAATTCGTCGGTAATTTTTTTCAATGTTTTTTACCTAGTAGGTAGAACTTCGGACTGGATGAGCCGATTTTGTAGATTATTTTTTAATTTAACGTTAATATCTATTATTTGGTCCTATAAAAATATCATCAAGTTTGCATCAGCATCAAGTTTTTATTTGTAAATAGTTTTTTGCAAGAAATACTCAAGTATTTTGTGTCTTTACCCACATAGAATGAAATGTATGACACTTCATAAGTGATGTTGAAAGAAAACTTATGCGCTATACTAAGTAGGACACAATTGCTCAAAACCGTTTTTATGGACAAAAAAACACATCAAAGTGATGTGAATTAGCGCCATAGTCGCAAGTTGTCGTAAACAAACATTGCCTTGAACTGCTAAGTGAAGCGCGGGACACGCGTCTTTATACGACTTCGTAATTAACGCGGTTAATTACGTGTATCTGACCTTTTTGTAAGTGTGAGTGTCATCATCATCCTAGCCTATTCCCAACTATATTGACGTCGGCTTCCAGTCTAACCGGTTTCAGCTGAGTACCTGTGTTTTCCAAGGAGCGACTACCTATCTGACCTCCTCAACCCAGTTACCTGGGCAACAGGATGCCCCTTGGTTAGCCGATTGTAAGTCTTCTGACTACCTGTAACGATTGTCAAAGATGTACGAATAACTGCCGGGACCCAGAATTTAACGTGCTTCCGAAACACGGAGGATGTCGTTATGACAAAGATGGTCACCCATCTACGGACCAACCGCGTCAAGTGATTTCTTAAATATCCGTTTTGATACTTGAGACATCGTCGTGCAACCGGCAAGGGGTCAAATGTCAAAACTGGAAATAATTTAGCTCCCGGTAAATTGTTCGGTACTACGATTAAGGTTGGTACTGTAATAACGCGCAATTTAAGGTTCTAATGATTAAACGTCGAAGAATAAAAACTGACCAAATTGTTAAGTAATAAGTACAATAACGTGTTAGTAAATTATTTGTTTTATTATTTACCTTGATTTATGCGGCTATTAATAACAGTTGCGATAGTCAATATGATATATAAATCAAAAATACTTACGTGTACGGAGAACAATTTTTGATTATGTGTTTGCTTTAGTAGGAAAACAGTGCGTGCAAGCGTCAAATATTTTATTCATCAAGATACTGGTAAACTCGTACCCTAGAAATGGAAAAAAGGAAGAGGAGGCCTTTGCCCAGCAGTGAGACAACATGGGCTTATGATAAATAGAATATAGGATTTATTAATTTGCTTTGCCTATTTGTTAAGCACAGTGGTAATGACTGGTTCTGCCGGAACTGTTTGAAGGATGTAATTATTATAAATTATTAATGAATTTGAGTGAGTCTGTTGAAACATGATTGGCTTAACATTCAAACCGGCCTGTAAAACACTATACATCTATATAGAACTTTAAATAAAATGTTACAAGTACGTGAATAATTTCGCAATGCAACGAATGTTACAAAAACCTGTGTACGGACGCAATGAACGACATAACACTGCCTATCCTTATTGGGAAGTTGATTCATTAAGCTTACGTTGAAATTGGGCATGTTATTCTTCAGCTTCCTAATTATTTCGTGGTTACCGACTCGATATGTGAGGAATGGAATTGTTCGACACCAAACAAACGAATTATGCAACGTCATGAAATGTATGGATCAGATACGCTTTTAGAACGTATTTTACTCGTACTTACTGGATCAGTAAAGGGTTTGGTGTTGCCCTACTTCCAGTATCTGGCATTACAAAAGGTTCGCCACAGCTGCCCGTCTCGCAATAGTTTCAGACTTTAGTTGGACATAGTGTGTTGAACCAGTAACCATTTGATATTTAGACTGAGTCACGGTTCTTTAATTAAATAATAAATCTGTATTTAAATAATTCCAATTGCAAGTTATGCAAGCTACGATGTAATATTTTCAAGCATTTTACCGGAAAATGGAAATATTGACGATAAAGATTTCTACCAATAACACATAGTTTTCCCCATTGCATTGTAGGACTAGTAGGTAGGTACTATGGAGAAAACCTCCTGTTAATTGTATCTACTATAAAGTATGTACCTATATGAGCTTCTAATTTTGGAAAACACATATAGATCGGCTCTGGCCTATGCTATGCTATGCTATCAATTTAATAAGTACATGTTTTTACATACAACGACTTTAAACGATAAACATTTAGGCATCACGCTTCGATTGTTTTTCGTGCATCGTATGAACTCGTAAGCCATGATAATTATGGAGGCTATTCAAATAAAAGATCTGATTCTATTGTAACCAAATATGCAGTCAAGGTTCATGAATAAGGCTCTTCGATTTCAGTACCTAATTAGCATAATACAGTTAAGGAAGCTGTAGGCTGTGGGCAAAAGAATACCAGTTTCAACATGCGACCAACAAACAATAGAATGGATAGGGAAACGGTGAAGAAACGGTACACCACACATTGTCGGACCACTTGCACCTATTAATTAACCATTATTAAAAGTGCACGCAGACGCTATTTATGAAAAAGTATCTCACAGACATCACACAATCATCAATCAGAACATGTGACAGAATAATGGAACTGGTAATTAAGTATAGTTGGGCCATCCTGAGGATGTATAACTGACTGCATCGGATGAGTAAAATTATTTGAACAAGGCATTAAGATCTTGACCCAGTTAACGGATACGTGTAATGCGTTTACGTTTCGGAAGGCTGTATCGATATTACGAAACTGCTATAGAGCCTGCGAATTTGTAAATTTATGTTTTGTTTTTTGCACAAATTACGATTATGTACGGATAAATTGTCTTAATGTATAAACGGAGTAAATTAGCTGTGTTTGTAAAACTAAATATTGACGAATGCGGAAGATAATGGAGGTTTTACCAATGTTATGAATAGATATGAAAATTATGGAATTTATAAAAGCTGTTGCTGTGACGATCTTTATCTTTAAAATATTAATACTTACAATATAAATATAACTTAATAAACCTTGATGAATTTAGTTGGGAAATTCATATAAACAATGGGTAAGTGCGGAAATAGTTTAAAAAGAGCCGGCAGCGGCAGCCTTGTGGTTATGTAACATGATTGGCCAGACTCTCGATAACAGTGATTTTTAACTAAAGCGTGTTCACTCCGATACTGGTTAACAGATTAAAAATGGTAATAAAGTCTAGACAGTGGAGAGCTTTCGGTATAGCATGACGTTTTGTATAATTGCTGATTGGCAAAATGTAGAGCAGTCGTTTTGCAATTACATAATTTTATAAAAGTTGTGCATTCAGGAATGCACTTTGATATAGCGCACCTACTTGGTACTGTCCGAAGACAGCTGGCCTGATTGAGCTTCTAAAAAAAAAAAAATGTCCCTTTTCTAAAAATATCTTATTGAGTATACCTTATTACTAGCTGTTGCCCGCGACTTCGTCCGCGTGGTTAGAAGATATAAGTTACGGAAGCCCTCGAAGACTAATAATTTTCCCTGTTTTTTTCACATTTTCGATTGTTTCTTCGCTCCTATTAGTGGCAGCGTAATGGTATATAGAATAAAACCTTCCTCGGTGTAGGGTCTATACAACACAAAAAGATTTTTTCAATTTGAACCAGTAGTTCCTGAGATTAGCTCGTTCAAACAAACAAACTCTTCAGCTTTATATATTAGTATAGAGTATAGATTATTACTTGGATTAGGTACTACGATACCATAAAATTATAACTTCTAGACTTGAAGGGTATTCGCTTAAAGTATAGCAGTTCTCACGCTAAAAGAGATCTATATTATCATACTGGTACGCGACGTGCCTGCCTTATGGTCATCTCGCGTATGTCACGCGGCGGTTGCGGCTTGCACGGGTCGTTGCGTCCGCAACACAATCTCACCTAATCGGTAAACAAGACGCGTTTATGTAATAACTTTTGGCGTCCGTCCCGAGCAATGTGGTCGGGTTTCGCTTTCGCCATAATAATGTACTTTCTCGACTCCGAGTTTTTGTTTACGGTAAATAAAGCGACATGAGGATGAGTTCAGATCACGCTAATTTTGATTTAAAAGTATATATGTAACAGTAACAATACTATCTTAGGACCGGATCTTCAATGTACCTTGCTATGTCTTCCGTACATTATGGTGAAAATAATGAGTGCGTAACTTAAGGAGCTAAATAAAAAAGTATATTAATATAATGTACTCTACATCTATTCATAGAACCTAGGTATCTACTAAGTTATTAATACCAAGATACTAAAGTTTTTATGGTATACGTTTAGTCGTTTATTGATTAAGAGAAAGTATCGTTGATCGCGGATTTGTTTCTAAGTTGCTTTTAACGATCACGATACATACATATCTTGGCTAATCTTGGATTCTTGGTACAGATGATGACAAACGAAAGAAATCGATACGATATGTTGTCGAAACTCGTTTAAGCGAAAGTTTTTAAGCTGTTTCGGATATGTTATTTCCTTGAGCAAGTTTTGTAGGCATTTCCTTTGCCCCAATCATTATACAATCAATCTGTGTAAGGCAGCTTGCTAGATGCATGTCTAAGATAAACTTGTCTGGAAACCTAATTACCAAATTGGGTAAGTAGGTACTTGTTTAATTCTTAAAACAAATTTCCAGTGAAATCCTTGGAGAGTAGGTGATATAATAGTTGTTGGACAGGTCTTATTAATTAACAATATAATACACTTTCTTTGATTATTTTTAATTAATTAAGGTATTTAGTTATTTTAAAACGTTCATAAATAAACATGAATAAGAAAGCAATTAGTGTTATTTTTATACTTTACAGTTAACTAACACTGCATATTAAACTAATTCATTAGAAATTCTAAATTTGACCAATATGCAGTTTCATAAAAAAATGCAATAATGACATGTTAATGTTCTTGACCTGTATTACTAATTATTTAAAGCATAAAAGTAAATCTAGATGAATTAATTTATAGAAAACTGGTTTACTAGAACATGCTTAAAACCCGTTATGGAAGAGCGTCATCACTTGCCCGCTTGTTGCTAATTCTATGATTATGCACATTCTGACATCCTATATGTCGCGAATGTGCGACATTGGAGTCTCGAAATGCAATGGACACATGACGTCGTCAGTTTAAAATCTCGGAAGTGTTTATCAAGGTCAATATTGAATGGATTTATGTATAAAAAGAACATTTTTTTTAACTCTATTTTTTTTAGTCGAGCAATAAATATGAAATTATTTTTTAAGCAAACTTAATTAACTTTAAAGTGTCCGTAGATTGAATGCTAAGCTGAGTTTTATGTACAGTCGAGAAAGTAATATCGAGTGGATTAAACTATTTATACTTTAAGATAAGTTTTTTATACATTAAAATATAAAGAAAAATATCTAGAAGGAAACAAAATGTTTGTAGGTCAAAAGAATATTTGATAATTCATTAAGTGCAGCAATCAGACGATTACTCTGCGGTTATTCTTCACCACGACTGACACCAACCAGGCAAGTTTTAATAATAAGTAAATATTTGTTTCGATAAATTTGCTGAGTCTTAGCTAAAAATCACCGTCTAAATTTTGAGGATTTGGAGACGCTTTGAAGCAGTGTAAAAATTACGTACATTTATACCAGAAAACCAAAGAAGAGTCAGCAAAACGCTCTACATACTAATATATTTACTTGGGCTTATCAAAGACGTTTACAGATGTCTCCTACATAATTCGTGAGACGTGAGCATTGTGCACGGTATGTCGTGCAAGCGCCTGAGCACCGTGACCGAGAGCCTATCTACAGCTGACAACTTAATATTTTTTACACAATTACAACAACGCACTGCTATTATGTCACGTGGTACTGTTACGAAATATGTGCATTGTTCAGACATTCCAGGCTGTCGGAAGTTCCAAGAAGGTAGAGGTCTAAAGTATCATCGTTTATAGCTATTATATTCGGAAGTATTGAACTATCAACAATTGCCGCGTCTTAAAACAACGGTAATACGTTCTATCATGACCATGACCTATAGTTGAAAAGGGGAACAGATTACCTATGCTTGCCATTTTGATTTTGATAATTATACGTGGTAGGAAATACAATTAATCAATAATTACACCTTGAAATTATCGTTGTATAGAATCAGTCGAGAAGACAAAGCACAGCATTGTTTCACACACTTATAAAGCAAAACATTTTCTACAATAAGCTATGGAATCGTGACTAATTGAGACAATCCACGATCATTATGGGTGGATAACACACAAATGAATCACTGATCACGACTGATCCCGCAAAACCTTCGTCAAAGCTAGAGAACCTTTTTGCATATCGTATACGATTTGTCAATCCGTGCTTACTATAGCTACAAGTAGGTACGTCCTTGTATACTAAAAACTGTGCCAAGTTATATGAGCACGTCGGGTCGTATAATCTATTTAATGGAATAATTATACTGACCTTGGGACACTGGACTAAACTGAATGTTCTTAATTCCGCCATTCACGACATAAAAATTACATTCACCTTTTGCTAACGTACCTACAACTGAGTCAACAAACTACAAATTGTTTTTAAGTAGCTTTAATGTCCTGTTTTGCCGATCTGGTCGATCGATCTCACGGCTCACGCTCATGAAATTAACCTTTGTCGTGGAGATTGATTGAAATTGATCTGTCACTAAATCAATATCCTGTTTGGGTTTCAAGTTAATAGCTAGATATCGAGATTCAAAGGTCGGTGTCGGTTAACAGTCAAGTTGGGAAATGGTTATTCGAAGTCTGTTTTGTTGGTCAAAAATATTACATCGAATGATAACCAGTCCAATACTTCTAGTATTGTGAAATAGTTACTACTTAATCAAGGTGTCATTATTTTATTCCGTGGTCATGAAGTTTCCGAGTAGGTGCTCAAGTATCAACTTACAAACAGTTAAAGGGCATTTTCGTGCAAACGTGTGTCGTTGAACAATAAGTAGTTGTATTATGTTTGCATGAATGGTCTAAAAGTCAGAGGACGCTATCATTATCACAGGTCAAGGTGTTTTGCAGTATTTACCAAAGATATGCATGCGCTAATCGTTACGGCTTCTAGTTCAACTTAATTAGAAACAATCTAACTAGGAAAATGTAGAGATCTGTAGGGTTTCATGTTGGCTTTCTCGAGTCATTAACCAGTTGGGTATCTAGCCTGTCTATCAGTCGCTTAGTTCAATCTGAAAGGACTTAAATTATTTGTTGAATGTAATATTGTAATAATAGTATCGTATATTATTAAATCACAGTGAGCAAGCAGTCAGGATACGGATCTCCGTGTGTATTGCCCGTCACTTCTCCAAGGCTCTACCCGTATTCGACACACGAACGATCCTGCCTTTCTAAAATGCTTACCAACCATTTATTTCGTTGTCGCTTTGCACACAATCCGTTATAGGGCTAATAAGATTTATCTAAGAGGCATGTAACCAGTATCTCTTAGGATTCTAGAGAGGGAATTTTGCATTGGCAACATTAAGGCCTTCTGATTAGCATAAGTAAAGAGCGTTTATTAATTAATTTCGAGATCTAAATTCAAGTTAAGGAAGCAAACACTAACAGCTATAAATGAACGCCATATCATCGAAAGATTTGGTTTTGATTCATCAAGGAAATGTATTTCTAATTCTTATTATCGTATAGCTAAATGTACGAATTTATTGTAATTCGATTTACGGTCTAAAACCTTCATTCATTCCGTTTGATTTTCGTGAGCTGTCACACATTAATATCCGGCATTATTATTATTAGACAACGATGATTAAGTAAGCAGGACTGGAACTAATAAATCTACGATATCAAATTTTCATCCATTTCAAGTCTCACATCGAAATATTGTGCGTGACGATATGATAATGGATTACCTTCGGTTGCGTACGCGACTAGGAACGATCCCCTTGGTCACGTTTTTAAAGTACCGTTTACTTTATATCAAGCAGTCAATTCTCCTTGCCAAGGTTGGTTCGAGATTGATGTATGCTGCATTGGAACAAATTCGAAATATTTACGAACGCTTCATAAACTTGATAGCATCGATCATAAATATTAAATGATACATAGTTGATTACATACTTACAATCCATAATCGAAGCTATTCATTAGAGAGCGATTGTATCGTCAGCTATTATTATGTTCTTCGTTTAAAACTGGTATAAGGGTCAGAGCGGCGAAACTATGACGAGAAAGTGAAAATTAAACGCGACGAAATATTACGCAACTTGAGATTAAGTGTATTTACGAACGATGAGATAATAACTGCACCTGTTCAGAACTTGAGTATCTGTACTATAAAACTTAAAGCCTTTTTGCCTTTTCCTAGTTACATAGAAATCTAGGAAAAAAGATAAAATTGTATTATATACAAGTAAGTACAATGTATTGTAGTAGGTACTAGTATATTTAGCAACAAGTTGAAATCCATTTTTTTTTATGCAGATGGACATTGTTTACGAAATCACCTTAATCTGCCTCGGTTTTAATTAGTTTTTAACAGTAAAAGGTGTAAGAACGATAAATTATTGACGTACGCTATGTAAACGTGCATTTTTCTCCATATTTTATTTGATTGAGACTAAGACAGCATAACACCAGAGGGCGATATTTTGTTTAGTGTTGAGAAACAGGCATTTACTTCATTAAAATCAGAGTAATAACAGCTAGACTTCATCATAAATGCGACGCTGACTCTACCTACATAACGAATACTAAAACCTACATTGACATATTTATGATTTCCCTTTTTTTACGACTCACGACGGATGGCGTACCTAGATAATTGCTGTTATTCACACTTTATAGCAAAAAATATTGTCGGTGCTAAGAGCTACTATGATACCTAACAACCGTAGAAAATTACTAGAAAACAATAATTGTCAAACCATTAGGTCAATGAAATAATTAATAGATGCTAAAAGATGTACCTACTTAGGTAGAGAGATATACAATGTACATGCCGACGAAATCCTACATATATTTAAAACTAGCTGTTGTCCGCGACTTCGTCCACGTGGTTAGAAGATATAAGTTATGTTTTATACCTGCCCTATTTTTTTTCACATTTTCCTTTATATCTTCGCTCCTATTAGCCGCAGCATGATGGTATATAGCCTGTAACCTTCCTCGATGAATGGTCTATTCAACACAAAAAGACCAGCAGATCCTGAGATTAGCGCGTTCAAACAAACAAACAAACAAACTCTTCAGCTTTATATATTAGTATAGATTATAAAGACATTTGGATAATAACCAACATATTAGGAATTCGTCTTAATATGTAGTTATTTAAAAGCATGTGCATTTGGAAGCATTGAAACGATTTATAAACCTATTATTTATTTTTCCTCTAGCAAGCATTTAGGTTCTGACTGCTGGCGAAAATTTATAATACCGGCACAAATGACTTGCTAACTTTAATAAATGATGAATGATACCTTCTTCGGCAGCAGTAACGGACTGTGACAGTGTGATTAAAACACAAGAATTGTTAAAACCGGAGCAAATTTCATAACACAAACCTAGTGCTTGCTGTCCGGAAAGTGGGTACTAGAGATTTATTAGGCTGTAGGCACTTACCGGCATCGTAACAGGAATCCAGCTTGTGAAAGTAAAACATATTCGAACATTATAATTTGATCGACTCTCCATTACTTAACAGACTTCGATAGTTTAATGGGTCATTGATACTGATTTAAATCATGATAGGACGCAATAAGATGATTATTTCTCAACAATATGATGAGTCTCGTTAAGATTACATATGCAACTGACAAACAGGTGGGTGCGCCCAATTAACGATTTGGTGTTTCTAAATAATTTTGCAACTCTATATTACTATGGTCAACTAAAGATTGTAATTATTGGAGGTTTATTAATATTGATTTAATTTAAGCCAATCGTTTGGTAACTAGGCGTATTTGTACTAGACACATACCGCCGATCTACCCAAGAAGGTATTTGTGCTATTAATGATTTTATACTAAAAAATATTTTTAATTTATGTTTTTCTTATTTTTGTTCGGTTTGATTGGGTATTGAGCTGTGGAGCTTAAAATATATAAGATAATCGCGTAGGGTTTTTTATTAATTATATTGCTGCCTCGACGCTTACTGAATAACAACATTCGGTACAATGTCAAGTTGAAAATTAATTTTAACCTTGAAGTACCAGCATTGTCTTCTCGTTGGGAAATTGTTCTTACACTACAACCAAGCAATATATGTAAACCCAGCTATTTTAATGAGTATGTTGCAGTGAGAATATCATACATCTTTTCATTGTTTCAGTCATACCAGCCTGCATCACATCTATTACAATAACTTCGAATGGAAACAGTCCTGAAATCAAAATGGTGGGAGGCATGATGGTGGACGCACAGACAGGATTTGTCCCAATGGAATCTAAAATCGAAGAGACAACAATAAAAGTTAGTCGCGCAAAAAAACGTAAATCAAATAATAGCAACTCTACAAAATTATCTATCAACGAAAGATATCGAAGACTGATACCATACATGACATTTTACTATGCTAACGATTTAGCAACGCCCACAACCGATAATGTAAAGAATTTCGAAGTACAGAAGGCAGAAATAGTAGAGGCCGGAGGATTAGGCCACGCTGAACAAAGAGAGCCAAAAAAGATAGTTTACCAAAATAGAAATATCCCCAGATACCAAGGAAACAGATTAACTCAACACAATATAGCTTCGGCGAATCCTACTAAAGTTTATTACAAAGGAGGTGTGCCAGTTTATCAAATACCAAGTAAAGGATCTCATAATTATAACCCATTACTCTCAGAATATAATGTTCTAGCACATAACGATTACGATACTGGCAGAATTGTACACAAACACATTCCAAAATCTCCGGGAATCCCATTTTTATCAGCGACGCGAAAGCCCTACTTAAATCTTTACGATGAGGAAACACCAAATGTTCGGTATTACATATCGGAAAAAGAACAGACTCCAAAATACAAATTAGTTCCCTACGAGCAAACACCTCCTGTTAAAGTCCCTGAAAATGAAAATATTTACGAAATACCAAAAAAGCCAGTTCCAGTGTTGATACCCAAAGAGCAAGTTTACATACAGCCACGGCCCGCTCGTCCTCACTACATTTATGAGAATGTAAACGTCCAACCAAACATTGTCAGGAAACAACCGACGATTGTTTCTGAGAGTTACTACGAAAAACAACGACCATCGGCCGGCCTAGCACAACCTGTCATTGAAAGTGGCTTCAAACCAATCCTCCATTCCCCACACTATACTCAAGAGCCTACAATTTACCAGACTAGAATACCAGAGACAATTATTTCAGAAAATAACTACCAAAAACAGCAAGAAGTTAAAATAGAATCGGAGCCTGGAAACTATGAAGATTTTAAGCCAAATTACTATCAGTATGTTGTAGAACAGACTACGCAAGAGCCTCCACGAGCCACGACATCATCAAACAAAATACCGTTGGCCGCATTACTTAATTCATTGCAATTAAACAAATCTATTCCGAAGCCCATCACTAAAGAGAACGTAGGATCTTCAATTAGAACTCTACTGCAAGTGTTAAACATTTTAAAGGCAGTGCCACAGCAAAATAATCCTGAATCGCCAGCTTTAAGTACACCTAAGCCGTTTGTGGCTCCTAAGTTAGTTAAAATACCTCCGAAACCAGTGATAAAGGAACATCCTATTGCTGCTAGCGACGAAGGTTTGGAAGAAGAACCTTATCTGGCGCCAGTGAACACCCCGTCCCAACATCTTGATGGTGAGTTACTTACATTAAAATAGAGTAGTCATAGGTAGAGCCGGTGTAACATTAACGCAGGAACAACTTAACTGCCCTCTTTATCACGAATATTATAAGCGGTCCATCACTTTGACGACGTAATAATACCCTACTTGACCTTCTTTTAACGTAAATTCGCTTGTGTTAAGGTTAAACAGTTTTTCACACTGGCAAGTCGTTTTTGCTGGCATAAAAATATGTTTTAAGCATTCACGAGTTGAGTATCATTGTTTTAGAGTAGGTAAGCTGTTGACACATTTAGGTGATAGATTTAGGAGATGGCTTCACGCTTAAACTCGCAGTTCCCGTGATTCTGATAAAAGATACATGTTTAGATTTTAAACTAGGAATTTGTACCAAATTTTATATCCAAGTCTTACTTTAAGTGTTTTCCTTGCTATTCCAGATAATCCACACTCTAGTGGCGGATCCAGCCAGCAGTTCCCATTGCAGCAAAGCTCTGATGAAGAAGGCGGAACTCCTGGCCATCCAGGTGTAGATTATCCGATCCTTACCACAATCCCGGAGACCAGTTTCAACTGCAAGACTCAGCGATACAAAGGTTTCTTTGCAGACCCCGAGACCCGCTGTCAGGTAATTTGTAACGCATAAGAATGTTTATAAAAAATCGGTGTTACATAGGGAAAGTAGGTCGGCCAACTGTCGGCGTGTCTATGCATGTTGCATTTGTGGTAATCAGTTGCCCACCCTAAAGGATGTCTCCCTAAATGGAAGAGGCCAATAAGACTACTTTTTAGGTGTCATATTAGTTCTTGCCTGTGTGAGAAAAAGGTGTGTTGTAATTAGATACAAACTAGACCTGATTGAATATTTAGGTGAATTTTTAGTTCGAGGATATATTTACCAACTAGAAACAACTGGGGAACTTATGTCATGTTACTGTTGTCGTTGGAGTGCTTTTAATTCCTATTATTGCTTCTTTCTTGCAGGTATGGCATTATTGTGATCTCAACGGCGGTCAAGCATCGTTCTTGTGCCCGAATGGCACCATATTCTCGCAGGCTGGATTGACTTGCGACTGGTGGTTCAATGTGCGCTGTGCGCAAACCACACAACTGTACGTGCTAAACGAGAGCCTCTACAAATACATCCTTCCACATTCACCCAAGTTCCCGGAGGATTACAGCGGACCATTAGTTGATAAGTAAGCAATTTAGTAATTATATGAATATTCCTCTCTTAATACAAATCAGAATTTTTAAGTGTGTAAAGCCATAGGAATATTGTATACTTATACTGCCCCCGGGTTTGGGTCGAAATCTGAACTAATTCAATATTCCAGCATTAACTATTTTTAATTTTCAGATATCTGACACTCAAATTCAAAGAAATGGAAGAAGAATTTAAAAAGAACAAAAACAAGCACGCGTCTTCTGAAAAGGAGGACTCAGATGAAGAATCGGAAGAATCTAGCGAAGATTCTACCGAGAAAGACAATTCTGGTGAATCGAGTGAGGAAACTGAGAAAAGTCGAGGAGACGAAAGACCAGCCAGCGAAGTCAGTGTTATAGTGGATTCTCCCGGAGAAAGCGGGAAAGTGGAGCGATTACAAGACGAATAATAATGTATTAATCTAGATTTAAGATCTTTAGAAATAAGGGTTTAGCTATAGTGCTGCCACTTGCAGATCTGTACCCAGAAAAACTTATCTAAGAGATTTTTGGGAGAAATTTGGTCGTGCCTTTAAGAAATCCTTAGTGCTTTTTTTACCTACAAGAAAATTTTTAAATAGGTAATGTAGTGAAGCTTTTTAGTTATACTTATATACAATTTATGCCAGTTTAAGTGACCGCTTTAAATAGTGGATCGTAGCAGGCACCAGTGTTACCTATTGTTAATAACAGCAGCTTCGGTTTTTTTTCTGAAGTCATTTAATTTGACCATAAAACGACAGTGAATCTTACTTTTCAACCTGAAACCTTTTTAGGGATACCTACTGGTAGACGTAGTGGACACAAGCCTCTGTGTTTTCATATGTAAATGTATATAGAAACAAAATAATCTGTGATAGGCGGAATTCCGTGTAAGTATCTGACTAGTTGATTATAACAAGTGTGACTGATTATGTTGCCAGCTACTAGTGAATGCAGATTAATTTATAGGTATGTAGTATTGCCATCATCACTGTATACTTCTTTCGTAAATTATCTTATTGATAGAGAATTAAACTTGCCATATGTTGCCATGTTTAATTCATTTTGGATGTGTGTGTGAAAATTGTTTGCGTCACAAGTACGTATTTATAATAAAAATGTTAGTATTTATAGTAGAATACTCATAGTGATATTTGTGCAATGTATATATAAAATCACACTTTTTGTGTATTTTGCCATTAAAAATAATGAATAAAATGTGCAATAAACTATTTTGTATAAATGTTGTTTGTATTTTTAAGCCAAAAGAAACACCGGTTTGAAGTGATGTAGTTATGTATTTATTTAGAGCAATAAATTAGTGAATTATTTTTATAATCATGCTAGTAAAGTTATTACTTTACTCTTAGAACCTTAAAACATTTTATTATAAAATCAGTTGCCAAACAAATAGAACAATAAGATAATTAAAACTATCATAATAAAATAATGAAAGGAACAACACATGTCAACGATAAAATAATATTAACTAGAGATTGGGTGACTAGCCAAGCACTTTATAACAGGTGACTTTACATCGCTATGTTAACTAACCTACATTCTTAGATTGGGACTTATGACATCGATTAATGACTACCTAGTATATTGATCTATAAGTATAATACTGATTAATGAATGACTGAAAATTTATGAGATTCAATGAAATATCTGTACCTACATCAATATGACATACAATAATTACGAATGTTATATAAGTATTGGACCATTAAAAGCTAGATAATTACTTACGACAGATAAACAATGTGTTAAATTCACATAATTGTCTCAAAGTATACGACATTTACACTTACATTCGATTGTAGAGAGATAATGTATGTACAATAGGTGTTCGACTTAGTTAACAATCAAACATGATTATGATGCATAGTTGAGTATGAGCATAGACACTAACTACATTTTATAAAGGTTCAAGCCTTAGCGAATATTAACATCGTTATCATAATCAGAAGATTCCAAAAGTCAGAAAATCTGATAGAAATTTGTTTATGCGTTTTATCTAAAAATGAAAACCACGTTGTCTACTCGTAACGGAATGTTGATATTTCACTTAAGAATTATGCAAGTTAGGAGTAGACACCTAAAATTCTTATGACTATGCGATAACCGCTGACAATATTTATACAAAAATATAATTTATAATACATAAGTAGGTCTATACTAACATCGTGTTTGTAAGTTAATTTGAATTTTGAACACGCATTAAGTTCCAAGTTTTTATCTACCTAAAATTTTGATAATAATTATTATCATTAGTCAGTTTACAAATTATTTACATTCAGACCATACCGTCTCCATATTAAAGTCAATCACAAGTTGTTACCATTTCAGTCTTCACATCCATTTTTTTTAGTTAATATTTGCAAATTATAACCATAGACACTTACCTACACAATATAATATTGTTAACATCGAGGGTATCCAATAAGTATGTAAAAGAAACACAATCGCTAACAGCTGGTTGATTCACTAATATCATGAAAGAATACACACATTTTAGCACATAAAACGTTTAGAAATGCTGAGTTTCCTTACTTTAAAGAACTAACTGTGTCTCGAATCGGTAATGAGCTGTCCAGTAGCTTACCGTTTAAATTTACCCTGTTAGTTAAAATTAGTTGTAACAAAATGTTTCATCTTATGCATAAAGAACAATATAAATACAACGCACAAAAACGTGCGATAAAACACATTAGATATTATGACTTATCCAAATCATGCGTGACGCACGTCGATGAGACTAAAGACTACTCACATTGAACAAGAAACAAAGACATTAATAAGATTTCGCTCGGATGTCGGGAGCGAGGCAGGGGTCGGGGGGCGCGAGTGTGGCATACTTAGTGTTTGAGCAGCAGCGCCGCGTGCTTGAGGCGCAGGTGCGAGCGCAGCGTGTCGATGCGGCTGTAGGTGGCGGGGCAGTAGGGGCAGGGCGAGCGCTGCGCCGTGTGCGAGTGGAAGTGGTGCCAGCGGTTGGACACCTCCTTGCCGCAGGACTTGCAGCGCCACAGCGCCGCGCTGTCGGCCACGGCCACGAACATGCTGTGGTACGAGTACGGCGGCGCGGCCGTCGCGTGCGCGCGCTCTGCGAACAACAACGCATCACGCCGCTACTCGCTGCGTCGCGCCGCCCAGCGAGACTCCTTACTGGTGTCGCTGTTTAGGCTACGATGGGCCTCGACCGACTATTCACGGGGAGTGAATACGGCCGCGCTTTAGGGTTTGTACAGTTTTATCTCTATACTTTGCGGGTGGGTGTGGAGCACGTGATACGCACAACTGAAACTACACGGATTTGTAACATACCACAATTTAATGTAAAAATTAGTAATAAATACAACAGATAAATGCAGGAGTTTGCAACATGTTAAAATTGCATTACATAACATCAAACAATGTGAAAAAAAATAAAATTGCATTAACTGCTTGCATAAAACAAAAATTATTTAAATTAAACTTTTAACGGAGGCATCAAACCAAGACATCAAACAAAATATTCATAAACAACAAATCGTTCATAAAATTTCATGTAATAATATAACAAGACTATTAGTCAGGTGTGAGGTACACGATTTGACACCCCCTTCCTATTAGTATTACACTATTGTGATATACGACACTATAACAAATTGGCTAATGTTATAAAGAAGAAACAAAATAAACATAACTAGACCATTGCTATCCTGAAATAACCTTTAGAGCTCATCCTGCACTCCATTGATTCAAATGATACGATCACATTCTAGTGATACAAATGTAAATTTTATTATACAATAAATTGGAATATTCAATAGATTGGCCAAATAAGTGACTAGGTCTACAAGACCTCAATTTCATAAGACTAAATTTAGTAATTCGTTAACCTTATGTATAAAATTCCATATGGCATAAAGTTAGCTTTCATTAAGTCCGAATGTGGTCACCATTACAATTATTAAGTTGCATACTTTTTGAAAGCTGAAAAGAGATCAAAGGTAGATATTTTCTGAGCCAAACGGTGTGATACTCCAAAATATTCTGGCCAGACACTATCATAGTATCCTAACCTAAAATATCTAAAATAATATTCTATGTTACTAATCAATCAATTTGCTATAGCAAATTCAATATTAAAAATTGGTCTCGAGTGATAGTTATATAAAAATGCATTCACGATTAGATGAAGCGTTTAACGCGTGGGCAGATCGGGAGATCAGCGCGATCATCGACTCGCTGGGCAATGGGACCCGTAACGGATAGCTATGATCTATTTCAACAATAGACTTTAACTTGCACGACAATAAATTATTAAATAGTACATAACTATTACGATTGGCAGAGGTAAACAAGCTAATTCTTAATATTACCAGCTATAAAACCTGTACATCACCGTAACCCAAACTGCGATTCACTAAGTAGAAATAGACATTAGGAGTAGTTCACTTATGTAAATACAAATAGGTAGTTACTCTCTTTCAATGATATTAATTATATACTTTTTAAAATATCATTTAGTTTGGTTACGTAATTAAATAACTAGTAATATTGCACTGAGTATGAAATGCTATCAAATAATAAGCGCCCACAATACTATGAACAGTAGGTATAAAAATCTTTGATATCCTTAAAGTAAATATAAAATCTTTATGGAAGAAATGTTTGGTGACTTCATATATACAGGGACGCATGAGCTTCGTGCTTATATATATCGAGTGGGCCCCTATATTCAATAGTCAATTGTATAATCTAGCTATAAGTTATGACTATTTTAAAAAAATTGCACAAGTGGAATTGCATGTTCACAGCTACTAAACAGCACTAACGCCACAACTAAAGTTATGGGAAACAATCACTGATTCACTACATGGATGTGATAATTCCTAACTCCATCATGAACGTTTTATATTTGGTAGGCAAGGATCAGATTCATATATTATGTAAATGGTGTCTTATCATTATTTATTTATGTACTAGTAAACTTGAAGATCTCTGAAAAAATTAAGGTAAAATCTCGAGTGATACTGTAATCTCTAGGCGTGTACGATCCATGCATTATTTACCCGTTGACCAGACAGATGTACCTCAACTGGATGCTAGATGCCTTACATTTAATGCAAAGTAACTAATCATTAAAACATTAATATTATAATAGGAGTCGAATCGTAGCGTGTTAACACTCTTGGTTCTCTAGCACCATTCCTTTTTATCACATTTCAGTTACCGTACCACTCTAAGTGTTTAGCTAAAAATGTAACAATCTTAAACCTTAATTGAAAAATACATACATAAACGCTAGGTTAGTCCCAATCGTAGAATGCCAATATTAGTTACTAAATGCGCAACCTCCAAACGTTCCGTCCTAACTTATATTAATTGATTGAAAGAGGTCTTTGACCCCAAGCACCGATCACACGAGTGGGCGACGACCGGGCCGGGTCGCCGTTACCACAACTAAACACCTACCAACGATAAAATAATAAAACATGTTAACATCTCAACTCGATTACTTTTAACCGACAACTCAACATAAACGAAATCATTGTTACTATATGATGAATCGATTAAAAACAAACAACACTAATAAATCATATTATATATGCAGTTATATAAATATAAAAGTATATTAAATCAGACAATAGAATATATCTAAGTATAAAAAAAAACAATCTCCGTAAATAGATCAACTAGTCTAGTATAAAAATCTTTTCGTATGTTTCCTTAGGCGCTATCCTTTAATACATCACAAATCCTTAATAATTATCCATCTTGCAAAGGCCTCATAGAGTTACAAATGCATCTACACTGAGATTCAGTCAATATTTATACGTCGTTGACTAACGACAAATCACAATCTCTTGCCAGTCCCCAAATATCCTTCTGATGTCGTTCCATACCACCCACAGGATTCAATAACATAAATACAATTAGCTACAGGAAACTCATAATTTCCTATCTAATGAATAAATATAACAAGAAAGTGTGGGCCCTTGTCGGGGCCACCGCTAATAGCCAGCATCACTTCGCGGTCGCACCGCTACTCGATATAATGTATATTCTTAATATCTTAAGGTTCCTATCGATACAATATAAAAAATAATATGGTAATAGTAAAATTAACATCATATTATTGCTTTTGCCCGTTCCCGTATAGCGATTGGTATAGAAAAAAATTTGCTTACCTACTATATACGCTTCGAGTCATTATTTCAGTAACATCGACATAGGTACATTCCAGACGAGGAATCTTATACAAGATCACACTGGGGCAAGTCAAACGCACAACCGAGACGATACTAAAACGAGTCGCCCGCCGCGTGCAGGCTACTTCAAGAAAGGCCCGTTTAAGTAATAGCACTTCAGCTTAATCCTAAATAGGAAGCGGTTTTGACGCGAGACGGTCTGTTAAAATTTTGACACATCAACAACGACAGAGT